>NC_141875.1:276584328-277209328 GCF_056163025.1 Triticum urartu | reverse complement strand
TGCATGGTGTAATTAGCTTATGTTTGTGTAGATCTTTTCCCCCCTTTTGGCTTCTTTTATTTCCAAAAATCTTGGCGATTCGTACACTTTGCTAGCCTAGTATTTTGTGGTTTACTACAGATACTATTTCAAATGTTGCATGTTTCTTGAAAGCAATAAGATATTAATCACTATGGCCAACTGCATTTAAGGGCTATATTGTGTATGGGGACATATAGTATTGTAAGCACATAGAAAAAGGAAGTCTAAGTAGAATATTCAAAATAGAACAAAAATACTAAATTTGGATATTTACCTTAACTGCTTCAGAGGATGATGGTAATTTTCTTGATGAAACAAGAGAAGAATGTAGGAAGAGATTGTGCCTAGTATTTCAAAAACAATTGAAATTAGTGGAAGCTATTTCTTTTTAGTTTACACACTAGACAAAACCCCCTATGCTTTTTGGTGATAAAAGTTCATTTGTGGAATAGGGACTGAAAGTTTTCAACCAATCATCAACAACAACAACAACAACAAAGCCTTTAGTCCCAAACAAGTTGGGGTAGGCTAGAGGTGAAACCCATAAGATCTCGCAACCAACTCATGGCTCTGGCACATGGATAGCAAGCTTCCACGCACCCCTGTCCATAGCTAGCTCTTTGGTGATACTCCAATCCTTCAGGTCTCTCTTAACGGACTCCTCCCATGTCAAATTCGGTCTACCCCGCCCTCTTGACATTCTCCGCACGCTTTAGCCGTCCGCTATGCGCTGGAGCTTCTGGAGGCCTGCGCTGAATATGCCCAAACCATCTCAGACGATGTTGGACAAGCTTCTCTTCAATTGGTGCTACCCCAACTCTATCTCGTATATCATCATTCCGGACTCGATCCTTCCTCGTGTGGCCACACATCCATCTCAACATACGCATCTCCGCCACACCTAACTGTTGAACATGTCGCCTTTTAGTCGGCCAACACTCCGCGCCATACAACATTGCGGGTCGAACCGCCGTCCTGTAGAACTTGCCTTTTAGCTTTTGTGGCACTCTCTTGTCACAGAGAATGCCAGAAGCTTGGCGCCACTTCATCCATCCGGCTTTGATTCGATGGTTCACATCTTCATCAATACCCCCATCCTCCTGCAACATTGACCCCACATACCGAAAGGTGTCCTTCCGAGGTACCACCTGGCCATCAAGGCTAACCTCCTCCTCCTCACACCTGGTAGTACTGAAACCGCACATCATGTACTCGGTCTTAGTTCTACTAAGCCTAAACCCTTTCGATTCCAAGGTTTGTCTCCATAACTCTAACTTCCTATTTACCCCCGTCCGACTATCGTCAACTAGCACCACATCATCCGCAAAGAGCATACACCATGGGATATCTCCTTGTATATCCCTTGTGACCTCATCCATCATCCAAGAGTATAAAATAACCTTAGTGGATAGTCTTGTTAATAGGTGCAAGAGTGAACGAGAATATTTATGTAGCCGGAAACAATGATGTACAACTGAATAGCTGATTTGTAACCATAAATACCAAATCGACTAGTTTCTCATGTGCCCTTAATTTATTATCAGCATGCAATTCGCAAACATAGAATGTCTATCAGGAATAAATATTGCAAATACATGTTCTTATTTATATTTCCATAAGAATACAGTGTTCATGTTGATGACCAACGAAGCAACAAATATGTGCCATACTTACGGTACAACAAGGGCACTGATCAGTGCGACTGCATCTGAGATAGCATAGTGTCCTTTAAGTCTTGGGATAAATAACCCTTCAATTAACTCATTCATTGGAGGATTGACATGGCTCAGCTCTATAAAGAAGCAAGAGGCCATGATGAGCATAAACACTGCAATCATGAACTCCAATTTCCGGACCTTAAGAGAAAAGGGACTTTATAAATATCACTGCATTTATTAACATCATATATACGAAACAATGAATGTGTTCTTGCTATCTTAGGTATTGTTACATAGGAAGTCTCTTGCAAGCAGTGAAGGATCTAGCACAATGGGCCAGGGTGGGCCATTAGTGAAGATAACCATCAAAAAAATTATTTATTAGTTTTTTCTATGATATAAAGGCTAATGGGAAATCCCAGCTCGTAAGTGTCTCATCTACGAAATTTCAGCTCCTGGTACTAAATAGTCCAAAGTGGATCTAGCACATCCTTTGTAACCCTAACAACCTTTGTATCTATTCCATGTACAGCTGTGTATAAACAGAGATCAAGGTCTCTGATGATTTCTCACAGCAAAACTTTCTCAGTTATTACTGTTATACTTATGAAAGGGACGAGATTTTGGTTACTGCAAGTTCCAAAAATATTTTTCCCTTCTGTTTTATAGCGGGATGAAATGTCTTACCCCATAGCTTTGTAATCCGAGAAGCAGTATAACAGTTGCTGCACAAATCAGTACACCAGCCCAGAAAGGAAGATCAAGCACCATGTTGTATGCTAAAGCAGTTCCAAGAACTGTATAAACATAATGAAAAATAATAATAAGACCTAAGTATATATCAAAGTAAAATAACTGATAAAGCATTCAATTTTTCAACTATGTACTCCAGCAAAAGTTACCATCCCCGTCCTAAACACTACAAAAAACGGACACTAATGACGTGCGGAAATTATGTCATTTTACACAACTAAGCTGGATTATAGGTAATTTGGACTGACGTATACACATCCTATATACTCCCTCCGTAAACTAATATAAGAGCATTTAGAACACTACTTTAGTGATCTAAACGCTCTTATATTAGTTTACAGAGGAGTACTTAAGAAGTTCACCCCCACTACTTGGTTTATCTCAACATGCAGCATAGACACATCAGCATCCAGTTACGTGACACCTCATGCAGTCCCACATAGCTGACCTCTTCAGGTCTCACCACATGCAGACCATCCACGTATTTGCCAGCTCAGAAAAATATTTAGTTTTCTTTTATGATAATCACCGATTGATTACTTACTCCTTGCTCCACGCGGCCAACCATAATTTAGTCCCAGCGTTTTGGTGTCCCTATCTCTCCCTAATTTACTCTCCCACTAATTGATTTGCCGTGGCTCTCTTTATCTTCCACGGTAGGTCATCATCTCCCCAATAAACTCTCCTGCCAATTGATTTTTCATGGATCTCTTTATCTTCTACGGCAGATTATCTCCATCCTTCCACCAAACAAACACAACCTGGAGATGCAGACCTTGAGGCCCTGCGCCATGGAGAGGATGGTCAACATGGTTACTTGACGAAGTGGCCCTCCACAAGCCCAAACCTGAAGAACCTGCACAGGATGGCAGCACCATCTTCATCTGCAGGTACGTTGAGCCCTTGCCTGGGAACAGCCGCGGCCCCGTCTGGAACGCCGTTAACTTGAACGACGCCGTGTTGCAGAACGTGCAGTCATCGCCGATCCACCGCTCAGGCCAGAATCTGGCTGTCTTGGGGCCCAGTTGTACTCCATCCGCCCCATGGAGTTGGGCAGTAATTCATCATCCACCGACACGTATCTTGGTGTCGTCCGGGAAGACCTTTCCTTCGATGGCGCCGTTGACCTCGCCTACGAGCCGGTAACTAATCGTTTACCTTAATCCCTAATTAAATATCTAAAATTTACCTCGAGGGGCTGTTAATTTCGCTTCCTGCATGTATGTTTCCTCTCATACAAGTTATAGTATTGGCGAAATTTGGAGTTCCTACAAGTTATTAAGTATTGGGCGAAATTTGGAGTTCCTTATGTGCCTCCCACGCTCACGCCATCCGATTCATGTCAGGTTGTTTCTGGTTCCTCCATGGCTCCATTCATAATCCTTCTCTACTATCGTACTAACTGTGAGGTTATCCTACATGGTTTGCTGATTGTTTTGTGGCCAGGCACATAAATGAATGATTGTTTGTATTATTTGTTATCCCAATGATGCATGGCAATTGGTTGTTCTTTTGGATTGCTATCAAATTGTGCTATCTAATATAGTACTCATGTTGCTTTGTAGGGAGGTTCTTACCAAATGTCTCCACACAAGCTTTGTGGATTGGAACTAGGAGTGCAAATTAGTTTTCTCTATTAAGGATTTGATAGTGAAGGTGGTCCTATAACCTATTTCCACTTGACTTTAAAAAATTTTGAAGGCGCCCTTGCTGATTTTATTAATGCTTCCTGCTCAAGTAGCAAGTGATTGATATGTTGCTCACTTAGATCATCGTATCTTGCAGGCACCTTCTTCTTTCTTCTTTTAATTGCAATATAAATTGGATCTCTCAATTGTGAAATGCCATCTTCTCTACTTATCCTCTACAGGCACAATTGTACTGTTTTGTGTCCAATCTCAGTATGCCATTTGAATTTTGTATAGCTTGCATAGTCCCAGATTCATTAGCTCATTCCAATATTTTTTAATAGCTTACATATTATCATTTGCATGACTAAGTATGAGGGCACTATCATCCCTTCCTTCCAAGTATTGGCCGCTACTATTTGCATTAGCTTTGCCCCAGAACATATCCCTTATTGCACTTTGACAGAGCAAGTACAGAGATCTCATTAATGGTCAGTTATACATTATTGTAGATGTTCTTTGATTTACAAAGACAAGGACCTCCTACTATTGATGCTTCCTAAGCATCGTTTCTACCATTTGTTATCTCATATTATGTTGATGAGTAGATACAATTATCTGTTGTAACACCTATGTCTACACTTGCTGGCATTTGCTTATGTAACACCTACCTGGCTATATATTGTAGGACTTATATACTAAAATGCAGAAGATTGATTTACAACAAGAGTCACAAACAATACACAATAAGTATCTCAAAAACTACAATTTGTAGATAACCTTTCATGTTGTCTCCATTTTAGAATCTCGGTTCTTGATGTGTATATATAGCATTGGTTTATATGTAAATCAGATGAGATAATTATGCCATGCCACTATATTTAATAAAAACATCACATAATACACATTCTGCTATCTTTATAATTATACTCCAAGAATTGTGTTCATTTCAGCTATTTCATCTTAAGATCATATATCTACTACTACAACAACAACAACAACAACAAAGCCTTTAGTCCCAAACAAGTTGGGGTAGGCTAGAGGTGAAAACCATAAGATCTCGCAACCAACTCATGGCTCTGGCACATGGATAGCAAGCTTCCACGCACCCCTGTCCATAGCTAGCTCTTTGGTGATACTCCAATCCTTCAGGTCTCTCTTAACGGACTCCTCCCATGTCAAATTCGGTCTACCCCGCCCTCTCTTGACATTCTCCGCACGCTTTAGCCGTCCACTATGCACCAGAGCTTCTGGAGGCCTGCGCTGAATATGCCCAAACCATCTCAGACGATGTTGGACAAGCTTCTCTTCAATTGGTGCTACCCCAACTCTATCTCGTATATCATCATTCCGGACTCGATCCTTCCTCGTGTGGCCACACATCCATCTCAACATACGCATCTCCGCCACACCTAACTGTTGAACATGTCGCCTTTTAGTCGGCCAACACTCAGCGCCATACAACATTGCGGGTCGAACCGCCGTCCTGTAGAACTTGCCTTTTAGCTTTTGTGGCACTCTCTTGTCACAGAGAATGCCAGAAGCTCGGCGCCACTTCATCCATCCGGCTTTGATTCGATGGTTCACATCTTCATCAATACCCCCATCCTCTTGCAGCATTGACCCCAAATACCAAAAGGTGTCCTTCTGAGGTACCACCTGGCCATCAAGGCTAACCTCCTCCTCACACCTAGTAGTACTGAAACCGCACATCATGTACTCGGTTTTAGTTCTACTAAGCCTAAACCCTTTCGATTCCAAGGTTTGTCTCCATAACTCTAACTTCCTATTTACCCCCGTCCGACTATCGTCAACTAGCACCACATCATCCGCAAAGAGCATACACCATGGGATATCTCCTTGTATATCCCTTGTGACCTCATCCATCACCAATGCAGAAAAGATAAGGGCTCAAAGATGACCCCTGATGCAGTCCTATCTTAATCGGGAAGTCATCAGTGTCGACATCACTTGTTCGAACACTTGTCACAACATTATCGTACATGTCCTTGATGAGGGTAATGTACTTTGCTGGGACTTTGTGTTTCTCCAAGGCCCACCACATGACATTCTGCGGTATCTTATCATAGGCCTTCTCCAAGTCAATGAACACCATATGCAAGTCCTTCTTTTGCTCCCTATATCTCTCCATAAGTTGTCGTACCAAGAAAATGGCTTCCATGGTCGACCTCCCAGGCATGAAACCAAACTGATTTTTGGTCACGCTTGTCATTCTTCTTAAGCGGTGCTCAATGACTCTCTCCCATAGCTTCATTGTATGGCTCATCAGCTTAATTCCACGGTAATTAGTACAACTCTGAACATCCCCCTTGTTCTTGAAGATTGGTACTAATATACTCCGTCTCCATTCTTCTGGCATCTTGTTTGCCCGAAAAATGAGGTTGAAAAGCTTGGTTAGCCATACTATCGCTATGTCCCCGAGACCTTTCCACACCTCAATGGGGATACAATCAGGGCCCATCGCCTTGCCTCCTTTCATCCTTTTTAAAGCCTCCTTGACCTCAGACTCCTGGATTCGCCGCACAAAACGCATGCTGGTCTCATCAAAGGAGTCGTCCAGTTCAATGGTAGAACTCTCATTCTCCCTATTGAACAGCTTGTCGAAGTACTCCCGCCATCTATGCTTAATCTCCTCGTCCTTCACCAAGAGTTGGCCTGCTCCGTCCTTGATGCATTTGACTTGGCCAATATCCCTCGTTTGGCCATCTTATAGATGTCCCTTTCACCTTCCTTCGTGCCTAACCGTTGGTAGAGGTCCTCATATGCCCGACCCCTTGCTTCACCAACAGCTCACTTTGCGGCCTTCTTCGCCATCTTGTACTTCTCTATGTTGTCTGGACTCCTATCCAGGTATAGGCGTTTGAAGCAATCTTTCTTCTCTTTAATCGCCTTCTGGACATCATCATTCCACCACCAGGTATCCTTATCTTCGCTTCTCCTTCCCCTGGACACTCCAAGCTCCTCCGAGGCCACCTTACGAATGCAAGTCGCCATCTTCGTCCACACATTGTTCGCATCTCCTCCTTCCTCCCAAGGGCCCTCCTTAATGACCCTTTCCTTGAACGCTAGAGCTACCTCCCCCTTGAGCTTCCACCACTTCGTTCTAGCGACTTTGGCACGCTTATCCCGCTGGACACGAATCCGAAAGCGGAAGTCAGCAACCACCGGCTTATGCTGGGGTACAACACTCTCTCCAGGTATCACCTTACAGTCTAGGCACGCACGCCTATCTTCTCTTCTCGAGAGGATGAAATCAATCTGGCTAGAGTGTTGGCCACTACTAAAAGTCACCAGATGTGATTCTCTCTTTCTAAAGAGGGTGTTAGCTACAATCATGTTGTAGGCTAGAGCAAAGCTTAAGACATCTTCTCCTTCTTGATTCCTGATGCCATAGCCAAAGCCCCCGTGTGCCCCTTCAAAACCTGTGTTAGATGTACCCACGTGGCCATTGAGGTCTCCTCCTATGAAGAGCTTCTCACCAATCGGTACACTCCTAACCATGTCTTCCAGGCCTTCCCAGAACTCCCTCTTGGTGTTCTCAGTGTGGCCTACTTGCGGGGCATACGCGCTGATAACATTGAGAACCAAGTCCTCAACTACCAGCTTGACCAGGATAATCCGGTCCCCACGTCTCTTGACGTCTACCACTCCATACTTGAGGCTCTTGTTGATCAAGATGCCTACGCCATTTCTGTTTGCAGCCGTCCCTGTGTACCACAGCTTGAAGCCGGTATCCTCCACCTCCTTCGCCTTCTGTCCTCTCCATTTGGTTTCTTGGACGCAAAGGATATCAACACCTCTCCTCACCGCTGCATCAACTAGCTCCCGAAGCTTCCCTGTCAGAGACCCTACGTTCCAGCTACCTAAGCGAATCCTCCTAAGATCATATATCTACTGTGCAAACAAAATTATTCAATTTATGTATTATCACATTCATAGGACTAAGAGTTCCCGCAGCAACGCGCGGGGCATTATCTAGTGTTTACCTGACCTTGATAATCTCACCCTATTCATCTTACGGAACCAGCTGCTGGGGGGGGGGGGATCTAAACAAATCAAAGTTTAATTGTTTGCGGACGGCCTGAAAAGCGTCGTCCACATCCCAGATAGGGATGTGCGAAAAAATACTTCATGGGCGGCTTGTCTGCGGACTTGTGAGCCCACATCGGACTCACCCGAAGTTGGAGTGGCAAGATGCAGCGATGGAGCATGACGTCAGCTTGATCTTCTTGTCTGCCAGAAACTGGATCTTCTGCTGCAACAAGGTCACGTCATCGAAGTTGCCCCAGTCGATACCCTTCCTCTTCCAGGAAACCAGCCTCCTCGAAGGGTCAGCCAAGAAGGCTGGGACTTCGGCCTTACCACCGGCGACTGGCTCGATGACGTAGAACCAGTCACGTTACCACTCCTTGATGGTTTCGACAAAGGTTCCTTTGAACCAGGTGGCCTTCTGGTTGTTGTTGATCATGGCCACCCGCACTCCACGATCTTGTAGCCACTGGACTTCGGCTTAATGCCGAAGGTTTTCAGCCACAGCCCGAAGTAAGGCTCGACGCGGAGGAAGGCCTCGCAAACGATTAAGAAGGATGCGAGGTGGAGGATGGAGTTTGGGGCCAGATGGTGGAAATCCAGCCCATAATAGTAGAGGGTCCCGTGCACAAAGGGGTGCAACGGGAACCCCATACCTCCGATGAGGTGGGGAACGAAAACGACCCTCTCCCACGGCTTGGGGGTGGGTGCTCGCTGGTCCTTCTCCGGTGGCCGGGTCGGAACGTTGGTGGGGATGTACCGCGCACTCCGCAGCTCCAGGATGGTGCCATCCATGACGGTGGAGCCAGCCCGGTGCCCCTTCAAGGTGGCGTCGGCCATGGCCGGAAAGGGAAGCTGTGGACGTGAGAGAGGCGAGTGGATTGAGGATTGGATCTGGGCGCTGGAGCTCAGGAGGCAGTAGGCAAGGGACGAATGGAAGCGTGGATTGTCAAGGGCTCCCTTTTCACTCTTATAGGCCTGTGAAAGGCCAAGAGTCCCCTTACTACGCCGTTAAAATCGCAATGCCTCAATACAGAAACGCCATTATGCGCGTGGGGTGAAACAAAATCTTGATGATACCCCAAAATACGAGGACGATCTCTGTTTTGATAAGACGTGCCAATGAAAAATCGCCTCGGGCCGCGAATCGAGCAAGGAGTTACCGACCCACTTTGCTATAAGAAGTGATGCTTCAGAAAAAGTTGTCAAGCTACGGGCACCATTCACACCTAGGTGGATGGCCTTCGAGGCTAAGTTAGCTCGCGTCCTCGGATGCTAGGGGGATTGGCTAACACATGGTTGAAGAGTTGTTCCCTTTGGGAATTAATCTGGTTAGAGCCTGTTGGCGGGAGAGGATCTCATACCGAAATTATTTGAAGGAATTAACCTGTCAAGCCGAAGACTCTGGAGCCGAAATCACGTGTCTGATGTTATCCTTGGCATTGAAGACCAGTTCGGGGGCTACTGACGGTGTCCTGGACTAGGGGGTACCGACCTAGTCGACCCACAGTCCATGAGCCCCACCATTTCTCTAGAAGGACTCCAAAAGCCTCATATCTCAGCGTAATGAAGAAGGATTCTACCAAAGACTTGAAGTGTACTCCAAGACATGCAACAGCTTGGCAGCGCATGTAACCCTAGATTGACAACCGACCATGTGTAATCCTAGGTACCCCCAGTGTCTATATAAACTGGGAGGTCTTGTCCATAGGGGGAGGATCACAATTGCAACCACCTAGCCTTAGGGTTAGAACATTACTTACAATCTTGAGGTAGATCACGCCTGTACAGCTGTACTCGATACATTATCATCAATATAATCAAGCAGGACGTAGGGTATTACCTCTTCGAGAGGGCCTGAACCTGGGTAAATACTGTCTCCTTCGTCCCCTGTTATCCATAGATCCGAGATCCACAACTCGGGACTCCCTACCCCGAGGTATGTCGGTTTCAGTACCAACACAGGAGATTTTGGGCTTTCACCCGGGCCACAGAGGTCGAGGGCAAGGGAAGGATCACAACGCGCCTTCAGGAAGGGTAGCAATGCCCGAAACATTGCCGACATCGTGGCCACCGTCGCCAGCCAAGAGATACCCACAATCCAAATCCAAAGCCCCCCATCGCCCCACACTGCAGCAACAGCAACACCCGGAAGTCGTTGTCATCTTGGGCTAGCAGGGCAAGTGTGGAACTAGAGCAAAGGACACCGTCTTCGGATCGATGCATCGGGCCACCGGGGAAGCCCCATCACCGAGCCCCACGTCCGCCGCCATCTTGCTGCTCGAACAGCCAAGGAGGGCTGCCCCCAGCATCCGCATCGGCCACCCGCCACCGAGAGGGAGGCACGTTCATCGACTAAGGCCGTCACCTCAGATCTGCACACGCCACGCATAGCCTGTCCGCCCCCACACGCCCACGGAGAGGAGAGGAGACCCCATGCAGCACGTGCGAGCCACCGCACCTGGCAGACCCGTCACCGCTCAGCCCCGCAGCCATCGCGCGCCATGCCGGCCGGGCCTACGCTAGTTCTCGTGGCCCGTGTGCCGCCAAACCAAGCAAAAGGGAGAGAAGCCCCCCCGCCCCCCGCCGCCGCCAGTGCCACGCGGTCTTAGCCCGACGACTGTTGCCTGCGGAGGCGAGGGGCTAGAGAAGAGGGAGAGGGTGCCCGGTGGCTAGGGTTGAGCCCTCGGGTCACCGCAGGGGGCACCACTATTCATCCTCATCGCGGACGTGCTCGGGGCCATGTTTTGTATGGCGGAGGAATGCCACATATTTTAGCCTCTCGATAAATTCTGCGTGTGGCACCGCCTCGTGGGCTTGGATTCCGTCAGCTGGCAGGGAGTCGGCGCCTGGGGGAGATCAACTCGGTGATCATCATCGGCCTTGGCTTGAGTTCATCTGGATCGAGTGAAACAAACGTGTCTTGGAAAACATTTGTTCTCACCCGTGTTGTGCAGGTGGTGGCCAGACTCGTGCAAAATTAGCGTTGTGGGTTCTAGCACAATGTTGATGCCGTGAGTTACATGGCAAATAGTTGGTTGGGGAGAGACCACGCCGGGCATATGACGGTCCAACATCGATTCTGCCAAGAACTTGACAGTGAGCTGTCAGTATGGTGCCTGGATGGATCCGTTGCCCTTGGTTTCCTTGGCCGTCTAGAATGGACATTGGAACATTGTGTTCCGACGCACTTTTGGGCAGGCAGAGACTGTAGAGTCGGCTAGATTGCGGGCTACCCTCCCGCCAATGCTATTAGATTATCCGGATACCGTGTCCTGGAGTATTTCCCCTTTCGAGGTATTCTCTATGAGCTCGGTCTATCGGGCTTTATGTCGTGCGCCCATTCTTCCATGGACTAAGCCTTTGTGGAAGGCCTCGTTGCCCCTAAAGATCAAGATCTTTGTGTGGCAACTGTTGTGAGACCGCCTGCCCTCTGGGACGGAGGTGCTTAAGCGGCACTGGCCGGGCAATGGCTTATGCCCCTTGTGTGGCGTCCCGAAGACCGGGTACCACATCCTGCTCTCGTGCACTGCAGCACGTGTCTCTAGAGTTTCGCCCGCGAGGCTCTGGGGCCTGATTGCGAGGCCCTAGACCTTGGGGAGTTTCTTGAAGCCGGGGCTAACCAGGCCGGGCGAAAATGCCGCCTATCCTATTCCTAGCTTATATTTGCAGCGATGTCATGGACTTTATGGACGACGCGTAATAAAATGGTGATTGAGCGGGTCTTTCAACGGCAGGCCTCTGACTAGTTCTTCTAATTCCTTGCTTTTTTGCAGCACTGGCACCCGCTCACTAGATAGCGGGACCACGTCTGTCTTGGGCTCATGCTGGATGCGCGCTGACTACCACGCGATGGCTCGCTTCTCCATAGTGCCAATATGCCTACTGCCACTAGGTGGCTTTTTTCTTATTTCTTTTATGCTTTCTTTGGGCATGATTTTGTTGTTGCCCTAGCCAGCCATACGTGTTGCTTTGTCACTATGTATTGGGATGTTTGCTTTATCTACAAAGCGGGGCGAGCCTATTTCGAGAAGAGCACAAGGTAGCCTGAGCTGAGCTGAATCCATTGCTAGCATATGGTGTCGGGGACGGTGGATGCCGCTGCCGGACCAAATGGACTACACGCCATATTTCATAGTCCTACTACAGTAGTACCCTGATTCTTGGAAGAGGATTTGTGACTCTCGAGTGCCACACAACCCTATATGAATATAGAATTAAAAGACATATTAGGAAAGAAGACAAAAAATTCATATGCGTGGAAAATAACTAGATGTAACGTATGTCCAACCATAATTCCTGTGCCGCGGATACCACAGGCACCCATTCCCCACAAAAATGAACACAGGTGTACCATGGGCGCTCATGTTTCATATCCCAAAAATTTAGAATTTTTTGAAATTTCCTAATATTTTTTAATGCATTTTCATATAGGGGTGTGTGTACCCGGGTGCTCCAACGCATTTCCCCCTTATTCTTCTGCTACCTTGCTCGTCTAGCAGTAATACAATGGGTCTAAAGCTGCACTGATTTCTCTAGTAACATGATTCAAATTTTCTACTTAGGGCAACTCCAACCGATCCCCTATCCGGCGTTAGAGGAGGATAATTTCGGCTTTTCTCCTCTAACGTGCACCTAGCCGATCCCCATTAACCGTTAGCAGAGGATAAATTATACTCCGGCGCCTATCCCACCCCTATTTTTACTCCGCCGCTACCGCACAAAACATAACTCTTGGGCCTCTCCCTCACCACTACCTCTTCGCCGACCCCCGCTGCTATCGCGTTGCCTCCCTTGGCCCTTGCCGCCCATCTGCCCGAAACCAAGCCCGTTCGTCCACCGTCGCCGGAATCAGGTGAAACGCCACCGCCTCGCCATAACCGATTCGTCGGATTGATTCGTTTTTTCTTCCTCTTTGGCGGGCGCCGCTCCAGGCCTTGATTCCGCGCCGCTGCAGGTCATTTTCACGCTTCGCCACCCACCGGTTTGTCCGAAATGACGGCGGCTGGCCAGTGCATCACCACCGCACCGCAAGTGTTCGACGAATTGCCTAGGTGAGTTTTTTTGCTCGTTTCTTTTTTAACCGAGCCATAGCCGTTTGAATTGTAGATGAAGAGGTTGAGGGAGATGGTCTTCGAAGACTCGTCGTCATCCGAAGAGGAAGAAGACGACGAAGACTTTGAAACCCTTTTAGGCATGATTTTCAATGATGATATTCGGCGCCCTAGGAGGGGATCGCGGTTTGGCCGCATGCACATCAAACGTGATAGAGCAGAGGGTCATGCCAAGATCATGAGGGACTATTTTACTTCGAAGCCAACCTATCCAGGGAAGTACTTTCGTCGGCACTTTCGGACGCACAGAAGTCTTTTTCTAACGATTGCAAAAGCCGTTGAGAAGTATGATGACTGGTTCAAGCTCCGGAGAAATGCAAGTGGAGAGATGAGTGCAAATCCTCTAACGAAGTGTGTTGCGGTTGTTCGAGTCTTGGCATATGGGTGTTCAGCCGATGCCGTTGGCGACTATGTCCGCATTGCTGAAGACACAATCTTGGAGGCTGTTCGAAGGTTCACTAAAGCAGTGATCGATGTTTTTGGACCCGAGTACTTGAGAGCACCCACCGAGGAAGACACCCAGAGGCTGATGACCGAGAGTGAAGAAAGAGGATGGCCAGGGATGCTTGGATCACTTGACTGTATGCACTGGACATGGAAAAATTGTCCTGCAGAGTGGAAGGGTCAGTACAAAGGCCACTGCAACGATCCAACGATCATTCTTGAGGCAGTTGCATCGAAGGATCTTTGGATATGGCATTCATTCTTTGGTTTGTCTGGCTCTCACAATGACTTGAATGTGCTGTCAAGATCAGCACTGTTTTCTAGGCTTATTACAAGAGATGCTCCTGCTTGCAACTACTCGGTCAATGGGCACAACTACTCGATGGATTACTACCTTGCGGATAGCAACTATCCACCATGGGCTGCATTAGTCAAAACAATTCCGCGTCCAAAAGGTAACAAAAATATTCACTTTACCCAATGTCAAGAGGCTGCTAGGAAAGATGTGGAGAGAGCCTTAGGTGTGCTCCAGAAGCGCTTTGCAATTGTTCGTGGCCCTGCCAAGTACTGGAGCTTCAAGGTTCTATGGTAGATCATGACTTGTTGCATCATATTGCATAACATGATCATCGAAGACGAGAGGGAGATGCCTGAGAACTTTCGGTACATCATCAACGGGACTCCGATTGAACCAGAGTATGATCCAAATAGGATCCTGACATTCCTTGAAGAGCATCGCAAGATCGAGAACCGACAAGTTCATGCTCAGCTCCAAGATGATATTATTGAACATCACTGGCAATGTCATAGCGCTTCCTAGTTGTTCTGTCACATGTTATTTGCTACATTGGACCATTCGACGTGTTTAAATTTGAATAATTCGGTTTGTAAACTTTGCATTTGGTTTGTAAACTATATTCGTGATTTGGTTGAACATTCAGTTTCTATACGTGTGCTAATATGTAGTTGCAATGTATACTAGAATTGCAAAAGTTTAGAAAAAACAAAAATTACTCCGTTATATATAGGGGATCGGTTAGGTCCTGCCAAAACTTAGTGGAGTAAAAATACTCCAGTAAGGGTTTACTCGGCCGGATCCTCCTTTATTAGGGTCGGTTAGAGTTGCCCTTATGCTATAGTTTACCTATCCCTTTCACGTGAGTACCTACCGTGTGGATTGAATGCAAAAGGGGGAATATCGCTTTCGAACTATCGCCTAACAATTACTCCTATAAGTCAACATAAACCGATGAGCTTAATAAACTGAAAATGAGGGGGCAGTAAGTAAATATAATTTTACAAGTTAAAAAACAGAAGGAAAAACTAGGAACACTAAATTCAATACCTCCTGGTATAGTGGCAGCAATCACACCTAGCTCGGCGAAAAACCATAGGCCGTACCTGACAGGCTTGGGGTATTCACTCATACACAGCTCCGCGAGGTGCCTTCCTAAAGTAGATTATGTGAAAATATATGCTAAGCTTCATACTAAATACTCCCTCCGTTCCTAAATACTTGTCTTTCTAGGCATTTCAACAAGTGACTACATACGGAGCAAAATGAGTGAATCTACACTCTAAAATATGTCTACATACATCCGTATGTAGTAGTCATTTGAAATGTCTAGAAAGACAAGTATTTAGGAACGGAGGGAGTACAAAACAGTATAATTTTGCATCAAGAGCACATTGACTATCTCACCTGTAACGATGCCAAGCTTTGCTGCCAACGACTGAATAATCAACACAAAGATGAACCCTAATAAGAGTACCCATAATAACTGAAAGAAATTACAATGTTCAGGCCCCAGTTATTCCAGCACGACGGGTGAAATAGTTTTAACATTTTGGATAATTTATTTATACCTCATATCTGTGACTGTATCCAGCCTGCAAATCAGTTTGCACTGTTGGTTTTGCAAAGTTTAAACTGTCAGAATGCAATAAACAAACAATGGAAAGGAAATATACAGTAGTGTTTTCATATTGTTTAGTGGCGATGAATTACATCTGTTCATCATCTTTTTAGCAAGATAAGTTGGCATAAACATGAGAACATTTTAAAGTCCAATGGAGAGACGACGGAAGGAGACAAGGCTGGTTGGGCTTACAGTTGCTAGGATCCAGGTAAGCCATGGAGATGAGAAATCCTGGTCCAACGTATGCTAGAAATCTCTTCCACCTAGGCCCCTGCTCAATAGTACAAGTGAACGCAAAGTTTAGTTTATTTTGTGTACTGCATCACTAACGTCTAAATTCAATTCCACCTGAAACATTCGGCAGAGTTTCCATGTTGTTGATCGTTGCTTTATATATAGAACGGGGCGAAAGCCTTTTCGGTATAAAAAAACTAACGACTCAAATTCGCAAAACCGAAGGCCTTCTGCCTATCGTCAAATGAGACTACACAAAAATGAATAAACTATCCGTCAGAGAACTAATTGATCACTAATTAGCGCGCCTCTGCCAGCAAGAAAAACATTACAAATCCAAAGGAATTATCCATCAGATAATAACTAAAGAAAATCACTAATTATCCGTCAGAGAAACCGCATAGGGGAGCGATGGGGAGCGAACAGTACCTGGACGTGGACGCCGCCGGCCGCATCATCGCCTTGTTGCCCAGAAGAAGCGACCGTCGACGCTGCCGCTGCCTCCATCTCTATCACGTCGCCGTCGGCGATGGCCACGGCCCTCCCATTCCCGTCCTGCTGCTGCCCTCGGTCCCTTCCGATGCTTCCCCTCTCTTCCATTTCTCTTCTCGTCTTCTCGGATGCACTCCGTGTGCTAACATAGGCTTGACTTTGACTTTTCTCATCGAGGCTGGCTTTGTATCCATTCCAATCCCAGATGCAAGCTGCACTCAAGGTCAACTCTCCGTTTTGTTTACACAAAGATGTACATATATAATGCGATATGGATGAATTCGGTGGGCACGCATCTAAGATCAAGGTCGTCTCTCGGGCAGGCAGCTCCTCTAGTCTAGTATAATGCCGTGATCGCTGTTGTTTCGGACATGGAAAACGTTTAACTTAATCCGGATGATTTCTGGCGAAAGAAAACCGCCTCGCGCGCCGTCCGATCGGGACAGATCGAACGCTTCTGGTTGCGCGTGGAACGCGAGTGGACCAGGTCGTACCTGAGCTCCCACCTGAGCAATAATTGCAACATCCCGATCTCGCATCTGTGTCTGCTTCTCTCGGCCTTCTTCCCTTTCCTTCTCCGTGCGCGTCGGACGAGATTCAGACTGGATGCGACGATCTTCTCGGGTGCAAGGTGGGCAGGCGGCGGCGCCGAAGGTTGCAGGGAGGGAAGTCCCTCGCGCAGACCCAACAGAAGCGATGGACTGCTCCTCCGGCGAAGTAAGCAATCGAAGCCCCTCCATTTTTCCTCTCCATAGTGTTGCGTTAGGGTTCATAGAGGGGATTTTTGGAGGTTTTTTGGTTCTGGGGCATGATGGTGGTTGATTGAGCTCATGTGTCGTTGGATCTGTTGTGGGGGGAGGGGGTGGGAGGTGTGTGATTTGTGCGGTGAGGCTCGTCCGGATCTGCTGCGAGGGTGGGTTGATGGAGTGAGAGCTGATACATTTGCATCAGTAGGGGGGCGATGTTGGTGTTTCTTCGTGCTTCATAGGAAACATCAATATGGTTGATGGAGTTTGGGTGGGATGGATTTTGGAGGGTGTTTTTAGGTTTCGTGCTGCTGTCAGTGTGCCAAAGACAGGTGAGGGGGTGGGTTCAGGGGTGGTGCTACTGTCAAGAAATGGTGTAACTTTTTGTAGTTATGATTCAATGCAGCAACATCACACTACATAGTAGTTTTAATTCTTTTCATGTATATACAACATCTAATTTAGCATGCTTTTTTTAGATCATGGTTCAGAGATCATTTCATAGGTTATGATAGTAGATGGATAGTAGGCTGTTATGCCAGGCATTTATTCAGAACATGCTTCCATGATGAAGATTGATAGGTTTGAGTTTTTTTGTTCGGTCATGAGATGCAGTGATGTGTGCAACTGATGCATTTTGGTGTGTGTTTGAGCAACTGAATGCAGTGTTGTGCATTTTTTTGATGTTGTTGCTGATGTTTCATAGCAAATTTTGTTATCTAATGATTTTCCTTTTTTACTTTTTCCACAGCGATCCTCCAATGGATGATGAAGCACCTACTAATGGGTCTTTTGCTTCACGATTTTCTGCGTCTCGTTTACATTCGATTGGGAAAACGCTCTTGAAATCATGATGATAAGTGGGTAGTTATAAATGGGGGTTATTTCGGTTCTCTGCTCAATATTGGATCTTTCTCCGTCCCAGCTGATTTCATGGATTGGTTGATCATGAAAATTGATCCTGAAAGGAGCATGTTCAGGTACACCCTTGTTTTTGTTTTCATGGTTTTTTGTTGGCAAGTGTGTTATTTTTGATTCAGCAACACCATAGTCTAAATTGTTTGAGCTAGCAACATCATAGTTTACTTTGTTTTCAGTGCAACGGCATGAATGCTCTACATTGTTTGAGTTAGCAAATTACGACATTTTCTGATTTGTTGTGTAATAGTTACATTTTTGTGTATTTTTTTCATCTTCAGTGCACACGACAGGATTTTGAGTAGTGTTTTTAGTTCTGTTGCTTCTGTAACTGAACTTTGTGTAATAGTGCAGCAGAGCCATATGGATCTTGCATTAGTTTAGTGCAGCAGAGCTTCTGTATGTCACTATTTTGCATTGGGTTGATCTCACAACTATTTTTTTGTTAAACTTCTTTGTTTATGTTTTTCAGCCATAAATTGAAGACTATACATTTTACAAGAGACATGGTGCCCAAAAATTTTAACATCCCATGCGGGAGCAGGCCAGTGGAGGTGCTGAAGAGGAACGAGCCACACGAGCTGCGCAACATTTACTGATCTGGGAGCAGGGCTCCAATCAACCGTTGCATCAGTGTGCTTTGTGAGGCGAGCAACAACGATGTTGTTACCATTCAGAGGTCTTGGGTTTTACTTTCACTTGGTCTTGTGCTAACCCCTGGCACTGGGAATATGATACCGATAGAGTACCTTCCTAGCTTGATGGATATCGATAAGTTGAATGAGTTTTCTTGGGATGAGCATGTATTGGGTGTTGCTATGAGAGAGGTGAAGAAGTACCAACAAAAGAGGAAGTCTGGACTAGGTGGGTTCTGGATTGGAGGGTGTCTACCAATGTTTGCGGTATGCCCATTTTTACTTTTTACACTTTATTTTTTGTTGTGAAAGTTCATTTTTATCTTCTTCTTTTTTTGATGTGTTCCCCATATCTGACTTTTGCATTTAGGCCATGTACAATAGTATTTTCAGCTCCTTTCTTTCTTGATGCTTCAAAATCATCAATAATGCAGGTAATATACATGGACTTCTTGGACATTCCTAGGACTCTGGCTGGTCTGCACACATTCAATCGGACTCTTCCTAGGGCATGCTTTGTCAGCACTGATGACTTCAAAATCGTTGCAGAACTTGATAGAAACAAGCTTTCCCTCCACAAGGTTGAATTTGGGAAACGCAATGTAAGATGACATCCATCTTTTCTTGGTTACACATGTTTCAATCCTTTCTTTGTTTACGCCCTGTTATTTCCACGATTCAATCTTTTCTTGGTTGTTTGCAGCTTCACCTTTTGTCAAACACCCCATATGCAACAGAGGGATCCCACATCAATGTTGATTGTTAGAAGAAACCGCATGGGTTAGCAGCTCCTCCCCCCGATGCAACAAGAGCACACAACACGGACGATAATGACTTAGGCGGCGATGTATGCGGCTCACTAGATGAGTAGCTGCACCCACTGCCTTCAAGTGCAGACTTGGAGGTGCATATTTCCCACTCATCATCACTTCTTTTCTGTCTATTTCTTTTTCTTCTTGTTTCCAGGACCTCATTGTGTTTTATGCTTTGGAGCAGATCCCGGAGCATATGCAACAAATATATGAGAAGCACAAGAATCTGCATGAAGTGGGGTTGAAGAGCACTCTGAATTCTGTTGGGAAGGTTTTTCAGTCATTGTTCTGTAAGAGGGTGGGGGAGCTTTTGGTTGAAGTTCATTCGAGCAAGTCAAGGAGGAAGGAGGATAAGGGCGGAGGAGATGTAACATTCGTTGCAGGTGGAAGCAACACAGCATCCGCGCCTAATACCAGTGCCTCCGCTCAACAACCTGAAGTGGAAAGGCAAGTGTCAGCTGGCCCCAGGACTCCTAGCTTCGAAGGTGCTGGTGATACCGTGTTGAAACAAGGGCAGAGTTGCGCTCAAGTCGGCAAGGGGCCTTTAGACTTGGGAAAGGAGGTTGAATAGGAGGTTGCACAGCAGGATGTTTCAATAGAGGTTGATGCAGCAGCAAGTCCACGTGTCAACCATGGCAAGGATGCTGAGGGCGTTGCTGCCAATGATGGCACAGTTATCCTATCACAGGGCACACTGAAAGCAATGGAAGCCGCTGCAATGGAATGGGATGATGGCCCATCGTGTGACCTTTTTCCAGTTGGGAGCGAAGACTACGAGTGGTTTGACCAGGAAGTGCCACCTAAATCTTCAAAGATCCCATATGCAGTTGCCACTCCCTCTGCTGCGATGCACTCGGATTCAGCGGGGCCTACATTTGACAAAACGCCAGAGGCAGCTAGGGCTAATGTGAATAAGATTGCACATCCAATTGCAACAGACATCTCTTCTTCTCCTTTTGACAGCGATCCAAAAGTTTCCACCTCAAATGAGATCAACAAGCCTATCTTTGATGCATCTCCTGTTGTCACCGCAGCAACTGTTGGGTCTTTAGGTGTGTTTTACATGCTATTTCTTCCTCTTTTTTTTCTTGTTTCTTCGGTTTGAAGCTTCATATCTAACCTTTATTTTTCTTTTTTGTTATGTGTCTTGATGCAAGGTAATTCAACTATCTCTGGATTTGGAACACCAAATGTTGATTCCAGCAGTGGGCCAAGTTGTGCTTCGAAGAAGGCTGTCAAGAAGAAGAAAAGGGCTGCCCAGTCACCTGATGGGGTTCTGAAGATGAAGAAGATCAAGATTGATGCAACCGGGGACGCTTTACATCAGCAGTATGTTATGAACAGATACAAGTTAAGGAAACCAAAGGAAGGCGAATCTCTGTGAGTGTTTTGGCTTTTTCTTTTTTCTTTTTTTCATAACATGCTCATGGAGATTTCATAGTTGTTTATGTTTCTGATTCAAACTATATTTTTTGGTTTGATGTGAAAACTTCTCTCTCCATCATATACTGTAGCTAATGCATCACTTTTTATGTATTGAATATGCAACCCTGCTTTCATTGAAATAGATGGCTTCCACACCTCCCTTCAGAATTTCCATGCCTCGCTAAAGCCACGAGCCGAGATTGACAATGAGGTCATGACTCTCTACCTCAAAACTTTCAACATGGAGCAAAGTTGCAGCAGGAAGAAGCCGAAGAAGTTTGCATTCTCAGTTTTTATGAGTGTTAGTGGACATATTCCATAGCATCTTCTCAATTTTCATATATCATTTCTTTTTGCATCATCATTTTTACTTTCTTTTTCCGTTGTTGTTTCTGGGTTTTCAGGGTCAACTGGCTGCTGAGCCCGAAGTTTTTGATCCTAAACTGTGTGAAAGGAAGTTTAGGATGGCCTGTGAGAGCAGCAACATATCAAGTTGCGATCTAGTATGATATTTCTTTTCTCTGTTTAGTTTACATATTGTTATTTCATTTCTTTTTGTCGCAGCTTTTTTGTAACCTCACAGTTGTTCCATTTGCAGCTTTTCTTTATAGTTGTCCAGAAGAGGCACTGGGCTGTAGTTGTTGCAAACTTGGCAATGAAGCAATTCAACATTTTCAACCCAATAAAGAACAGCAAAGATGTGCAACTGCTGCACAAGGCAACTAGCAATATGGTAAGGAATTATATGCTCATGTTGTTTTATCAACAATGTCCCCCTCCCCCCTGGAATACTTATGGATCATTTTTTTATCAACAATTTCTTCTCTTCTTCTTTTCCTCTTTCTTCTCCTCTTGTCTAGCCTTATTCTTGTGTGCATCCTCTCGTTGCTCAAGCAGAGTCTTCCTCCTCCTCTCCTTTTCAGTTGGTCGACCTTTTTTGGAACACGCGCTGGGTTTTGAAGCATGGCGCCCGGTTGTGCAGCAGGCGGATCAGCCGTTTGTTCATGTCGTGGAGCCGGGTTGGTGGCTTGACCTTGTTGCTTTGTTGGATTGGCTTTTTGTCGCTGCCGACTTGGCACCTTTTGAGTTTCTACTGGTTGCTGCGGCATTTGCTGTTGATGTTCTTCCTGCTGCTCTGGTAGTTCCCCTCTTTTTGCTGCATCTATAACAGGCTCAAGCTGATTTGCTGCATCATTTAGCAGGTTGTATGCAAAGTCATTGCTGCAAGCTTGTGAGGCCAACCAAGTAAGTTTCCTGCAGAGTGAGTTGTACTTGAGGGTATTGTTCGATGGGAGTCCAAAATCCAGAAGCTGGTTGCCTGTTGGTGTTGTTGCTTTTTCAGACCACCTCTCTAGCAAATAGCGTTGTGGGATGGTCTGCACATTTAGATGAGTCATCACTCTAATGATGTGTGCACATATAATTCCATTCATCTCAAAACAACTGCAACTGCACTCAAACTTCTCATCTGACATCTCAACATTTACTTTAAATATTTTTGGGTCCTCATAGTAATTTGAGAAAAGTTCAAAGTTCATGCTTCCATTGTGAATTGCAGGGACCTGGTTGATTACATATCCCGTCGATGCAATCACTTCTGATTGAAACTTGCCAAAAACTGCCCGGGTGTAGAAGTTCACTACCTGACGCTCAATGTTGTATCTCGAGTAAAGAGGTGCCGTTGTTGCTTCACCAATGAAAGCCTGGTTGTCCTCACGATCTAGCATTGTCTCCTGGAGCACCTCATACTGCTGCACAAATTTCCAAACCGACTCTTGAGGATTGATGAATGTCTTGAAGTAAGAGTTGAGGCCCTCCGACCTACCTGTAGTGCTTGTGAAGGGGAAGAAGCATTTCCGGATGTATGTTGGAGCCCAGGTATGCCGAGTCCGCCACATGTTGCAAATGTGTCTATTATCTTCCAATTCAAAGCAATGTATCATGTGCTTCCAGTTCTCCTCAAACTCATCAACCATGTCCGGATCGTTGATGCATGTGTAGAAAGCTTGTTCAAAAACTTCATCCCTGCTGAGTATTCTACCCAACTTCTCCCTCGCTTTCCGCTGGACATGCCATTTGCAACATCTATGCACTGTATTTGGTAAGGCTTCAGAAATGGCTGTTTCCATTGCCTTGTCCTGGTCTGTCATGATGTTCAATGGGTGTTCATTGTTCATCGCAATCAAAAAATGCTGGAACACCCACTTGAAAGTTTCAATCTGTTCATTCGGAAGCAAAGCACACCCCAGCAAAATTGTCTGCAAATGGTTGTTGACGCCGACAATCGGAGCAAACGACATGTTATACCTATTTGTGCAAAAGGTGGTGTCAAAGAAGATGCAATCTTTGTACTTAGGGTACAATGCCCTTGTCCTCCCATCAACCCAAAATAGCCCCATGACAGAGTTTGTTTCCTCATCAACTGTTTTTGCAAAGTAGAATTCAGGATTCTCATCTTGCCGCCTCTCAAAGTATGCAACTGTCATGTCCATGCCCCGGAGATTTATGGTTTGCCGCAGCTTGGACCGAACATTTGTAACATCCCTCTTGACATATGGCAGTATCCTCCGGTCCCCACCACGAACCCTCCCAAGCATTCCCATGCATTATGATGTGGAGAAGTTAACATCATGCATTGTCAATATGAGATCCAAATTTTCTTGCAGAATGTTGCGGTGTGAGCGGTAGAACCGTACACGCTCTGGCTGTGGCATCAGAGGGTGTGTATGCTCTGCAAAAAAAATATGAAACAACCCATTTATCACCCCTCAGCCCAACTATTAAGTGTGCTTTGCAATCATGATGCACCAATCTATTTTTCTGACGCTTGTTTGCGACATCCATTTCAAACCAAGACTCTTTGCTAGATGAGTGTTGTTCCGTTGAGATTGCTTCCGAAGCACTGCTAGTATCGGCCTTATTCTCTGGCTTCCCGGCATGGACTGTAACACCCCGGATATGATTTTCCTAATATGTAATCCAACTCTTGCCGTTTTCGGCGTTAAGTTATTTTATTTTCTCGGGTTCGGGTTTTTGTCTCCGTGTGTTGTTGTCTTTGTCATGCATCTCATATCATGTCATCATGTGCATTGCATTTGCATACGTGTTCATCTCATGCATTCGAGCATTTTCCCCGTTGTCCGTTTTGCATTCCGGCGCTCCGTTCTCCTCCGGTGGTCATTTCTAACTTTTCTTTCGTGTGTGGGGATTAAACATTTCTGGATTGGACCGAGACTTGCCAAGCGGCCTTGGTTTACTACCGGTAGACCGCCTGTCAAGTTTCGTACCATTTGGACTTCGTTTGATGCTCCAACGGTTAACCGAGGGACCGAAAAGGCCTCGTGTGCGTTGCAGCCCAACACCCATCCAAGTTGGCCCAAAACCCACCAAAACCCTCTCCATCATCTAGAGCGTTCGATCACGATCGCGTGGCCGAAAACCGCACCTCATTTGGACTCTCCTAGCTCCTCCTATGCCTATATATAGACCCCCTCCTCAAAATTCGCGGATTCCCTCGCCCAAAACCCTAGATCCACCCTCTCCGCGCGGCCGGACACGTCCGCCGGCCGCCGGACACGTCCGCCGCGACCACCCATGGGCCGCCACGTGTCGCCGCCGCCTCCACCAACCGCGCCGGCCCGGAGAGCCCGCGCGCGACCCTCCCGGCCCGGGTTGCTCCCGCCGCCGCCCGGGGCTTTCCTCCTTCCTCTCGGCGCCGCCTCACCGCCGCACTCGCCGGCCGGCGCCGCAGGTTGCCGCCACGCTGCCGCAAGCTCACGCCGCCGGCCCCTCGCTCCGGACGTCGCCCCGCCGCCCCGGTCGCCGAGCCCGCTCCGGCGAGCTCCGTCCGGCGGGTCGCCTCCTCACTGTCCGGATCCGGCCGCCCCGACATCTCCGACGAGCACGTCCACTCCGGCGAACAGGAACTCCGATGATCCTCAGGATCCGTGCCGGCTGGATCTAGATCCAGATCTCAGGGTTGACTTTTTGCCCGAAACCCTAATATTTTGCCCTTGTTCATCGCATCGTAACTCCGCATCCGTAGCTCCGTTTTGGGCATATAGCATATCAAAATGTTCGTCTCAGAGAGCACATCATTTCATATCATTGCATCATTTTCATTTGAGTTCATCTTGATGCCCGAAATGCTGTTGGAAGAGTGCTATTTGAGATAATTGTCAGATCTGCTGCTCCAATTAGATATTTGTCATTTTTGCCATGATTATTGTGTGCATGATATGCCCCTGAGCTCTACATGTGTTTTGTTATATGTTTTGCCATCTATTCAGAGGTGTAACCCATGTATTTTTGTGATGTGTGTGGTGACTAGCACAACCTTGCAAAGTGGTACATTCGTTAATGCTGATTTCAGGGGCTTAGCAATTCCACTAAGTCCTTGGACTGTTTATCTCATTATGCCATATGTTCATGTTGTTTCCTAGTGATCCGTGCCTCTTTTGAGGATGATCAGTAAGGATGTTTTGCTAATCTTGTAGCGCTCTATCCATACATATCTTTGTTTGCAATTATGGAGCACCCTAGCTTGAGTCAATCGAGCTCTACTTTTGCTATTTCGTGAATCTGGGCAGATTGTCTACTTGTTAGCGATTTTGCCGAGGATGTTGTAGTTGATCCTTGCATGCTATGTTATTGTTCTTGCCATGTCTAGCTTGTATAATGTGTATTCTTGATGGGTGTATGCTTAGATTGTCATGACTTGCTCTGTAGTGAGTGCATCGAGCTCGTAAACATGCCTACTTGATATCTGATTTGCATGCTCCAGTTTTTCACCAAGTCTGAGAACTGATTATGTTTTTGCCATGTTCACATGCTTGAAAATGTATTTTCTGATCCCTTTTGGCTCATGGTCACTAAGGTACTTTTGTAAGCTCTTTGAGTATCTCCATGCTAGGCTTTGCTTTGTCATGTTCAGGTCCTGTAGCATATAGTTTTCATGCTCCAAAGTGTGCTACCTGATCTGAAATTCCAGACAAGTGTTAATTTCACTAAGTCTGAAATCTGTTTGTCAAATGCATTTTTGCCATGCTTGTTTGAACCTGTTAATGGATGAATTGGTCGTAGCTCAGTGTTCATCTTTTGTTAAGCATCATGAATGGATCCCTGCCATGTATTTTGTTGCCATGTTTGGGTGCTGTAGCATGTTCACCTTGTTGCATTTAGATGGCTACTTGCTGTATATCGCAGAACGGTGTCATATTTGAATCGCTTGCCTTTTCCAAACCGTAACTCCGATTCCGGTGATTTTTATATCGTTTTCAAGCGATTTCATCCCACCTTTCCAGTGGCACACTTGGATTTCCAAGTTGAGGCCAGGATCATTCATTCCTTGTCAAATCTTGCATATGCATCACATATCGCATCCCGCATAGCATACCATCTTTGCATCATATTGTTTGAGCTTTGCACGTGGTTGATTGTGTCCTTGTTGCTTGTTTGTCTTTTTTGGGTAGAGCCGGGAGACAAGTTTGCTAACGAGGAGCCCGTTGAGTTTGCTTTCGAGGATCCAGTCAACTCTGACAACTTTGCAGGCAAGATGATCGTACCCTCGAAATCACTACTATCTTTGCTTTGCTAGATGCTCGCTCTTTTTCTATGCCTATGCTACGATGCCTACCATTTGCTTATCATGCCTCCCAAATTGCCATGTCAAACCTCTAACCCACCATGTCCTAGCAAACCGTTGATTGACTATGTTACCACTTTGCTCAGCCCCTCTTATAGCGTTGCTAGTTGCAGGTGAAGATTGGAGACCGTTCCTTGTTGGAACATTATTTTACTTGTTGGGATATCATTATATTGCCTTGTTATCTTAATGCATCTATATACTTGGTAAAGGGTGGAAGGCTCGGCCTCTCGCCTTGTGTTTTGTTCCACTCTTGCCGCCCTAGTTTCCGTCATATCGGTGTTATGTTCCCGGATTTTGCGTTCCTTACGCGGTTGGGTTACAATGGGAACCCCTTGATAGTTCGCCTTGATTAAAGCTTTTCCAGCAATGCCCAACCTTGGTTTTACCATTTGCCACCTAGCCTCTTTTTCCCTTGGGTTTCCGGAGCCCGAGGGTCATCTTGTTTTAAACCCCCCCCTCCCCGGGCCAGTGCTCCTCTGAGTGTTGGTCCACCTGTCAGCTGCCGGTGGCCACCAGGGGAAACTTTGGGCTGGCCTACCCGTACCTAAGACAATCTGAGTGTGCCCTGAGAACGAGATATGTGCAGTTCCTATCGGGATTTGCTGAGTCCCTGTGGCTCACAGATTACTTCCAAACCAGACGCAGGGCCTGAGGATTCCGTTCCAGATGACGTGCTTGAGCTCAAGTGGGAGTTCGACGAGGACTCACGCTGATACTACGTGTCTTTCCCTGATGATCAGTAGTGGTGCCCAGTTGGGGTGATCGGGACCTTGTCGCATGTTGGGTTGTTCTTTTATTTTGGCGCCGTAGTCGGGCCATGAGTGTTTGAATGTTGTAATGCTATTTATGTACTTTGATTGACGTGGCGAGTGTAAGCCAACTATGTTTCTCCCCTTTTATTATCTATATTACATGGGATGTTGTGAAGATTTCCTAACTTGCCACATTGCTTTCAATGCGGTCATGCCTCTAAGTCGTGCCTCGACACGTGGGAGCTATAGCCGCATCGAGGGCGTTACAAGTTGGTAATCAGAGCCTTCCCCGACCTTAGGAGCCCCCACTGTTTGATCGTTTTTAGCAGCCGTTGTTGAGTCTAGAAAAATGTTTTGAGTCTTTTAGGAATTATATATCGGAGAGTTTAGGAATTCTTTTTACTCCCCGGTCTCCTCATCGCTCTGGTAAGGCATCCTGACGTAGTGTTTTGACTCTTCTCTTCTCAAATTTCACTAAAAAAATTTAGGATCACGCGGGTATCTTGGAATCGTCCCGATGGTTTTGTGACTTGAACATTGTTCTTGGTGCCTCCTATCTTTAGGGGTTGTGGCAGTGTCCCGGGGAGTTGAGCTCCGAGGTGTTGTCGTCACTATTTTATCGTTGCAGTTCTGGAATACCTGAGTTTAGTACGCCGACATCGAAAATCTCTTTTATGCAGTTCGTTGGTGAGATAACCTCGACGCCACCCAGTACTGGGGCGGGAGTTCGGGAGTATCGCCATAACTTGTATAACGGATGCTTTTCGAAGGTTGAGGTAGATGGTTTCCGAAGTTTTTCTCGGTTATGTGTTGAAGGATGGATACAGCTGGATGTAGGATTTGCTAGATTTGGATGAGATATTATGCTTCCCATGTATCCCCAACACCTGATTGCATAACCGGAAAGGTTCGGGAGTTTCATAGGTGAGAATTCTTGTAGCTCTAGTTCTTCTTCCACGGATATTTGGTTTGAGATTGGGATTTCTTACCGAGTATTTGTTCTTGATCCGTACCTTGTTGATTTATTCCTCTACCTAAATTCTAAGTGGCTTCTCAATTTATGGATATGTGACCATTTCAAGTGGAATGCATTCGTTCATTTTGTTCGGATGTGAAGACTTTATGTTGCAATTTTCATTCCGTTGGATTCAGCTTCATCTTATCTGAAAATGTGCTAACGGTTGTCACCCTCTTTAGGATGGATCCCGCTAAGAGCACCAATCAGAATCAGAATCAGAATCAGAATCAGGATCCGCCACCACCTCCACCTCCTCCGGAGGCATGGCAAGCTGTGATGGCCGCAACCAATGCAAACACGCAGTTGATCATGCAAATTCTTCAAGAGCGCAATCAAGCGAACCAAGGCAACAATAAGAATCACTTTGCTACACTCAACCAGTTCCTTGCTAACGGGCCAAAGACTTTCAGCAATTGTGTTGAGGCAACTGATGCTGACGATTGGCTCGTGGATCTGTGCAAGCATTTCGAGTCCAGTAACGTCAGGCCTGAGGACTTTGTCAAGTTCGCTTCCTTCCAACTCAAAGACCAAGCTGCAGAATGGTTCCAGCAGTATAAGGATTCCAGAGGAGGCCGTGAGATTACCTGGGATGAATTCCGTCAAGATTTCAAAGCTCATTATTCCTCAGAGCATGGTTGAAAGCAAGCGTGAGGAATTCCGCATCCTGAAGCAAGGCTCTTTGTCTGTCTATGACTACAACAAGTTGTTCCAGAAGCTCGCCCGCTTTGCTAAGCAGGACGTCCCTGATGATAAGAGCATGATATACTAGTTCAAGGGTGGTCTTAGAGAAGAAATCCAGCTAGCTCTTGTTCTCTTTGAGCCCTTGAGGTACGATGAGTTCTACAACATGGCATTGAAGCAAGAGGCTGCTCAACTGAGGTGTGATGCTTCCAAGAAGCGAGTCTGAGATGCTACTCCTTCTTCCTCTACTCAAGTGGCCAAGCAGCAGAAGTATTGGCTTCCTCCTCCTCCGTTCCGTCAGCCGTATCAGAAGAGCAAAGGTGGCAGTGGATCTTCCCACCCACCCAACCCTGGCTTTCAGAACAAGACTTCGTCTCAAGCTCCAAGATCGAGTGCTCCGTATCACCGTCCGCTTTCAGAGGTCACGTGCAACAAGTGCCAACAGAAGGGTCACTATGCCAACAAGTGCTTCAATCAGAGGCGTCTCCCTCCTCCTCCTCCTCCTGTGAGATCGGCAAGTACAGCTGTGGTCAAGCATAACCCCAAGCACGCCAAGGTTAACTTGATGAATGCAGCTCAGGCAGAGGACTCGTCAGATGTCATCATGGGTAACCTTCCTGTTAACGATATTCCTGCAAGAGTTCTTTTTGACACGGGTGCATCGCATTGTTTCATCTCGAGACCGTTTACATCTAAGCATGGTTTGGCTTTGCAAATTTTGCCTAGTCCATTAGTAGTTGTCTCTCCCGGTAGGCGCATGCATGCTAACTCCATTGCTCCGGATGTTACTATCACTTTGGGTGACTACAAATTTCTATCTTCTCCAACGGTTCTTGGTGACTCGGATATTGATCTTATTCTCGGAATGGATTGGCTTTCTAAGCACAAGGCGCATCTTGATTGTGCAGCCAGGCAGATTCAATTGACTCATTCATCTGAGGATGTAATTGTTTTTGTCGCTCGTGATGATACCATCCGTCTGTTTTCTCTCAATGAGAAGGGTGAACTGGATGCTATCTTGCAAATTCCAGTCGTTTGCGAATATCAAGACGTCTTTCCAGAAGAGCTTCCAGGAATGCCTCCGCACCGGCCAGTTGAATTCGTCATCGATCTTGAGCCTGGTACGGAACCAGTGTGCAAGCGTCCTTACAAGCTCGGACCTGAAGAGTTGAAGGAGCTGAAGAAGCAACTCGATATTCAAGAGAGAATGGGTCTCATCCGGCCTAGTTCTTCTCCGTGGGGTTGTGGTGTTCTTTTTGTGAAGAAGAAGGATGGAACGGACCGACTTTGTGTTCATTACCGTCCATTGAACAAGAAGACCATCAAGAACAAATACCCACTTCCCAACATCAACGAGCTGTTCGAACAACTCAAAGGTTCCCAAGTATTCTCCAAGATTGATCTCCGTATGGGTTATCATCAGATTCGAATATGTGAACAAGATATTCCCAAGACGGCTTTCAGGACAAGCTATGGTTCATATGAATACACTGTCATGTCTTTTGGCGTCGTCAATGCTCCTCCGACGTTCTCTCGCATGATGAACTTCATCTTCAATGCCTACAACAATGACTTCGTTTTGGTCTATCTTGACGACATTCTGGTCTTTTCGAAGAACAAGGAAGATCATGCCAAGCACTTGCGTTTGGTACTCGATAAGCTCAGGGAACACCAGTTCTACGCCAAGTTCTCCAAGTGCGAATTTTGGCTCGATGAGGTTCTTTATCTTGGGCATATCATCTCTGCCAAGGGCATTGCGGTGAATCTTGAGAAGGTGTCTGCAATTGTGAATTGGGAACCACCTCAAAATGTGAAGCAACTCCGTAGCTTCCTCGGTCTCGCAAGCAACTGTCGAAGATTCGTTGAAAACTTTTCTAAGATCGCGAAGCCTCTCTCAAATCTTCTCCAGAAGCACGTCAAGTACGTTTGGTCTCCGGAATGTGACATCGCTTTCAACACTTTGAAAGAGAAATTGGTCACCGCTCCAGTTCTGACTCCGCCTGATGAATCCAAACCGTACGAGGTCTTTTGTGATGCCTCTCTCCAAGGTCTTGGCACAGTGTTGATGCAAGAGAAGCAAGTTGTGGCTTATACCTCTCGCCAGTTGAAGCCCAATGAGAAGAACTACCCCACTCATGACCTCGAGTTGGCGGCAGTTGTGCATGCTCTTTTGACTTGGAGACATCTCTTATTGGGAAGAAAAGTGGACATTTTCACTGACCACAAGAGTCTCAAGTACATCTTCACTCAGCCTAATCTCAACCTCAGGTAAACTCGATGGGTCGAAATGATTCAAGAGTATAATCTGAGTATCGAGTATACTCCAGGCAAGGCCAATGTGATTGCTGACGCATTGAGCAGGAAGGCTTACTGCAATAGTCTGATTCTCAAGCCTTATCAACCCGAGCTTTGTGAAGCTTTCCGCAAACTTAATTTGCAAGTTGTTCCTCAAGGTTTCCTCGCCAACCTTCAAGTCTCTCCTACCTTGGAAGACCAGATTTGCCAAGCCCAGCTTCTTGATGCTATGGTGAAGAAGGTGAAGATTGGGATTGCCAAGAGTCAACCCAAGTACAAGTGCTACCGCCTTGATGACAAGGATACTCTCTTCTTCGAGGATCGTATTGTTGTGCAAAAGGTGACCTTCGTAAAGTGATCATGAACGAGGCTCACAATTCTCTCCTCTCCATCCACCCTGGGAGCACGAAGATGTATCAGGACCTCAAGCAGGCTTATTGGTGGACTCGAATGAAGTGCGGATTGCTCAGTTCGTGAACGAATGTGATGTCTGCAGAAGAGTGAAGGAAGAACACCAAAGGCCAGCGGGTCTCGTCCAACCTCTTACCATTCCAGAATGGAAGTTTGACCACATTGAGATGGACTTCGTTACTGGGTTTCCAAAGTCCAAACGCGGCAATGATGCTATATTCGTTGTCATCGACAAACTCACCAAAGTGGCTCACTTTCTACCTATCAAAGAGTCAATCACTGCAGCTCAATTGGCGGAACTCTATACCTCTCGAATTGTCTCTCTGCACGGTATTCCACAAGTGATCTCTTCAGACCGTGGCAGCATCTTTACCTCCATGTTTTGGGATTCTTTTCAGAAGGCCATGGGCACCAACATCCGCTTTAGCACAGCTTTCCATCCTCAAACTAGCAGCCAAGTCGAGCGTGTCAACCAGATTCTTGAAGATATGCTCAGGGCTTGTGTGATCTCCTTCGGCATGAAGTGGGAGGATTGTCTTCCATATGCTGAATTCTCCTACAACAACAGTTTTCAAGCAAGTTCGGGCAAGGCCCCATTCGAAATTCTGTATGGCAGGAAGTGCCGTACCCCTCTCAACTGGTCTGAAACCGGTGAACGTCAGCTTTTGGGTAATGACTTAATCACAGAGGCAGAGGAAATGTGCAAAGTCATTCGAGATAACCTCAAAGCAGCCCAATCACGCCAGAAGAGCTACTATGATAGTAAGCACCGTGATTTGGCTTTCAAGATCGGAGATCATGTTTACCTCCGCATCTCTCCTATGAAAGGTACTCGCCGCTTTGGTATCAAAGGGAAGCTTGCCCCTAGATACGTGGGACCTTTCAAGATCGTCAGCAAGAGAGGCGATCTTGCCTATCAACTCGAGCTTCCTTCAAACTTTGCAAATGTTCATGACGTGTTCCATGTCTCTCAGCTTCAAAAGTGCTTCAAGACTCCTGACCGCACCGTCAACTTCGAGGACATTGAGCTCCAAGAAGATCTCTCTTATCGTGAGCACCCTGTTGCTATTCTTGAAGAGACTGAACGCAAAACTCGCAACAAGTCAATCAAATTCCTCAAAGTCAAGTGGTCACACCATTCCGACCGTGAAGCCACCTGGGAACGCGAGGATCACCTCCGTTCTGAGTACCCGGCGTTCTTTCAGTCCTAGATCTCGAGACGAGATCCTTTCATAGTGGTGGAGTGTTGTAACACCCCGGATATGATTTTCCTAATATGTAATCCAACTCTTGCCGTTTCCGGCGTTAAGTTATTTTATTTTCTCGGGTTCGGGTTTTTGTCTCCATGGTGTTGTTGTCTTTGTCATGCATCTCATATCATGTCATCATGTGCATTGCATTTGCATACGTGTTCATCTCATGCATTCGAGCATTTTCCCCGTTGTCCGTTTTGCATTCCGGCGCTCCGTTCTCCTCCGGTGGTCATTTCTACCTTTTCTTTCCTGTGTGGGGATTAAACATTTCCGGATTGGGACGATACTTGCCAACCGGCCTTGGTTTACTACCGGTAGACCGCCTGTCAAGTTTCGTACCATTTGGACTTCGTTTGATGCTCCAACGGTTAATCGAGGGACCGAAAAGGCCTCGTGTGTGTTGCAGCCCAACACCCCTCCAAGTTGTCCCAAAACCCTCTCCATCATCTAGAGCGTTCGATCATGATCGCATGGCCGAAAACCGCACCTCATTTGGACTCTCCTAGCTCCTCCTATGCCTATATATAGACCACCTCCTCAAAATTCGCGGATCCCCTCGCCCGAAACCCTAGATCTACCCTCTCTGCGTGGCCGGACACGTCCGCCGCGACCACCCACGGGCCGCCACGTGTCGACGCCGCCTCCACCAACCGCGCCGGCCCGGAGAGCCCGCGCGCGGCCCTCCCGGCCCGGGTTGCTCCCGCCGCCGCCCGGGGCTTTCCTCCTCCCTCCCGGCGCCGCCTCGCCGCCGCACTCGCCGGCCGGCGCCGCGGGTCGCCGCTGCGCCGCCGCAAGCTCACGCCGCCGGCCCCTTGCTCCGGACTTCGCCCCGCCGCCCCGGTCGTCGAGCCCGCTCCCGCGAGCTCCGTCCGGCGGGTCGCCTCCTCACTGCCCGGATCCGGCCGCCCCGACATCTCTGGCGAGCTCGTCCACTCCGGCGAACAGGAACTCCGACGATCCTCGGGATCTGTGCCGGCTGGATCTAGATCCAGATCTCAGGGTTGACTTTTTGCCTGAAACCCTAATATTTTGCCCTTGTTCATCGCATCGTAACTGTGCATCCGTAGCTCCGTTTTGGGCATATAGCATATCAAAATGTTCGTCTCAGAGAGCACATCATTTCATCTCATTGCATCATTTTCATTTGAGTTCATATTGATGCCCGAAATGCTATTGGAAGAGTGCTATTTGAGATAATTGTCAGATCTGCTGCTCCAATTAGATATTTGTCATTTTTGCCATGATTATTGTGTGCATGATATGCCCCTGAGCTCTACATGTGTTTTGTTATATGTTTTGCCATCTATCCAGAGGTGTAACCCATGTATTTTTGTGATGTGTGTGGTGACTAGCACAACCTTGCAAAGTGGTACATTCGTTAATGCTGATTTCAGGGGCTTAGCAATTCCACTAAGTCCTTGGACTGTTTATCTCATTATGCCATATGTTCATGTTGTTTCCTAGTTATCCGTGCCTCTTTTGAGGATGATCAGTAAGGATGTTTTGCTAATCTTGTAGCGCTCTATCCATACATGTCTTTGTTTGCAATTATGGAGCACCCTAGCTTGTGTCAATCGAGCTCTACTTTTGCTATTTCGTGAATCTGGGCAGATTGTCTACTTGTTAGCGATTTTGCCGAGGATGTTGTAGTTGATCCGTGCATGCTATGTTATTGTTCTTGCCATGTCTAGCTTGTATAATGTGTATTCTTGATGGGTGTATGCTTAGATTGTCATGACTTGCTCTGTAGTGAGTGCATCGAGCTCGTAAACATGCCTACTTGATATCTGATTTGCATGCTCCAGTTTTTCACCAAGTCTGAGAACTGATTATGTTTTTGCCATGTTCACATGCTTGCAAATGTATTTTCTGATCCCTTTTGGCTCATGGTCACTAAGGTACTTTTGTAAGCTCTTTGAGTATCTCCATGCCAGGCTTTACTTTGTCATGTTTAGGTCCTGTAGCATATAGTTTTCATGCTCCAAAGTGTGCTACCTGATCTGAAATTCCAGACAAGTGTTAATTTCACTAAGTCTGAAATCTGTTTGTCAAATGCATTTTTGCCATGCTTGTTTGAACCTGTTAATGGATGAATTGGTCGTAGCTCAGTGTTCATCTTTTGTTAAGCATCATGAATGGATCCCTGCCATGTATTTTGTTGCCATGTTTGGGTGCTGTAGCATGTTCACCTTGTTGCATTTAGATGGCTACTTGCTGTATATCGCAGACCGGTGTCATATTTGAATCGCTTGCCTTTTCCAAACCGTAACTCCGATTCCGGTGATTTTTATATCGTTTTCAAGCGATTTCATACCACCTTTCCAGTGGCACACTTGGATTTCCAAGTTGAGGCCAGGATCATTCATTCCTTGTCAAATCTTGCATATGCATCACATATCGCATCCCGCATAGCATACCATCTTTGCATCATATTGTTTGAGCTTTGCACGTGGTTGATTGTGTCCTTGTTGCTTGTTTGTCTTTTTTGGGTAGAGCCGGGAGACAAGTTTGCTAACGAGGAGCCCGTTGAGTTTGCTTTCGAGGATCCAGTCAACTCTGACAACTTTGCAGGCAAGATGATCGTACCCTCGAAATCACTACTATCTTTGCTTTGCTAGATGCTCGCTCTTTTTCTATGCCTATGCTACGATGCCTACCATTTGCTTATCATGCCTCCCAAATTGCCATGTCAAACCTCTAACCCACCATGTCCTAGCAAACCGTTGATTGACTATGTTACCACTTTGCTCAGCCCCTCTTATAGCGTTGCTAGTTGCAGGTGAAGATTGGAGACCGTTCCTTGTTGGAACATTATTTTACTTGTTGGGATATCATTATATTGCCTTGTTATCTTAATGCATCTATATACTTGGTAAAGGGTGGAAGGCTCGGCCTCTCGCCTTGTGTTTTGTTCCACTCTTGCCGCCCTAGTTTCCGTCATATCGGTGTTATGTTCCCGGATTTTGCGTTCCTTACGCGGTTGGGTTATAATGGGAACCCCTTGATAGTTCGCCTTGATTAAAGCTTTTCCAGCAATGCCCAACCTTGGTTTTACCATTTGCCACCTAGCCTCTTTTTCCCTTGGGTTTCCGGAGCCCGAGGGTCATCTTGTTTTAAACCCCCCCCTCCCCGGGCCAGTGCTCCTCTGAGTGTTGGTCCACCTGTCAGCTGCCGGTGGCCACCAGGGGAAACTTTGGGCTGGCCTACCCGTACCTAAGACAATCTGAGTGTGCCCTGAGAACGAGATATGTGCAGTTCCTATCGGGATTTGCTGAGTCCCTGTGGCTCACAGATTACTTCCAAACCAGACGCAGGGCCTGAGGATTCCGTTCCAGATGACGTGCTTGAGCTCAAGTGGGAGTTCGACGAGGACTCACGCTGATACTACGTGTCTTTCCCTGATGATCAGTAGTGGTGCCCAGTTGGGGTGATCGGGACCTTGTCGCATGTTGGGTTGTTCTTTTATTTTGGCGCCGTAGTCGGGCCATGAGTGTTTGAATGTTGTAATGCTATTTATGTACTTTGATTGACGTGGCGAGTGTAAGCCAACTATGTTTCTCCCCTTTTATTATCTATATTACATGGGATGTTGTGAAGATTTCCTAACTTGCCACATTGCTTTCAATGCGGTCATGCCTCTAAGTCGTGCCTCGACACGTGGGAGCTATAGCCGCATCGAGGGCGTTACAAGTTGGTAATCAGAGCCTTCCCCGACCTTAGGAGCCCCCACTGTTTGATCGTTTTTAGCAGCCATTGTTGAGTCTAGAAAAATGTTTTGAGTCTTTTAGGAATTATATATCGGAGAGTTTAGGAATTCTTTTTACTCCCCGGTCTCCTCATCGCTCTGGTAAGGCATCCTGACGTAGTGTTTTGACTCTTCTCTTCTCAAATTTCACTAAAAAAATTTAGGATCACGCGGGTATCTTGGAATCGTTCCGATGGTTTTGTGACTTGAACATTGTTCTTGGTGCCTCCTATCTTTAGGGGTTGTGGCAGTGTCCCGGGGAGTTGAGCTCCGAGGTGTTGTCGTCACTATTTTATCATTGCAGTTCTGGAATACCTGAGTTTAGTACGCCGACATCGAAAATCTCTTTTATGCAGTTCGTTGGTGAGATAACCTCGACGCCACCCAGTACTGGGGCGGGAGTTCGGGAGTATCGCCATAACTTGTATAACGGATGCTTTTCGAAGGTTGAGGTAGATGGTTTCCGAAGTTTTTCTCGGTTATGTGTTGAAGGATGGATACAGCTGGATGTAGGATTTGCTAGATTTGGGTGAGATATTATGCTTCCCATGTATCCCCAACACCTGATTGCATAACCGGAAAGGTTCGGGAGTTTCATAGGTGAGAATTCTTGTAGCTCTAGTTCTTCTTCCACGGATATTTGGTTTGAGATTGGGATTTCTTACCGAGTATTTGTTCTTGATCCGTACCTTGTTGATTTATTCCTCTACCTAAATTCTAAGTGGCTTCTCAATTTATGGATATGTGACCATTTCAAGTGGAATGCATTCGTTCATTTTGTTCGGATGTGAAGACTTTATGTTGCAATTTTCATTCCGTTGGATTCAGCTTCATCTTATCTGAAAATGTGCTAACGGTTGTCACCCTCTTTAGGATGGATCCCGCTAAGAGCACCAATCAGAATCAGAATCAGAATCAGAATCAGGATCCGCCACCACCTCCACCTCCTCCGGAGGCATGGCAAGCTGTGATGGCTGCAACCAATGCAAACACGCAGTTGATCATGCAAATTCTTCAAGAGCGCAATCAAGCGAACCAAGGCAACAATAAGAATCACTTTGCTACACTCAACCAGTTCCTTGCTAACGGGCCAAAGACTTTCAGCAATTGTGTTGAGGCAACTGATGCTGACGATTGGCTCGTGGATCTGTGCAAGCATTTCGAGTGCAGTAACGTCAGGCCTGAGGACTTTGTCAAGTTCGCTTCCTTCCAACTCAAAGACCAAGCTGCAGAATGGTTCCAGCAGTATAAGGATTCCAGAGGAGGCCGTGAGATTACCTGGGATGAATTCCGTCAAGATTTCATAGCTCATCATATTCCTCAGAGCATGGTTGAAAGCAAGCGTGAGGAATTCCGCATCCTGAAGCAAGGCTCTTTGTCTGTCTATGACTACAACAAGTTGTTCCAAAAGCTCGCCCGCTTTGCTAAGCAGGACGTCCCTGATGATAAGAGCATGATATACTAGTTCAGGGGTGGTCTTAGAGAAGAAATCCAGCTAGCTCTTGTTCTCTTTGAGCCCTTGAGGTACGATGAGTTCTACAACATGGCATTGAAGCAAGAGGCTGCTCAACTGAGGTGTGATGCTTCCAAGAAGCGAGTCTGAGATGCTACTCCTTCTTCCTCTACTCAAGTGGCCAAGCAGCAGAAGTATTGGCTTCCTCCTCCTCCGTTCCGTCAGCCGTATCAGAAGAGCAAAGGTGGCAGTGGATCTTCCCACCCACCCAACCCTGGCTTTCAGAACAAGACTTCGTCTCAAGCTCCAAGATCGAGTGCTCCGTATCACCGTCCGCTTTCAGAGGTCACGTGCAACAAGTGCCAACAGAAGGGTCATTATGCCAACAAGTGCTTCAATCAGAGGCGTCTCCCTCCTCCTCCTCCTCCTGTGAGATCGGCAAGTACAGCTGTGGTCAAGCATAACCCCAAGCACGCCAAGGTTAACTTGATGAATGCAGCTCAGGCAGAGGACTCGTCAGATGTCATCATGGGTAACCTTCCTGTTAACGATATTCCTGCAAGAGTTCTTTTTGACACGGGTGCATCGCATTGTTTCATCTCGAGACCGTTTACATCTAAGAGAAGCAAGTTATGGCTTATACCTCTCGCCAGTTGAAGCCCAATGAGAAGAACTACCCCACTCATGACCTCGAGTTGGCGGCAGTTGTGCATGCTCTTTTGACTTGGAGACATCTCTTATTGGGAAGAAAAGTGGACATTTTCATTGACCACAAGAGTCTCAAGTACATCTTCACTCAACCTAATCTCAACCTCAGGCAAACTCGATGGGTCGAAATGATTCAAGAGTATAATCTGAGTATCGAGTATACTCCAGGCAAGGCCAATGTGATTGCTGACGCATTGAGCAGGAAGGCTTATTGCAATAGTCTGATTCTCAAGCCTTATCAACCCGAGCTTTGTGAAGCTTTTCGCAAACTTAATCTGCAAGTTGTTCCTCAAGGTTTCCTCGCCAACCTTCAAGTCTCTCCTACCTTGGAAGACCAGATTCGCCAAGCCCAGCTTCTTGATGCTATGGTGAAGAAGGTGAAGATTGGGATTGCCAAGAGTCAACCCAAGTACAAGTGCTACCGCCTTGATGACAAGGATACTCTCTTCTTCGAGGATTGTATTGTTGTGCCCAAAGGTGACCTTCGTAAAGTGATCATGAACGAGGCTCACAATTCTCTCCTCTCCATCCACCCTGGGAGCACGAAGATGTATCAGGACCTCAAGCAGGCTTATTGGTGGACTCGAATGAAGCGCGAGATTGCTCAGTTCGTGAACGAATGTGATGTCTGCAGAAGAGTGAAGGAAGAACACCAAAGGCCAGCGGGTCTCGTCCAACCTCTTACCATTCCAGAATGGAAGTTTGACCACATTGAGATGGACTTCGTTACTGGGTTTCCAAAGTCCAAACGCGGCAATGATGCTATATTCGTTGTCATCGACAAACTCACCAAAGTGGCTCACTTTCTGCCTATCACAGAGTCAATCACTACAGCTCAATTGGCGGAACTCTATACCTCTCGAATTGTCTCTCTGCACGGTATTCCACAAGTGATCTCTTCAGACCGTGGCAGCATCTTTACCTCCATGTTTTGGGATTCTTTTCAGAAGGCCATGGGCACCAACATCCGCTTTAGCACAGCTTTCCATCCTCAAACTAGCGGCCAAGTCGAGCGTGTCAACCAGATTCTTGAAGATATGCTCAGGGCTTGTGTGATCTCCTTCGGCATGAAGTGGGAGGATTGTCTTCCATATGCTGAATTCTCCTACAACAACAGTTTTCAAGCAAGTTCGGGCAAGGCCCCATTCGAAATTCTGTATGGCAGGAAGTGCCGTACCCCTCTCAACTGGTCTGAAACCGGTGAACGTCAGCTTTTGGGTAATGACTTAATCACAGAGGCAGAGGAAATGTGCAAAGTCATTCGAGATAACCTCAAAGCAGCCCAATCATGCCAGAAGAGCTACTATGATAGTAAGCACCGTGATTTGGCTTTCAAGATCGGAGATCATGTTTACCTCCGCATCTCTCCTATGAAAGGTACTCGCCGCTTTGGTATCAAAGGGAAGCTTGCCCCTAGATACATGGGACCTTTCAAGATCGTCAGCAAGAGAGGCGATCTTGCCTATCAACTCGAGCTTCCTTCAAACTTTGCAAATGTTCATGACGTGTTCCATGTCTCTCAGCTTCAAAAGTGCTTCAAGACTCCTGACCGCACCGTCAACTTCGAGGACATTGAGCTCCAAGAATATCTCTCTTATCGTGAGCACCCTGTTGCTATTCTTGAAGAGACTGAACGCAGAACTCGCAACAAGTCAATCAAATTCCTCAAAGTCAAGTGGTCACACCATTCCGACCGTGAAGCCACCTGGGAACGCGAGGATCACCTCCGTTCTGAGTACCCGGCGTTCTTTCAGTCCTAGATCTCGAGACGAGATCCTTTCATAGTGGTGGAGTGTTGTAACACCCCGGATATGATTTTCCTAATATGTAATCCAACTCTTGCCGTTTCCGGCGTTAAGTTATTTTATTTTCTCGGGTTCGGGTTTTTGTCTCCGTGTGTTGTTTTCTTTGTCATGCATCTCATATCATGTCATCATGTGCATTGCATTTGCATACGTGTTCATCTCATGCATTCGAGCATTTTCCCCGTTGTCCGTTTTGCATTCCGGCGCTCCGTTCTCCTCCGGTGGTCATTTCTACCTTTTCTTTCCTGTGTGGGGATTAAACATTTCCGGATTGGGACGATACTTGCCAACCGGCCTTGGTTTACTACCGGTAGACCGCCTGTCAAGTTTCGTACCATTTGGACTTCGTTTGATGCTCCAACGGTTAATCGAGGGACCGAAAAGGCCTCGTGTGTGTTGCAGCCCAACACCCCTCCAAGTTGTCCCAAAACCCACCAAAACCCTCTCCATCATCTAGAGCGTTCGATCATGATCGCGTGGCCGAAAACCGCACCTCATTTGGACTCTCCTAGCTGCTCCTATGCCTATATATAGACCCCCTCCTCAAAATTCGCGGATCCCCTCGCCCGAAACCCTAGATCTACCCTCTCTGCGCGGCCGGACACGTCCGCCGGCCGCCGGACACGTCCGCCGCGACCACCCACGGGCTGCCACGTGTCGACGCCGCCTCCACCAACCGCGCCGGCCCGGAGAGCCCGTGCGCGGCCCTCCCGGCCCGGGTTGCTCCCGCCGCCGCCCGGGGCTTTCCTCCTCCCTCCCGGCGCCGCCTCGCCGCCGCACTCGCCGGCCGGCGCCGCGGGTCGCCGCTGCGCCGCCGCAAGCTCACGCCACCGGCCCCTTGCTCCGGACTTCGCCCCGCCGCCCCGGTCGCCGAGCCCGCTCCGGCGAGCTCCGTCCGGCGGGTCGCCTCCTCACTGCCCGGATCCGGCCGCCCCGACATCTCTGGCGAGCTCGTCCACTCTGGCGAACAGGAACTCCGATGATCCTCGGGATCCGTGCCGGCTGGATCTAGATCCAGATCTCAGGGTTGACCTTTTGCCCGAAACCCTAATATTTTGCCCTTGTTCATCGCATCGTAACTGTGCATCCGTAGCTCCGTTTTGGGCATATAGCATATCAAAATGTTCGTCTCAGAGAGCACATCATTTCATCTCATTGCATCATTTTCATTTGAGTTCATATTGATGCCCGAAATGCTGTTGGAAGAGTGCTATTTGAGATAATTGTCAGATCTGCTGCTCCAATTAGATATTTGTCATTTTTGCCATGATTATTGTGTGCATGATATGCCCCTGAGCTCTACATGTGTTTTGTTATATGTTTTGCCATCTATCCAGAGGTGTAACCCATGTATTTTTGTGATGTGTGTGGTGACTAGCACAACCTTGCAAAGTGGTACATTCGTTAATGCTGATTTCAGGGGCTTAGCAATTCCACTAATTCCTTGGACTGTTTATCTCATTATGCCATATGTTCTTGTTGTTTCCTAGTGATCCATGCCTCTTTTGAGGATGATCAGTAAGGATGTTTTGCTAATCTTGTAGCGCTCTATCCATACATGTCTTTGTTTGCAATTATGGAGCACCCTAGCTTGTGTCAATCGAGCTCTACTTTTGCTATTTCGTGAATCTGGGCAGATTGTCTACTTGTTAGCGATTTTGCCGAGGATGTTGTAGTTGATCCGTGCATGCTATGTTATTGTTCTTGCCATGTCTAGCTTGTATAATGTGTATTCTTGATGGGTGTATGCTTAGATTGTCATGACTTGCTCTGTAGTGAGTGCATCGAGCTCGTAAACATGCCTACTTGATATCTGATTTGCATGCTCCAGTTTTTCACCAAGTCTGAGAACTGATTATGTTTTTGCCATGTTCACATGCTTGCAAATGTATTTTCTGATCCCTTTTGGCTCATGGTCACTAAGGTACTTTTGTAAGCTCTTTGAGTATCTCCATGCCAGGCTTTACTTTGTCATGTTCAGGTCCTGTAGCTTATAGTTTTCATGTTCCAAAGTGTGCTACCTGATCTGAAATTCCAGACAAGTGTTAATTTCACTAAGTCTGAAATCTGTTTGTCAAATGCATTTTTGCCATGCTTGTTTGAACCTGTTAATGGATGAATTGGTCGTAGCTCAGTGTTCATCTTTTGTTAAGCATCATGAATGGATCCCTGCCATGTATTTTGTTGCCATGTTTGGGTGCTGTAGCATGTTCACCTTGTTGCATTTAGATGGCTACTTGCTGTATATCGCAGACCGGTGTCATATTTGAATCGCTTGCCTTTTCCAAACCGTAACTCTGATTCCGGTGATTTTTATATCGTTTTCAAGCGATTTCATCCCACCTTTCCAGTGGCACACTTGGATTTCCAAGTTGAGGCCAGGATCATTCATTCCTTGTCAAATCTTGCATATGCATCACATATCGCATCCCGCATAGCATACCATCTTTGCATCATATTGTTTGAGCTTTGCACGTGGTTGATTGTGTCCTTGTTGCTTGTTTGTCTTTTTTGGGTAGAGCCGGGAGACAAGTTTGCTAACGAGGAGCCCGTTGAGTTTGCTTTCGAGGATCCAGTCAACTCTGACAACTTTGCAGGCAAGATGATCGTACCCTCGAAATCACTACTATCTTTGCTTTGCTAGATGCTCGCTCTTTTTCTATGCCTGTGCTACGATGCCTACCATTTGCTTATCATGCCTCCCAAATTGCCATGTCAAACCTCTAACCCACCATGTCCTAGCAAACCGTTGATTGACTATGTTACCACTTTGCTCAGCCCCTCTTATAGCGTTGCTAGTTGCAGGTGAAGATTGGAGACCGTTCCTTGTTGGAACATTATTTTACTTGTTGGGATATCATTATATTGCCTTGTTATCTTAATGCATCTATATACTTGGTAAAGGGTGGAAGGCTCGGCCTCTCGCCTTGTGTTTTGTTCCACTCTTGCCGCCCTAGTTTCCGTCATATCGGTGTTATGTTCCCGGATTTTGCGTTCCTTACGCGGTTGGGTTATAATGGGAACCCCTTGATAGTTCGCCTTGATTAAAGCTTTTCCAGCAATGCCCAACCTTGGTTTTACCATTTGCCACCTAGCCTCTTTTTCCCTTGGGTTTCCGGAGCCCGAGGGTCATCTTGTTTTAAACCCCCCCCCTCCCCGGGCCAGTGCTCCTCTGAGTGTTGGTCCACCTGTCAGCTACCGGTGGCCACCAGGGGAAACTTTGGGCTGGCCTACCCGTACCTAAGACAATCTGAGTGTGCCCTGAGAACGAGATATGTGCAGTTCCTATCGGGATTTGCTGAGTCCCTGTGGCTCACAGATTACTTCCAAACCAGACGCAGGGCCTGAGGATTCCGTTCCAGATGACGCGCTTGTGCTCAAGTGGGAGTTCGACGAGGACTCACATTGATACTACGTGTCTTTCCCTGATGATCAGTAGTGGTGCCCAGTTGGGGTGATCGGGACCTTGTCGCATGTTGGGTTGTTCTTTTATTTTGGCGCCGTAGTCGGGCCATGAGTGTTTGAATGTTGTAATGCTATTCATGTACTTTGATTGACGTGGCGAGTGTAAGCCAACTATGTTTCTCCCCTTTTATTATCTATATTACATGGGATGTTGTGAAGATTTCCTAACTTGCCACATTGCTTTCAATGCGGTCATGCCTCTAAGTCGTGCCTCGACACGTGGGAGCTATAGCCGCATCGAGGGCGTTACATGGACACACCGGAACACCCTCTTGATTAGTATCGCAGGCCCCTTCTTTTGGCTATTCTTTGAAGCAGATATGTGTATGCCAAAGCCCATTTTGAATGCATAGTCGTTGTAGAACTGCTTAGCATCATCAACAGAGTCAAATTGCATCCCAACATAGGGTGCAAGTGGTTGAGATGAAATCTCATCATCCTCATCATCTTCATTCATTGCAGCTGTTGAAGTTGTTCCAAAGTTTGCTTCAAATTGATGTTAAGTGAAGCTCTCCTCATCTCCTGTACCACTGTGGGTAGCCTATCAACAGCAAAATAAAAGTTTTATTAGCTAGTCTGTAAGCACAAGTGATGCTTCATGACCCGAAATACATTTTCTTGGAATGCAATTTTATAGTTTCAACAATTTTTTGAAGCATGTAAATGCATCAAGCAACAAAAGAGTTCAGCATCAGGATTTCATTTTTTCAGGGATGTAAGTATGCTTCATTTGACTCAGTAAATTTAAGTTCAGTTTCACAATAATTTTCTTTTCAGCACTTAATTAGTTCCGTAAGCTACATTTTTTTGTTTCAACTTCTTTTTTTTGAGGGTGCTACATATTTAACTGCATTTCTTTCAACATAATGTTATTTTTCATGCTGCACTCTCTGAAACTGTGTTTTCAAATCAACATACAATACTCTATTTTTCAATAAAAATTCAGCAATTGTACATTTCACCCCCTACCAATGTATCATGGTGTTTTTATCGAAGCTCAATGTTCAGATTTACCCATGCTCATTTTTGCAACACTTAACATTTGCTACAACTAAATTATGAAAATTATTAGGGTTTTCACAGAGTTGTTACCCAATTTGCAGCAGATGTAGATGTCGTGGCCTCTGGGAAGACCACCGGTGGGTTATGGTAGATGCTTGCCAGGGGCCGTTGTTCCTGGGGTGTACACCAGTCGCTGAACTTGGATCCGTCCACCGGGATGCAGCAGACCCACCGGAGCTTCGATTGTAGGCGGATGCGAACATATCCCTAGTGATGTGCGCCATTGGAATGAACCAGGAGAGGGGAGCTGGTGGTAGATGGAGGAGGGGGAGGTGGTGGTGTTTCGATGCTCCGGTGGTGCTGCGGCGGCAGAACGACGACGGATGATGGCCAGATCCTGCCATGGTCGCCGCCGCCGCCGCGCGATTCGCGGGGATCAGGTGTGAGTCTGTCTGCGGGGGTATGCTACGTTGCAACAGACTGTGCGTTGCAACGGTCGTTCGCCTCGAAGCGCATCGCACGTGGTTAAGTGTCTGCGGGATCTGACGACTGAGAGCTGGTTGATCCAATGGCTGTCAAGGCGGTTTACTTTCTCAACAAATCAGCCGGTTGATTTGTAGCACGCGCCCAGATAGGCCTGCGCCAGAAAAAAATGGTCAGTTTAGTTACCCGCTTTTACTGTTGGACATGCATAGCATAAATATTAAAGCAAATCTGAGCCTGCATCCAGAGGAACGTTCAAATCGATTTTTTTAGAACCAGGCCCGCGCGGTGCAACCCTAGGCACGTGGGCGTGGGCGGTTGCACGCGTGGGTGCGGTCCCAAGACGTCGCATTGTTTCCAGATGCGTCGTCATAAATTACCCTCACCTCCCTTCCTCATCGCTCTCTCCTCTCTTCCCCACTCACACCGGCGGCGGCGACCACCTGAGCTCTGGTGCGAATCGATCCAAGACGGCGACGGCAACCATCGAAGCGACTAGACCTCTACCGGAGCGAATCGGCCATGGCGGTAAGACCTCGTCCTCTCTATACATTCACTGCTTTCGACTCGGGCTAGATTAGATTAGAGCACGCGATTGAAGAGTTAGGGATGGGATTGAACACATCGAGGGTAGAGGATTGCCATCAATTGATTCTGCATTGACAACTACTAGGGTTCGTAGGTTATTTTTCGGTTACATCAGGGGTGGGGATTGGGGTACAAACTTTCTTGTAGCTGTGGCGACCCTGGAGTCGCGTCAAGCGGTGGGGGGCGTAGCCATCTTGTTTCCTTCCTCGCCGTCTCTGTCCTCATCATCAAGAATGATGGGTCTTGCACGGTCACCTACCGTCGGTGCCCTAGACAGCATCTGCACCTCGTCGTTGTCGGCCTCCGGTGACCCGAACGTGCTACTCCAGTACGCCGCAGCACTCTGGTCTTGAGGCACCTTGTACTGACTGTACTTGGCCCATCTTGCCTGCTGTCCAGCGTCGCCGGAGTATGCCAGATTCATGGCCCAACACAGAATGTCCACTGACATCGCACCCTTGGTTGGGTCCGGAATCAGTCTGTTCAGCTCGTCATGCATAGCATTCTTCATCACAGCATCGACCTCCTTGTGCATGTCATCGATGTTGCTGAAGTTCGAGCACACTTCCATGATGTGCTCGAACTTCTTGCAGTCACCGAGTGAGCACCCAAGAAAGAAGGCCCTCCATCCAATGCCACAGGGGAAAGGGTTGGGGTTGGAGTTGGAGTTCATGACGAGGGGGAGGTGGTGAAACAGACAGGTGGAAGAGGAGAGGTGGTGAAACAGAGGGGGTTTGAGTGCGGTGCTGGGTTAGTGGGGTGGGTTATATAGGAGCGTTAGGCCGATATGAATGAATGTCGACCATTGAACTACGTGTTGTTCATAATGCAGATGGACAAGGGCAAGGAGGTGGTGCCACCATTGGAGAAGGGCAAGGAGGTTGTGCCTCCATTGGTCGAAGTGCCAGTGTAGGATCACCCAAGTCCCAAGCGGAGGAACTATGGCCACTACCATCAGGAGTCAGGACCAAACCACTTCTGCAAGGTTATCCTTGCTCCAAAGCTGGGGAGTGATCTACAATTGCTTTTGGACTTCACGAAGTACTTCCCCGCCATCCCTACAGAGTTCAAGCTCAAGGCGAACAACAGATGCGCACGGAGGGTGATGGTGAGGGTGATCAATGGCAGGGTCACCCTTGATCAGGGTTGGGCCACCTTCACCGCTGTTCACCAAATCATGATCGGGTACATGCTGACGTTCAAGTTGCTGACCCCCGACACCATGAAGGTGATCGTCTTCAACGACGAGGGCGTGGAGGTGGTCACCAAGTGCAAGGAGCACGGCAACGCCTTCGCCGCGGCCGACTGAGCTCCTGTTACCCGATCCTTGTTGGTTCTTGCTTTAAGACTTGGGTTTCTCTTAGAACTTATCGTACTATGTTGGTTTAAAACTTGTTCTGCATGGTTAAGACTTGTGTTTGTGCCTAAGATTGTTCTGTTGCTACTAGTTTAATCGTTAGTAGTTCATGTGTGCCTTTGGTAACCTCACCACATCAAGGAGGAGGTTACCGCACAACGGTCTTGGACGTAACCAAACAACCGGACTTGTGTTTCCCCTCAAACAAGTCTGCAACCAAACAACAGGCCTTCTGTTTTAGCACATGCACGCTAGAAGGGATGCACATAACCAACCAACATGCAGATGTTTGTTTTTTGCCTGCATATGCTCAACCAGGACCAACTGGGACAAGTATGCAAAGTGGCAAAAAAATGATGTAGGTAACCAAACGCGCCCTTGGACATTGCATGGTGAATGAGGGGTCAGATGTAAGCCCGCATGGCTAGCTCGTGGTTCAAATCTGGATCAAGGATTGCAGCGTACAGGTAGTACATTGTTTAGGGCAAAAATCCTCCCGCATCCGTGCCCGCAAAGTGGTTCCAGTCCGTGGACACAAATGCGGGAGACAGTCATCCAACCGTAGCAGCACACATTTTCACAATAACTCGAACTAACCAGACAAAATTCGTTCAAACAAGTCTGGAATTCATACAAACACTAGATTTCATATAAACATACCAAGTTTCATATAAACATGACAGATTTCATTACAAATACATCAAAGCGGTCCTAGGCGGGCTCTGGAGTATAATTAATACCTAATCTAAATGATCGCCGGCGTCCGGTCCTCGTCTCCTGCCATCAGCCTGAGAACCGAAGCTTCATCGTCTCTAGCTCCGCCTCTGCAACCTCCGCCTCCGCAAAACACTACAAAAAAAGACACATCCATGACATTTTGGCCTGAACGAATTTTTTCTGTCATGCTTATGACACTTCTGTGACGATAATTATGACAAAACCATGTATCACCATAGATGTGGTGGGCTCCTACTTCTATGACAAAAAATCATGACAGAAAATTGGCTTTTCGTCCTGGACGGGCCGGGGACGCACCTGCATGAATTTCTTTGGTCCGTCCAAGATGGAAAAAATCATGGTAGAAGCGAGGGCGAGGAAAATATCGGGGAGTTCCCGGTTACGGTGGGTGGTCAGGGCCAAGCGATGCACGGAGGTTTGCGCATTTCTCTCGTATACACGTATGCGCATGTGTGCGAGGCGTTGGGCTCTAATTGAACCTGAGCGAGGCATTTGCTTACTGAACTCGAGTGATTGCACTAGCTACATTACTGAACCAGAGCGATCGATCCCTTGGCTGTTAACTAAACCTGAACGATTCCTTCACTACTGTTGCTAACTGAAGCCGATTGAACCTGCCTCTTGATGAACAGTCACCTTTGTTGGGGTTGGATGAACAGTTCCCGATGGGGGTTGGATGAACAAGACCCTGTGGTAGCTAGTAGGCCATTGCCGCTGGATGAACATGACCACAAGGAGGCCGCCACACCCCGAGCCGGTTGGGGGTGGATGAACAGGGCCCTGTGGAGGGCTGGTTGAACAGTAGCCAGTGGAGGCTGGATGAACAGGACCCCGTGGATGAACAATAGCTGGTGGAGGCAGGAGGAAGATGCCGTGGATAATAGTAGCAGGGGGACGCTCGAGGAAGTCGATGATGGATGAATAGTAGGCCGTGTAGGCTAAAGCGAGGCAGTAGACGGTGGATGAACACTAGCCTGTGGAGTCCCGTTTTGCAGTATGCCAAACCCCTTTTGATGAACATGACCTCGTTTCAACCGTAGGAGGTCGAAGAGAAGTCTGTTTCCTCTGTTTTGCGGTACGCCACACCCTTCCCGATCAACAGGACCCCGTTTCAATCGTAGGCACTCCACAAAAGTCGGTTTCCTTCGTTTTGTGGTACGCCACACCCCTCCCGATCAACAGGACCCCGTTTCGACCGTATGCAATGGAACAACAGGTCGTTTCCTCCGTTCTGCGGTACGCCAGACCTCGTTTTGGCTGTTCCATCCAAGCTGGTTGCCTCTCGATGAACAAGATGCATTCCGTTGCCTCCCAATGAACACAACACAGTTTCTCTGTTTCGACCCAGCCGGTTGGCTGCCGATGAATAGGACATCGTTGTTGCCGTCTGCTGCCTCTCCATGTACACAAGCCCTGGCTGTACGTATGCGCGAGTAGGCATTCGATACCTTGCCCATATGTGCAGACGTGGACGTGTTTTTCCCTATGGTTGTACGTATGTCTACACGGTTTAGACAGGATTGCTTGAACTACTATGTCGGGGGCTGTACTACTACATGTGCCGTTGCTTTTTTTGCTCGGTCATGGTTCATCGTTGCAGAGAGACCGATCGACCAGTATGTACGTACGCGCTCGTGACTAGACAGACAATGCTATGCACGCTTCGACCGGGTGGGTCCCAGCTGTCAGGGAGAAAAAGGACGCACTTCCTTCCATGTGAAGCTATAACTAGTGGGTCCCAGCTGTTACGGGGAGGAATCATTTTTTCCACGTAATATGGAGGCACTTCCTTGTGTTCGAAGATGTAGCTGGTGGGTCCAGCTGTCAGCCTTACTGACTAAAGTCTTCTTCCGACGACAACCCTTCGTTGACCCCGTTGGCCATGCTGCGCCGAGAGAATCAGGGCGGTGGATGATGGCGAGGCCTAGGAAGGGAACAATGCGGAGGCAGGGAAGATGAGGCAGGTGGATGCCCACACGGAGGGGAGTACGAGGGTTCACTGGTTCGGCTGTGGTGTAAGGCTGCCGTTGCCAGAGAATAATAGGGGGGTGTGAGTGAGTAGAGGGAAGGCCTAACCAGTGGTAGAATGGTCAGGCGGTGAGGCCTGTGCGGCAGCACAGCCAGCCACGGGAGGTTGGCGCAGGCAGTACGGCGGGCGCTGGTTTGGGCGGCTGGAGCAAGAAGACTAGATGTTGAAGACCGTGCTATAATTTATGTAGTATTCATGCCATGTTTACAATAATTTTATATGGTTTTGGTACGATTTGCATAGAACTAACCCAGATTAACGTTGTTTTCAGCAGAACTACCGTGGTGTTGTTTCTTGTGCAGAAATGAAAGTTCTCCAAAGGAGCTGAAACTTTTTGACGAATTTTTTTGAACAAAAGAGGCACTAGAAGCTTCGTGGGAGGGCCAGAAGAGCCACGAGGTGGGCACAACCCACCAGGGCGCACCTGGAGCCCAACCCATGGGCTCACCTCGAGGCCATCTTCGCGTGAAACCAACGCCAAAAAATCCTATAAATACATAACCCCCCAGAAATAACCCTAGATCAGAAGTTTCGCCGCCACAAGCCTCTGTAGCCATGAAAAACAAATCAAGACCCGTTCTCGCACCCTGCCGGAGGGGGAAATCATCACCGATGGCCATCTTCATCATCCCGGCAGCCACCATGATGAGGAGGGAGTAGTCCACCCTCGGGGCAGAGGGTTTGTACCAGTAGCTATGTGTTTAAACTCTCTCTCTCTCTCATGTTCTTGAGATGTCACGATCTTGACGTATCGCGGGTTTTGTTAATTGTAACGCCCCGAGACCGATGTGCCAGGTGTCTTCGAGTTATTCGCTGTTGTTGCCTTGTCTTTTGCTTGCGTGTTGCATCTTGTCATGTCATCATGTGCATTGCATCATCATGTTTTCAAAACTTGCATCCGTCCCGGTCTCCTCGTTCTCTCCGTTGTCCGTTCTGAGCCCAGACACACTTGCACGCGCCCGCGGCATGTCTGAAATAGTATTTTATAAGTGGCCGGAAAATGTTCTCGGAATGGGATGAGAGTTGACGTGTGGTCTTATTATAGTGTAGATAGACCGCCTGTCAAGTTTCATCGCATTCGGAGTTCGTTTGATAGCCCAACGGATAACTATAGCGACAATATAGTCGGTCTAACGTCGGACGTTTTCGGTCTCCGGAAACAGATGCCAGGCTCTCTCTCTCTCTCTCTTCTCCCCCTCGCAGTCTCGCCATAGCCCACCTAGTCCATCCTCCTTCCCCTCTTCGCTTCCGGAGTTGTCCGATGTGACCGCACAGTCCGAAACCCTCTCTGCACAGTGCATCGAACCCCTCACGCAAGCGTCCGAAAGTTGTCCCGGACCCGACCCGGGCTGTCGCCACCGCTGTGTCCGGATCATCCCCAAACGTCTACTAAATATCACCGTTTTATTATTTGTACTCCCTAGCCATTCTTTCTGAACCGTCCGATTTCGATCGGAGGATCCAAACTCCTTTTTTTTCTTATATTTATAGACCACCACCTACCAAATCTAGCCTAACCCTAAAACCTAGGGGGTTTGTCCCTCCCCGCCGCCGCTGCTCCAAAATCTTCCTCGGGATCCCAGCGCAGCCCAGCCTCCACCTTCTCCAAATTCCCACGCCATCGCCACTTCTCTTCCTCCGTGGATTTCAGCGCCAGCCACCTCCTCTTTGGAATCTTCCCCGAGCCATCCATCGCCTCCACAAAATTGCAGGGATCAACCAGCTCCTCCTCGTCGAGGATATGCTCCCCTCCTCGATCCCCAGCAAGCTCTGTCGCCCCCGCAGTGAAAGCTCGACCCCGCCGCTCCTCCCCTTCCAATTCTGTTTCTCTCTCACCCCCTTTTCTCTTTCTCTTTGTCCCTGACCCGCCATGGATGGTTTGCAGGAGCTCCCTTCCATCGTCGCCAGGACCTCGTCACCGCCTCCCGTTGCAGCTGCTTCCCCGAGCTCCCTCACATGGCATCCATGGCGCCCGGACTCCTCCTCAACCCTGCCATCTTCAGCACCCGCGCCATGGAGCTCCATGTCCACCCGCTCGCCTGCGCTTCGATCCGGCAAGGAACGGGACCCCGACGATCTCCCGCGACCAGACCCGGCCACCCCGACGCCTTGTGCCCTCAGGCCCCACCAGACCTCCTTCCTCTGTGCCAAGCCTCACCGGCCGGCCATCGAAGCCGCGCTCCAAGCTCCCCGCCTCGCTCGACTGCATCCGCCTCGCCTCCAAGTCGCTGCCGCGTCAAGTCCCCTGATCCCGGCCTCCACCACCCGGGATGTGTGCCCCTGCCATCGGCCTTTGCGTCTGCTTCCTCTGCATCACGTCAGCGCGCCCGTCGCCCTCACCTTCTCTCTTCTTCCCCTTTCCGTTCTGCTTCTCTGAATATCTATCTCTCTGTTCTTCAGATTCGAGCAGGAGAACGCTTGCCCGTGCCCGTTGACTCCGTCGTCCCGCGCGTGGGCCACGATGGCGCCGAGTCCCAGCAGCGTTTTCCTTCGCCAGTTCCTGCGGCCCAGCTCCCACGCAAGCCTGCCAGCCTCCGCGGGCCAAAGGCCTCAAGGGCCCGATGTGAGCAGCTTCCCCAGCCCTCCAGATTCGGCCCGCATCGTTTTTTTTCAGTTCTGGACGATTTGTCTATTATTCCAGAGACTGCAGTTTTTCAGAAAGCCCCTTGCACTTCATGCATTTAATAATTCACCAACCGTGCATCGGATGTAAATAATTTATATATGAAACTTGCTCAGAATTTTGTCTAGTTTAATAATATGTCACTTTCATCCATGTCTAAAATGTTTAAAATGTTGTTTGCATTAATTTGCTCCTATGCCATGTTAAAATGATTTAATTCATAACTATTTAATCATAGCTCCGAATCTAACAAACTTTATATGTAAATGGGGTAGAATTTTGCCTAGTTTAACATGGTGCACTCATCTTGCATGTTTAACAACTCTAAAATAATGTTTAGGGAAGAACAGTACCAAACCTAAATTATGCACATGAGGAGTTTCCGGAATTGTTGTTCGTTGTTTCCGGCCTCATTTAAACTTGACTAGTTGGGTATTTTCTTTTGCTTCACCCTCTTGCCATGTTTAATAACATTTAATATTGTGGAGTACCTAACCGAGAGAGAACTAAATAATTGACGTGGTGTTTTGTCAATATGCAACTCCGTTGCATAATGAGCTCCACTTAATTTGTAGGTTTGTTTGTGCACTTTGCCATGCCATGCTTCATTAAACTGGACATGCATCATACTTGATTGTGCATCATGCCATGATTATGTGATGGTTGTTTACCATGATTGTCTGCTTCTTTCCGGTGTTGCTTCTTCGGGTTGGTTCCGTGAACATCGCGTTTGTGGGGATCCGTTCGACTACGTCCGTTTGTCTTCTTCATGGACTCGTTATTCTTCCTTACGAGATTTCAGGCAAGATGATAATACCCTCGAAATCACTACTATCTTTGCTATGCTAGATGCTCGCTCTTTTGCTATGCCTATGCTGCGATACCTACCACTTGCTTGTCATGCCTCCTATATTGTTGAACCAAGCCTCTAACCCGCCATTTCCTAGCAAACCATTGATTGGCTATTTTACCGCTTTGCTCAGCCCCTCTTATAGCGTTGTTAGTTGCAGGTGAAGATTGAAGTTTGTACCTTGTTGGTACATGGATATGTCGTTCCTTGTTGGGACATGTTTACTTGTTGGGATATCACTATATATCTTATTTAATTAATGCATCTATATACTTGGTAAAGGGTGGAAGGCTCGTCCTTATGCCTGGTGTTTTGTTCCACTCTTGCCGCCCTAGTTTCCGTCATATCGGTGTTATGTTCCCGGATTTTTGCTTTCCTTACACGGTTGGGCTATAATGGGAACCCCTTGACAGTTCGCCTTAAGTAAAGCTCCTCCAGCAATGCCCAACCTTGGTTTTACCATTTGCACTAACAACCTACCACCTTCCCTTGGGTTTTCGCGAGCCCGAGGGTCATCTTTATTTTAACCCCCCCGGGCCAGTGCTCCTCTGAGTGTTGGTCCGAACTAGAGTCCCGTGCAGCGCCCCCTCGGGGAAACTCGAGGTTTGGTTTTAGTTGTATGGAGAGCTCATCTGAGTGTGCCCTGAGAAAGAGATATGTGCAGCTCCTATCGGGATTTGTCGGCACATTCGGGCGGTGTTGCTGGTTTAGTTTTACCCTGTCGAAATGTCTTGTTGTACCGGGATACCGAGTCTGATCGGAATGTCTCGGGTGGAGGTCTATTCCTTCGTTGACCGTGAGAGCTTGTCATGGGCTAAGTTGGGACACCACTGCAGGGATTTGAACTTTCGAAAGCCGTGCCCGCGGTTATGGGCTGATGGGAATTTGTTGATGTCCAGTTGTAGAAAACCTGAAGTTGACCTTAATTAAAATGAATCAACCATGTGTGTAACCGTGATGGTCTCTTTCTGGCGGAGTCCGGGAAGTGAACACGGTTGTTGGAGTTATGCTTGACGTAGGTAGTCCAGGATCACTTCTTGATCATACTTTTATCGATCGTGCTTTGCCTTCTCTTCTCGCTCTCATTTGCGTATGTTAGCCACCATATATGCTAGTCGCTTGCTGCAGCTCCACCTCATACCTTTACCTTACCCATAAGCTTAAATAGTCTTGATCGTGAGGGTGCGAGATTGCTGAGTCCCTGTGACTCACAGATACTTCCAAAACCAGCTTGCAGGTGCCGACGAGACCTTGCAGATGACGCAACCAAGCTCAGGAGGAGCTCAATGAAGATCTTGTCCTTTGTGTTGTTTCCTTCTAGTTGATCAGTAGTGGAGCCCAGTTGGGGTCGATTGGGGACCTTTATCGCATTTGGGGTTCTTCTTTTATTTTGGTTTCGTAGTCGGACCCTGTTTGTATTTGGTTGATGTAATGCTTTATTCATGTAATTGTGTGAAGTGGCGAGTGTAAGCCAACTATGTATCTCTTTCCCTTATGTATTACATGGGTTGTGTGAAGAATACCTCACTTGCGACATATGCCTTGAATGCGATTATGCCTCTAAGTCGTGCCTCGACACGTGGGAGATATAGTCGCATCGAGGGTGTTTCAAGTTGGTAATCAGAGCCTTCCCCGACCTTAGGAGCCCCATTGCTTGATCGTTTTTAGCGGCCGAGTTGTTGAGTCTAGAAAAATGTTTTGAGTCATTTAGGAATTATATATGGGAGAGCTTAGGAATTCTTTTTACTTCCCAGTCTCCTCATCGCTCTGGTAAGGCATCCTGACGTAGAGTTTTGACTCTTCTCTTCTCAAATTCCACTAAATTTTTTTTAGGATCACGCGGGTATCTTGGAATCGTTCCGATGGTTTTATGATGAGAACATTGTCTTGGTGCCTCCTGTCAAGGGTTTAGTGGAAGTGTCCCGGGGAGTTGAGCTCTGAGGTGTTGTCGTCATAATTTTATCGTTGCAATTCTGGAATACCAGAGTTTAGTACGCCGACATCGAAAATCTCTTTTATGCAGTTCGTTGGTGAGATAACCTCGACGCCACCCAGTACTGGGGCGGGAGTTCGGGAGTATTGCCATAACTTGTATAACGGATGCTTTTCGAAGGTTGAGGTAGATGATTTCTGAAGGTTTCTTGGTTATGTGTTGAAGGATGGATACAGCTGGATGTAGGATTTGCTAGTTTGGGTGAGATATTATGCTTCCCCTGTATCCCCAACACCTGATTGCATAACCAGAAAATTTCGGGAGTTTCATAGGTGGGAATTCAAGTAGATCTTAGGATATCTTTCCGACAGATGTATGATATGAAATTGGGGTTCGACGTCTAGTGGTCCGCCTATTCACGGTCGGTTTTACAGTGGTCTCGTTGTGTCTTAAAGAGTCCTTGGCTATGCCGACTCGGGGACGCTTCGTATGTCATGTGCACTGCCTTGTACATGATGGTGCTGTATGATCGAGCCCGTGTAGGCCCCACCACGAAAACTTCGGACGAAATCTCTATCATATGTTTGTTCTGGCTTATTCTGCAAGCCAATCTTTGTTTTGTTTTGAGTTGTGGTATTCGAGTTGCTTCGAAGTCAAATGTTGATTCCATACCTTTCCCAAGTGGTGTTCTCATACTCCTATGTGAATACTAATCCTTCTTGATCATCGAGATTGCCATGTCAATCCTTTTTCAACCGGTGTGTTTCTCTTCAAGTGGATCCAATCACTTCAACATTAGCAAGATCAATTCTAAGTTTCTCAATGGTGTTCTTTTCTTCCATTCCAAATTGTCTTTGTTTTTCCCACCCTCCCTCCCTTTGTTTTTCTTCAAGGACCCAGATTTCTTATTCAAGTATCCTTTTATTTTTGTGAAGTCTTGCCATTCTTTTCCGTCAATGTTCTTATCCGGTGATTCTCATGGTCATTCTAACGAGGCCTCAAGTTCATCATTCTTCATTTTGTTTTCTCCAGTGGTTTCAAATCAAGCTTTCAGTGTTGATCTCATATCCCTTTTTCCTCGTTTCAAATACCTTCTCATGCCGGTGCACCTCATATTCATTCACTTCTCGCTATTTAATTGTTTCAAAGTGCTGAAGATATCTCGAAGATTCGTGTATCCACTCTTCTTTCATTCAAGCTATTTCGAGGATGTTATATCATTCAAGCCTTTTTATTCAACTGGTGCATTCTCTTTTTCAAGTAATCATTTCAACGGTGTTTCTTTTGAGTGGGCCCTAACCCACAGGTCATTTTCCAGGATCTTACCTGACTCTTCTTATTTTTCCCGGAGGTATTCTCAAATTCTTTTCGAAGGTTGACATAAGAATGATTTATCATCAGTCAAATGTATTTCTCCAAGATCTTTCAAATTCTTTTCATAGTTGGCTCAACCTCTTCGCTTTTGATTCTTCCGGTGTGCCTCAATAATTCATGGTGGTGTGTCTCGTTGTCATTCTCGGATTTTGAAGACCGAAGAAGAGTTTCTCTTTAACCTTGTTCCATCCTCTTCAAGATTCGTCATTCTAGCTTCTAGCCATCGTCTTGTAATTGTTTTGATCGTGAGAATTCTTTTCACCCATCCGGAGTATTTCAGAGTATTTTCAGTTTGATTCTCCGGAGCCCATCATCTCATAATTATTCATTCCCAGCTTTCAGTTATTGTTCTCCTAATCTTACCGGTGCATCGATCAATTATCCTCTAATCAGTTCTTGATCTCTTCGTTCTCATGTAACTAAATCCCCTCAAGCTTCTTCGTGCATTTGCTAATTCTTCCCGGTGTTTTCTTTATCTTTTCTTCAATCGTTTTCAATTCTTACGGGGGTTCGTTCAAGATCTCTCGTCATTCGTTTTCTTATCATTTATTCGTTGTTTCAACCCTTCCGGTGGTTCGTTCAATACTTTCTCAAGTTTGCTCCATACCTATCTTAACCTTTTCTACGAAAATAAGTAATATGTCGAATCCGTTGATTATCATCAATTTAATTGGTGAAGGATATACATAACGTAATTCTTATTTTTCTTCATCCAAATGATTAATTTCCTATTCCGGAGGCTAATCAAATTCTTGATTTCTTTTGTTCATCTTTCTTTTCCGGAGTCCCAAGTTCTCACAATTATATCATCACGGAGATCTTTCTAAATCATTACAAGGTTCCACCTTGTGTTTTCAACTACCCTTTCTTTCCGTTTGATCATTCTTTTGTTTAACGGAGTTCTTCATGGAGGTTCTACAGGGTGGTTCATCAAGGATTAAATTCCTTCTCGAAGCGTTCATCGAGATTCTTTTCAGAGGAGCTCATGTATTCTTCATCTTGCTATCCGGAGTGCAATTCTTTCTACCGTATCATTGGAGGTGGCATTATGCCATTCTTGATAATTTGAGTTCATGTTTCATGATTCACATGTCTTTAAGAATGAGATATGTTAAATCCATCAATCTCGTCATTGGAATTATCTTGGGTTATATTTCACCTAAAGCTTTCCCTAAGGATCTTGCTATTGTGAGGCGTATAATTGACCCAAGTTCTTCTTTTATCCTCCCGGTGAATTAAGTTTCTCGTCTCCTTGTTCATATCAATCCAATTTTGTTTCCGTTAGTGGCAGAATTTCACCTCGTAATTTTGAGATGTTTTCCATAAGCCCACTACTACCTTGCTCTTTTCGTTGTGGGTTTTCACAACAACTCCGTTCGACCCTTCTCCTAAGGATGCCTTCTCAAGCTCTTTTGTGGCAAAAGTTGGCATTCTCTTCTCAATTCTCCTATGACAATTATCTATCTTCTATTCTTTTCTTCCGGAGGCATTGTGATGTTGCTCTTTTCAAACCTTCTTATTGTTCTTGTCAGGATCTTGTTCTTTTCATGCCTACCCATTTAACCGGAGTGTTGTGCCATTTTGCTCAAGTTCTTTTCGCCTTATCAAGCCTTTCATCTCTGTTCTACCGGAGTGCTGTCTAAGATCTTTCTTACCCCTTGTTTCAATTCATTCAATAGTTCCGGAGGCAGTGTGTTGTGATTTCATCAAATATCTTCCCATCTTATCAAGACCTTATTCAATTATTTTTCTTTCCAACCGGAGTGCTGTCTGAATTTGTTTTTCCTCGTTCCTCTTTTCTAACGGAGTGTTTTCGACTTTGTTCACCTTCGTTGTATTCTTTTCTCGAATTTGTTTAACCTTTTCAAGATTCATGGTTTCACTCGTTTGTCGAAGAAGCAACCTAGCTTTACCTCATCTCTTTTCGCTTCCGTTTGTTCCTCCGGTGCCATTCTTGATCTCGGGACGAGATCCTCTCGTAGTGGTGGAGTGTTGTAACGCCCCGAGACCGATGTGCCAGGTGTCTTCGAGTTATTCGCTGTTGTTGCCTTGTCTTTTGCTTGCGTGTTGCATCTTGTCATGTCATCATGTGCATTGCATCATCATGTTTTCAAAACTTGCATCTGTCCTGGTCTCCTCGTTCTCTCCGTTGTCCGTTCTGAGCCCAGACACACTTGCACGCGCCCGCGGCATGTCCGAAATAGTATTTTATAAGTGGCCAGAAAATGTTCTCGGAATGGGATGAGAGTTGACGTGTGGTCTTATTATAGTGTAGATAGACCGCCTGTCAAGTTTCATCGCATTCGGAGTTCGTTTGATAGCCCGACGGATAACTATAGCGACAATATAGTCGGTCTAACGTCGGACGTTTTCAGTCTCCGGAAACAGATGCCAGGCTCTCTCTCTCTTCTCCCCCTCGCAGTCTCGCCACAGCCCTCCTAGTCCATCCTCCTTCCCCTCTTCGCTTCCGGAGTTGTCCGATGCGACCGCACGGTCCGAAACCCTCTCTGCACAGTGCATTGAACCCCTCATGTGAGCGTCCGAAAGTTGTCCCGGACCCGACCCGGGCTGTCGCCACCGCTGTGTCCGGATCATCCCCAAACGTCTACTAAATATCACCGTTTTATTATTTGTACTCCCTAGCCATTCTTTCTGAACCGTCCGATTTCGATCGGAGGATCCGAACTCCTTTTTTTTCTTATATTTATAGACCACCACCTACCAAATCTAGCCTAACCCTAAAACCTAGGGGGTTTGTCCCTCACCGTCGCCGCCGCTCCAAAATCTTCCTCGGGATCCCAGCGCAGCCCAGCCTCCACCTTCTCCAAATTCCCACGCCATCGCCACTTCTCTTCCTCCGTGGATTTCAGCGCCAGCCACCTCCTCTTTGGAATCTTCCCCGAGCCATCCATCGCCTCCACAAAATTGCAGGGATCAACCAGCTCCTCCTTGTCGAGGAGATGCTCCCCTCCTCGATCCCCAGCAAGCTCTGTCGCCCCCGCAGCGAAAGCTCGACCCCGCCGCTCCTCCCCTTCCAATTCTGTCCCTCTCTCACCCCCTTTTCTCTTTCTCTTTGTCCCTGACCCGCCATGGGTGGTTTGCAGGAGCTCCCTTCCATCGTCGCCAGGACCTCGTCACCGCCTTCCGTTGCAGCTGCTTCCCCAAGCTCCCTCACATGGCACCCATGGCGCCCGGACTCGTCCTCAACCCCGCCATCTTCAGCACCCGCGCCATGGAGCTCCATGTCCACCCGCTCGCCTCCGCTTCGATCCGGCAAGGAACGGGACCCCGACGATCTCCCGCGACCGGACCCGGCCACCCCGACGCCGTGTGCCCTCGGGCCCCACCAGACCTCCTTCCTCTGTGCCAAGCCTCGCCGGCCGGCCATCGAAGCCGCGCTCCAAGCTTCCCGCCTCGCTCGCCTGCATCCGCCTCGCCTCCAAGTCGCCGCCGCGTCAAGTCCCCTGATCCCGGCCTCCACTGCCCGGGATGTGTGCCCCTGCCATCGGCCTTTGCGTCTGCTTCCTCCACATCACGTCAGCGCGCCCGTCGCCCTCGCCTTCTCTCTTCTTCCCCTTTCCGTTCTGCTTCTCTGAATATCTATCTCTCTGTTCTTCAGATTCGAGCAGGAGAATGCTCGCCCGTGCCCGTTGACTCCATTGTCCCGCGCGTGGGCCACGATGGCACCGAGTCCCAGCAGTGTTTTCGTTCGCCAGTTCCTGTGGCCCAGCTCCCACGCAAGCCTGCCAGCCTCCGCGGGCCAAAGGCCTCAAGGGCCCGATGTGAGCAGCTTCCCCAGCCCTCCAGATTCGGCCCGCATTGTTTTTTTCCAGTTCTGGACGATTTGTCTATTATTCCAGAGACTGCAGTTTTTCAGAAAGCCCCTTGCACTTCATGCATTTAATAATTCACCAACCGTGCATCGGATGTAAATAATTTATATATGAAACTTGCTCAGAGTTTTGTCTAGTTTAATAATATGTCACTTTCATCCATGTCTAAAATGTTTAAAATGTTGTTTGCATTAATTTGCTCCTATGCCATGTTAAAATGATTTAATTCATAACTATTTAACCGTAGCTCCGAATCTAACAAACTTTATATGTAAATGGGGTAGAATTTTGCCTAGTTTAACATGGTGCACTCATCTTGCATGTTTAACAACTCTAAAATAATGTTTAGGGCAGAACAGTACCAAACCTAAATTATGCACATGAGGAGTTTCCGGAATTGTTGTTCGTTGTTTCCGGCCTTATTTAAACTTGACTAGTTGGGTAGTTTTCTTTTGCTTCACCCTCTTGCCATGTTTAATAACATTTAATATTGTGGAGTACCTAACCGAGAGAGAACTAAATAATTGACGTGGTGTTTTGTCAATATACAACTCCGTTGCATAATGAGCTCCACTTAATTTGTAGGTTTGTTTGTGCACTTTGCCATGCCATGCTTCATTAAACCGGACATGCATCATACTTGATTGTGCATCATGCCATGATTATGTGATGGTTGTTTACCATGATTGTCTGCTTCTTTCCGGTGTTGCTTCTTTGGGTTGGTTCCGTGAACGTCGCGTTTGTGAGGATCCGTTCGACTACGTCCGTTTGTCTTCTTCATGGACTCGTTCTTCTTCCTTACGAGATTTCAGGCAAGATGATCATACCCTCGAAATCACTACTATCTTTGCTATGCTAGATGCTCGCTCTTTTGCTATGCCTATGCTGCGATACCTACCACTTGCTTGTCATGCCTCCTATATTGTTGAACCAAGCCTCTAACCCGCCATTTCCTAGCAAACCGTTGATTGGCTATTTTACCGCTTTGCTCAGCCCCTCTTATAGCGTTGTTAGTTGCAGGTGAAGATTGAAGTTTGTACCTTGTTGGTTCATGGATATGTCGTTCCTTGTTGGGACATGTTTACTTGTTGGGATATCACTATATATCTTATTTAATTAATGCATCTATATACTTGGTAAAGGGTGGAAGGCTCGGCCTTATGCCTGGTGTTTTGTTCCACTCTTGCCGCCCTAGTTTCCGTCATATCGGTGTTATGTTCCCGGATTTTTGCGTTCCTTACACGGTTGGGCTATAATGGGAACCCCTTGACAGTTCGCCTTAAGTAAAGCTCCTCCAGCAATGCCCAACCTTGGTTTTACCATTTGCACTAACAACCTACCACCTTCCCTTGGGTTTTCGCGAGCCCGAGGGTCATCTTTATTTTAACCCCCCCGGGCCAGTGCTCCTCTGAGTGTTGGTCCGAACTAGAGTCCCGTGCAGCGCCCCCTCGGGGAAACTCGAGGTTTGGTTTTAGTTGTATGGAGAGGTCATCTGAGTGTGCCCTGAGAAAGAGATATGTGCAGCTCCTATCGGGATTTGTCGGCACATTCGGGCGGTGTTGCTGGTTTAGTTTTACCCTGTCGAAATGTCTTGTTGTACCGGGATACCGAGTCTGATCGGAATGTCTTGGGTGGAGGTCTATTCCTTCGTTGACCGTGAGAGCTTGTCATGGGCTAAGTTGGGACACCACTGCAGGGATTTGAACTTTCGAAAGCCGTGCCCGCGGTTATGGGCAGATGGGAATTTGTTAACGTCCGGTTGTAGAAAACCTGAAGTTGACCTTAATTAAAATGAATCAACCGCGTGTGTAACCGTGATGGTCTCTTTCCGGCGGAGTCTGGGAAGTGAACACGGTTGTTGGAGTTATGCTTGACATAGGTAGTCCAGGATCACTTCTTGATCATACTTTTATCGACCGTGCTTTGCCTTCTCTTCTCGCTCTCATTTGCGTATGTTAGCCACCATATATGCTAGTCGCTTGCTGCAGCTCCACCTCATACCTTTACCTTACCCATAAGCTTAAATAGTCTTGATCGCGAGGGTGCGAGATTGCTGAGTCCCTGTGACTCATAGATACTTCCAAAACCAGCTTGCAGGTGCCGACGAGACCTTGCAGATGACGCAACCAAGCTCAGGAGGAGATCGATGAAGATCTTGTCCTTTGTGTTGTTTCCTTCTAGTTGATCAGTAGTGGAGCCCAGTTGGGGTCGATTGGGGACCTTTGTCGCATTTGGGGTTCTTCTTTTATTTTGGTTCCGTAGTCGGACCCTGTTTGTATTTGGTTGATGTAATGCTTTATTCATGTAATTGTGTGAAGTGGCGAGTGTAAGACAACTATGTATCTCTTTCCCTTATGTATTACATGGGTTGTGTGAAGATTACCTCACTTGCGACATATGCCTTCAATGCGATTATGCCTCTAAGTCGTGCCTCGACACGTGGGAGATATAGTCGCATCGAGGGTGTTACATTAATATAGTTGTATCATATGGTGTTTTCCCCTCTCTATCTTGTTGTGAATTGAGTTTTCCCTTTGAGATTTTTTATTGGATTGAATACTTTTATGGATTTGAGAGCACTTGATGTATGTCTTGCGATGAATACTCGTGGTGGCAATGGGGTATCATATTGATTCACTTGATATGTGTTTTGGCACTCAACTCGCGGATTCCTGAGGTGACATTGGGGTAATCTATGCATAGGGGTTGATGCATGTTCTCGTCTTTGTTTCTCCGGTAGAAATCTTGGGGCACTCTTTGAGGTTCTTTGTGTTGGATTGAGTATTATGAATCTGAAATTGTTTAATGCATATCGTATAATCAACTCACGAATACTCGCGGTGACATTGGAGTATCTGGGTGACATTAGAGTTGGTTGATGTGTATCATATGATGTTATTTTAGTACTAACTCTTAGATAGATCGATCAGAAAGGATAACTTGGTGTTATTTTAGTACTAACTCATGAATAGATCGGTTGGAAAGGATAACTTTGAGGTGGTTTCGTACCCTACAAACAATTTATTCTTGTGTTCTCCGCTAGATTGGAACTTTGGAGTGATTATTCATCACACGTCGAGGGATGGTTATATGATCCAATTATATTAGCATTGTTGAGAGATTTCACTAGCAAAAGTACGAACCCTAGGCCTCATTTTCAAGCATTGCAATACCGTCTGCTCACTTTTGTTACTTGCTACCTTGCTGTTTTTATTGTTCCTATTACAAAAATCAATATCTACTATCATTACTATGCTTTTATTACCATGTCTTCGCCGAACTAGTGCACCTATACAAATTACCATTGTATTTGGTGTGTTGGGGACACAAGAGACTTTTTATTATTTGGTTGCAAGGTTGTTTGAGAGAGACCATCTTCATCCTACGCCTCCCACGGATTGATAAACCTTAGGTCATCCACTTGAGGGAAAATTGCTACTGTCCTACAAAACTTTGCGGTTGGAGGCCCAACACGAGTCTACAAGAACAATTTGTGTAGTAAACATCAAGCTCTTTGCGGGTGCTCTTGATGGGGAGGTGAGTGCTTGAAGGTATATCTTTAGATCTGCAATTGAATCTTTTAGTTTCTTGTTTTATCACTAGTTTGGTTCATAAAATAAAACTACAAAAAATGGAATTGAGGTGGCCTCATATTATTCGTCTTTATAATGTCTTTCTTGAAAATGATGGAAAGAAAATTTGTGCTCGATTGATAGAAGAAGAATTCAATAAAATGTCTGGCATAAATGATGAGCATGATTCCAATGTTCTAGTATGAATTCTTTGAATATCCATGATGCTAATGATATGCAAATGTTTGGCATAAATGATGAGCATGATTGCAATGTTTCTAGTATGAATTCTTTGAATTTCCATCATGCTAAAGATATGCAAAGCTACTAGCTTGGGGATGGTATGTTTGATGAAGATGATATTTTTACTCCCGCAAGTTTTGATGAGAAAATTTATTATGATGAAAGCATGCCTCCTATTTATGATGATTATATTGATGAAAGTGGGTTTGGAAGAGTGCTAACTCTATGTACTAATGATACCACTATTTCGGAGGGTGTTGAATCTTATTGTGCTAATTACGAAAGTGGATTTGGAGAGGTCATGACTTTATTTAGTAATGATTCCACTATTTCGAAAGAGGTTTCAATTGATTATGATGATAACAAAGTTGCTACTTATGATGATTATTGTGATGATACTTATGTTATAAAAGTAGTGATAATTATTTTCATAATTTTGAATATCCTTTTACTAAACATTACTCTTTTAATGTGGAAACAGTTTATTCGAGTTTCCTATGATAGTCCCACTATTATGGATGAGAATAGAATTGCTTATGTGGAGAGTAATAAAAATACTATGCTTGTGGATCCTGAAAGGAATGCTTTGTGTGATAGTTATATTGATGAATCCATTCATGATTCTACTGAAAATTATTATGAGAGAGGAACTTGTGATTCATGATGCTCTCTTTATGTTTTAATTCTTTACTTTTATGTGAGCATCATTGAAATCATCATGCCTAGCTAAAAAGGCATTAAAGAAAATCATTTATTGGGAGACAACCCAACACTTTTACCTACTATTTTTGTGTGTTCACATGATTAAGCTACTGTAGTAATCATGTTTTATAACTTTGTTTCAATAAAGTGCCAAGTAAAGCCTTTGGGATAGTGTGGATGATAGTTTACTTGATTCTGTGCAAAAACAGAAACTTTTGCTTCCAGTAACAGAATTATTTAAATTTACTAGAACGTGATAAAATCATGAATTTTTTATAGATGATTGATATACAAATTTCCTATGTTGTCCTAATTTTTCAGAATTTTTGAACTTACAGAAGTATGGTCATTGTCCAGATCATTACAGACTATTCTGTTTTCGACAGATTCTGTTTTCAATGCATAGTTTGCTTGTTTTAGTGTTTTCATAGCTTATATTAAGTGATATAAATTGTGGAAATGATAAGGTACAGTAGGCATTGTGTGATAACAATTATGAATCTTGTCTTTGACAGTACCAAAGTGAATGGGTTGCTCTTTATCATACTAATCTATCTCACGAAGCTCCGTTAAGTTTTGTGTGATTGAAGTTTTTCAAGTTTTGGGTGAGATATTGATATGAGGAGAATAAGGAGTGGCAAGACCCTACGGTTGGGGATGCACAAGGCACCCCAAGGTAATATTCAAGGAAGACCCAAGCAACTAAGGTTGAGGATGCCCCGGAAGACATTCCCTCTTTCGTCTCCAACATTATCGGTAATCTCACTTGGAGCTATGTTTTCATTCTTCACATGATATGAGTTTTGCTTGGAGCATCATTTTCTTTTGTTAGGATTTTCTTGCTATTATTTAGAGTAATTTTTTGCATCTTTCATTTCAATAAAAATTTCAAGGATAGCCTTTACCATGCTTATTTTGCAAGTCTATTTGTTGTTGTTTCAAAAATAGAAAGTTTTCTATCATTGTCTGAATTTCTAGAAAATGTCAGTACGTGATAAAATCTTGAAACTTTTACACATTAAGACACAACAAATTTTCTACAGTGTGGTAATTTTTTAGAATTTTTGGAGTTACAGAAGTATGAATCTTCTTGCATTCTTTACAGACTGTACTGTTTTGATAGATTGCTGTTATGTTTCCATTGTTTGCATATGTTTCCTTATTTAACGATTCTATTTTAGGATAGACCTATTAAATATGCAGAGGCATTTAGTATGAAATGTTAAATAATAATTTTAGTGATTTGCTACAGTAGAGAATGATAAGGTTTTTGCATTGATTTATAGTAACTTATCTCGCGAGTTCTTGTTGAGTTTTGTGTGGATGAAGTTTTTAAGATTTAGGGAAACCGTGAGATAAAAGGAATTAAGGAGACACAAAAGCTCAAGCTTGGGGATGCCCAAGGCATCCTAAGATAATATTTCAACAAGTCTCAAGCATCTAAGCTTGGGGATGCCATGGTAGGCATCCCACCTTTCTTCTTCAACAATTATCGATTAGTATCAGTTGAGCCTAAGTATTTGCTTCTTCACATGTGTTGTGCTATTCTTGGAATGTCATTTTTTTCGTTTGCTGTTTTAATAAAATACTTAGATCTGAAAGTTTTTTAAATAAGGGAGAGTCCTCAAATGGCTACCCATTTACTTAACTACTCACTTGATCTTCACTTATATCTTTTTTGGAGTAGCTTGTAATTTACTCTTGTGCTTCACTTATATCCTATGAGTAAATTATTGAATGAATTGAATATCATGAAGTTGAAATTATATGTTCATATTATGCCTGGTAGTAGCTTCACATTGGGTTTAGAAAGTGAAATCTTTTGAAGCTTGACAATCATAATATTGGTCATACAAGAAATTCATGAATGATTAGTACAAGGAAGAGAACTTTCACATAGAAATATATTATCTTGGAAATCTTCTATGATTGTGAATACTCATTAATTATTTTCAAACTTGACCAAATTAGTTGAAACTGGACAAGGAAGATGTGATGCCCCGAGACCGACGCGCCAGGTGTCTTCCAGTTATTTGATGTCTTTGCCATGTCATTTGCTTGCATGTTGCATTTTGCCATGTCATCATGTGCATTGCATCATAATGTCTTCAAAACTTGCATCCGTCCCGGCCTCCCCGTTCCTTTCGTTGTCCGTTTTGAGCACAGACACACTTGCACGCGCCCGCGGCACCTCCGAAATATTATTTTATAAGTGGCCGGAAAATGTTCTCTGAATGGGTTGAAAGTTGGCATGCGGTGTTGCTATGTTGTCGATAGGCTGCCTGCCAAGTTTCATTGCATTCGGAGTCCGTTTGACGCCCCAACGGATAACTATAGTGGCATTATAGCCGGTCTAACGTCGGACGTTTTCGGTCTTCGAAAACTGTTGTCGGGTTTTCCCTCTCTTTCCTCCCTAGACCATCTACACAGCCCACTACCAACCGCTAGGCCCAATCTAACCCTCCTCACATCCGGAGCCGTCTGATTGTTATAGGAGGGCCCCGAAACCCCTCCTTGCACAGTGCATCGAACCCCTCGCGCGTGTCCGAAAGTTGTCTCGAACCCGACCCGGGCAGTTGTCATCGTTGGATTCAGATCATCCCCTAACATCCCTAAAACGTCTTCGGTTCATTGTTTGAACTCCCTAACCCTTTTATTCGCAACCACTTGATTTCGGTCGGAGGGACCGAGTACCTCTACCCAAAAACCCACTTAATATATAGACGGGACCCAACCCTAGAATCTAGGAGCTTTGTCCCTCCACCGCCGCCACCGGATCGCCTCCCACCTCGGGATCACCTCGCCTGATCCTCCTCGATCCCCTCGCCCAACCAGTGCATCTCCTCCGATCCATCCTTCCCATGCCGACCCTCTCGATCCAGGAGCCGAGCTCCCTTGACTGAGGCCGCCGTCTTCGACCAGCCTCCCCGGAGACCACGTGTCTTGCTCCTCCCCGATTCCCTCCAGTCTGCACCCCATGGTCAAGCCGGCGGAGCGAGCTCCATCGGCGACCACCTCCAACAGCACCGCGTCCCTCTCCTATGCTTCCTCCTGTTTCCCTTCTTCTCGTATTGCTCTCTCACCTCGCGGGCTCTCTCTCTTTCTTCAGGACCAACATGAGCCGCACCCGATCTCCTCGCCCGCCTCCTCCGCGAGCCTCGCCGGAGCCACTCGTTGGTGAGCTCCTTCACAGCGCCTCGTATGCCTCCCCTGCTAACGCCTCGTCGTCGGAACCTCGTCCCTAAGTCTCTCGTCGCGCCGCCCTTTGCCAAGTCCCGCGTCGCCATGCCCGACCTCGCTTCTGCTTCGTCCGGTTCGAGCGAGCGTCGCTGCCTCCTTCTGCTACTCGATCCTCTGGTTCGCTTCGAGACCCCAACAGCCGAGCCCCTTGCGCACCTCCTTCCTCAAGCAGGAGCTCGACCTGCTGCCGCTACCGCAAACCCTACCATGGACGTCATCGCCGGCGACCACCCAGGTCATGTCGTCGTACCCTGCCTCCTCTTCTTCGTGTTCTACTTCTTCCCCTCTAATGTCTGTCTCTATCCTTTGCCTCGAACAGGAGCACCAGCCAGCGCTACCATCATCGGAGATGGGCTCCCGCTGCCCAGATCCGGCGATCTCCTCCCGTTCCCGTCGCTCCGTCATCCCGCTGACTTGTCCGTGCCGTCGCAACTCTGTTTCCAGTCGAGCAGAGGACGCCTGCTCATCTTGCCCGTTGACCGTGAGCCACCCGCGTGGGCCTATCCAGCCACTCGCCCAGCTCCAACCACTCCCGCACCGCACCGGGCCCAGATCTGCCAGCTCCCTGGAGCCCAATGTGAGCCACAACCCAGTCCATCCCTTTTGACCCAGCGGTGCACTATTTCAGCCCGCGCAGTGTTTTTTCTCTAGACGAATTTGTCTATTATTCCAAAGTTTACAGTTTTACAGAAAAACCCTCCATGTTCATGCATCTAATAACTTCAGATCCGTGCATCATATGTAAATAACTTATATATGTAAAATGACTATAATTTCATCTAGTTTTGACAATATCCAACTTTCATGCATGTTTAAAATGTTTAAAATGTCGTTTGCTTTAATTTGCTTAAATGCCATGCTAAAATGTTTTATTTCATAACTAAATAATCATAGCTCCAAACTTAACAAACTTTATATGTAAATGGGGTGGAAAATGCCTAGTTTAACATGGTGGCAGTAATTTGCATGTTTAACAACTCTAAAATTGTGTATAGGGCAGAACAGTACCAAATCCATAAATTGCATATGAGGATTTTCCGGAATTATTGTTTGTTATTTCCGGCCTCATTTAAACTTGCCTAGACAGGTAGTTTTCATATGCTTCACCCCATGCCATGTTTAATAACATTTAATATTGTTGGGTACATAAACGAGAGAGAACTAAATATTTGATGTGGTGTTCCATCAATATGCAACTCATTGCATATTGAGCTCCACTTAACTTGTAGCGTTGTTTGTGCAGTTTGCCATGCCATGCCTCATTAAACCGTACATGCATCATACTTGGTTGCGCATCATGCCGTGTTTATGTGATGGTTGTTTACTATGTTGCTTGCTTCTTTTCGAGTTGCTTCTCTCGTTATCTTCGGTTTCATTCCGGAGTTGTGAGGATCCGTTCGACAACATCCGTTTGCCTTCTTCATGGACTCATTCTTCTTCCTTGCGGGATTTCAGGCAAGATGACCATACCATCGAAATCACTTCTATCTTTGCTTGCAAGTTGTTCGCTCTACCGTTATGTCGCACTATCCTACCACTTGTTTATCATGCCTCCCATATTGCCATGTCAAGCCCCTAACCCTCCTTCCCAGCAAACCGTTATTTGGCTAAGTTACCACTTTTGCTCAACCCCTCTTATAGCATTGTTAGTTGCAGCTGAAGCTGAAGTTTATTCCATGTTGGAAATGGATATGTTGGGATATCACAATATATCTTATTTAATTAATGCATCTATACACTTGGTAAAGGGTGGAAGGCTCGGCCTTATGCCTGGTGTTTCGTTCCACTCTTGCCACCCTAGTTTCCGTCATACCGGTGTTATGTTCCTCGATTTTGCGTTCCTTACGCGGTTGGGTGTTATGGGAACCCATTGACAGTTCTCTTTGAATAAAGCTCCTCCAGCAAGGCCCAACCTTGGTTTTACCATTTGCCTCACCACCACCTATACTTTTCCCCTGGGAGTCACGCTCCCAAGGGTCATCTTTATTTAATCCCCCGGGCCAGTGCTTCTGTGTTGGTCCGAACCGGGCAGCCTGCGGGGTCACCTTGGGGAAACTTGAGGGTTGGTTTTACTCGTAGCTTGACCTATCCGGTGTTTTCTTGAGAACGAGATATGTGCAGCTCCTATCGGGATTGTCGGCACATCGGGCGGCTTTGCTGGTCTTGTTTTACCATTGTCGAAATGTCTTATAACCGGGATTCTGAGACTGATCGGGTCTTCCCGGGAGAAGGAATATCCTTCGTTGACTGTGAGAGCTTGTGATGGGCTAAGCTGGGGCACCCCTGCAAGGTTTGAACCTTCGAAAGCCATGCCCGCGGTTATGTGGCAGATGGGAATTTGTTAATGTCCGGTTGTAGAGAACTTGACACTTGACTTATTTAAAATGCATCAAACGCGTGTGTAACCGTGATGGTCTCTTCTCGGCAGAGTCCGGGAAGTGAACACGGTCTTGTGTTATGCTTGAACGTAAGTAGTTTTCAGGATCACTTCTTGATCACTTCTAGCTTCTGACCATTGCGTTGTTTCTCTTCTCGCTCTTATTTGCGTATGTTAGCCACCATATATGCTTAGTGGTTGCTGCAGCTCCACCTCATTGCCCTATCCTACCCATAAGCTTAAATAGTCTTGATCTCGCGGGTGTGAGATTGCTGAGTCCTCATGGCTCACAGATACTTCCAAACAGTTGCAGGTGCCGACGATACCAGTGCAGGTGATGCAACCGAGCTCAAGTGGGAGCTCGATGAAGATCTTGATCGTTGTTTTGTTTCATTTCCTGTTGATGAGTAGTGGAGCCCAGTTGGGACGATTGGGGATCTAGCATTTGGGGCTGTCTTCCTTTATTTTGGTTCCGTAGTCGGACCTTTGATGTATGGATTATTTATGTATTGTGTGAAGTGGCGATTGTAAGCCAACTCTTTATCCCTTTCTTTTCAGTACATGGGATTGTGTGAAGATTACCCCTCTTGCGGCAAATCTACCATGCGGCTATGCCTCTAAGTCGTGCCCCGACACGTGGGAGATATATCCACATTGTGGGTGTTACAAGTTGGTATCAGAGCCATCCCCGACTTAGGAGCCCCCTGCTTGATCGAATCGCTGACGTTGTTGATTCTAGAACAAAATGTTTTGATTCTTAGGATTATATATATATATATCAGAGAGTAGGATTCTCTTTACTCCTTAGTCCCTTCGTCGCTCTGGTGAGGCCTCCTGACATAGAAGTTTTGACTTTTCTCTCCTCAAATTTCACAATTTTTTTAGGATCACGCGGGTATCTTGGAATCGTTTCGATAGTCTTGTGACGAGAACATTGTTCTTGGTGCCTCCTGACATTTAGGGGTTGTGGCAGTGTCCCGGGGAGTTGAGCTCCGAGGTGTTATCGTCACAATTTTATCATTGTAGTTCTGGAATACCTGAGTTTTGCCGACATCAAAAATCTCTTTTATGTAGTTGTTGGTGAGATAACCTCGAAGCCACCCAGTACTGGGGCGGGAGTTCAGGAGTATTGCCATAACTCGTATAACGAATGCTTTTCGAAGGTTGAGGTACATGATTTCCGAAGGTTTCTTGGTTATTTGTTGAAGGATGGATACAACTGGATGTAGGGATTGTTAGTTTGGGTGAGATATTATGCTTCCCCTGTATCCCCAACACCCGATTGCATAACCAGAAAGTTTCGGGAGTTTTATAGGTGGGAGTTCAAGTAGCTCCTAGAATATCTTTCCGACAGATGCATGATATGGGATTGAGTAATCTCTATCATATGTATTTGTTTCCGGCTTATTTTGCTAGCCAATCCTTTGTTTTTGTTTTGATTGTGGTATTCGAGTTGCTTCGAAGTCAAGTGTTGAATCCATACCTTTTCCTAGATGGTGTTCTCATATTTCTATGTGAATACTAATCCTTCATGATAATCGAGATTTTCATGTCAATCCTTTTCAACCGGCGTGTTTCTCTTCAAGTGGATCCGATCATTTCGACATCCGCAAGATCAACTCTAGGTTTTCTCAACAGTATCCATTCCATCTGCCCCAAGTTGCCTTTGTTTTCCCGCCCTCCCACCCCTTGTTTCTTCAAGGACTCAGATTTCTGAATCAAGTATCCATCTTATGGATGTGAAGTCTCTTCATTCCTTTCTTTCAATGTTTTTATCCGGTGATTCTCAGGAAGATACTAACAGAGCTTCAAGATTATTATTCTTCGTTCTCTTTTCTTCTCCGGTGAATTAAATTCAAGTTTTGGTGTTGATCATATCCCTTTTCCTCATTTCAAATGATTTCACATGCCGTTGCACCTCTTAATCGCTCACCTCTCTCTATTCATGTCCGAACTGCTGAAGATATCTTAGAAGATTCATGTTTTCATTCTTAACTATTTGGAGATTATTATCTCATTCAAGTCATTTAATTCAACCGGCGCAATCTCTCTTTTAAATCGTTTAACGGTGTATCTTTTGAGTGTGCCCTAACCCACAGGTCTTTCCCAGGATCTTACCTGACTCTTCTATTTTTCCGGAGTTATTCTCAAATTCATTTCAAAGTTTGACGTAAGAATGAGTTATCACCAGTCAAATGTCTTTCACCAAGATCTTTGAAATTCTTTTCATCGTTGGTTCAACCTTTCTAATTTTCATCCCGGAGTATCTCAACAATTCATGGTGGTGTTTCTCATTGTCATTCTCAACATTTGAAGACCGAATAAGAGTTTTTCCACCAAATCTTGTCCGTTTCTATCAAAGATGCAAAGTTCTAGCTTGATGCCATCCTCTCATAATTGTTTTGATTGTGACAATTCTTTTCACCCATCCGGAGAAATTCAAGAGTCTTTTCAGTTTGATTCGCTGAAGCCCATCATCTTAGAATTATTCATTCCAGCTTTCAGCTCTCATTCTCAAAATCATACCAGTGCATCATTCAAGTATGATCTAATCAGCTGGGGATCTCTTCGTTAACTTGTATCTAAATTCTGTCAAGTATCTTTATTCATTTTCTAATTCTTCCCAGTGAATTGTGCCTTTGGTACTTTCTTTTTTCAATTCTTACGGTGGTCCATTCAAGATTACTCTTCTCTGGGGTATCTTATCAATTCATTCGTTCTTTCCAATCCTACCGGCGGATCATTGAAGACCTTTCTCAAGTTTGCGCTATATCTATCTTAATCCTTTCTACGAGAATAAGTAGTATGCCAAATCCGTTGCTTGTCATCAATCTAAATTGGTGAAGGATACGTATAATGTAATTCCTATTATTGTTTCATCCAAGTGATTAATTCCTTATTCCGAAGGTTCATCAAATTATCGGTTTCGATTGTTTCATCTTTTCTTTTCTAGAGTTCCAAGCTCTCTCAATTATATCATCACGAAGATCCATATAAATCATTGCAAGGATTCACCTTGTGTTTTCAACTTCTTTTTCTTTCTATCATCCTTTTTATTACCGGAGTTCTTCATGGAGGCTCTACATGATGTTTCATCAAGGATTTAATATCTTCTCTAAGTGTTCATCGAGATTCTTTTTGGAGGTGCTCAAGCATTCTTCATCTTGCATCCCGAAGTGCAATTCTTTCTACCTTATCTTTTGAGATGGTGTTATGTCATCCTTGACATTTTCCTTCATGTTTCATGGGGGATAAGTTGTCAGGAATGAGATATTTAAACCCATCAATTTCTTCGAGCATGAGCCCTTCTCAATCCATCAATCTCTTCGTTGGAGTTATCTTGGGTTATATTTCACCTAAAGCTTTCCCTAAGGATTGTTGCTATTTATGGTGCTTATAAATGACCCAAGTTCTTTATTTATCCTCCTGGTGAAATAAGCTTCTCGTCTCCTTGTTGATATCAATCCAATCTATTGTTTCCATAGTGGCAGAGTTTCGCCTCAATTTTGAGAAGTTTTACATAAGCCCACTACAAGTTTATTTGTTTCGTTGTTGGTTTTTCCAACAACTCCATTATAACCTTCTTAGAAGGGTGCTCTGCAAGCCCTTTTGTGGCAGAAGTTGGCATTTTCTTCTCCATTCTTTAATTCCATTGGTCTATCTTCTATTCTTTCTTCCGGAGGCATTGTGATGTTGCTCTCTTCACTCATCATCTCGATTTGTGAGAGTCGTGTTCTTTTAATGCTTATCCATTTAACTGGAGTGTTGTGTCCTCTGCTCAAGTTCTTTTCATCTTATCTAGTCTTGCATCTCCTCTCAACCGGAGTGTTGTCCGAATTTGTTCTTCCTCGTTCCTCTTTTCTAACGAGTGTTTTCAACTTCGATCATCTCCATTGTATTCTTTTCTAAAAATGGTTTAACCTCTCATGGTTCGTGGTTTCACTCATTTGTCCAAGGAGCAACTTAGTTCTACCTCTTCTCTTCCTCTTTCGTTTCTCTCTGGTGCCGTCTCAGATCTTGGGACGAGATCCTCTTGTAGTGGTGGAGTGTTGTGACGCCCCAAGACCGACACGCCAGGTGTCTTCCAGTTATTTGCTTTCTTTGCCATGTCATTTTCTTGTGTGTTGCATTTTTCCATGTCATCATGTGCATTGCACCATCATGTCTTCAAAACTTGCATCTTTCCCGGCCTCCCCGTTCCTTTTGTTGTCCGTCCTGAGCACAGACACACTTGCACGCACCCGCAGCACCTCCGAAATATTATTTTATAAGTGGCTGGAAAATGTTCTCAGAATGGGTTCAAAGTTGGCATGCGGTGTTGTTATGTTGCCGGTAGGCTGCCTGCCAAGTTTCATCACATTCGGAGTCCGTTTGACGCCCCAACGGATAACTATAGCGGCATTATAGTGTCGGTCTAACATCGGACGTTTTCGGTCTTCGAAAACTGTTGCGGGGTTTTCCCTCTCTTTCCTCCCTAGACCATCTACACAGCCCACTACCAACCGCCAAAACCAATCTAATCCTCCTCACATCCGGAGCCGTCCGATTGTTACCGGAGGGCCCCGAAACCCCTCCTTGCATAGTGCATCAAACCCCTCACGCGCGTCCGAAAGCTATCTCGAACCCGACCCGGGCAGTCGTCACTGTTGGATTCGGATCATCCCCTAACACCCCTAAAACGTCTTCGGTTCATTGTTTGAACTCCCTAACCCTTTTATTCGCAACCACTCGATTTTGGTCGGAGGGACCGAATACCCCTACCCAAAAACCCACTTAATATATATACGTGACCAAACCCTAGAATCTAGGAGATTTGTCCCTCCACCACTGCCACCGGGTCGCCTCCCACCTCGGGATCTCCTCGCCCGATCCTCCTCGATCCCCTCACCCAACTAGTGCATCCCCTCCGATCCATCCTTCCCGCGCCCACTATCAGTGTCAAAACCGGCGGATCTTCGGTAGGGGGTCCCGAACTGTGCGTCTAAGGCTGATGGTAACAGGAGGCGGGGGACACAATGTTTACCCAGGTTCGGGCCCTCTCGATGGAGGTAATACCCTACTTCCTGCTTGATTGATCTTGATGATATGAGTATTACAAGAGTTGATCTACAACGAGATCGTAGAGGCTAAACCCTAGAAGCTAGCCTATGATTATGATTGTTGTTGTCCTACGGACTAAACCCTCCGGTTTATATAGACACCGGAGGGGGCTAGGGTTACCCAGAGTCGGTTACAGAGAAGGAGATCTACATATCCGAATCGCCAAGCTTGCCTTCCACGCAAAAGAGAGTCCCACCTGGACACGGGACGAAGCCTTCAATCTTGTATCTTCATAGTCCAACGGTCTGGCCAAAGTATATAGTCCGGCTGTCCGAGGACCCCCTAATCCAGGACTCCCTCAGTAGCCCCTATACCAGGCTTCAATGACGATGAGTTCGGCGCGGAGATTGTCTTCGGCATTGCAAGGCGGGTTCCTTCTCCGAATACTCCATAGAAGATTTTGAACACATGGATCGTGTCCGGCTCTGCAAAACAAATCCCACATACCACCATAGAGAGTACAATATTCCACAAATCCAATCCGCTGACAACTTTTCCTAACGTGACACCACGCCACGATCCGGTCTTTATTCGAACCGTTCTCCCTAACCAGCTACTGCGCATGTCGCGAGGCGGTTTTATGGGCATGCCTTATCGAAGCAGAGATCGTGTCCCCCTATCTCGGGATTCTCATCAATACGGGAATGGGTAATCCAACCGCGTCTTTAGCGCGACGCTTGGGGAATAAGCGAGTTTACTGGGCAAGTGGGGAGGCGCTGGATCCTTGCCGCCTTTATAAGGAGATAATGACTCCCCTTTTTCACCCATGCCTTCTCCTTCTACTTATCCATTCCCCTCTGCTCGAGCCCCAGCGCCCAAGCGCTCGTCCTCTCCGGCCACAAAGGCCTTCCGAAAATGTCTGGATCTGGAGCAGGAGGCAAATGGATGGCCTCTACCATCCGGGAGAAGGATATCAAAAAGCTTCGGGAGGGCGGGTACCTAGCCCAGAAAATTAGCCACCGTCTCCCGACGGCAGGACAGATCGTCCCCACTCCGGAACCCCACGAGAGGGTTGTTTTCCTCCCTCATTTTGTCCGCGGGCTGGGGTTTCCCCTCTACCCATTCGTTCACGGCATCATGTATTACCATGAGATCGATTTTCATGATCTATCCCCCAATTCCTTCCTCAACATCTCGACGTTCATCGTCGTGTGCGAGGCCTTTCTCCGCATCTCGCCACACTTCGGCTTATGGCTGAAGATCTTTAATGTGAAGCCCAAGGTAGTGGGCGGTGAGCACACCGAGTGCGAAGGCGCCATGGTGAGCAAGATGCCCCACATCACATGGCCAACAGGTACTTTCAATGATTCCGTCAAAGAGTGGCAATAGCAGTGGTTTTACATCACTGAGCCGTGCAGCACGAAATGGGCCGCTGCTCCTGAATTCCAATCCGGAGCCCCCCTGTGGCTTACGTCCTGGCCCAAGAAGGGCCTGGATTTGTTTTTGTCCGACGAGCTGTCGGCGCTTCAGACGCGCGTCAAGAATATGGAAGACAAGGATATCAAACTTGTCAATGTAGTCCAGGTGATGCTAGTTCGCCGGATCCTTCCTTGTCAACACCGGGCTTGCAATTTATGGGAATTTGACCCAGCCAAGCACTAGACCCTGTGAGAGCTCTTTGGCTCCTCACACAAAGATATCTGGAAGGTGCTTTTTAAGTCCAACAAATCATGGTCGGACTCAGCCGAGGACCGCGGGTACCACCTGTCCCGCCCCGCAAGTTCGGTAAGCCATTATAAGTTTTATTCGCATAACCCGAGGGAAACGCTTAATGTGTTTTCCAAAAATCTCCTAGGGCTGGACAAAGAAGGCGGGGTGGATCTACTGTCCGGCCCCGCTACATGAAGAACTGGCCGGCCTGCTTCTAACGAAGATGCTGGTCCCGGTGCCCTACAAGGCGCCGAAGAAGAAGGCCGAGAGAGGTGCCAAGAAGACCAGGGGCGGCCTCCGTCGTCGTGGCGCCTCAGACATGATATCCGAAGACTCCAATGCCCGTTCTTCCTCTGAAGAGGACGACGACGAGGAGGAAGACGAATCCCCAGCAGGGGGGGGATAAAAGGACAGCCTCCACATCGTTGGAGGCCGAGTCGCCTAAGAAGGGAAAAACTCCTCTTCCAGAGGAGTCCACCGCCGCTGATAGCAGCCCGGAGTGGGATCCCAGGGATCAGCCCCTGGTGAACTCGTGAGTATATAAAATCTGAACACGTTTATGAGTCCAAACTTATCATGGCACAATATTTTAATCTGGGTCATACTTTTTGCAGTCCGGCGAGGTCCCGCGCGGAGCAATCCTCGTCGGAGGTTTTGCTAGGCTCGGATGCTATGGAGAGCGGGATACCCTCGAAGGCCCCTTCCCCCAAACATGTGAATGACACCGAGGCTTTGTCCCAGGAGGACCCAGGCCAAGGAGGGGGGAAAAGATTGCCAAGGTGGCGCCAGGAGGTCAAACTTCAGGGGCCGGACACATGGGAGAGAAGGCTCCCATGGGTGTCGGCGGCGACAGCCATCTTGAATTCGGCCCCCAGCCAGACGCAATTCTGGAGACCAATATGGTTCTAGAGTCAGGCAGGCGGCCTCCCTTGGCTAGAGGGGATGTACCTGTTCCACCGGCAACCTCTGTCTAACCAGAGGTGCTGGATACTTTATTGGCGGCGCTGAAAAGTGCCTCCATCGTCGATGAACATCATGCCCTTATGGGTGCGGTGATTGAGAAGATTCAGTCTATGGAGAGTGGACTGAATGAAGCCTGTATTAGCCTTATAAGAGGCTTTGAGGTATGTTTTATGAGGTTTCGAAGAGTGTCACAGTATAGATGGTAGCCCCTGATACACTGTTCGGTGAGAGAAAGAACCGGACAGAGGATCAAATCTATGCTCGCAGGAGACTCACTTGATGACATTTACCTCTCTTCTTTTATAAATAGGCGTCTATAGCGATTGCCACCTCTCATACCGCAGAGGTCTCCGGACTAAATCAAAGTCTGGAGTGGGCCACAGAAGAATTGGGCTTGTTGAAAAGGCAGTTGGAGGATAAACAAGGTATGCAAAACCTTGCTCATGTTCAGTGCGAACGAATTTAAAATATGTTTTATGATTTGCGCCAGGGCAATGACCAAAGTCGAGGCTCTTAAGAAGGCTGTTGTCGAGGCCGAGAGAAAGGCAGCCACAGAGCGGGCTCTTCGTGAGAAGCACGAGGCCAGGGTTATTGAAGCTGAGCAGGAGCTTCAAGGGGTCATGAAAAGATGTGAGGCCTTGGAGCAGAGTCTAACGGAGAAAAAATCCGAACTTGCCAAGGCTCATCAGGCCGCATGTGATGCCCAGGGGGAAACCCAAGGTACCCTGCAGGAGATCCAAGAGGCGAGGAAGATCGTGGCGGGTAAGGCTTGTTCCATGTAAGGCAAGTATTTGGGGAGAGAATCATGTTTCTAATCTTGAGTTCGGATTTCTCCAGGGGTATTTGCGGAGCTTCCACGCAGCATATCTGATGTCGCACAATTCTACCGAGCTGAAGAAAGGAACACTGCGGATAAGCTCTTCTGGTCACAGTATCTGGCACCAAACTATCCAGTGCCTTTTGCCGATCAACTAAAACAACTGATCGAACTAGAGAAGGCGGCCGAGCTAGCCATGAAGGATTTGATTATCCGGCTATGGCCCGCTGAGCCTATTCTAGGCAGCTACTTCAGGTTCGTGAAGCGGCTTGCGAGTGCCTGTCCTCGATTGGACGTCGTCAAGCGGTCGGTCTGTATAGAGGGTGCGCGAATGGCCTTCGCCCGCGCAAAGGTGCACTGGGGGAAGATGGATGCTGAAAAGCTGGTTACCGAGGGACCGCCGGAGGGAAAGGAGCACCTCAAGCCTGAGTTATATTATTGAAGTGTCCTGAAAGGATCCTTCCCTGCGGCGGAGCATGCACCAAGGACATTATATTTCCATGAATACAATCATGTTGTCCTTTGTAATGTTGAACAAGGTCATTTCTATTATTTATTGCCTGTTATATGAAAGTTTATCCTCCTGCACGACCATTTTATATTAATGCTGAGAGTTGGCCAGTCATCGGCTTCTGCCCCCACGTAAGAAGTACGGGGGTGTTCGGGATAAATCTGATCACTCTTTATCCCAGTTTTGGGTCCTTCGAAGGAGGTGTTCAGCGCAACGAACCAGGCAATCGGACTATAGGGCTTTATCACTCTCACTTAGCCATAGGAGCTTTAGAAAAGGAAGGTAGGCGCATCCCCTGGTGTTCGGAAGACCGCACGAGGGGCTCTATATGCACCTGATCGGAAGAAAAGCCGATCCATCGCGCGCTGCATTGGTTATGGCATTATGCGGAATGAATCCTTAAAGAGTTTACAACCTCACGAATAGCTGACCAGCTCTCGCCGTATCATGACAGTCAGTTTTCGGCTTTCTCTACTGAGGTGCTCGTCTGGAAGAACCGAGACACAATCATAGTAGTTCTCCCTGTGCCGCCTTAGCCGATATAGCGGAACGTAAGGCAGCAAACACATGGGAGCTGGGCAAACCCAACATTTGACCCAAGGCATGATTCAGAGCTGATGCATATAATGCTATAAGTTCGGGGTGCCGAACTACCATGAAGGTGTTCGGACTTTATTGCCGTATTATGGGTAAGACGAAGCCCCTGGCATATTAAAGCATATCGCAGTGTACGGATGCCATTTGACAAAAGAATTTCAATAAGAGATAACTGCAGATAAGCGTCATATAAATCCACATGTTGTATTTGAATAATACGTCGACGCGTATGAGTACATGTAAAGTAATAAAAAGAAGTGACTGCGGAACATACTGAGACCAGGCGGGAAGAAGCTGTGTGCGGATCTGGAGTGCAGTTGGATAGTCATCGAGGGGAATATCTAAGGGTTCCCTTGCGCGTTCAAGCTGTTTCCATATCGCTGGTCCTTGCCTGGGCAAAAATGAACCTATAAAGAAAATGCAAGATGTGTTTGTGTGCCGCCGAGCGGTTGATCCGTAGTATGTGGCATGTCCTGGCTTTCGCCGGAGTGTTTAATTGAGCTCTTGATGAGCTGGGCTATCCTGCCGCGAAGTAGTTCGGAGTCCTTTGGCGGTGTCCGGGAGCATGGCCGTCGACTCGAGGTTCGATTAAAAGGTGCCACTCGTTGCTTCTGCTGTTAAAGCAACGGTATACTCTTTGGTACCGAGGGGGAGTTCGGCCTTGCCATTAACCATGATGATGCCGCGTGGACTGGGCATCTTGAGCTTACGGTAGGCATAATGTGGCACCGCATTGAATCGAACAAACACGGTTTGTCCGAGCAGTGCCTGATAATCACTGCGAAAGGGGACGATGTCGAAGATTAACTCTTCGGCACGGTAATTGTCTGGTGATCTGAAGACTACCTCAAGGGTGATGGAGCCTGTACAGCTGGCCTCCACACCTGGTATAATACCTTTAAAGGTGGCTTTAGTGGGCTTGATCACCGAATGATCGATGCCCATCGTGCGCACTGTGTCCTGGTAAAGCAGGTTTAGACTGCTGCCTCCGTCCATAAGGACTCGTGTGAGGTGGAACCCGTCAATTATTGGGTCGAGGACTAGTGCGGCTGAATTGCCCTGATTGGTGTTAACCGGACGATCCGTGCGGTTGAAGGTGATCGACCCTAGTTTATATTGTGGGCCAACTGGTTTCGTTAAGTCAACATCCCTAAGGGTGCGCATTCGGTCCGGGTTGGGAGTGTGGGTGGCGTTTACCACGTTCAACGTTTGGATTTGTGGGGGAAATTTCTTTTGCCCTCCTGCATTCGGTGATCTGGGCTCCTCGTCACCATCATCGCTTCGAGACCCCTTCTCCTTGTTTTCCGCACCTGACCTGCCGGCTTGTTTGAAGATCTAGCATTCTCTGTTGGTGTGATTGGCTAGTGTTCCTGGGGTGCCATGAACTTGGCATGGACGGTCGAGTATGCGGTCCAGACTGGACGGGCCCGAATTGTCATTTTTGAATGGCCTTTTCCGCTGACCGGACTTAGAGCCACTAAATCCGGCATTGACTACCGTATCTTCGGCGTTTCCACCATTTTTGTGATGCTTGTGTTTGTTGTGTCGGGGTTTGCCGTTGCTATCTCTGGCCTCTGATGTGCCAAGATTGCTTGCTGTGTTGTTGCTGCGGGTCAACCAGCTATCCTCGCCCGCGCAAAAGTGGGTCATGAGTGTCGTGAGGGCTTCCATGGATTTTGGCTTCTCTTGGCCGAGATGTCGAGCGAACCACTTGTCACGGATGTTATGTTTAAAGGCCGCTAGGGCTTCAGCATCCGGACAGTCGACAATTTGGTTCTTTTTAGTTAGGAACCGAGTCCAGAATTTTCTGGCTGACTCTCCGGGTTGTTGTGTTATGTGACTTAAATCATCAGCATCCGGTGGTCGCACATAAGTGCCCTGGAAGTTGTCCGGGAATGCGTCTGCCAGGTTCTCCCAACTTCCGATGGAGTTTGTTGGCAAGTTATTCAGCCAATGCTGAGCCGGCCCTTTGAGTTTTAGTGGGAGATACTTGATGGCATGTAGATCATCCCCGCGGGCCATGTGAATGTGGAGGAAGAAATCCTCTATCCATACCACGGGGTTTGTAGTACCATCATATGATTCAATGTTCACGGCTTTAAACCCTTCTGGGAATTCATGATCCATTACTTCATCAGTGAAGCATAGGGGGTGTGCGGCGCCTCTGTGCCGGGCTATATCACGACGCAATTCATACGAGTCTTGTCTGCTGTATTCGGCCTGACCGGATTTGCTTTTAGTATATCCGGCATGACGGTCGTCATCACGCATTGGGGCGCGCCCCCGTGATCCGTGGATCGATCTTGTATGTCCTGCTTTGTTTTCCAATACGTCTCGCAGGCCCTACGTGTAGCCCCGGGCCTTGGTGTTTTTGTTTGACTGGCGACGGAGTGCGGGCTGGACTTCGGGCTGATACGCCGTTTTGTCTCGGCCACGAGGTGGCTGGTCAGCCGCATCATAGGCTGGTAGTGTAGGCTTTAATGCTTCCTCCTCGAGTTGGGGTAGCAACCCGCGCTTTGGGTAACTTTTGGTTGGGCACTCGAGTTCGTATTCCTCGGCTGCCAGGACCTCGGTCCATCTATCCGCTAGCAGATCTTGATCAACTTGAAGCTGCTGCTGCTTTTTCTTCAGGCTTTTTGCTGTGGCTATAAGCCGGCGCTTGAAGCACTCCTGCTCGACGGGATCCTCAGGCACGATAAATTCTTCGTCGCCGAGGCTCACCTCATCTTCGGAGAGGGGCATGTAATTGTCATCCTCTAATTCTCCATCTGTCGCCTGTTCCTTAGGGCTAGCTTGCCCATCCTCCCGCTCGAAGCCTGGCTGGAGGGGACTGTCTTCGTCTTCGGCACTGTCCGTAGCGTTATTGTCTCTTGTGCCGGTATCGTTGCTTTTGCTATGGCGGGGCTTAGAGTGGCGTCAATGACGCCGGTGCTTAGATTGCTTCACGAGGGGATTATCCTCCGTTGCCTTATTGCCATTGCTTTCTTTGGGGGTGTCCACCATGTATATATCATATGATGAGGTAGCTGTCCAGCGCCCTGTGGGCGGTGGTTCCTGTTCTTCTCCTGCATCGTCGTCCATACCGTCGATGTCCTCGGAGCCAAAATCAAGCATGTGGGTTAAGTCATCGACAGTGGCTATTAAGTGGGTGGTGGGTGGGGAATGAATTTCTTCGTCGTCTGCTTCCCACTCAAGCCGGACACAGTTCGGCCAAGGGTCTCCTGACAAGGAGAGAGACCTCAATGAATTTAGCACGTCGCCCAACGGTGAGTGCTGAAAGATATCTGCGGAGGTAAACTCCATGATCGGTGCCCAATCAGATTTGATAGGCATGAACGCAAGCGGTTCGGAGCCTGTGGCCGGGGACGAATCCAAGGGTCCGGTAACACAGGTCTCATAGGAGGTGAAGTCAGTATTCGGCTCTACGCCGCTGAGTGTGCGGCCTCCGTGGCGGGGTCCATCCACCCGTCCTCGGACGGCACGATCTGTTCCGGATTGAGGGACGGAGTTGCCACAAGTGTGATCTCCCAAACACCGTCCGACGACAGAGCTAAGTCGTGCTCGTCGTGACTATGCGGCGCACCTGACATGGGCTCGAATCCGTCGAAGATCAAGTCTCCACGGATGTCGGTAGTATAGCTCAAGCTTCCAAACCTGACCTGACGGCTAGGGGCATAGCTCTCGATCTGCTCCAGATGGCCAAGCGAGTTGTCCCGCAGTACGAAGCCGCCGAATACGAAGATCTGTTCGGGGAGAAAAACCTCACCTTGGATCACTTCGTTGCCGAGGAGCCATCAAGCCTTTATCATGATGGCACATTGGAACTCTTAATGAAAGCACCAATGTCGGTGTCAAAAATGGCGGATCTCGGGTAGGGGGTCCCGAACTGTGCGTCTAAGGCTGATGGTAACAGGAGGCGGGGGACACAATGTTTACCCAGGTTCGGGCCCTCTCGATGGAGGTAATACCCTACTTCCTGCTTGATTGATCTTGATGATATGAGTATTACAAGAGTTGATCTACCACGAGATCGTAGAGGCTAAACCCTAGAAGCTAGCCTATGATTATGATTGTTGTTGTCCTACGGACTAAACCCTCCGGTTTATATAGACACCGGAGGGGGCTAGGGTTACCCAGAGTCGGTTACAGAGAAGGAGATCTACATATCCGAATCGCCAAGCTTGCTTTCCACGCAAAAGAGAGTCCCACCCGAACATGGGACGGAGCCTTCAATCTTGTATCTTCATAGTCCAACGGTCCGGCCAAAGTATATAGTCTGGCTGTCCGAGGACCCCCTAATCCAGGACTCCCTCACCCACCCTCTCGATCCAGGAGCCGAGCTCCCCTGACTGAGGCCGCCGTCTTCGACCAGCCTCGCCAGAGACCACGCGTCTTGCTCCTCCCCGATTCCCTCCAGTCTGCACCCCATGGCCGAGCTGGCGGAGCGAGTTCCACCGGCGACCACCTCCAACAGGACCCCGTCCCTCTCCTGTGCTTCCTCCTGTTTCCCTTATCGTATCTCTCTCTCACCTCGCGGTCTCTCTCTTTCTTCAGGACCAACATGAGCTGCACCGGATCTCCTCGCCCGCCTCCTCCGCGAGCCTCGCCGGAGCCACTCGTTGGTGAGCTCCTTCACCGCGCCTCGTCTGCCTCCCCTGCTAATGCCTCGTCGCCGGAACCTCGTCCCTAAGCCTCTCATCGCGCCGCCCTTCGCCAAGTCCCGTGTCGCCATGCCCGACCTCGCTTCTGCTTCGTCCGGTTCAAGCGAGCGCCGCTGCCTCCTTCTGCTGCTCGATCCTCTAGTTCGCTTCGAGACCCCAACAGCCGAGCCCCTTGCGCGCCTCCTCCCTCGAGCAGGAGCTCAACCTGCTGCCGCTACCGCAAACCCCGCCATGGACTCCATCGTCGGCGACCACCTAGGTCATGTCGCCATACCCTGCCTCCTCTTCTTCGTGTTCTACTTCTTCCCCTCTAATGTCTGTCTCTATCCTTTGCCTTGAATAGGAGCACCGGCCGGCGGCACCATCATCGGAGATGGGCTCCCGCCGCCCAGATCCGGCGATCTCCTCCCGTCCCCGTTGCTCCGTCCTCTCGCTGACTTGCCCGTGCCACCGTAGCTCTATTTCTAGTCGAGCAGAGGATGCCCGCTCGTATTGCCCATTGATCGTGAGCCACCCGCGTGGGCCTATCCAGTCACTGGCCCAGCTCTATCCACTCCCGCACCGCACTGGGCCCAGATCTGCCAGCTCCCTGGAGCCCAATGTGAGCCACAACCCAGTCCATCCCTTTTGGCCTAGCAGTGCACTATTTCAGCCCACGCAGTGTTTTTTTTTCTCTGGACGAATTTGTTTATTATTCCAGAGTTTATAGTTTTATAGAAAAATCCTCCATGTTCATGCATTTAATAACTCCAGACCCGTGCATCATATGTAAATAACTTATATATGTAAAATGACTAGAATTTCATATAGTTTCACAATATCCAGCTTTCGTGCATGTTTAAAATGTTTCAAATGTTGTTTGCTTTAATTTGCTTAAATGCCATGCTAAAATGTTTTATTTCATAACTAAATAACCGTAGCTCCAAACTTAACAAACTTTATATGTAAATGGGGTGGAAAAATGCCTAGTTTAACATGGTGGCAGTAATTTGCATGTTTAACAACTCTAAAATTGTGTATAGGGCAGAATGGTACCAAATCCATAAATTGCATATGAGGATTTCCGGAATTGTTGTTTGTTATTTTCGGCCTCATTTAAACTTGCCTAGATAGGTAGTTTTCATATGCTTCACCCCATGCCGTGTTTAAAAAAATTTAATATTGCTGGGTTCATAAATGAGATAGAACTAAATATTTGATGTGGTGTTCCGCCAATATGCAACTAGTTGCATATTGAGCTCCACTTAACTTATAGCGTTGTTTGTGCACTTTGCCATGCCATGCCTCATTAAACCGGACATGCATCATACTTGGTTGCGCATCATGCCGTGTTTATGTGATGGTTGTTTACTATGTCGCTTGCTTCTTTCTGGGTTGCTTCTCTCGTTAGCTTCGGTTTCGTTCCGGAGTTGTGAGGATCCATTCGACAATGTCCATTTGCCTTCTTCATGGACTCATTCTTCTTCCTTGTGGGATTTCAGGCAAGATGACCATACCCTTGAAATCACTTCTATCTTTGCTTGCTAGTTGTTTGCTCTACCATTATGTCGCGCTATCCTACCACTTGTTTATCATGCCTCCCATATTGCCATGTCAAGCCCCTAACCCTCCTTCCTAGCAAACCGTTGTTGGTGTTATGTTCGTTGATTTTGCGTTCCTTACGCGGTTGGGTGTTATGGGAACCCCTTGACAGTTCGCTTTGAATAAAACTCCTCCAGCAAGGCCCAACCTTGGTTTTAACATTTGGCTCACCACCACCTATACTTTTCCCTTGGGAGTCGCGCTCTCGAGGGTCATCTTTATTTAACCCCCCCGAGCCAGTGCTTCTCTAAGTGTTGGTCCGAACCGGGCAGCCTGCGGGGCCACCTCGGGGAAACTTGAGGGTTGGTTTTACTCGTAGCTTGACCTATCCGGTGTTACCCTAAGAACGAGATATGTGCAGCTCCTATCGGGATTGTCGGCACATCGGGCGGCTTTGCTGGTCTTTTTTTACCATTGTCGAAATGTCTATAACCGGGATTCTAAGACTGATCGAGTCTTCTCGGGAGAAGGAATATCCTTCGTTGACCGTGAGAGCTTGTGATGGGCTAAGTTGGGACACCCCTGCAGGGTTTGAACTTTCGAAAGCCATGCCCATGGTTTTGTGGCATATGGGAATTTGTTAATGTCCGGTTGTAGAGAACTTGACACTTGACTTATTTAAAATGCATCAATCACGTGGGTAACCGTGATGGTCTCTTCTCGGCGGAGTCCGGGAAGTGAACACGGTCTTGTGTTAAGCTTGAACGTAAGTAGTTTTCAGGATCACTTCTTGATCACTTCTAGCTTATCGACCATTGCTTTGCTTCTCTTCTCGCTCTTATTTGCGTATGTTAGCCACCATATATGCTTAGTGGTTGCTACAGCTCCACCTCATTACTCTATCCTACCCATAAGCTTAAATAGTCTTGATCTCGCATGTAACACCCCGGATATTACTTTCCCAATTTGTACTCCAACTCTTGCCGTTTCTGGCGTTAAGTTATTTTATTTTCTCGGGTTCGGGTTTTTGTCTCCGTGTGTTTTTGTCGTTGTCATGCATCTCATATCATGTCATCATGTGCATTGCATTTGCATACGTGTTCATCTCTTGCATTCGAGCATTTTCCCCGTTGTCCGTTTTGCATTCCGGCGCTTCGTTCTCCTCCGGTGGTCATTTCTAGCTTTCTTTCGTGTGTGGGGATTAAACATTTCCGTAATGTACCGAGACTTGCCAAGCAGCCTTGGTTTACTACCGGTAGACCGCCTGTCAAGTTTCGTACAGTTTGGACTTCGTTTGATACTCCAACGGTTAACCGAGGGACCGAAAAGGCCTTGTGTGTGTTGCAACCCAACACCCCTCCAATTTTGGCCCAAAACCCACCTAAACCTACTCCATCAGCTAGAGCATTTGATCACGATCGCGTGGCCGAAAACCTCACCTCATTTGGACTCTCCTAGCTCCCTCTATGCCTATATAAAGGCCTCTCCCCGAAAATCCCGGGTCTCCCGTCGTCCCTAACCCTAAATCTCAGATCCGCCGCCGCCGGACACGTCCGGACGGCGCCGGACACGTCCGACCTGCCCCCGCCGCCGCCACGTGTCACCTCCTCACTCGCCGAGCCGCGCGCCCACTTCCCCGCCGGCCCGCTCGGCCCAGCCGGGGCCCCCGCGGCCCGAAGCCGCCATCCGCCGCCCGCCGCCCATCTCCTCCCGAGCCGGCGCCGCGCTCCACCGCCTCCGCCGCGGCGCCGCCCGGCCGGACCACGCCGCCATCGCCGGTCATCGCCGCCTCCCGCGCCCGGCCGCGCTCCCCGCCGCCGACGAGCTCGCCGCCGCCGCCCGGTCGCCGTGCCTCCTCCGACCACCGCCTCGCCTCCTCGCACCGGCCTCTCCCTCCAAGTCCGGCAAGAACTCCGGCGAGGACGGCATCGAACCTCGATCCATGTGCGATCCAGATCTGGAAATATCTCCTCGGGTTGACTTTTTCTCCCGAAACCCTAATCCATGTGCCTATGTTCATCGTGTCGTAACTTTGCATCCGTTGCTCCGATTTGGGCATATAGCATATCAAAATGTTCATCTCAGAGAGTATATCATTTCATTCCATTGCATCATTTTCATTTGAGTTCATCTTGATGCCCGAAATGCTGTTAGAAGAGGGCTACTTGAGTTATTTGTCAGATCTGCTACTCCATTTGCATATTTGTCATTTTTGCCATGATTATGGTGTGCATGTTATGCCCATGAGCTCTACTTATGTTTTGTTAAGGGTTTTGTCATCTTTCCAGAGGTGCAACCCATGTATTTTTGTGATGTGTGTGGTGACTAGTGCAAACTTGCGAAGTGAGGCACTTGGTAGTGCTGATTTCAGGGACTTAGCAATTCCACTAAGTCCCTGATCTGTTTATTTCATATGGCCATATGTTCTTGTTGTTTCCTAGTGATCCGTGCCTCTTTTGAGGATGATCAGTAAGGGTGTTTTGTTAATCTTGTAGTTCTCTATCCATCCATGTCTTTGTTTGCAATTATTGAGCACCTAGCTTGAGTCAATCGAGCTCTACTTTTGCTACTTTGTGAATCTGGGCAGATTGTCAACTTGTTTGCAATTTTGCCGATGATGTTGTAGTTGACCCGTGCATCCTATGCTATTGTTCTTGCCATGTCTAGCTTGCATTTTGTGTGTTCTTGATAGATGTATGCTTAGATTGTCATGAATTGCTCTGTAGTGAGTGCATCGAGCTCGTAAACATGCCTACTTGATACCTGTTTCAGCATGTGCCAGTTTTCACTATGTGATCTGATTATGTTTTTGCCATGTTCACATGCTTGCAATTGTATTTTCTGATCCCTTTTGGCTCAAGGTCACTAAGGGACTTTTGTTAAGCTCTTTGAGTAGCTCCATGTCATGCTTTACGTTGCCATGTTCAGGTCCTGTATCATGTAGTTTTGTTGCTCCGAAGAGTGCTACCTGATCTGAAATTCCAGACAAGTGTTAATTTCACAGTCTGAAATCTGTTTGCCATATGCATTTTTGCCATGCTTGTTTGAATCTGTTAATGGATGAATTGGCCGTAGCTCAGTGCTAGACTTTTGTTAAGCATCTTGAGTGCATCCCTGCCATGTATTTTGTTGTCATGTTTGGGTGCTGTAGCATGTTCATCTCCTTGCTTTTAGATGGCTACTTGCTGTAAATCGTAGACCGGTGTCATATTTGTTTTGCTTGCCATTTCCAAACCGTAACTCCGATTCCAGCGTTCTTTATATCGTTTTCAAGTGATTTCATCTCATTTTTCCATTGGCACACTTGGATTTCCAAGTTGAGGCCAGGTTCATGCATTCCTTGTCACGTCTTGCATATGCATCCCGCATCGCATCCCGCATAGCATACCATCCTTGCATCATATTGTTTGATCCTTGCACATGGTTGATTGTGTCCTTGTTGCTTGTTTGTCTTGTTTGGGTAGAGCCGGGAGACGAGTTCGCTAACGAGGAGCCCGTTGAGTTTGTTTTCGAGGATCCAGTCAACTCTGACAACTTTGCAGGCAAGATGATCATACCCTCGAAATCACTACTATCTTTGCTATGCTAGATTGCTCGCTCTTTTGCTATGCCATTGCTACGATGCCTACCACTTGCTTTCAAGCCTCCCAAATTGCCTTTTCAAACCTCTAACCCACCATGTCCTAGCAAACCGTTGATTGGCTATGTTACCACTTTGCTCAGCCCCTCTTATAGCGTTGCTAGTTGCAGGTGAAGATTGGAGGCCGTTCCTTGTTGGAACATTTATTTACTTGTTGGGATATCATTATATTATCTGGTTATCTTAATGCATCTATATACTTGGTAAAGGGTGGAAGGCTTGGCCTCTCGCCTAGTGTTTTGTTCCACTCTTGCCGCCCTAGTTTCCGTCATATCGGTGTTATGTTCCTGGATTTTGCGTTGCTTACGCGGTTGGGTTATAATAGGAACCCCTGGATAGTTCACCTTGATTAAAGCTTTTCCAGCAATGCCCAACCTTGGTCTTACCATTTGCCACCTAGCCTCTTTTTCCCTTGGGTTTCCGGAGCCCGAGGTTCATCTTATTTAAACCCCCCCGGGCCAGTGCTCCTCTGAGTGTTGGTCCGAACCGAGTAGACTGCGGGGCCACCTCAGGGCAACTTGAGGGTTGGTTTTACTCGTAGGATGTCTCATCTGAGTGTGCCCTGAGAACGAGATATGTGCAGCTCCTATCGGGATTTGTCGGCACATTCGGGCGGTTTTGCTGGTCTTGTTTTAACCTGTCGAAGTGTCTTGAAGAACCGAGACACCGAGTCTGATCGGAACGTCTTGGGAGGAGGTCTATTCCTTCGTTGACCGTGAGAGCTTGTCATGGGCTAAGTTGGGACTCCCTTGCAGGGATTTGAACTTTCGAAAGCCGTGCCCGCGGTTATGGGCAGATGGGAATTTGTTAATGTCCGGTTGTAGATAACTTGAACCTTAACTTAATTAGAATGAATCAACCGTGTGATTTACCGTGATGGCCTCTTCTCGGCGGAGTCCGGGAAGTGGATACGGTGTTGGAGTAATGCTTGCGCAGGTTACTCTCTAGTTTCTCGCTCGCGCTTTGCCTCCTCTTCTCGCTCTCTTTTGCGAACAGGATAGCCACCATATATGCTAGCCGCTTGCTGCATCTCCACTTATATTTACCTTGCCTTACCTTTAAGCTTAAATAGTCTTGATCGCGAGGGTGCGAGATTGTTGACTCCCTGTGGCTCACAGATTACTATTACACCAGATGCAGGGCCTGATGATTCCGCTCCAGGTGACGCGCTCGAGCTCAAGTGGGAGTTCGACGAGGACTCTCAACGTTATTATGTTTCTTTTCCTGATGATCAGTAGTGGTGCCCAGTTGGGGGTGATTGGGACTCTGTCGCATGTTGGGTTATCTTTTATTTTGGCGCCGTAGTCGGGCCATGAGTGTTTGGATGATGTAATGTTATTTATGTACCTTGATTGACGTGGCGAGTGTAAGCCAACTATGTTATCTCCCCTTTATTATTATATTACATGGGATGGGTAAAGATTACCTTACTTGCGACATATGCCTTCAATGCGATTATGTCTCTAAGTCGTGCCTCGACACGTGGGAGCTATAGTCGCATCGAGGGTATTACAAGTTGGTAATCAGAGCCTTCCCCGACCTTAGGAGCCCCATTGCTTGATCGTTTTTAGCGGCCGATTTGTGTCTAGAAAAATGTTTTGAGTCATTTAGGAATTATATATCGGAGAGTTAGGAATTATTTTTACTTCCCAGTCTCCTCATCGCTCTGGTAAGGCATCCTGACATAGAGTTTTGACTCTTCTCTTCTCAAATTTCACTAAAATATTTTTTTAGGATCACGCGGGTATCTTGGAATCGTTCCGATGGTTTTATGATGAGAACATTGTCTTGGTGCCTCCAGTCAGGGGTTTTGTGGAAGTGTCCTGGGGAGTTGAGCTCTGAGGTGTTGTCGTCATAATTTTATCGTTGCAGTTCTATAATACCTGAGCTTAGTACGCCGACATTGAAAATCTCTTTTATGCAGTTCGTTGGTGAGATAACCTCGATGCCACCCAGTACTGGGGCAGGAGTTCGGGAGTATCGCCATAACTTGTATAACGGATGCTTTTCGAAGGTTGAGGTAGATGGTTTCCGAAGTTTTTCTCGGTTATGTATTGAAGGATGGATACAGCTGGATGTAGGATTTGCTAGATTTGGGTGAGATATTATGCTTCCCCTATATCCCCAACACCTGATTGCATAACCGGAAAGGTTCGGGAGTTTCATAGGTGGGAATTCTAGTAGCTCTAGTTTTTCTTCCACGGATATTGGTTTGAGATTGGGATCTCTTACCGATTATTCGTTCTTGATCCGTACCTTGTTGATTTATTTCTCTACCTTAATCCTACGTGGCTTCTCAATTTATGGATATGTGACCATTTCAAAAGGAATGCATTCGTTCATTTTGTTCGGATGTGAAGACTATATGTTGCAATTTTCATCCCGTTGGATTCAGCTTCATTTATCTGTCTATGTGCTAACGGTGGTCAACCTCTTCAGGATGGCTCCCGCTAAGAGCACCAGTCAGAATCAGAATCAAGATCCGCCACCACGTCCCCCTCCTCCGGAGGCATGGCAAGCTGTGATGGCCGCAACCAATGCAAACACACAGTTGATCATGCAAATTCTCTAAGCGCGCAATCAAGGCAACCAAGGGAACCAAGGCAACAATCAGAATCACTCTGCTACACTCAACCAGTTCCTTGCTAACGGGCCAAAAACTTTCAGCAATTGTGTTGAGGCAACCGATGCTGACGATTGGCTTGTGGATCTGTGCAAGCATTTCGAGTGAAGTAACGTCAGGCCTGAGGACTTTGTCAAGTTCGCTTCCTTCCAACTCAAAGATCAAGCTGCAGAATGGTTCCATCAGTACAAGGACTCCAGAGGTGGACGTGTTATCACTTGGGATGAATTCCGTCAAGATTTCAGAGCTCACCATATCCCTCAGAGCATGGTTGAAAGCAAGCGTGAGGAATTCCGCAACCTGAAGCAAGGCTCTTTGTCTGTCTATGACTACAACAAGTTGTTTCAGAAGCTCGCCCGCTTAGCCAAGCAGGACGTGCCTGATGAGAAGAGCATGATATACCAGTTCAGAGGCGGTCTCAGAGAAGAAATCCAGCTAGCTCTTGTTCTCTTTGAGCCCTTGAGATACGATGAGTTCTACAACATGGCATTGAAGCAAGAGGCTGCTCAGTTGAGGTGTGATGCTTCCAAGAAGCGAGTCAGAGATGTTACTCCTTCTTCCTCTACTCAAGTGGCCAAGCAGCAGAAGTATTGGCTTCCTCCTCCTCCGTTCCGTCAGCCGTATCAGCAGAAGAGCAAAGGTGGTAGTGGTTCTTCCCACCCACCCAACCCTAGCTTTCAGAACAAGACTTCGTCTCAAGCTCCAAGATCAAGTGCTCTGTATCACCGTCCGCTTTCAGAGGTCACGTGCAACAAGTGCCAACAGAAGGGTCACTATGCCAACAAGTGTTTCAACCAGAGGCGTCTTCCTCCTCCTCCTCCTGTCAGATCGGCAAGTACAACTGTGGTCAAGCATAACCCCAAGCACGCCAAGGTCAACTTGATGAATGCAGCTCAAGCAGAGGATTCGTCAGATGTCATTATGGGTAACCTTCCTGTAAACGATGTTCCCGCAAAAGTACTTTTTGATACTGGTGCATCGCATTCTTTCTTGTCATGCCCGTTTGCATCGAAGCACAATGTTGTTACTGAGATAATGCCCAAAGTCATGCAAGTTGTCTCTCCCGGCAAGCTTTTGACTTCTAGTTTGGTTGCTCTCGATATCTCTATCACGTTGGGCGATTACAAGTTTCTTTCTTCTCCGGTGGTTCTTGGTAATTCGGATATTGATCTTATTCTCGGGATGGATTGGCTTTCTAAGCACAAGGATCAGCTTGATTGTGCAGCCAGGCAGATTCAATTGACTCATTCGTCTGAGGATGTAATTGTCTTTGCCGCTCGTGATGATACTATCCGTCTGTTTTCTCTCAATGAGAAGGGTGAACTGGATGTTATCTCGCGAATTCCAGTCGTTTGCGAATATCAAGACGTCTTTCCAGAAGAGCTTCCAGGAATGCCTCCGCAACGGCCAGTTGAATTCATTATTGATCTTGAGCCTGGCACGGAACCTGTGTGCAAGCGTCCTTACAAGCTCCGACCTGAAGAGTTGAAGGAGCTGAAGAAGCAACTCGATATTGCAGAGAGAATGGGTCTCATCCGGCCTAGTTCTTCTCCGTGGGGTTGTGGTGTTCTTTTTGTGAAGAAGAAGGATGGAACGGACCGACTTTGTGTTGATTACCGTCCATTGAACAAGAAGACCATCAAGAACAAATACCCACTTCCCAACATCAATGAGCTGTTTGAACAACTCAAAGGTGCCCAAGTATTCTCCAAGCTTGATCTCCGTATGGGTTATCATCAGATTCGAATCCGTGAGCAAGATATTCCCAAGACGGCTTTCAGGACAAGCTATGGTTCATATGAATACACTATCATGTCTTTTGGCATCGTCAACGCTCCTCCGACGTTCTCTCGCATGATGAACATCATCTTCAACGCCTACACCAATGACTTCGTTTTGGTCTATCTCGACGACATTCTGGTTTTCTCGAAGAACAAGAAAGATCATGCCAAGCACTTGCATTTGGTGCTTGATAAGCTAAGGGAACATCAGTTCTACGCCAAGTTCTCCAAGTGTGAATTTTGGCTCGATGAGGTTCTTTATCTTGGTCATATCATCTTTGCCAAGGGCATTGCCTTGAATCCTGAGAAGGTGTCTGCAATTGTGAATTGGGAACCTCCTCAGAACGTGAAGCAACTCCGTAGCTTCCTCGGTCTTGCAAGCTACTGTCGAAGATTCGTTGAAAACTTTTCTAAGATCGCGAAGCCTCTCTCTAATCTTCTCCAGAAGCACGTCAAGTACGTTTGGTCTCCGGAGTGTGACATTGCTTTCAACACTTTGAAAGAGAAATTGATCACTTCTCCAGTTCTGACTCCGCCTGATGAATCCAAGCCGTACGAGGTCTTTTGTGATGCCTCTCTCCAAGGTCTTGGCGCAGTGTTGATGCAAGAGAAGAAAGTTGTTGCTTATACCTCTCCCAGTTGAAGCCCAATGAGAAGAACTACCCCACTCATGATCTCGAGTTGGCGGCAGTTGTGCATGCTCTTTTGACTTGGAGACATCTTCTATTGGGAAGAAAAGTGGAAATATTCACTGATCACAAGAGTCTCAAGTACATCTTCACTCAGCCTAATCTCAACCTCAGGCAAACTCGATGGGTCGAAATGATTCAAGAGTATAATCCGAGTATCGAGTATACTCCAGGCAAGGCCAATGTGATTGCTGATGCATTGAGTAGAAAGGCTTATTGCAACAGTCTTATTCTCAAGCCTTATCAACCCGAGCTTTGTGAAGCTTTCCGCAAACTTAATCTGCAAGTTGTTCCTCAAGGTTTCCTCGCCAACCTTCAAGTCTCTCCTACCTTAGAAGACCAGATTCGCCAAGCCCAGCTTCTTGATGCTATGGTGAAAAAGGTGAAGATTGGGATTGCCAAGAGTCAACCCAAGTACAAGTGCTACAGCCTTGATGACAAGGACACTCTCTTCTTCGAGGATCGTATTGTTGTGCCCAAAGGTGAACTCCGTAAAGTGATCATGAATGAGGCTCACAATTCTCTCCTCTCCATCCACCCTGGGAGCACGAAGATGTATCAGCACCTCAAGCATGCTTATTGGTGGACTCGAATGAAGCGCGAGATTGCTCAATTCATGAATGAGTGTGATGTCTGCAGAAGAGTGAAGGTAGAACACCAAAGGCCAGCTGGTATCCTCCAACCTCTTTCCATTCCAGAATGGAAGTTTGACCACATTGAAATGGACTTCGTGACCGGGTTTCCTAAGTCCAAGTGTGGTAATGATGCTATATTCGTTGTCATCGACAAACTTACCAAAGTGGCTCACTTTGTGCCTATCAAAGAGTCAATCACTGCAGCTCAATTGGCGGAACTCTATACCTCTCGGATTGTCTCTCTGCACGGTATTCCTCAAGTGATCTCTTCAGACCGTGGCAGCATCTTTACCTCCATGTTTTGGGATTCTTTTCAGAAGGCCATGGGCACCAACATCCACTTCAGCACAGCTTTCCATCCTCAAACTAGCGGTCAAGTCGAGCGTGTCAATCAGATTCTTGAAGATATGCTCAGGGCTTGTGTGATCTCCTTCGGCATGAAGTGGGAGGATTGTCTTCCTTATGCTGAATTCTCCTACAACAACAGTTTTCAAGCAAGTTCGGGCAAGGCCCCATTTGAAATTCTATATGGCAGGAAGTGCCGTACCCCTCTCAACTGGTCTGAAACCGGTGAACGTCAGCTTCTGGGAAATGACTTAATCACAGAGGCAGAGGAAATGTGCAAAGTCATTCGAGATAACCTCAAAGCAGCCCAATCCCGTCAGAAGAGCTACTATGACAATAAGCACCGTGATTTGGCTTCCGAGATCGGAGATCATGTTTACCTCCGCGTCTCTCCTATGAAAGGTACTCGTCGCTTCGGTATCAAAGGGAAGCTTGCCCCCAGATACGTGGGACCTTTCAAGATTGTCAGCAAGAGAGGCGATCTCGCCTATCAACTCGAGCTTCCTCCAAACTTTGCAAATGTTCATGATGTGTTCCATGTCTCTCAACTCCGAAAGTGCTTCAAGACTCCTGACCGCACCGTCAACTTCGAGGACATTGAGCTCCAAGAAGATATTTCCTATCGTGAGCACCCCATTGCTATTCTTGAAGAGACTGAACGCAAGACTCGCAATAAGTCAATCAAATTCCTCAAAGTCAAGTGGTCACACCATTCCGACCGTGAAGCTACATAGGAACGCGAGGATCACCTCCGTTCTGAGTACCCAGCGTTCTTTCAGTCCTAGATCTCGGGACGAGATTCTTTCGTAGTGGTGGAGTGTTGTAACACCCCGGATATTACTTTCCCAATTTGTACTCCAACTCTTGCCGTTTCCGGCATTAAGTTATTTTATTTTCTCGGGTTCGGGTTTTTGTCTCCGTGTGTTTTTGTCGTTGTCATGCATCTCATATCATGTCATCATGTGCATTGCATTTGCATACGTGTTCATCTCTTGCATTCGAGCATTTTCCCCGTTGTCCGTTTTGCATTCCGGCGCTTCGTTCTCCTTCGGTGGTCATTTCTAGCTTTCTTTCGTGTGTGGGGATTAAACATTTCCAGAATGGACCGAGACTTTCCAAGCGGCCTTGGTTTACTACCGGTAGACCGCCTGTCAAGTTTCGTACCATTTGGACTACGGTTGATACTCCAACGGTTAACCGAGGGACCGAAAAGGCCTCGTGTGTGTTGCAGCCCAACACCCCTCCAATTTTGGCCCAAAACCCACCTAAACCTGCTCCATCATCTAGAGCGTTTGATCACGATTGCGTGGACGAAAATCGCACCTCATTTGGACTCTCCTAGTTCCCTCTATGCCTATATAAAGGCCTCTCCCCGAAAATCCCGGGTCTCCCGTCGTCCCTAACCCTAAATCTCAGATCCGCCGCCGCCGGACACGTCCGGACGGCGCCGGACACGTCCGACCTGCCTCCGCTGCCGCCACGTGTCGCCTCCTCACTCGCCGAGCCGCGCGCCCACTTCCCCGCTGGCCCGCTCGGCCCAGCCGGGGCCCCCGCGGCCTGAAGCCGCCATCCGCCGCCCGCCGCCCATCTCCTCCCGAGCCGGCGCCGCGCTCCGCCGCCTCCGCCGCGGTGCCGCCCGGCCGGACCGCGCCGCCATTGCCGGTCATCGCCGCCTCCCGCGCCCGGCCGCGCACCCCGCCGCCGACGAGCTCGCCGCCGCCGCCCGGTCGCCGCGCCTCCTCCGACCACCGCCTCGCCTCCTCGCGCCGGCCTCTCCCTCCAAGTCTGGCAAGAACTCCAGCGAGGACGGCGTCGAACCTCGATCCGCGTGCGATCCAGATCTGGAAATATCTCCTCGGGTTGACTTTTTCTCCCGAAACCCTAATCCACGTGCCTATGTTCATCGTGCCGTAACTTTGCATCCGTAGCTCCGATTTGGGCATATAGCATATCAAAATGTTCATCTCAGAGAGTACATCATTTCATTCCATTGCATCATTTTCATTTGAGTTCATCTTGATGCCCGAAATGCTGTTAGAAGAGGGCTACTTGAGTTATTTGTCAGATCTGCTACTCCATTTGCATATTTGTCATTTTTGCCATGATTATGGTGTGCATGTTATGCCCATGAGCTCTACTTATGTTTTGTTAAGGGTTTTTTCATCTTTCCAGAGGTGCAACCCATGTATTTTTGTGATGTGTGTGGTGACTAGTGCAAGCTTGCGAAGTGAGGCACTTGGTAGTGCTGATTTCAGGGACTTACCAATTCCACTAAGTCCCTGATCTGTTTATTTCATATGGCCATATGTTCTTGTTGTTTCCTAGTGATCCGTGCCTCTTTTGAGGATGATCAGTAAGGGTGTTTTCTTAATCTTGTAGTGCTCTATCCATCCATGTCTTTGTTTGCAATTATAGAGCACCCTAGCTTGAGTCAATCGAGCTCTACTTTTGCTACTTTGTGAATCTGGGCAGATTGTCAACTTGTTTGCAATTTTGCCGATGATGTTGTAGTTGACCCGTGCATGCTATGCTATTGTTCTTGCCATGTATAGCTTGCATTTTGTGTGTTCTTGATAGATGTATGCTTAGATTGTCATGAATTGCTCCGTAGTGGGTGCATCGAGCTCGTAAACATGCCTACTTGATACCTGTTTCAGCATGTGCCAGTTTTCACTAAGTCTGTGATCTGATTATGTTTTTGCCATGTTCACATGCTTGCAATTGTATTTTCTGTTCCCTTTTGGCTCAAGGTCACTAAGGGACTTTTGTTAAGCTCTTTGATTATCTCCATGCCATGCTTTATGTTGCCATGTTCAAGTCCTGTATCATGTAGTTTTGTTGCTCCGAAGAGTGCTACCTGATCTGAAATTCCAGACAAGTGTTAATTTCACTAAGTCTGAAATCTGTTTGCCATATGCATTTTTGCCATGCTTGTTTGAATCTGTTAATGGATGAATTGGCCGTATCTCAGTGCTAGACTTTTGTTAAGAATCTTGAGTGCATCCCTGCCATATATTTCGTTGTCATGTTTGGGTGTTGTAGCATGTTCATCTCCTTGCTTTTAGATGGCTACTTGTTGTAAATCGCAGACCGGTGTCATATTTGTTTTGCTTGCCATTTCCAAACCGTAACTCCGATTTCGGCATTCTTTATATTGTTTTCAAGCGATTTCATCTCATATTTCTAGTGGCACACTTGGATTTCCATGTTGAGGCCAGGTTCATGCATTCTTTGTCACGTCTTTCATATGCATCCCGCATCGCATCCCGCATAGCATACCATGCTTGCATCATATTGTTTGATCCTTGCACGTGGTTGATTGTGTCCTTGTTGCTTGTTTGTCTTGTTTGGGTAGAGCCGGGAGACGAGTTCACTAACGAGGAGCCCGTTGAGTTTTCTTTCGAGGATCCAGTCAACTCTGACAACTTTGCAGGCAAGATGATCATACCCTTGAAATCACTACTATCTTTGCTATGCTAGATTGCTCGCTCTTTTGCTATGCCATTGCTACGATGCCTACCACTTGCTTTCAAGCCTCCCAAATTTCCATGTCAAACCTCTAACCCACCATGTCCTAGCAAACCGTTGATTGGCTATGTTACCGCTTTGCTCAGCCCCTCTTATAGCGTTGCTAGTTGAGGTGAAGATTGGAGGCCGTTCCTTGTTGGAACATTTATTTACTTGTTGGGATATCATTATATTATCTAGTTATCTTAATGCATCTATATACTTGGTAAAGGGTGGAAGGCTTGGCCTCTCGCCTAGTGTTTTGTTCCACTCTTGCCGCCCTAGTTTCCGTCATATCGGTGTTATGTTCCTGGATTTTGCGTTCCTTACGCGGTTGGGTTATAATGGGAACCCCTGGATAGTTCGCCTTGATTAAAGCTTTTCCAGCAATGCCCAACCTTGGTCTTACCTTTTGCCACCTAGCCTCTTTTTCCCTTGGGTTTCCGGAGCCCGAGGGTCATCTTATTTAAACCCCCCCGGGCCAGTGCTCCTCTGAGTGTTGGTCCGAACCGAGTAGACTGCGGGGTCACCTCAGGGCAACTTGAGGGTTGATTTTACTCATAGGATGTCTCATCTGAGTGTGCCTGAGAACGAGATATGTGCAGCTCCTATCGGGATTTGTCGGCACATTCGGGCGGTGTTGCTGGTCTTGTTTTAACCTGTCGAAGTGTCTTGAAGAACCGAGACACCGAGTCTGATCGGAACGTCTTGGGAGGAGGTCTATTCCTTCGTTGACCGTGAGAGCTTGTCATGGGCTAAGTTGGGACTCCCTTGCAGGGATTTGAACTTTCGAAAGCCGTGCCCGCGGTTATGGGCAGATGGGAATTTGTTAATGTCCGGTTGTAGATAACTTGAGCCTTAACTTAATTAAAATGAATAAACCGTGTGAGTTACCGTGATGGCCTCTTCTCGGTGGAGTCTGGGAAGTGGACACGGTGTTGGAGTAATGCTTGCGCGGGTTACTCTCTAGTTTCTCGCTCGCGCTTTGCCTCCTCTTCTCGCTCTCTTTTGCGAATAGGATAGCCACCATATATGCTAGTCGCTTGCTGCAGCTCCACTTATATTTACCTTGCCTTACCTTTAAGCTTAAATAGTCTTGATCACGAGGGTGCGAGATTGCTGAGTCCCTGTGGCTCACAGATTACTATTACACCAGATGCAGGGCCTGATGATTCTGCTCCAGGTGACGCGCTCGAGCTCTAGTGGGAGTTCGACGAGGACTCTCAACGTTATTATGTTTCTTTTCCTGATGATCAGTAGTGGTGCCCAGTTGGGGGTGATCGGGACCGTGTCGCATGTTGGGTTATCTTTTATTTTGGCGCCGTAGTCGGGCCATGAGTGTTTGGATGATGTAATGTTATTTATGTACCTTGATTGACGTGGCGAGTGTAAGCCAACTATGTTATCTCCCCTTTATTATTATATTACATGGGATGTGTAAAGATTACCTTACTTGCGACATATGCCTTCAATGCGATTATGTCTCTAAGTCGTGCCTCGACACGTGGGAGCTATAGTTGCATCGAGGGTGTTACATCGCGGGTGTGAGATTTCTGAGTCCTTGTGGCTCACAGATACTTCCAAACAGTTGCAGGTGCCAACGATACCAGTGTAGGTGACGAAACCGAGCTTAAGTGGGAGCTCGATGAAGATCTTGATCATTGTTTTCTTTCGCTTCCTGTTGATCAGTAGTGTAGCCTAGTTGGGACGATCGGGGATCTAGCATTTGGGGTTGTCTTCCTTTATTTTGGTTCCGTAGTTGGACCTTTGATTGTATTTGGATGATGTATGAATTATTTATGTATTGTGTGAAGTGGCGATTTTAAGCCAACTCTTTATCCCTTTCTTTTCAGTACATGGGATTGTGCGAAGATTACCCCTCTTGCTACAAATCTACCATGCGGCTATGCCTCTAAGTCATGCCCCGACACGTGGGAGATATAGCCGCATTGTGGATGTTACAAAAGACAACGTAATGAGCTATGTTTGGGTATATTTTCGTAGAAGTTATATTGTTATGGATCCTCTAACATGTGGTGTTTTCCTAGGATATTTTGCTAGCCAAAAATTTGTACTGAGTAGAGATACTACTTGTGCATCCAAAAACCCTTAAACCCAGTTTCTTGCCATGAGTGTCCACTATACCTACCTATGGATTGAATAAGATCCTTCAAGTAAGTCGTCATCGGTGCAAAAAGGCAATAAAAAATGCTTCTAAATATGTTTGATTCATTTAGTGTAAGAGAAAATTGAGCGTTGTACGAACTTGTGATGGAAAAGTAATAAAAGCGACTGACTGCATAATAAAGGTTGCTATCATAAGGGGCAGTATAACATGACATTCTGTTGCATTAAGGGATTGTGTATACAAAACTAAAAAGCGCATGCCAACCTCTGCTTCCCTCTACGAAGGGCCTATCTTTTTCTTTTCAGTATTTACTTTTATGCAAAGAGTCAATAGTATGAATTCTCATTTCAACATCAACTATTCTCTAGTTGGCAAGCATCATGTGGTGGGGAAAGATCTAGGCACATATGACCAGTCAAATATATTTGATCATGAATTATTAGTGTTGACAATTATCTCTATGATAAATTAGTTGGGAGGCAAAATATTAAGCCCCTATCTTTCTCTGTGTTCGATCGATGCCATTTTTTCTAAGAATATGCTTTGAGTACTAGCAATCATGGAATACTATATGATGATTGAGTATGTGGAGCTCTTATTTAGACTCTGTTGAATAAGTTGAATTGCAATTGTTTGGTGACTAGAAATATAGGTTGTTGAGTTTCAAGAGAATTCATTGTTTGAACCTTAACATGTGAATTGGTTAATACTTTAACATGAGAAGTTTTATGAGAATGAATTGTTGTTATGATGCTAGGAAAAGTGATTGAAATTATCATTGATCAAACTTATGTACTTTGCTAGCATTCACACTTCATAAATTATTTCTTTTATCATTTACTTACTCGAGGACGACTAGGAATTAAGCTTGGGGATGTTGATATATATATGTCTCCAACGTATCTATAATTTATGAAGTATTCATGCCATGTTTACAACAATTTTATATGGTTTTGGTATGATTTGCATGGAACTAACCCGGACTGACGCTGTTTTCAGCAGAACTACCGTGGTGTTGTTTTTTGTGCAGAAATGAAAGTTCTCCAAATGAGCTGAAATTTTTTGATAATTTTTTGGAACAAAAGAGGCATTAGAAGCTCTGTGGGAGGGCCAAAAGAGCCACTAGGTGGGCACAACCAACCAGGGCACGCCTGGAGCCCAACCCGTGTGCAGGTGGGTTGTGCTCACCTCGAGGCCCATCTTGTTGTGAAACCAACGCCAAAAAATCCTATAAATACAGAAACCCCCAGAAATAACCCTAGATCATAAGTTTCTCTGCTGCAAGCCTTTGTAGCCATGAAAAACTAATCTAGACCCCGTTCCGGCACCCTGCCAGAGGGGGAAATCATCACCGGTGGCCATCTTAATCATACCGACGGCCACCATGATGATGAGGGAGTAGTCCACCCTCAGGCCTGAGGGTTTGTACCAGTAGCTATGTGTTTAAACTCTCTCTCTGTCTATCTCTCTCGTGTTCTTGAGATGTCACGATGTTGATGTATAGCGGGCTTTTTAATATAATTGGATCATATGGTGTTTTCCCCTCTCTATCTTGTTGTGGATTGGGTTTTCCCTTTGAGATTTTGTTTTATTAGATTGAATACTTTTATCGATTTGAGAGCACTTGATCTATGTATTGCTATGAATACTCGTGGTGACAATGGGGTATCATATTGATTCACTTGATATGTGTTTTGGCACTCAACTCGCGCATTCCCGAGGTGACATTGGGGTAATCTATGCATAGGCGTTGATGCACGTTCTTGTCTTTGTTTCTCCAGTAGAAATCTTGGGGCACTCTTTGAGGTTCTTTGTGTTGGATTGAGTATTATGAATATGAAATTGTTGGATGCATATCATATAATCAACTCACGGGTACTCGCGATGACATTGGAGTATCTAGGTGACATTAGAGTTGGTTGATGTGTATCATATGATGTTATTTTAGTACGAACTCTTAGATAGATCGATCAGAAAGGATAACTTGGTGTTATTTTAGTACGAATTCTTGAATAGACCGATCAGAAAGGATAACTTTGAGGTGATTTTGTACCCTACAAACAATTTCTTCCTATGTTCTTCGCTAGGTAGGAACTTTGGAGTGATTCTTCATCGCACGTTGAGGGATGGTTATATGATCCAATTATATTAGCATTGTTGAGAGATTGCACTAGCAAAAGTACGAACCCTAGGCCTCATTTTCAAGCATTGCAATACCGTTTGTGCTCAGTTTTGTTACTTGCTACCTTGTTGTTTTTTATTGTTCCTATTACAAAAATCAATATCTACTATGATTACTATGCTTTTATTACCATCTCTTCACCGAACTAGTGCTCCTATACAAATTACCATTGTATTTGGTGTGGGGACACAAGAGACATTTATTATTTGGTTGCAGGGTTGTTTGAGAGAGACCATATTCATCCTAATTCTTCCACGGATTGATAAACCTTAGGTCATCCACTTTAGTGAAAATTGCTACTGTCCTACATAATTCTGCGTTTGGAGGCCTAACATGAGTCTACAAGAACAAGTTGTGTAGTAGACATCACACGGCCGTTGTATTAACATCCAACGGTCACTGCAGCTAGAATCGTTTGTTGACTAAGTTGACAAAGCCCTCCGTACGCGTCAACTTAGTGGGCCCACAAGTCAGCCTCCAAGTCTGTTGGGTCCCAGCTAGCAATGGGGAATCATTTTTTTGCGCATAATAAGGTGGCACTTCCTTGCGTGCGAAGATGTAGCTAGTGGGTCCCAGCAATCAGGGAGAGGAAACCTTTTTTCACATAATAAGGAGTCACTTGTTTGCGTGCGAAGATGTAGTTGGTGGGCCAAACCTGTCAGGCGAGAAATCATTTGTTTTCGCATAATAAGGAGGCACTTGTTTGCGTGCGGCCATGGACCAAGTGGGTCCCTACTGTCAGCCACTCCAAGTACACCCCTCATCCAATGGTTGTCATTTGTTGACAAAGTTGACCACGCCTCCCCGAGAAAACCAACACGTTGGACGATGGCTAGGCCTAGGAAGGGAACGACCCAGAGTCGGCGAAGACACAACAATGGATGCACACGTGGAGGGAAGTACGAGGGTTCACTGGTTCGGATGCGATGTGAGGCTACCGTCACCGGGAAATAATAGGAGGTGTTCATGTGTGGAGGAATGGCCTGGATATTGATGGGAGTAGGGTGGGTCGGTGAGGCCTGGGTGGCAGCACAGCCGGCCATGGGAGGCGGTAGTAGGCGGTATCGCCGGCGGTGGTTTGGGCGGCTGAAGTAAGAATATCCGAGATTGAAGAAGCACAACAGCCGTTGGATGAACATCCAACGGCCACTGCTACTAGAATCATGTGTTTGTAGACTATAAGGTGAAAAGCCTTACGTATGCGTCAACTTTTATTTTTCTGAGGGCTGCGTACGCGTCAACTTAGTAGGCCCACAAGTGAGCATCACATATGTGGCAGAGTGCATATAGCCCATTTGTGATTTGTAATAATTTACAGCCCATTTCTTAATTCTAATGGAATTTACTGTTTGATAACATTTGATACGTCTCCAATGCATCTACTTTTCCTAACACTTTTCCTCTTCTTTTGGACTCTAATTTTCATGATTTGAATGAAACTAACCCTGGACTGGCGCTGTTTTCAGCACAACTACCATGGTACTGTTTTTGTGCAGAAATAAAAGTTCTCGGAATGGAATGAAACTTTGCAAAGAATTTTTATACAATAAACAAGAATTTCTGGAGCCAAGACCTACCAAAGAGGGGCACCTGGGTGGGCACAACCCACCAGAGCACGCCCCCTCTCCTGGCGCGCCCAGGTGGGTTGTCCCCACCTGGTGGCCCCGCAGACCCTGAAATCGATGCTATAAAATCCTATTTTCCAGAAAAAATCAGGGAGAAATAATTATCGCGATCCACGAGACGAAGCCACCGTCACAGCCTATTCTTCATTGGGAGGCCAGATCCGGAGTCCGTTTGGGGCTCTGGAGTGGGGGATCTTCGTTCTTCGTCATCACCAACCCTTCTCCATCGCCAATTCCATGATGCTCCCCACCGGGAGTGAGTAATTCCTTCGTAGGCTCGCTGGTAGGTGAGGAGTTGGATGAGATTCATCATGTAATTGAGTTAGTTTTGTTAAGTGTAACGCCCATGATGCAGCTATATCTCCCACGTGTCGAAGCACAACTTAGAGTCATAACCGCATTGTAAGCAATGTCACAAGTGAGGTAATCTTCACACAACCCATGTAATACATAAGGGAAAAAGATACATAGTTGGCTTACAATCGCCACTTCACACAATACATGAATAAAGCATTACATCATCCAGATACATTCAAGGTCTGACTACGGAACCAAAATAAAAAGAAGACTACCCCAAATGCTACACAGATCCCCGATCGCCCCAACTGGGCTCCACTACTGATCAACTGAAACGAAACAACACAATGAACGAGATCTTCATCGAGCTCCTCCTTGAGCTCGGTTTCATCACCTGCACGATATCATCGGCACCTGCAAACTGGTTTTGGAAATAATCTGTGAGTCACGTGGACTCAGCAATCTCACAACCTCGCGATCAAGACTATTTAAGCTTATAGGTAAGGTAAAGGTATGAGGTGGAGCTGCAGCAAGCGACTAGCATATATGGTGGCTAACATACGCAAATGAGAGCGAGAAGAGAAGGCAAAGCACGGGCGAGAAACTATGATCAAGAAGTGATCCTAGAACAACCTACGCCAAACATAACTCCAACACCGTGTTCACTTCCCGGACCCCGCCGAGAAGAGACCGTCATGGTAACACACGCGGTTGATGCATTTTAATTTAAGTTAAGTGTCAAGTTCTCTACAACCGGACATTAACAAATTCCCATCTGCCCATAACCTCGGGCATGGATTTCGAAAGTTCAAATCCCTGCAGGGGTGTCCCAACTTAGCCCATCACAAGCTCTCACGCTCAACAAAGGATATTCCTTCTCCCAAGACAATCCGATCAGACTCGGCATCCCGGTTACAAGACATCTTGACAATGGTAAAACAAGTCCAACAACACCACCCGAATGTGCCAACAAATCCCGATAGGAGCTGCACATATCTCATTCTCAGGGCACACCGGATAAGCAATCCGTACAACTAAAACCATCCCTCGAGTTTCCCCGAGGTGGCACTGCAAGGGGCTCTAGTTTGGACCAACACTCAGAGGAGCACTAGCCCGGGGGGTTTAATAAAGATGACCCTTGAGTCCGCAGAACCCAAGGGAAAAAGAGGCTAGGTGGCAAATGGTAAAACCAATGTTGGGCATTGCTGGAGGAGTTTTATTCAAGACGAACTGTCAAGGGGTTCCCATTATAACCCAACCATGTAAGGAACGCAAAATCAAGGAACATAACACCGGTATGACGGAAACTAGGGCGGCAAGAGTCAAACAAAACACCAGGCATAAGGCCGAGCCTTCCACCCTTTACCAAGTATATAGATGCATTAATTAAATAAGAGATATTGTGATATCCCAACAAAATATCCATGTTTCAACAAGGAACAAACTCCAATCTTCACCTGCAACTAGCAACACTACCAGAGGGGCTGAGCAAAGCCGTAACATAGCCAAACAATGGTTTGCTAGTACAAGGTGGGTTAGAGGTTTGGCATGGCAATATGAGAGGCATGATAAAGCAAGTGGTAGGTATCGCAACATAGGCATAGCAATAGAGCGAGCATCCAGCAAGCAAAGATAGAAGTGATTTCGAGGGTATGGTCATCTTGCCTACAAAGTTCTCTGAGTTGACTTGATCCTCATAAGCATACTCAACGGGCTCCTTGATCACGTACTCGTCTCCCGGCTCTACCCAAAGCAAAACACAAGCAAAGGGAGAGCACAATCAACCACGTGCAATGCTCAAGCAACATGATGCAAACATGGTATGATATGCGGGATGCGATATGTGATGCATATGCATGATTTGGAAAGGAATGATTGAACCTTGCCTCATCTTGGAAATCCAAGAGTGCCACTAGAAAGAGGAGCTGATTTCGGTTGAAATCGATATAAAGATCACCAGAATCGGATGCACGGTTTGGAAATGACAAGCGAAACAAATATGGCACCGGGCTGCGATTAACAGCATGAGGCCCTCCAAATGCATCAAGAACAACATGCTACAGCACTCTACATAGCAACAAAATACATGGCAGGGATCCACTCAAGATGCTCGACAAAAGATGAACACTGAGCTATGGCTAATTCAATCAATAGCAAGTTCGAACAAGCATGACAAAAGTGCAAAAGATTACAGGTTACAGACTTAGTGAAAATAACAAGTCTGGAATTTAACATCAGGAAGCAATCTTTAGAGCAATATAACATGTTATAGGAACATATCATGGAAAAGCAAGGCATGGCATGAAGCTACTCAAAGCATTCAACAAAAGTCCCTTACTGACCATAAGCCAAAAGGGATCAGAAAATACAATTGCAACCACGTGAACATAGCAATTATCGTTAACAGATTCAGACTTAATGAAAAACTGGAACATGGCAAAACAGATAACAAGTAGGCATGTTTACGAGCTCGATGCACTCACTACGAGGCATTGCATGACAAACTAAGCATACACCCAGCAAGTAGACATGGCATAGAAGCTATACATGGCAAGAATAACAACATAGCATGCACGAATCAACAACAATAAGCTCGGCAAAATTGCTAAACATGTTAACAATCTGCCAGGAACATTTTATAGCAAAAGTAAAGCTCGATTGAGTCAAGCTAGGGTGCTCCATAATTGCAAAAAAAGACATGGATGGATAGAGAACAACATTATCTACAAAACATCCTTACTGATCATGCTCAAAAGGGGCATAGATCTCTCGGTAGCAACATGAACACATGGCATAAAAATAATAACAGGACAAGGACTTAGAATATTTCTAAGTCCCTGAAATCAGCAACATTAAGTAAGCTACTTTGCATGCTTATGCTAGTCACCATGAAGATCACAAAAATACATGGCATACACCCCTGTAAAGATGGCATGGCATATTTCAAAACACATGTAGAGCTCAAGATCATAGCATGCACACATTAATCATGGCAAAAATGACAAAAGTGCAAATGCTGACACAGATCTAAAACTAACATCACATAGCCCTCTTCCAATAGCATTTTGGGCATCAAGATGAGCTCAAATGAAAATGATGCCATGAGATGAAATGGAGTACTCGTTGAGACGAACATTTCGATATGCTACACGCACGAATCAGAGCAACGGTGATGAAGTTATGATGCGATGAATAAGGCATGAAAATACTGGGACTTAGACGAAATTTAGACCTCTCCGAGAAAGTCAAAGGGATCGGACGAAGCAGAACGACGCGGTGCGGATTCGATCCGGGCGTGTTTGGATGGGGGAGTGGTGGATCTGATCCACCTAGCGACTCGATCTGGCCGGAGTTGGATCTCCGGCGAGCTCCACGAGCTCCGGCAAGCGGTGCGGACTCCGGCGAGGTGAGGCGGGCGCCGACCGGCGAAAGGCGGTGAGGCGGCGGAGCTCCGGCGGGCTTGGCAGCGGCCGGGAGCCGGAATAGGGCGGCGGCGAGGCGAACTCAAGGCGGTGGGGCGGCGGAGCCACGCCGGTGAAGGGCGGCGCCGGTGGGAAGGAACCGCGATGGCGACGCTCGGGCATGGCGGCGGGGAACAGGCACGCGGGGCGCTCGGGCCGGGCGGGCCGGTCTTGGGCCCGCAGGGCCGCGGCGGCGCGGGGAGAGAGAGGAGGCGCGGCGCTGGATGAGGTGGCGGCACACGGTTGGCTGAGGTGGCGGTGCGGGGTGACGTGGCGCGACGTTATTGGGTGGAGTGAGGTGGCAGTGGCAGCGGACATGTCCAGCGGCGCGGGACAAAATGTCCGGCGGCGCGCGGAGGAGGAGGTTAGGGTTCATCTGCGCGAAAAATTCCAGGAGGGACACATATTTATAGGTTGAGGGAGCTAGGAGAGTCCAAATGAGGTGCGGTGTGCGGCCACGCGATTGTGATCGAACGGCCTAGATGATGGAAGGGGTTTAGGTGAGTTTTGGGCCACTTTGGAGGGGCGTTGGGCTGCAACACACACGAGGCCTTTTCGGTTCCTCGGTTAACCGTTCGAGTATCAAACGAAACCCAAATGGCACGAAACTTGACAGGTGGTCTACCGGTAGTAAACCAAGGCCGCATGACAAGTCTCGGTCCAATCCAAAAACGTTTAGCACCCGCACACGAAAAGAGGTAGAAAGGGACACCAGATGACATAGGAGCGCCGGATTGCAAAACGAACAACGGGGAAAATGCTCAGATGCATGAGACGAACATGTATGCAAATGCAATGCACATGATATGAGATGCATGACACGCAAGCAAAAGACAAGGCAACAACAGCGAATAACTGGAAGACACCTGGCACATCGGTCTCGGGGCGTTACATTAGGGCTTGATCCCTAGTATCCACTATGTTCTAAGATTGATGTTGCTATGACTTTGCCATGCTTAATGCTTGTCACTTTGGGCCTGGGTGCCATGATTTTAGATCTGAACCATTTATGTTATCATCATTATATCCATGTTCTAGATCCGATCTTGCAAGTTATAGTCACCTACTACGTGTTATGATCCGGCAACCCTGGAGTGACAATAGTCGGGACCATTCACGGCGATGACCGTAGTTTGAGGAGTTCATGTATTGATCGTGTGTCAATGTTTTCTTCTGGTTCTCTATTAAAATTAGGACTTAATATCCCTAATTTTCCAATAGGACCCCGCTGCCACGGGAGGGTAGGACAAAAGATGTCATGCAAGTTCTTTCCATAAGCACGTATGACTATTTACGGAATACATGCCTACATTATATTGTTGAACTGGAGCTAGTGTCGTATCGCCCTAGGTTATAACTGTCTCATGATGAATATCATCCAATAAGTCACCGATCCAATGCCTATGAATTTATCCTATATTGTTCTTGCTAAGTTACTACTGCTGTCGTTACTGTTGCACTTGTTACAAACTACTACTATCACCGTTACCGTTGCTGCTATACTATTATCAAAACTATCATACTACTTTGCTATTGATTACTTTGCTGCAGATAATTAATCTCCAGGTGTGGTTGAATTGACAACTCAGCTGCTAATACCTTCAAATATTCTTTGGCTCCCCTTGTGTCTAATCTATAAATTTGGGTTGAATACTCTACCCTCGAAACTGTTGCAACCCCCTATACTTGTGGGTTATGAAGACCTTTTTCTGCCGCCGTTGCCGGGGAGCATAGCTATATTTGTTGAGTCACTTGGGATTATTATCAGTCTATCACTATGAATAATATAAAGGATGCTAAGACTAAGATTTTTCCCTCTAAGACGAGGGGAGGTAAGGAACTGCCATCCAGTTCTGCTTTAGATTCACCTTCTGTTATAAGTAAACTTGCAACACCACCACATGCTATCAATTCTAATATGTCACAAGTTATTGATGATGCTACTTCTGCTATGGATAATACTTATGATGATGCTAGTACCTTGCTTGATAATGATGATGTTCCACTCGGTGAATTTCTTGATAAACAAATTGCTAGAGTAATACAACATGATGTTGTTGAATCTGATGATGAGCTTGAAACTGAAACTCCTGAAACACCTGCTAGAACTACCCTTCCTAGATATGAATTGCCTAAGGTACTGGAAGGTTATGTTATGGATGAGGAGACAACTAGCGATATTCTTGCTTGTAAGGATAGAGAAGATCTAGAGAAATTATTATGAAAGTATAAAGAAAAATCTCTGAATGCTAGAATGAAATATGATCCTAAGTTTGCTACTTCACCTATCTTGCTTGTAAGACTAAGATTTTTCCCTCTAAGACGAGGGGAGGTAAGGAACTGCCATCCAGTTCTGCTTTAGATTCACCTTCTGTTATAAGTAAACTTGCAACACCACCACATGCTATCAATTCTAATATGTCACAAGTTATTGATGATGCTACTTCTGCTATGGATAATACTTATGATGATGCTAGTACCTTGCTTGATAATGATGATGTGCCACTCGTTGAATTTCTTGATAAACAAATTGCTAGAGTAATACAACATGATGTTGTTGAATCTGATGAAGAGCTTGAAACTGAAACTCCTGAAACACCTGCTAGAACTACCCTTCCTAGATATGAATTGCCTAAGGTACCGGAAGGTTATGTTATGGATGAGGAGACAACTAGAGATATTCTTGCTTGTAAGGATAGAGATGATCTAGAGAAATTATTATGCAAGTATAAAGAAAAATCTCTGAATGCTAGAATGAAATATGATCCTAAGTTTGCTACTTCACCTATCTTGCTTGTAAGACTAAGATTTTTCCCTCTAAGACGAGGGGAGGTAAGGAACTGCCATCCAGTTCTTCTTTAGAATCACCTTCTGTTATAAGTAAACTTGCAACACCACCACATGCTATCAATTCTAATATGTCACAAGTTATTGATGATGCTACTTCTGCTATGGATAATACTTATGATGATGCTAGTACCTTGCTTGATAATGATGATGTGCCACTCGGTGAATTTCTTGATAAACAAATTGCTAGAGTAATACAACATGATGTTGTTCAATCTAATGATGAGTTTGCAACTGAAACTCAAGAAACACCTGCTAGAACTACCCTTCCTAGATATGAATTGCCTAAGGTACTGGAAGGTTATGTTATGGATGAGGAGACAACTAGAGATATTCTTGCTTGTAAGGATAGAGATGATCTAGAGAAATTATTATGCAAGTATAAAGAAAAATCTCTGAATGCTAGAATGAAATATGATCCTAAGTTTGATACTTCACCTATCTTTATTGATGATAAGGATTATGAATTTTCTGTTGACCCAGAGTTGATTACTTTGGTTGAATCTGATCCTTTCCATGGTTATGAAACTGAAACTGTTGTGGCACATCTTACTAAGTTGAATGACATAACCACCCTTTTTACTCGTGATGAGAAAACTCACTATTGCTTTATTCTCAAATTATTTCCATTCTCATTAAAGGGTGATGCTAAAGCTTGGTACAATACTCTTGCTCCTGGTTGTGTGCGTAGTCCCCAGGATATGATTTATTGCTTCTCTGGAAAATGTTTCCCTGCCCATAATAAACAAGTTGCTTTACATGAAATATTTATTTTTTTGCAAATTAAAGAAGAGAGTCTCCCACAAGCTTGGGGGAGGCTTTGCCAGTTACTTAATGCTTTGCCTGATCATCCTCTTAAAAAATGAAATGCTTGATATCTTCTATAATGGACTAACCGATGCTTCTAGGGATTTCCTAGATAGTTGTGCTGGTTGTGTTTCTGCCTAAACCCACTCCAAAGAAGAGGGGTATATTATATCTCAGTCCTGAAGATATGCAAGAGGCAAAGAAATCTATGAAGGAAGAAGGTACTAAAGACGAGGATGTTAAAAATGTAACTCCTATTGAAGAAATACATGGGCTTAATACACCACCACCTCCTAAGGTGGTAGAGGTAAATTCTCTTATGAAGTTCAATGATAATGACAATCCTCACAATATGCATCCTAGTCAATGCCTTTATGAGTTTGAAAACTATATTATAAAACAAGATCACTTCAATGCAAATGTTATGAAACAATTGAAATACAATTTTGATATGATTGCTCGCTTGAGTGACTTGTTATTTAGGATCTCAAATGATGTTAGAGGTGTTGGAAAGCATGCTTCTATGGTTCAAACTCAGTTAGAACAAGTTGCTAAATCTCAAAGAGAGTTGCTTGATGAAATGAATATTAATATACATGACTTTGCTGTTAGAGTTGCAACTAGAGGAGGTAAAATGACTCAGGAACCACTTTATCCCGAGGGACACCCAAAAAGAATAGAACAAGACTCACAGAGAAATAACACTAGTGCATGATGTCGCTTGAAGCTACGTCGGTATTTCCCCAAAGAGGAACAGATGATGCAGCATAGCGGCGGTAGGTATTTCCCTCAGATATGAAACCAAGGTTATCAAACCAGTAGGAGAACCAAGTAACACAACGTAAACAACACCTGCACACAGATAACAACTTCTCGCAACCCGACGTGTTAAAGGGGTTGTCAATCCCTTCTGGGGTACGGCGCCTCAAGATAGGCAAACGGACATGAGGTAAATTTGTAGTAGATTGATAGATCGAACGCCAAATAAATAAATAAGAATAAATTGAAGCAAAGTATTCTTGTGTTTTTGGATTAATAGATCTGAAAATAAAAGCAAGAGAAAAGTAGATCGCAAAGGCAAATATATGAGAAACAAGACCCGGGGGCCGTAGGTTTCACTAGTGACTTCTCTCTAGAAAAATAGCAAAGCGGTGGGTAAAAAAACTACTGTTGGGAAATTGATAGAACTTCAAATAATTATGACAATATCCAGGCAATGATCATTATATAAGCATCATGTCCAGGATTAGTAGACCGACTCCTACCTGCATCTACTACTATTACTCCACACATCGACCGCTATCCAGCATGCATCTAGTGTATTAAGTTCATGGAAAAAGTAGTAATCCAATAAGAACGATGACATGATGTAGACAAGATCTATCTATGTAGAGATAGACCCCATCGTTTTATCCTTAGTAGCAATGATACAAACTTGTTGTTTCCCTTTCTGTCACTGGGATCAAGCACCGTAAGATCGAACCCACTACAAAGCACCTCTTCCCATTGCAAGATAAATAGATCAAGTTGGCAAAACAAAACCCAAATATCGAAGAAGAAATATGAGGCTATAAGAGATCATACATAAAAAAGATCAAAGAAACTAAAATACTTTCATGGATATAAAAGATAGATCTGATCATAAACTCAAAGTTCATCAGATCCCAACAAACACACTGCAAAAGAGTTACATCATATGGATCTCCAAGAGACCATTGTATTGAGAATCAAGAGAGAGATGAAGTCATCTATCTACTAACTACGAACCCAAAGGTCTACAAAGAACTACTCACGCATCATCAGAGAGGCACCAATGGAGGTGGTGAACCCCATCCGAGATGGTGTCTAGATTGGATCTGGTGGTTCTGGACTCTGTGGTGGCTGGATGAATATTTCGTCGACTCCCCTAGGGTTCTGGGATTTTTGGGGTATTTATAGAGCAAAGAGGTGGTCCGGGGGGCACCCGAGGTGGGCACAACCCACCAGGGTGCGCTTGGGCCTCCTGGCGCCCTGGTGGGTTGTGCCTCCCTCGGGGCACCCCCCTGGCGCAGCCAGGGCCCGTTGTGTTCCTTCTGGCCCATAAAAAATCTCTATAAAGTTTCGTGGCATTTGGACTCCGTCTGATATTGATTTTCTGCGATGTAAAAAACACGAAAAATAGGAACTGGCACTTGGCACTATGTCAATATGTTAGTACAAAACGGAGTTTTCATGTGGCAAATGATATAAAATAACTATAAAATGATATAAAATAACTGTAAAATGATTGGCCAACATAGTGCCAAATGATATAAAATAACTATAAAATAACTATAAAATGATATAAATAGATATAGTGGAGTCATGTGGCAAAACTAGTTTAAAGGTTTTTGGATGCACAAGTAGAGATCATACTTAGTGCAAAATGAAGGCTAGCAAAAGATTGAGAGGCGACCAACTAAGAAACGAATAATCTCATAAGCAATCATTAAGCATAACTAACACCGAATAATGCACCATAAGTAGGATATAACTTCATTGCATAACTATTGAATTTCGTACTTGCATAGGGAATCACAAACCTTAACACCAATATTCTTACTAAAGCATAATTACTCATCAACATAACTCACATATCACATCATCATATCTCAAAACTATTACTAAGAATCAAGTTTATTTTGTCCAATGATCTTCATGAAAGTTTTTATTATATCCTTCTTGGATATCTATCACTTTGGGACTAATTTTCATGTGTTGCTTTTCATAAGCTCAAACAAATATAAGTGAAGATCATGAGCATAATATTTCTTTCTCTCAAATTAATTTAAGTGAAGCAAGAGATAATTTCTTGAAAATTTTACTAACTCTCAAATAAATAGAAGCGAAGCAAGAGAGCATTTCTTCAAAAATACTAAAGCACACCGTGCTAAAAAAAGATATAAGTGAAGCACTAGAGCAAGTCCATATCCCATAAAAATTTAAGTGAAGCATAGAGAGCAATTCTAACAAGTCATGACATAATTTTTGCTCTCTCAAATCGGTGCGTCCAGCAAGGGATCAAGAATTAACACACAAATTAAAACAAGCAAATACTCATATCATACAAGACGCTCCAAGCAAAATATATATCATGTGATGAATAAAAATATAGTTTCGAGTAAAATACCGATGGTCGTTAGAAGAAAGAGGGGATGCTACTCGGGGCATCCCCAAGCTTAGTTGGTTGCTCATTTTTTGGATAATAGCTTGGGATGTCGGGGCATCCCCAAGCTTAGGATCTTCTATCCTTTATTCCTTCATCCATCGTAAGATAACCCAAAACTTGAAAACTTCAATCACACAAAACTCAACAAAAACCTTCGTGAGATCCGTTAGTATAAGAATAATAAATCACTACTATAAGTATTGCATCAAACCAATTCATATTTTATTCTTACATTATATCTACTGTATTCCAACTTTTCTATGGCAAAAACTCATCAAATAAAACCATAGATCCATCAAAATAAGTACACAACACAAAGAAAACAGAATCTGTCAAAACAGAACAGTATGTAGTAATCTGACTATTTCGAATACTTCTGTAACTCCGAAAATTCTGAAAACTTCGGAGGTCCTGCGAAATTTGTATATTTATCTACTGCAAGTGGAATGGGTATTTTATCGCTCTCTGGTAAGAAATGAAAATTATTTTCGTGAGCGTAAAAGTTTCTGTTTTTTCAGCAAGATCAAACAACTATCACCCAAGACGATCGTAGAGGCTTTACTTGGCACAAACACCAATTAAAACATTAAAAACACAATCATGACAGTAGAATAATTGTGCTAACACTCAATTACAAAAAGCAAAATGCAAAAATGAAATTTATTTGTTAGGTTGCCTCCCAACAAGCGCTATAGTTTTACGCCCTTAGCTAGGCATAAAGTAAGGATCTAAGTTTTGTCATCTTTGGTTTGAGATCTATAAGATTCCCTCATGATTGATTCATATGGTGGCCTAATTCTTGTTCTAGGGAAGTGTTCCATACCCTTCCTCAAAGGAAATTGGAATTTAATATTGCCTTCTTTCATATCAATCACGACACCGATAGTGCGTAAAAACGGTCTACCAAGAATAATTGGACAAGACGGATTGCAATCAATATCAAGCACAATAATATCTATGGGCACATAATTCCTATTTCCAAGAATAAGAACATCATTAATTCTTCCCATAGGCTTTTTAATGGTAGAATCCGCTAAGTGCAAATTCAAAGAACACGATTCAAGATTGGTATGACCAAGCACATCACATAAAGATTTTGGAATTGTAGAAACACTAGCACCCAAGTCACACAAAGCAAAACACTCATAATTTTTAATCTTGACTTTGATAGTAGGTTCCCATTCATCATGCTATTTTCTAGGAATTGATACTTCTAATTCCATTTTTTCTTAAAAAGCCTTCATCATAGAATCAACAACATGTTTAGTAAAAGCCTTATTTTGTTCATAAGCATGGGGTGAATTTATCATGGATTGCAACAAAGAAATACAATCAATCAAAGAGAAACTATCATAATTAAAGTCTTTGTAATCCAAAAGAGTGGGCACATCACCAGCTAAAGTTCTGACCTCTCCAAACCCACTTTCATCAATTTTCTCAACAAGATTTTCACCCTCCGAAATATTGGGATGCCTTATACCTAAAGTTGACTCTTCTCCAGTCCCTTTTTCATCAATATTAATTTTAATAAACAAGGAATAAATAGAAGAAACACCAATCATTTTAAGATCTTCATCACTTTTGCGAAAGAAAATCACTAGAAAACGCTTTTTCTAAAAATTCTCTTTTAGCTCTAAGCATAGCGGTTCTTTTCTTACTGTCATACATAGAAACATAAAGAGCTTTAATTGATTCATCTACTTTAGGCACAAAAATGTCCATCTTGAGATTTTCCACATCATGAGCAATTCTATCAACACTTCTAGACAAATCATCAATCTTATTCAACTTTTCTTCTATGGAAGTGTTGAAAACTTTTTGCGTATTGATAAATTCTTTAATATTGTTCTCAAGATCAGAGGTGTTCCTATTATTATTATAAGATTGATTTCCATAGGAATTACCATGTTACAAGAATTACTAGGAAAAGGCCTAGGATTAAAATTACCTCTATAAGCATTGTTATTGAAATTATTTTGAGAGATAAAATTCACATCTATGGCATCACTATTTTGTTCAATCAAAGTAGACAAAGGCATATCATTAAGATCAATAGGAGCACTTCTACTAGCAACCAATTTCACAAGAGCATCAACTTTTTCACTCAAAGAAGAAATTTCTTCAACCGAATTAACCTTTTTACTAGTAGGAGCTCTTTCGGTATGATATTGCGAATAATTTGCCATAATATTATCAAGCAACTTGGCGGCTTCACCCAAAGTAATTTCCATAAAAGTCCCACCTGTGGCGGAATCTAAAAGATTACGAGAGAAAAAATTTAACGCCGCATAAATTTTTTGTATGATCATCCAAAGATTTAACCCATGAGTTGGGCAATTCCTTCGAATCATTTTCATCCTTTCCCAAGATTGTGAAACATGCTCATATTCAAGTTGCTTGAAATTCATGATTTGGGTTCTAAGGGAAATAATTTTTGCGGGAGGAAAATACTTGGTGATAAAAGCATCTTTGCACATATTCCAAGAATTGATACTATTACGAGGCAAAGAAGAGAACCAAAATTTTGCAGAATCACGCAAGGAAAACGGAAATAATTTTATCTTCACCGCATCATTATCCACATCTGTTTTCTTTTGCATATCGTATAATTCCATGAAGGTATTAAGATTGGACACGACATCCTCATTAGGAGTATCGGAAAATTAGTCTTTCATAACAAGATTCAGCAAAGGAATATTAATATCTCAAGTCTCCGCACAAGTGGCGGGAGGAGCAAGCGAAGTGCCGATAAAATCATTGTTGTTGGTATTTGAGAAATCACATAACTTGGTGTTCACTTGAGTCATGATGACCACACAACAAGATTGCACTCAAAAACAGATCCGGCAAGAAAACAGCGAATGAAAAAGAGAGGCGAATAAAACGGCAAATTTTGGTGAAGTGGGGGAGAGGAGAATGAGAGGAAAATGGCAAATAATGTAAATTGCGAGGAGATGAGATTTGTGATTAGGAACCTGGTATATGTTGAAGATCCTCCCCGGCAACGACGCTAGAAATTCCTTTTGATGTCGCTTGAAGCTACGTCGGTATTTCCCCAAAGAGGAAGGGATCATGCAGCATAGCGGCGGTACGTATTTCCCTCATATATGAAACCAAGGTTATCGAACTAGTAGGAGAACCAAGAAACACAACGAAAACAACACCTGCACACAAATAACAACTTCTCGCAACCCGACGTGTTAAAGGGGTTGTCAATCCCTTCCGGGGTACGACGCCTCAAGATAGGCAAACTGACGTGAGGTAAATTTGTAGTAGATTGATAGATCGAACGCCAAATAAATAAATAAGAATAAATTGCAGCAAAGTATTTTTGGGTTTCCGGATTAATAGATATGAAAATAAAAGCAAGAGAAAAGTAGATCGCAATGGCAAATATATGAGAAACAAGACCCGGGGGCCGTAGGTTTCACTAGTGGCTTCTCTTGACAGAAATAGCAAAGCGGTGGGTAAGTAAATTACTGTTGGGCAATTGATAGAACTTCAAATAATTATGACGATATCCAGGCAATGATCATTATATAGGCATCACATCCAAGATTAGTAGACCGACTCCTGCCTGCATCTACTACTATTACTCCACACATCGACCGCTATCCAGCATGCATCTAGTGTATTAAGTTCATGGAAAAACGAAGTAATGCAATAAGAACGATGACATGATGTAGACAAGATCTATCTATGTAGAGATAGACCCCATCGTTTTATCCTTAGTAGCAATGATATATACGTGTTGTTTCCCTTTCTGTCACTGGGATCAAGCACCGTAAGATCGAACCCACTACAAAGCACCTCTTCCCATTGCAAGATAAATAGATCAAGTTGGCCAAACAAAACCCAAATATCAGAGAAGAAATACGAGGCTATAAGAGATCATGCATAAAAGAGATCAAAGAAACTCAAATACTTTCATGGATATAAAAAGATAGATCTGATCATAAACTCAAAGTTCATCAGATCCCAACAAACACACCGCAAAAGAGTTACATCATATGGATCTCCAAGAGACCATTGTATTGAGAATGAAGAGAGAGAGAGAGATGAAGCCATTTAGCTACTAACTACGGACCCGAAGGTCTACAAAGAACTACTCACGCATCATCGGAGAGGCACCAATGGAGGTGGTGGACCACATCCGAGATGGTGTCTAGATTGGATCTGGTGGTTCTGGACTCTGCAGCGGCTGGATGAATATTTCGTCGACTCCCCTAAGGTTCTGGGATTTTTTTGGGTATTTATAGAGCAAAGAGGCGGCCCGGGGGGCACCCGAGGTGGGCACAACCCACCAGGGCGCGCCTGGGCCTCCTGGCGCGCCCTGGTGGGTTGTGCCCTCCCTCCTCAGCCAGGGCCCGTTGTGTTCCTTTTGGCCCATAAAAATTCTTCGTAAAGTTTCGTGGCATTTGGAATTCGTCTGATATTGATTTTCTGCAATGTAAAAAACACGAAAAACAGGAACTGGCACTTGGCACTATGTCAATAGGTTAGTACCAAAAAATGATGTAAAATGACTATAAAATGATTATAAAACATCCAAGATTGATAATATAACAGCATTGAACAATAAAAAATTATAGATACGTTGGAGACGTATCAGTCCACCTAGTCCTTCTAGAAAGAAAAGAAGAAGAAAAATGAAGGACTTCACATGCTTCTAGTGAACCTGAAATAGAAAAACCTCCTCATAATGATAATGGAACTTCTATCTCAGATGCTGAAACCCAATCTGGTAATGAACACTCACCTTCTGATAATGAAAGAGTTAATGATATGGTTCATGAAGACTCTCAACCAAATAATAAAGAGTCGGACAATGATGTTGAGATAGAACCACATGGTGATCTTGATAATCCACAACCTAAGAATAAAAGGTATGATAAAAATGACTTTGTTGCTAGAAAACATGGTAAAGATAGAGAACACTGGCTTCAAAAACCTATGCCCTTTCCACCTAAGTCAACTAAAAAGAATGATGATGAAAAATTTGAATGCTTTGCTGAAATGCCGAGGCCAGTCTTTTTTGCGTACTCGCTTGACTGATATCTTGAAAATGCCTCCTTATGCAAAGTATATGAAAGACATCATCACTAATAAGAGAAAAATACCGGAAGCTGAAATCTCTACAATGCTTTCTAATTATACTTTTAAGGATGGAGTACCTAAAAAACTTGGAGATCCGGGAATACCAACTATACCTTGCTCCATCAAAAAGGATTATGTGAAAACTGCTTTGTGTTATTTAGGAGCCGGTGCTAGTGTTATGCCTTTCTATTTATACAAAAGACTTGATTTGAATAAACTCACACCTACTGAAATATCTTTGAAAATGGCTGACAAATCGACTGCCATACCTATCGGCATCTATGAGGATGTGCCCGTTGTTGTTGCTAATGTTACTCTTTTGACTAACTTTGTTATACTTGAGATGCCCGAGGACGACAACATGTCGATTATCCTTGGTAGACCCTTCTTGAATACTGCAGGGGTTGTTATTGGTTGCAATAAAAGCAAGATCACTTTTCATATCAATGGTAATGAGCATACGGTGCACTTTTCGAAGAAACAATTCCAAGTGAATGGTATTAATGTTATTGAAAAATCTCCGACAATCACTATTGGATGTTTTGAAATACTTCAATCTACTGCCAAAAAGAAATATAAAATGCTTATTGTTGGGGACATTTATATCCCCATTGAGATAACTTAGTGATTTACGAAAGTTCTTCGGTTTCATGGTAATCGAAAGTGGTTGTTAATAAGACTTGATCAACCTTATTAATGGATCATTTTTGAGCGGTATGAAGTCGGTGAATTTAGTAAGCATTACCTTTGTAACACCCCGATAATTAGGCTACAATAAATCTCTGCTAAATATGCCACATCACCTCTGTCACTAGTTAATCTCGCGACGGTTCGAAACTTTTCAAATCCAAAATTTAAATTTTGTCAAACATCAAAAGTTTTCAAACATTAAAACAAAAATGTTCGGAATGTGACATAACTAAGTTTACTAAATTAGGTGCAACTTATGTATTTTTCAAAAACTAAAATGTTTAGGGAATGTGAGAAAACAGAAAAGAAAATAAAGAAAAAAGGGAAAAGAATAAAAACAGAAAAACAAAACTAACAAAAATAAAAGGAAAAACAACCCCCCCCCCCACTAGACCAGGCGGCCCAACTCACAGGCCAGGCCGGCCCACCTGGCCCAGCCGACCGACCCACCGCCTCCATATCCCCACCAGGGGAAACCCTAACCCACTACCACTACGCACTCCCCCCACTCGCTCTCTCGCCCCACTCCCCCGATCCAGATCGGGATCGGGGCGACCACGCCCCCACCCCCGTTGACGCCACCGCCCCGGATCGCAGTCGCCTGCCATCGCCGTTGACTCCTCTCCCTTGCGCGACGCCCACCAGACGCCGTCGTCCTCTCCGCCGTCGCTCGTCATCACCACCACCTCGCCGGACTGCCTCTCCTATGTTTTCCGGCGTCCCCGTCTTCCTCCTCACGCCCCACTGCCCATCCCTATGAACCCTGGTGAGGCCCTCGGCCTCCTCTCCCCCTCGCCGCGCTGGCTGGCCGCGCGCGCGCCCTCCTCCGCTCGCCACTACCCTGCTATGCTCCTCGTTGCGCCCACCGCCTGCTACTGCCGCTGCTGTCGCACGCCGTGCCCGCGCCCCGTTCGCCCCTGCTCGACCCAGTGCGCGCCCGCACGTTCCCCTGCACCCCCGCTCGTATGACCCGCGCCATCCAGCCGCAGCCACGGCGCCTGTCGCTGCCCCCCGCTTCTCCTACCCTGGCCTCCGCGCCCCACGCTCCGGCTCCTCCGTGCCCCGGCCTACCTCGGCGCTGCCTCGCCGCCTGGCCGTGAGCCCGCCCTAGCTGAAGCCAACCACTGCCCCGTACGCGCTCGATGCTCGCCCTGTGTCGCCCCGCATCTCCTCCCCCTTGCTGGAGCGCGCGCCGCCCCACTCGGCTCGCCGGCCGCGCCCTCGCTGCTGCTGGCCCCCATGGACGCGACCCGCCGTCGCCCAGCACGCACACACCCCACTGCTGCCTCCTCTACCCACCGCACCTGCTACCTCCCTAGGTCGCCGTGGCCTCGCCTGTGCCGCTTCCTCGCCGCCGCCGCGGCCTGGCCGGCGCCGTGGCCACCGCCCCCTGCGCCGGCCCCTACCGGATGCGCCCGCACTGGGCGTGTGCCCGCTCGGGCGCGTCCTACGCCCCTCCCGCTAGCGGCGACCGATAGGCCCCTAGGCCCTATGACATGTGGGGCCCCAAACCCCCCAGAATGTTTGTTAAAAAAATAACTAAAAGAATTGATTAAATAAATAATAATTAATTAATTAATTATCTTAATTAACACTGTTTAGTTAACTAATTAACTCTAATTAACATGCTAATCAAATGTTAACAAATAGTTAGTCAACAGTCTATGACCAGTGGGACCCACATGCCAGTTTGACCCAGTAAACACCTCTGTTGACTGCCGACATCATGATGACGTCAGCAAGCACTATTCTGGATAATGTTGTTTTAAAATAATTAAATTAGTGCTAAAAATGATTTAAACCTTTTAAAATCAATATAAAATAAACCGTAGCTCGGATGGAAAAACTTTGTACATGAAAGTTGCTCAGAACGACGAGACGAATCCGGTTACGTAGCCCGTTTGTCCGCCACATATCCCTAGCATAGAAAACACGCAACTTTCCCTCTTCGATTCATTTGTCCGAAAACGTGAAACACCGGGGATACTTTCCCGGATGTTTTCCCCCTTCGCTGGTATTACCTCCTACTGCGTTAGGGCACACATAGCACCGTTACTTGTCATGTCATGCATCGATATGCATCTGTTTGCATAGTATTCATTGTTTCTTCCCCCTCTTCTCTCCGGTAGACTACGAGACTAACGCCGCTGCTGGTGCCCCGACCGACTACGTTGTTGACGACCCCTACTTGCCAGAACAACCGGGCAAGCCCCCCCTTGATCACCAAATATCGCCTATTATTCTCTCTACTGCTTGCATTGGAGTAGTGTACCATGTTACTACTTTCCGTTAATCCTATTCTGATGCATAGCCTGTCCTTGCTACTACTTTTGTTGCCTTACCTGCAATCCTAAATGCTTAGTGTAGGATGCTAGTATTCCATCAGTGGCCCTACATTCTTGTCTGTCCGCCATGCTATACTGTCGGGCCATGACCACTTGGGAGGTGATCATGGGTATATACTTATATACATAATATATGATACTTGTGGTGACTAAAGTCGGATCAGCTTGTAGATTACCCACGAGTGATTCACCGATTGGGTCCGAAAGGACGTTTGTCCCTACGTCCCTTTGAGTGGATCTTTGTGGTGGAGCGACAAGGCAGGTTGAGGCCACCTAGGAGAGAGGTGGGCCTGGCCCTGGTCGACGTCTGTGGTTAATTCAATTAATACGCTTAACGAGATCTTGGTATTTGATCTGAGTCTGGCCATTGGTCTATACGCACTAACCAACTACGCGGGGACAGTTATGGGCACTCGACGTCATGGTATCAGCCGAAGCCTTCGTGACGTCAGCGACTGAGCGGCGCACGCCGGATTGGACTGGAACGCCTTCTCTTGTATTAGGGAGGCTAGGTCTGTTTCCGGCCGCCCTCGCAACGTGTAGGTGTGCAATGGGCGACGGGCCCAGACCCCTGCGCCATAGGATTTAGATCGGCATGCTAACCTCTTTGTTGTGCCTAGGTAGGGCTGCGACGTGTTCATATTCCGAGGTCGGGCATGACCTAGGAAAGTGTGTCCAGCCAAAGGGGATCGAGCGTGTTGGGAAATGTGGTGCACCCCTGCAGGGAAGTTTATCTATTTGAATAGCCGTGTCCCTCGGGAAAAGGACGACCCGGAGTTGTACCCTGACCTTATGATAACTAGAACCAGATACTTAATAAAACACATCCTTCCAAGTGCCAGATACAACCGGTGATCGCTCTCTCACAGGGCGACGAGGGGAGGATCATCGGGTAGGATTATGCTATGCGATGATACTTGGTGAACTTACCATCTACTCTCTTCTTCTACTGCAAGATGGAGGCAGCCAGAAGCATAGTCTTCGATAGGACTTGCTATCTCTCTCTTATTCCGGCATTCTGCAGTTCAGTCCACATATACTACCCCCTTTCATTGATACCAATGCATATGTAGTGTAGCTCCTTGCTTGCGAGTACTTTGGATGAGTACTCATGGTTGCTTTGCTCCCCCTTTTCCCCCTTTCTATATCCGATTGTTGCGACCAGACATTGGAGTCCAGGAGCCAGACGCCACTGTCGATGACGACTGCTACTACTCGGGAGGTGCCTACTACTACGTGCAGGCCGCTGACGACGACCAAGAGTAGTTTAGGAGGATCCCAGGCAGGAGGCCTGCGCCTCTTTCGATCTGTATCCCAGTTTGTGCTTGCCTTCTTAAGGAAAACTTGTTTAACTTATGTCTACACTCAGATATTGTTGCTTTCGCTGACTCATCCATAATCGAGCTCTTGTATTCGAGCCCTCGAGGCCCCTGGCTTGTAATATGATGCTTGTATGACTTATTTTATTTGTAGAGTTGTGTTGTGATATCTTGCCGTGAGTCCCTGATCTTGATCGTACACGTTTGCATGTATGATTAGTGTACGATTGAATCGGGGGCGTCACAAGTTGGTATCAGAGCCGACTGCCTGTAGGAATCCCCCTTCCACACTCCTTGGCCGAAGTCGAGTCTAGACATTGCAAAACTTTTTACTAACATGGTTGTGTGTCTTACGGGCCCACGTCGCCATTTGGGTGGTATTAGGATCTTTTACTCCTCGATCTTTACTCTGGGACTCTGAACTCTCTTCTACTCAGGTTAAGCGAATTTACTAACTCTAACATTAAGATCCTGGGACCACATTCACCCCAAAGTTGGATAAGCCCTAGTTATTCCTTAGAGTAGTATATCGAACAATATCCACACTGTCATTTGACTCCTTTGAAACATCTTTGTTTTCAGATGGAACCCACGAGGCAGGTCGTGTGCCACACGACGACCATTGGTGTCTCAGGATCACCTGCTATGTTAGCTGAGATGATGACCTATCTGGGTTATCGCTGGCACCCTGAGTACACCGTGTACGAGCAATACCAGGACTTTAACCAGGAGCAGTACCGTGGCATGGTCCACCTCTACTCTCGGGAGTATGACTCCACTATCGTGCTGCACACTGCTCATGGTGTTGGAGTGACTATCGACATGGCAGTCCATGCTGCTTCTTATGCTGCTCTGACACGTCTTCGTGGAGAGTATCGGGAGTTGGGCAGCTCCCCTTTCAGGCACATTGCTATCGCATCCGATCTTGGTGCAGAGGGATACTACACTGCTGCCTACTCCACTGTCACCCGAGAGCCCTTCTACCATCGGAACCTGGTTCTGCATGCTGATGGGCTGGATAGAGCTAACCGAGCTCTTCGCCACGAGTTGTACACCACCCGTCAGCACCTTTACCGTGCTCTAATGCTGTTGCACCCCCTTGTCCGATCTGGTGATTTATCGCGTTCTGTGATTTACCCAGCCAGGACCGTGATGCCCCAGGGTGTCGGCTGGCCAGATGTGGGAGGATACTCTCCCGCACTTGGTCCTCTTTTGCCACCTAAGCATCGGGTTCTGCACCAGAGTATCCGTAGACCCCAGGCTACTGACGTGGAGGACTTCCCGTCACGTCACTACCAGCTGTCAGGCTACACCAACCTCCATAGTTCCTCCTGCAACTGATGTAGTCTTGCTTATTAGTATTAGGTGTCTTCGTCGCGAGCCTGTGTGCCGCCTATGATGTCTTTAGCCTATGTACTGGACTCTGTGTACCAAACTCTATGCATGCTCCCTTTTGTAAGATATGCCGACTACTATGTAGTATCTATCGTGCTTCTTTCATTGTGCATGCCTCATTGTGAATGATAATTGTCTTTGCATATTTCACAATGCTGAAATACCCCTGTTAAATTTTAGCAGGATGGTTAGACCAGGTGGTCGTGGTCATGTTGGTTATGCCCCACCTCCGCCTGAGTACATGGCTGGTATGATCCAACAGCTCAAGATGAATCACCAGTTCATGGAGAATATGATGGCTCAATTTCCTTGCCCCAATATGAACCAGCAGCCATCCTAAGTAACTTTGCAGGATTTCATGCGCCTCAACCCAACTGTGTACCGTAGCTCAACTCAGCCTCTGGATGCTGATGACTGGCTCCGTGACATCAACTATGAGATGGAGTCTGCTGATGTAGCCCCTGCCTGCTATGTCACCTTTGCTTCCTGCTTCCTGAAAGGACCCGTTGCTCAATGGTGGGACAGCCACAGGCGTACTGTGCCGGTTGGAACAATCATCACCTGGCCAGATTTCCAAGCTACTTTTCGTGCCCGCTTCATTCCTCAGGGAGTCATGGACCGAAAGGAGCGCGAGTTCCGCAACCTCACCCAAGGCAACAAAACTATGGAAGCTTATCAGCGGGAGTTTTTGGATTTATCCCGCTATGCCGAAGAAGACATTGCAACTGATGCACGCAGATAGGAGAAGTTCCATGATGGCCTTCAAGCTGACATCAAGCTCACACTTCTAGTGCATGACTTTGCTGATTTCGCCACCTTGGTGAACAAGGCCATCAATGTTGAAACTGGTTTGCAGGAACACCAGAGCTCTCACAGGCGCAACCGTGACACGGGCTCATCTTCGGGCCCGTCCTCGCAGAAGTGTAGGATATAGATTCCCAACAGCATGTACTAGCCAACTGCACCTGCTCCAAGGCAGTCCTATGCTACACCGCGTCTGCCTCCCCCACCAACTAGGCAGCCAAGACTTCCAGCTCCACCCCGAGCTCCTGTTCCCACTCCCAATAATGGTCTGTGCTTCAGCTGTGGTCAACCAGGACACCGTGCTAGGGAATGCAACCAGAACCAGAATCAACTGGCCCTTCCCGCAGCTGGCCGTGGAAGCAACTAGCCCCGCAACAACAATGCCAAGTCTTATGGTCGTGGTCATGGCAACCATGTTGATCTCAATGAAGTTCTAGACCAGCCTGCTACCGTGATGGGTACACTCCTCGTAAATTCAGTACCATCATCCATTTTATTTGATACAGGTGCATATCATTCGTTCCTGTCAGAGGATTTTGCATTCATGCATGGCATTAAAAGCGAAGACATGAACGCTTCGCTATTAGTACACACCCCTGCGGGCCAATGTCGGACCTCCATGATTTGCAATGATATCCCCGTTGAAATCCAAGGACTAGAATTCCTTGTCTCTCCCACCGTACTAAAGTCCTGTAGCATTGATCTCATTCTGGGAATGGATTGGTTGAAAGCGCATACTGCTTCTATAGTTTGCGCTACTAAGACCGTCCATCTGCTACACCCTTCTGATGAAATAATTACTTACCAGGCTCATCTGGTTCAGAATGCCAAGGCACGGCTTTATGCCTTGAATGTATTGAATGCTGCACCACTCGAGGGCATTGAAAACATTCCCGTTGTTCACGAATTGCAAGACGTCTTTCCTGAGGAACTTCCAGGGATTCCCCCTACTAGAGCTATCGAATTCATCATCGACTTGAAACCAGGCACCACCCCTATAGCCAAACGACCCTACAAGATGCCGCCACATGAATTCATTGAGCTTAAGGAGGAAATCGACAAATCTCTTCGCAAAGGTTTCAGTCGCCCTAGTTGCTCTCCTTGGGGAGCACCTTCTCTCTTTGTTAAGAAGGATAGGACAAACCAATTGGTCCAAGATTATCGACCTATTAACCAAGCCACCATTCAGAACAAATATCCCCTCCCTCGGATCAATGATCTATATGTTCAACTGGTTGGATCATTAGTGTTCTCGAAACTCGACTTGAGGTTGGGTTACCACCAGATCCGTGTTCGTGAAGAGGATATCCCAAAGACCTCCTTCGTGACTCGACATGGGTCATACGAGTACACCGTCATGTCATTCGGCTTAACGAATGCTCCAGCCACCTTCTCTCGCCTGATGAACTATATGTTCATGGATTACCTTGACAAGTTCTTCGTGGTTTATCTGGATGATATCCTAGTATTTTCCAAGAACAAGGAAGAACATGCTGAACATCTTCGTCTTGTGCTGGCAAAGCTACGGGAGCATGATCTGTATGCTAAGTATTCCAAGTGTGAATTCTGGCTCCCTTAAGTAACCTATCTTGGGCATGTCATCTCCAAGGATGGTATTGCTGTCAACCCTGAATGAGTCCAGGCTATTCTCGATTGGACTCCTCCGAAGAATGTCAAGCAAGTCCGAAGTTTTCTCGGTCTCGCCAGCTATTGCCGTTGATTCGTCGAGAACTTCTCCAAGATCGCCAGGCCTCTGACTAATATGTTGCATAAGGGCGTCAAGTGCCAATGGACAGACAAGTGTCAGGAAATTTTCCAGGCACTCAAAGACAAGTTGACTACTGCCCCAGTGCTTGCTCCACCTGATACTAAGAAGGAATTCGTCATCTACTGCGATGCTTCCCGTCAAGGATTAAGCTGTGTCCTAATGCAAGAGCGCAGAGTGATTGCTTATGCCTCTCGTCAACTGCGCCCTCACAAAGAGAACTACCCAGTTCACGACCTCGAGCTTGCTGCTGTCATTCATGCTCTGAAGCAGTGGCGACATTACCTTTTCGGTAATCGTTGCGAGATCTTCACCGACCACCAAAGTCTGAAGTATCTGTTTACTCAGCCAGACCTGAACCTTCGTCAGCAGAGATGGATGGAGACTGTTGCAGACTTTGACGTGGATATATCCTATAACCCAGGCAAGGCTAATGTAATGGCTGATGCCTTGAGCCGCAAGTCTTACTGCAATCACCTCTAGGTTCACAAAGTTCAGCCCTCGCTTGTTGAAGAATTTAGAAAGCTGCACTGTGATGGCCTGGTTTATTAGGGATGATAGACTACTCATATCAATAAGGAATTCCTTCTTTTCCGGGAGCCCATTCGGACAGAACTCCAAAGTTAAGCGTGCTCAGCTTGGAGTAGTGTCAGGATGGGTGACCGACCGGGAAGTTGCTCCCGGGTGCGCACGAGTGAGGACAAAGTGCGCAGAAAATACTAGTATTGATCTGTGGGGCCAGTCTAGATCCCGCCAGGAGTAACGACCACCGGCGGGTTTGTCCGGGGTGTTACAAGTTGGTATCAGAGCCGACCCTCGTGGTTGCACGGATGTTTGCGGATAGGTGCGTGGTCATGTTGTTCATGACATTTGTGACCCGTCGTGGCACCCGGCATGGCACATGTACCGGACTGGATGCACAAACATATGTGCCAAGAGGGAACGTTCATGTGGCCCAACGAGGACGTCGGTTCCTCTGAGTGGGGGTGTATGTGATGGCCTGGCTTATTAGGGATGATAGACTACTCATATCAATAAGGAATTCCTTCTTTTCCGGGAGCTCATTCGGACAGAACTCCAAAGTTAAGCGTGCTCAGCTTGGAGTAGTGCCCGAATGGGTGACCGACCAGGAAGTTGCTCCGGGTGCGCACGAGTGAGGACAAAGTGCACAGAAAAGACTAGTATTGATCTGTGAGGCCAGTCTAGATCCCGCCAGGAGTAATGACCACCGGTGGGTGTGTCTGGGGCATTACATGAACCTTCATATTGTCCCCTAGTGCAATCGCTCCCCCTCCTCCCGAGTACCGCAAGATGAAACTCCGTGTTGTTACCCAGGGTTCTCTCAATACCCTGGTTGCTATACCAGATCTCGTGAACAACGTCAAAACGATATAGAAGTATGACTCTCAAGCCCACAAGATTAAGCGCTACCTCGCCGAAGGCAAGCCCTCATTCTTCACTATTGCTGATGATGGCACCTTATACTTCAAGGGCCGCCTAGTGGTGCCATGTTCAGAGGAAAGCCTGGACATGACACAGGAGGTTATAAAAGAAGCTCATGATACGCCTTTGTCTATTCATCCCGGTAGTACAAAGATGTACCAAGACATCCGTCAGAGATTCTGGTGGTCTAGTATGAAGCAAGGCATTGCTTGTTATGTTGATGAGTGTGACGTTTGCCGTCGTATCAATGCTGAACATCAAAGGCCTGCTGGAACTCTACAACCTATCACTATTCCTGAATGGAATTGGGACCATGTTGAAATGGACTTCGTCACTGGATTTCCCAAAGGAACAATCACTGCTAGTCAGCTTGCAACTCTCTACATGTCCAGAATTGTTTCACTTCACGGTATTCCACTGGTTATCAGTTTAGACCGTGACAGCTTGTTCACTTCAAGATTCTGGCTAGTTTCCAAGAAGCTATGGGAACTCATCTGTCGTTCAGTACTGCGTTTCATCCTCAGTCGCAAGGACAAGTTAAACGTGTCAATCAAGTTCTCGAAGACATGCTTCAAGCTTGTGTAATTTCCTTCGGCAAGAAATGGGAGGAATCTCTTCCGTATGCCGAGTTCTCTTATAATAATAGCTATCAAGCTAGTCTGAAGATGGCCCCCTTCGAAGTGTTATATGGACGAATGTGTCGAACCCCTCTGAACTGGTCAGAAACTGGCGAACGTCCACTCTTCGGTCCGGATATTATCCAACAGGCCTAAGAACAAGTCCGCATTATTCGCGAGAATCTCAAGACTGCTTAGTCACGTCAAAAAAGTCAGTATGACTGTCATCACAAAGACATGGTCTATCAACCTGGTGAAAAGGCTTATCTTTGAGTTACACCAATGAAGGGTGCTCACCACTTCGGGATCAAGGGCAAGCTAGCTCCTCGCTATATTGGTCCCTTCAGTATTCTCGAAAGGCGTGGAAAAGTGGCATATCAATTGGAGCTTCTGTCAAACCTTTCTCAGGTTCACGATGTGTTCCACATGTCACAGCTCCGCCATTGCTTCAAGGACCCAATCCGAGCAGTGGATCATGAAGTGCTCGAATTGCAACAGGACCTTTCCTATAAAGAGCATCCGGTCTGCATTCTCGACCAAGTTCCTCAAGGTCCAGTGGTCGCATCACTCTGAAGATGAAGCCACTTGGGAGCGCGAGGACCCCCTGCGTGATGAATGCCCCGCAATGTTTCCCTCTATCTCCTAAATCTCATGATGAGATTTCTTGTAGTGGAGGAGTTTTGTAATGCCCGGATAATTAGGCTACAGTAAATCTCTGCTAAATATGCCACGTCACCTCCGTCACTGTTTAATCTCGCGTCGGTTCGAAACTTTTCAAATCCAAAATTTAAATATTGTCAAACATCAAAAGTTTCCAAACATTAAAACAAAAATGTTCGGAATGTGACATAATTAAGTTTACTAAATTAGGTGCAACTTATGTATTTTTCCAAAACTAAAATGTTTAGGAAATGTGAGAAAACAGAAAAGAAAGTAAAGAAAAAGGGAAAAGAATAAAAACAGAAAAACAAAACTAACAAAAGTGAAAGGAAAAACAAAACCCCACCCCCACTGAACCAGGCGGCCCAACTCACAGGCCAGGCCGGCCCACCTGGCCCAGCCGACCGACCCACCCCCTCCATATCCCCACCAGGGAAACCCTAACCCACTACCACAACGCACTCCCCCCGCTCGCTCTCTCGACCACTCCCCCGATCCAGATCGGGGCGACCACGCCCTACCCCCGTTGACGCCACCGCCCCGGATCGCAGTCTCCTGCCATCGCCATTGACTCCTCTCCCTCGCGCGACGCCTGCCAGACGCCGCCGTCCTCTCCGCCGTCGCCCGTTGTCACCGCCACCTCGCCGGAGTGCCTACCCTATGTCGCCGGTGTCCCCGTCTTCCTCCTCGCGCCCCACTGACCCGTCCCTATGAACCCCGGTGAGGCCCTCGACCTCCTCTTCCCCTCGCCCCGCTCGTTGGCTGCGCGCAAGCCCACCTCCGCTCGCCACTGACCTACTGTGCTCCTCGCCGCGCCCACCGCCTGCTACTGCCGCTGATGTCGCACGCCGTGCCCGCGCCCTGTTCGCCCCTGCTCGACCCAGTGCGCGCCTGCGCAAGCGACCCGCGCGCGCGACCCGCGCCATCCAGCCGCAGCCACGGCGCCTGTCACCGCCCCTCCTTCTCCCACCCTGGCCTCCGCGCCCCGCTCTCCAGCTCCTCCGAGCCCCGCCCTACCTCGGCGCTGCCTCGCCGCCTGGCCGCGAGCCCACCCTCGCCGAAGCCAACCACCGCCCCGTCCGCGCTCGACGCTCGCCCTCTGTCACACCACGTCTCCTCCCCCTTGCTGGAGCGCACGTCGCCCCACTCAGCTCGCCGGCCGTGCCCTCATTGCTGGTGCTGCTGGCCCCCCTGGACGCGACCCGCCGTCGCCCAGTGCGCGCACACCCCGTTGTTGCCTCCTCTACCCACCGCACCCGCTACCTCCCCAGGTCGCCGTGGCCTCGCCTGTGCCGCTTCCTCGCCGCCGCGGCCGCCTGGCCGGTGCCGTGGCCACCGGCCCCCTTGCGCCGGCCCCTACCGGGTTCGCCCGCACTGGGCGTGCGCCCGCTCAAGCGCGTCCTACGCCCCGCCCACTAGGCCCCTAGGCCCTATGACATGTGGGGCCCCAAACCCCCCAGAACGTTTGTTTTAAAAATAATAATTAAATTAATTAATTAATTAAGTTATAATAATAATAATTAATTAATTACCTTAATTAACACTATTTAGTTAACTAATTAACTCTAGTTAACCTGCTAATCAAATGTTAACAAATTGTTAGTCAACAGTCTATGACCAGTGGGACCCACATGTCAGTTTGACCCAGTCAACACCTTTGTTGACTACTGACGTCAAGATGACATCAGCAAGCACTATTCTAGATCATATTGTTTTACAATAATTAAATAAATGCTGAAAATGATTTAAACCTTTTTAAAATTAATATAAAATAAACCGTAGCTCGGATGGAAAAACTTTGTACATGAAAGTTGCTCAGAACGATGAGACGAATTCGGATACGCAGCCCGCTCGTCTGCCACACATCCCTAATATAGAAAACACGCAACTTTCCCTCTCCAATTCATTTGTCCGAAAACGTGAAACACCGGGGATACTTTCCCGGATGTTTCCCCCCTTCGCCGGTATCACCTCCTACTGCGTTAGGGCACACCTAGCACTGTTACTTGTCATGTCATGCATCGTGCATCTGTTTGCATAGTATTCATTGTTTCTTCCCCTCATCTCTCCGGTATACTACGAGACTGATGCCGCTGGTGGTGCTCCGACCGACTACGTTGTTGACGACCTCTACTTGCCAGAGTAACCAGGCAAGCCCCCCCTTGATCACCAGATATCGCCTATTATTCTCTCTACTGCTTGCATTAGAGTAGTGTACCATGTTACTGCTTTCCGTTGATCCTATTCTGATGCATTGCCTGTCCTTCCTACTACTGTTGTTACCTTACGTGCAATCCTAAATGCTTAGTGTAGGATCCTTGTATTCCATCAGTGGCCCTACATTCTTCTCTGTCTGCCATGCTATACTATCGGGCCGTGACCACTTGGGGGGTGATCACAGGTATATACTTATATACATAATATATGATACTTGTGGTGACTAAAGTCGGGTCGGCTCGTAGAGTACCCACGAGTGATTCTCGGATTGGGTCCGAAAGGATGTTTGTCCCTATGGCCCTCTGAGTGGATCTTTATGGCGGAGCGACAGGGCAGGTTGAGGCCACCTAGGAGAGAGGTGGGCCTGGCCCTGGTCGGCATCCGTGGTTAATTCAATTAACATGTTTAACGAGATCTTGGTATTTAATCTGAGTCTGGCCATTGGCCTATACGCACTAACCAACTACGCGGGGACAGTTATGGGCACTCGATGTTGTGGTATCAACCGAAGCCTTCGTGACATCAGCGACTGAGCGGCGTGCGCTGGATTAGACTGGAACGTGTCCTCTTGTATTAGGGAGGCTAGGTCTGTTTCTGGCCGCCCTCGGAACGTGCAGTTGTGCAATGGGTGATGGGCCCAGACCCCCGCACCATAGGATTTAGACCGGTGTGCTGACCTCTCTGTTGTGCCTAGGTAGGGATGCGACGTGTTGATCTTCCGAGGCCGGGCATGACCTAGGAAAGTGTGTCCGGCCAAAGGGGATCGAGCGTGTTGGGAAATGTGGTGCACCCCTGCAGGGAAGTTTATCTATTCGAATAGCCGTGTCCCTTGGTAAAAGGACGACCCGGAGTTGTACCTTGACCTTATGACAACTAGAACCTGATACTTAATAAAACACACCCTTCCAAGTGCCAGATACAACCGATGATCGCTCTCTCACAGGGCGACGAGGGGAGGATCACCGGGTAGGATTATGCTATATGCTGATACTTGGTGAACTTACCATCTACTCTTTTCTTCTACTGCAAGATGGAGGCGGCCAGAAGCATAGTCTTCGACAGGACTAGCTATCCCCCTCTTATTCTGGCATTGTGCAGTTCAGTCCACATATACTACCCCCTTTCATTAATACCAATGCATATGTAGTGTAGCTCCTTGCTTGCGAGTACTTTGGGTGAGTACTCATGGCTGCTTTGCTCCCCTCTTTTCCCCTTTCTATATCCGATTGTTGCGACCAGACGTTGGAGTCCAGGACCCAGACGCCACTGTCGATGACGACTGCTACTACTCGGGAGGTGCCTACTACTACGTGCAGGCCGCTGACGACGACCGGGAGTAGTTTAGGAGGATCCCAGGCAGGAGGCCCGCGCCTCTTTCGATTTGTATCCCAGTTTGTGCTTGCCTTCTTAAGGCAAACTTGTTTAACTTATGTCTGTACTCAGATATTGTTGCTTTCGCTGTATCGTCTATAATCGAGCTCTTGTATTCGAGGCCTCGAGGCCCCTGGCTTGTAATATGATGCTTGTATGACTTACTTTATTTGTAGAGTTGTGTTGTGATATCTTCCCATGAGTCCCTGATCTTGATAGTACATGTTTGCGTGTATGATTAGTGTACGATTGAATCAGGGGCGTCATAACCTTCTGTCCCTACTTTTTGTTTTCTATTTTTATTAGTTAAATAAAATAAAATGCCATGTTTTGCCTGTTTTCTGAATTCCCGTGCAATAAAAAATGACCCAAAAATAAAAGTTCTCAAAATGCCCTAAAAATTTAATATGATTTTTTCTGAATACTTATGAATTTTTGGTGCAAATAACATCAGAGGGAGGTGCACCAGGTGGGCACAACCCACCTGGGTGCGCCAGGACCCCCAGGCACGCCCTGGTGGATTGTGGTCCCCACGTGGGCCCCCTCACTTATCTCTTTACACCACATCATCACCTACCTCCAGAAAAAATTCCCCATAGCTCTCTCTCTCTCTCGTGTTCTTGCTCTCAAGTCCGCGGATTTCGATCTCTTTGCTCGAAGCTCCGTTTCTGAAACTGTTTAGGGGGATTGTTGCTTGGTATGTGACCCCACCGTTTGTCCAATTAGTTTTTTGTTTTAGTGGTTTATATTTTGAATAATTATCTACTCTTGGTGCTGCTGTAGATGAGCTTGCATGTTAAATTCTTGGAGTTCTAAGTAGTTTGAGTGCTTGCTATGGCCTCTATGTATCCCTATGAGTAGTTGCTATCAATTTTGTAAAGTTTTGCTGATAAATTTTTGTCACTCAAAATTTTTCAGTAAATTGTATGTGAACACGATGAACCTTTTTTGAAGGAGTTCTTCGAGGAGGCTATCCTCGGGGGCATCTTCTAGTGACAGCTCTGCTCGCCGGTCATATGTTGAACCAAGTGAAAGTTCCACACGAGATGCCGACACCAAAACATGCTTATGGCCTTGCGATGAGTATATGATGCCTATGGGCATTAAGGAGGAATTTGAGCAATATGTTCACAATGCCGGTCTCGGTCCCTACATATTAGATTAGTGTGAACAATGCCACATTCTCACTAAATCGTTTGTCAAAGGATTTAAATTCCATCCCCGTGAGTCTAGGGTGTTGTTTATGCTTTATGATAATCCATTTACCATCTTAGTAGAGAATTTTGCTTACCACTGCAAACTCCCATTCTAGGGTTCGCTTGACGAACCGCCAAGGGCCGAGTTCCAATTATTCTTGACTAGTCTTTGTTATGGTGAGACGAGGGGAGTGAAACAAGGTAGAATAAAGAGCATTCATTTTCCCGCAGTTCAGTACTTTGCATTATTTAATGGGAAATGTATAGTAGGCAAGCAAGACTGTAGTACACTTTGCGCTCCAGACTTGAGCCTCATACGCACCGCTCTCACCATGAAAGGAATTATACCTTGGAGCGATTGTTGCACGCAAACTTTAGCATAACGGTAACAGTAGATATTTCTATGGTGGGATATATGCCACACATTTAGCATGAGGGCTGGGTGTTTCACCTTTGCCCTTTGACCCTATCCTGCCCACACAATATTTATATTTTGACACCTTAAAAGATCATAGGATCCTTAAAGGAAAAATTCATAACTTCACTTACAATCTGTTGTTTAACCAAACATCTGTTGTGCACACATATTTGCATGCGCTTGCTCTTTTTGACTATCACAGCAAAGGAATATATTTTGTTCTTGAGAGCGAGGCCCGAGCTCACAACGTGGCAGTGGGGCAGCACGATAGGCCGAGGCATCCGCACCGAGAGCCTCCGTGAGCTACCATGCCAACTACTATCCAGGCTTCTGATTGATTACCAAGCTAGGCCAAAAGCCTAAGCTTGGGGGAGTACGTGTTTCCCACTGACATTACATTCATGTCTACTTATTCCATTTGTTGGTGCTCTCACTTTTTCATTGTATCATCCATGGTTAATTTTATTTTTCTTGCTTTCTTCTTGTGTGTTTAAAAAACCTTAGAAAAACCAAAAAATTAGTCATGGTTAGTTTTACTTTCTATGCATGCTTAGTTGTAATATTAAAAAGAAAACCCAAAAAGATTTCCTTGTTCTTCTTTTGCTTGTTGGGAGCTTTCCTGTCTAAATAGTTTTTCTCATTTTTGCTTTTCCATTTTATTATGCTTGTTCAAGAAAACAAAATCTCCAAAAATATTTCAGTGTGTTTCTCTGAATTTCTTTTCTTTTTATTCGAGTTGTACCGAGGAGAAGACCACGATGAAAATGTTGAGTGGCTCTCATATGAATAACTATTGATCTAATAAAGATCCCATTTTACCTTGTCTTCTCCTGTTGAATAAAATGTTTTGCAGATTCCAGCTTAGTCCATCACTATTATTATCTTCATATCGTTCGGTCGTGCAAGTGAAAGGCAATAATGACGATATTCGATGAACTGGCCGTGGCAGCGAGAAACTGGTATGAACTTGACTTGTTCTGGTTGTGTAAATATGTTTAACCTAGTATACATGATTCAACCCATTATGATTAAACATGTTTGCAATGAAAATTAGAGATTATAGTGCTAGGAGTGGATAATGATTTATCTTGGATATCAACATTGCGTTAAAATGATTGTGGTGTAGTTTGATGATATGGTATCCTCCTCTGAATGTTCGAGTGGCTTGACTTGGCACATGTTCATGCATGTAGTTGAATCAAAACCAACATAGCCTCTATGATATTTATGTTCATGGTGTTCATATCCTACTCATTCTAGTGTCCAATGTTACTTATGCATAATGCATGTTCATGACCGTTGTTGCTGTCTAGCTGGCCGCTTATCAATCTAATTGCTAGCCTCCGCCTATACTAAGTGGGAATTCTGCTTGTGCATCAAAAACCATGGACCCAAAGTTATTCCAAATGATTCCACCATACCTACCTGTATGCGGTATTACCCTGCCGTCCTAAGTAAATTTGCATGTGCCACCTCTAAAAACTTCTTAAAAAATATCCTTTTTGTGTGCCTGGATCGTTCATGGAATGACAGGAGGTGGTCGGTATCTTCCATGCTAAGCGGGTTATTCTCAAGTCGAGTGTTTATTCACTCGCCATCACACGAGAAAAGGGCGGTAATAGGGATACACAGTCCCAAACTGCAAACCGAAAAAGCCTACAAATAATAAAACAAAAACTCCCAATGGAGTCAAAACCTTTACTTTTATCGCTTGGGAACCGCTTAGCATGGAAGATGTTGATAAGTAATAGTCATGAAGTAAATGATAAGGGTGCATGTCTCAAAATATCATTTCCCTCTGTTTGAAAAACTTGAGCTCTGGCACCTCTGCAAATCACTGCTTCCCTCTGTGAAGGGACTATCTATTTACTTTTATGTTGTGTCATCACCTTCTAAAACAAGCGCTAGAACCTGAGAGCACTTCTGTCATGACTTATGCATTGTGTGTAGCTAATGTTGGGTGCATCATGACTGGATCTTTTCTACCATGAATTACAATGTTTAGTCGCTGCTTGAACTTCGGAGGTGCTCTGCATTTATGTTTTGCGGTCTCAGAAAGGGCTAGAGAGATACCACTATTGTCATATTATATCATGGTTGTTTTGAGAATGTGTTGCCGCTTGAGATACCTTATTATTTCTCGCTAGCTGATTATGTCATTGATACAAGTTAATTTAATCTTTAAAAGTTATTGTCGGCATGGTTAGTTATAATGTTGGCTGAAAACCTAAGTGTTGTTTAAGCTTATTTATGCAAACAAGAGCAAAAGAGTTCGTAAAAGTTTTTCTTTTTCACTTTCAGTTTATCAACTGAATTGCTTGAGGACAAGCAAAGGTATAAGCTTGGGGGAGTTGATACGTCTCCAACGTATCTACTTTTCCTAACGCTTTTCCTCTTGTTTTGGACTCTAATTTGCATGATTTGAATGAAACTAACCCTGGACTGATGCTGTTTTCAGCAGAACTACCATGGTGTTGTTTTCGTGCAGAAATAAAAGTTCTCGGAATGGAACAAAACTTTGCGAGGAATTTTTATACAATAAACAAGAATTTCTGGAGCCAAGACCTACTGGAGTGGGGCACCTGGGTGGGCACAACCCACCAGGGCGCGCCCCCTCTCCTAGCGTGCCCAGGTGGGTTGTCCCCACCTGGTGGCCCCGCAGACCCTAAAACCGATGCTATAAAATCCTATTTTTCTAGAAAAAAAATCAGGGAGAAAGAATTATTGCGATCTATGAGACAGAGCCGCCGCCACCTCTTGTTCTTCATCGGGAGATCAGATCTGGAGTCCTTTGGGGCTCCGGAGAGGGGGAACTTCGTTCTTCGTCATCACCAATCCTTCTCCATCGCCAATTCCATGATGCTCCCCACCGGGAGTGAGTAATTCCTTCATAGGCTCGCTGGTCGGTGAGGAGTTGGATGAGATTCATCATGTAATCGAGTTAGTTTTGTTAGGGCTTGATCCCTAGTATCCACTATGTTCTAAGATTGATGTTGCTATGACTTTTCCATGCTTAATGCTTATCACTTTGGGCCCGGGTGCCATGATTTCAGATATTAAACGTTTATGTTATCACCATCATATCCATGTTCTAGATCCGATCTTGCAAGTTATAGTCACCTACTACGTGTTATGATCTGGCAACCCCGGAGTGACAATAGTCGGGACTACTCCCGGTGATGATTGTAGTTTGAGGAGTTCATGTATTCACCGTGTGTTAATGCTTTGTTCCGGTTCTCTATTAAAAGGAGGCCTTAATATCCCTTAGTTTGCAATAGGACCCCGCTGCCACGGGAGGGTAGGACAAAAGATGCCATGCAAGTTCTTTCCATAAGCACGTATGACTACTTACGGAATACATGCCTACATTATATTGATGAACTGGAGCTAGTGTCATATCCCCTAGGTTATAACTAACTCATGATGAATATCATCCAACAAGTCACCGATCCAATGCCTACAAATTTATCCTATATTGTTCTTGCTAAGTTACTACTGCTATCATTACTGTTGCACTTGTTACAAACTACTGCTATCATCGTTACCATTGTTGCTGCTACTATGATCAAAACTATCATACTACTTTGCTACTGATCACTTTGCTGCAGATAATTAATCTCCAGGTGTGGTTGAATTGACAACTCAGCTGCTAATACCTTAAAATATTCTTTGGCTCCCCTTGTGTCGAATCTATAAATTTGGGTTGAATACTCTACCCTCGAAAATTGTTGCGATCCCCTATACTTGTGGGTTATCAACATTACAACCCATTTTTAGCCAGGACAATGGTTTATAATTTCGACCAAATTTCCCACATTTTGATGTGATATGATATATTATTTATCCCAAAATTTCGAGCCATATTAAATCTAATTTAAAAATAAACTTATATTAGGCAAAAATTCAACAAAATTTTGTGCCCAACAATTAATGAAATAAAAATTTGAAAATTAAAAAAATGCAATGCGGGAGCTTCCCGCCCTCTGACGAGGTTCCGTAAAAATCCAATTTTTTTTTTGAAACAAATTACCTGTTTGGAGTGTTTTTCAATATTTACAACACATTTTTATAATTACAACCCATTTATTATTTTAAAGCCCATTTTCTTGGCAAGCCTAATGCATCCCTCGTTGGAAAGATTTGCAGCCCAATGGGCCGGAGAATAACAAGTTGGCCTGGGTTAGGTATTCCTCAAAAAAAGTATAGCTGGGCAAGCCCTTTTCACCTTGAAAAAATAATACGTGCGCAATAGTCTGGGCTAGACGGGCCACAGCCCGCCCAGTTGATACTGCTCCTCTGAGCAACAACAAAAATATCGTGCGAGGTGCTTCTTGGCGACACCGACGACGAGGGGGAGGACTTCGCCGGCTCCGTGGAGGCCCCGCCCCATCGGGAACGAGGCAGAGAACATCGCCGGCTCCGCCGAGGCCCCTCCCCATCGGCAACAAGCCGGAGGATTTCGCTGACTCCGCCGAGGCCCTGCCCCGCCGAGGCCCTTACCCACCGGCAATGTTGCATAGGAGATCACCGGCTTCGTTGAGGCCCCACTCTGCCTTCAATGAAGCTGAGGATTTCCCCTGCTCCACCGAGGTGCCGCCCCACCGGCAATGAGGCAGAGGACATCGGCGGCTCCGTCAAGGTCCCGCCCTGCCGGCAAGGAGGCCGTGCCACACAGAAAATGAGAAAGAGTAGGAGACGACATGTCGCTGCCGCACGGGTCCAAGTAAGGCAACCGCTCATACCCTTTGGTTGAAGCCAAGCTTGGTGGGTTGAACATCGATGGCCAATTAGCTACTTGGCGGCGACGTGGAGTCGGACATCTTCACTTCCTGTGGCCCCGGAGGCGGAGCTGGAGAAGAATCTTCCGTTCTTGGGGCTCAGCCAGTGATACGTCTCCAACGTATCTATAATTTTTGATTGTTCCATGCTATTATATTATCTGTTTTGGATGTTTATGGGCTTTATTATACACTTTTATATTATTTTTGGGACTAACCTATTAACCGGAGGACCAGCCCAAATTGTTGTTTTCTTGCCTATTTCAGTGTTTCGAAGAAAAGGAATATCAAACGGAGTCCAAACGGAATGAAACCTTCGGGAGAGTTACTTTTGGAACGGAAGCAATCCAGGAGACCTGGAGTATACGTCAGGCAATCAACGAGGCAGCCACGAGGCAGGGGGCGCACCCTCCACTCTCGTGGGCCCCTCGTTGCTCCACCGGCATACTTCTTCCTCCTATATATATCCATATACCCCCAAACATCGAAGAACAAAATAGATCGGGAGTTCCGCTGCCAGAAGCCTCCGTAGCCACCGAAAACCAATCTAGACCCGTTCTAGCACCCTACCGGAGGGGGGAATCCCTCTCCGGTGGCCATCTTCATCATCCCGGCGCTCTCCATGACAAGGAGGGAGTAATTCACCCTCGGGGCTGAGGGTATGTACCCGTAGCTATGTGTTTGATCTCTCTCTCTCTCTCTCTCTCGTGTTCTTGAGTCGACACGATCTTGATGTATCGCGAGCTTTGCTATTATATTTGGATCTTATGATGTTTCTCCCCCTCTACTCTCTTGTTGTGAATTGAATTTTCCCTTCGAAGTTTTCTTATTGGATTGAGTCTTTAAGGATTTGAGAACACTTGATGTATGTCTTGCATGTGCTTATCTGTGGTGACAATGGGATATCACGTGATCCACTTGATGTATGTTTTGGTGATCAACTAGCGAGTTCCGTGACCTCTTGAACTTATGCATAGGGGTTGGCACACATTTTCGTCTTGACTCTCCGGTAGAAACTTTGGGGCACTCTTTGAAGTTCTTTATGTTGGTTGAATAGATGAATCTGAGATTGTGTGATGCATATCTATAATCATACCCACGGATGCTTGAGGTGACATTGGAGTATCTAGGTGACATTAGGGTTTTGGTTGATTTGTGTCTTAAGGTTTTATTCTAGTATGAACTGTATGATAGATTGAACGGAAAGAATAGCTTCGTGTTATTTTACTACGGACTCTTGAATAGATCGATCAGAAAGGATAACTTTGAGGTGGTTTCTTACCCTACCATAATCTCTTCGTTTGTTCTCCGCTATTAGTGACTTTGGAGTGACTCTTTGTTGCATGTTGAGGGATAGTTATATGATCCAATTATGTTATTATTGTTGAGAACTTGCACTAGTGAAAGTATGAACCCTAGGCCTTGTTTCAACTCATTGCAATACCGTTTATGCTCACTTTTATCATTAGTTACCTTGCTATTTTTATATTTTCAGATTACAAATACTCATATCTATCATCCATATTGCACTTGTATCACCATCTCTTCGCCTAGTGCACATATACAATTTACCATTGTATTGGGTGTGTTGGGGACACAAGAGATTCTTTGTTATTTGGTTTCAGGGTTGCTTGAGAGAGACCATCTTCATCCTACGCCTCCCACGGATTGATAAACCTTAGGTCATCCACTTGAGGGAAATTTGCTACTGTCCTCCAAACCTCTACACTTGAAGGCTCAACAACGTCTACAGGAAGAAGGTTGTGTAGTAGACATCAAGCTCTTTTCTGGTGCCGTTGTCGGGGAGGTGAGTGCTTGAAGGTATGTCTATAGATCTTGGAATCGAATTCTTTAGTTTCTTGTTTTATCACTAGTTTTTTTTATAAAAGAAAACTACAAAAAAATGGAATTAAGTTTGCCTCATACGCTTCATCTTTTTAATATCTTTCGTGAGTATGATGGAAAGGAAAATTGTGGCAAAGTGTTAGAGGAAGAATGCATTAAAATGTTCGACACTAAATCTTTGAATGATGAGCATGATTGCAATGTTGTTAGTATGAACTCCTTGAATATCCATATTACTAATGATGATTGCACTAGTCATGATGAGAATGTGTCTTATAAGCATGTCAATTTTTGTGGAGTGCATAGAGTTTGCAAGTACATACCAAACAGGGAAGATAGATTTCGCAAGAGGCATAAGTATTTGGAAACTAAATGGTTGCAAGAAAGGCTAGATGTTTGTGCTGAAAATTTAAATTTTCTTAGCCATACTTGTGAACTTTGCAACGAACGTGATCATTTCAATAACCAATGCAAATTTTTTCATGATCATATCGTGTCCAAAAATTGTGATGACTTGATTTCCCTTGCACATCATAATGAATTTAGTTTGGTTTTGGGTTATGAAGAAATGAAACGTATAACTAAGGTTATTCCAGAATTTGCCCTTGATAGAGTTCTTGATTTTGATCTAGAGGAAATTTATATGTATTGTGTGGTGAATTGCATTGAAAATCCTTATATTGCCAATTACATAAAGAAAAGAAAACAAATAGAGGATGAAGATAATACTAATGAAAGGGAAGAGACTTCCCAATATTCTCCTATTATTTCTTATGATGAATCAGGTAACGAGGAGGAGCCTTCTATTCAACCAATCTCATTAATAAGGAGCTCCAAAAAGAGGATTGAACCCACACATGACGTGAAGAAGAAAAAGAAAAGATGGAGAATCAAAGGTAGAAAGGTATATCTCCCAAATGATGTTGCTCCTATTAGTTATTGTGATGATGATAATTGCTATACTATTGGTGCCATTCATACTATTAATGATGAGAGTGATTATGCTTATGATATGAAAAGGCCCAAGCTTGGGGATGCTATGTTTGATTAAGATTATGTTTTTGAGAATATATTTGCTGCAATTAATGTTTGTCCCAAGCTTGGGGATGCTACGTTTAATGAAGATGATATTTTTAGTCTCCCAAGTTTTGATATGCAAATTTATGATGATGATAGCATGCCTCCTACTTATGATGATTATATTGATGAAAGTGGGTTTGGAAGAGTGTCAACTTTAGGAAGTAATGATCCCACTATTTTGGAGGATGTTGAATCTTATTATGATAATTATGAAAGTGGATTTGGAGAGGTCATGACTTTATTTAGTAATGATTCCACTATCTTGGAAGAGGTGTTTCAATTGATTATGATGAGAACAAAGTTGCTACTTATGATGATTATTGTGATGAAGCTTATGCTATAAAAAGTATTGATGATTATATTTATAAAACTTTTCATGATTATAATTGCCCTTTTTCTGAATATTACTCTTTTAATGTGGAAACAATTTATAGTATTCGAGTTTCTTATGATGCTCCCACCATTCATGAGAAGAAATTTTCTTATGTGGAGAGTAATAAAATTTCTATGCTTGTATATCATGAAAAGAATGCTTTATGTGATAGTTATATTGTTGAATTCATTGATGAAGCTACTGAAAATTATTGTGAGGGAGGAATATATGCTTGTAGGAATTGCAATAATATCAAGTTTCCTCTCTATGTGCTGAAAATGTTGAAGTTATGCTTGTTTTGCCTTCCTATGCTAGTTGATTATTGTTCCCATAAGTTGTTTGCTCACAGAATCCCTATGCATAGGAAGTGGGCTAGACTTAAATGTTCCAGTCATATTCTTCATGAAGCTCTCTTTATGTTTCAATTCTTATCTTTTATGTGAGCATCATTGAAATCATCATGCCTAGCTAGGGCGTTAAAAGATAGCGCTTGTTGGGAGGCAACACAATTTTATTTTTGTTCCTTGACTTTTGTTCCTGTTTAGTAATAAATAATTCATATAGATTCTGTTTTGATTGTGTTTTTTATGTTTTAATTAGTGTTTGTGCCAAGTAAAGCCTTTAGGATCTTCTTGGGTGATTGTTGTTTGATCTTGCTGATAAAAACAGAAAGTATGCACTCACGAAAATAATTTTCATTTTTTACCAGAGAGCGATAAAATACCAATTCCAACTGCAGTAGATCTTTATACAAATTTCCTAGGACTTCCTAATTTATTAGGATTTTTAGTGTTGCATAAGTATTCAAGAGTTAAAGATTACTACAGACTGTTCTGTTTTTGACAGATTCTGTTTTCATTGTGTTGTTTGCTTATTTTGATGAATCTATGAGTATTATCGGAGGTTATGAACCATAGATAAGTTAGAATACAGTAGATATTACACCAATATTAATTTATAATGAGTTCACAACAGTACCTAAGTGGTGATTTATTTTCTTATACTAACGGAGCTTACGAGTTTTCTGTTAAGTTTTGTGTTGTGAAGTTTTCAAGTTTTGGGTAAAGATTTGATGGACTATGGAATAAGGAGTGGCAAGAGCCTAAGCTTGGGGATGCCCAAGGCACCCCAAGGTAATATTCAAGGACAACCAAGATCCTAAGCTTGGGGATGCCCTGGAAGGCATCCCCTCTTTCGTCTTCGTTCATTGGTAACTTTACTTGGAGCTATATTTTTATTCACCACATGATATGTGTTTTGCTTGGAGCGTCATTTTATTTTATTTTGTTTTGCTTTCTGTTTGAATAATATCCCAAGATTTGAAATTCTTAAATGTTAGAGAGTCTTCACATAGTTGCATAATTATTCGACTACTCATTGATCTTCACTTATATCTTTCGGAGTAGTTTGTCATTTGCTCTAGTACTTCACTTATATCTTTTAGAGCACGGGGTGGTTTTATTTTATAGAAATAATTGATCTCTCATGCTTCACTTATATTATTTTTAGAGTTCTTTAGAACAGCATGGTAATTTGCTTTTAGGCATAATAAAAACTTTCATATAAGTGCATTGAATACTATGAGAAGTTTGATACTTGATAATTGTTTTGAGATATGGAGATGGTGATATTAGAGTCATGCTAGTTGAGTAGTTGTGAATTTGAGAAATAGTTGTGTTGAAGTTTGTGATTCCCGTAGCATGCACGTATGGTGAACCGTTATGTGATGAAGTCGGAGCGTGATTTATTTATTGATTGCCTTCCTTATGAGTGGCGGTCGGGGACGAGCGATGGTCTTTTCCTACCATTCTATCCCCCTAGGAGCATGCGCGTAGTACTTCGTTTTGATAACTAATAGATTTTTGCAATAAGTATGTTAGTTCTTTATGACTAAGGTTGAGCCCATGGATTATACGCACTCTCACCCTTCCACCATTGCTAGCCTCTCTAGTACCGCGCAACTTTCGCCGGTACCTTTAACCCACCATATACCTTCCTCAAAACAGCCACCATACCTACCTATTATGGCATTTCCATAGCCATTCCGAGATATATTGGCATGCAACTTTCCATCGTTCCGTTTATATGACACGCTCCATCATTGTCATATTGCTTTGCATGATCATGTAGTTGACATCGTATTTGTGGCAAAGCCACCGTTCATAATTCTTCCATACATGTCACTCTTGATTCATTGCTCATCCCGGTTCACTTCCGGAGGCATTCATATAGAGTCATATTTTGTTCTAAGTATCGAGTTGTAATTCTTGAGTTGTAAGTAAATAAAAATGTGATGATCATCATTATTAGAGCGTTGTCCCAGTGAGGAAAGGATGATGGAGACTATGATTCCCCCACAAGTCGGGATGAGACTCCGGATGAAAAAATAAAAAAATAAAAAAGAGAAAAAAGAGGCCATAAAAAAGAGAAGGCCAAAAAAACAAAAAAATGAGAGAGAAAGAGAGAAGGGGCAATGCTACTATCCTTTTACCACACTTATGCTTCAAAGTAGCACCATGATCTTCATGATAAAGAGTCTCCTATGTTGTCACTTTCATATACTAGTGGGAATCTTTCATTATAGAACTTGGCTTGTATATTACAATGATGGGCTTCCTCAAAATGCCCTAGGTCTTCGTGAGCAAGCGAGTTGGATGCACACCCACTAGTTTATTTTGTTGAGATTTCATACACTTATAGCTCTAGTGCATCCATTGCATGGCAATCCCTACTCACTCACATTGATATCTATTGATGGGCCTCTCCATAGCCTGTTGATACACCTAGTTGATGTGAGACTATCTTCCTCCTTTTTGTCTTCTCCACAACCACCATTCTATTCCACCTATAGTGCTATATCCATGGCTCATGCTCATGTATTGCGTGAAGATTGAAAAGGTTTGAGAACATCAGAAGTATGAAACAATTGCTTGGCTTGTCACTGGGGTTGTGCATGATTTAAATATTTTGTGTGATGAAGATAGAGCATAGCCAGACTATATGATCTTGTAGGGATAGCCTTCTTTGGCCATGTTATTTTGAGAAGACATGATTACTTTGTTAGGTTGCTTGAAGTATTATTATTTTTATGTCAATATTAAACTTTTGTCTTGAATCTTTCGGTTCTGAATTCTTGCCCAATAAAGAGAATTACATGGATAAATTTGTTAGGTAGCATTCCACATCAAAAATTCTGTTTCTATCATTTACCTACTCGAGGACGAGCAGGAATTAAGCTTGGGGATGCTGATACGTCTCCAATGTATCTATAATTTTTGATTGTTCCATGCTATTATATTATCTGTTTTGGATGTTTATGGGCTTTATTATACACTTTTATATTATTTTTGGGACTAACCTATTAACCGGAGGCCCAACCCAAATTGTTGTTTTCTTGCCTATTTCAGTGTTTCGAAGAAAAGGAATATCAAACGTAGTCCAAACGGAATGAAACCTTCGGGAGAGTTATTTTTGGAACGGAAGCAATCCAGGAGACTTGGAGTATACGTCAGGCAATCAACGAGGCGGCCACGAGGCAGGGGGCGCGCCCACCCACCTGGGCGCGCCCTCCACCCTCGTGGGCCCCTTGTTGCTCCACCGACGTACTTCTTCCACCTATATATATCCATATACCCCCAAACATCGAAGAACAGAATAGATCGGGAGTTCTGCCGCTCGAAGCCAACGTAGCCACCGAAAACCAATCTAGACCCATTCTGGCACCCTGCCGGAGGGGGGAATCCTTCTCCGGTAGCCATCTTCATCATCTCGGCGCTCTCCATGACAAGGAGGGACTAGTTCACCCTCGGGGCTGAGGGTATGTACCAGTAGCTATGTGTTTGATCTCTCTCTCTCTCTCTTTCTCTCTCTTCGTGTTCTTGAGTCGACACGATCTTGATGTATCGCGAGCTTTGCTATTATATTTGGATCTTATGATGTTTCTCCCCCTCTACCCTCTTGTGATGAATTGAGTTTTCCCTTTGAAGTTGTCTTATCGGATTGAGTCTTTAAGGATTTGAGAAGACTTGATGTATGTCTTGCATGTGCTTATCTGTGGTGACAATGTGATATCACATGGTCCACTTGATGTATGTTTTGGTGATCAACTTGCGAGTTCCGTGACCTTGTGAACTTTTGCATAGGGGTTGGCACACGTTTTCGTCTTGACTCTCCAGTAGAAACTTTGGGGCACTCTTTGAAGTTCTTTATGTTGGTTGAATAGATGAATATGAGATTGTGTGATGCATATCGTATAATCATACCCACGGATACTTGAGGTGACATTGGAGTATCTAGGTGAGATTAGGGTTTTGGTTGATTTGTGTCTTAAGGTGTTATTCTAGTACGAACTCTATGATAGATTGAACGGAAAGAATAGCTTCATGTTATTTTACTACGGACTCTTGAATAGATCGATCAGAAATGATAACTTTGAGGTGGTTTCGTAGCCTACCATAATCTCTTCGTTTGTTCTCCGCTATTAGTGACTTTGGAGTGACTCTTTATTGCATGTGGAGGGATAGTTATATGATCCAATTATGTTATTATTGTTGAGAGAACTTGCACTAGTGAAAGTATGAACCCTAGGCCTTGTTTCAACTCATTGCAATACCGTCTATGCTCACTTTTATCATTAGTTACCTTGCTATTTTTATATTTTCAGATTACAAATACTCATATCTATTATCCATATTGCACTTGTATCACCATCTCTTCGCCGAACTAGTACACATATACAATTTACCATTGTATTGCGTGTGTTGGGGACACAAGAGACTCTTTGTTATTTGGTTGCAGGGTTGCTTGAGAGAGACCATCTTCATCCTACGCCTCCCACGGATTGATAAACCTTAGGTCTTCCACTTGAGGGAAATTTGCTACTATCCTACAAACGTCTACACTTGGAGGCCCAACAACGTCTACAAGAAGGTTGTGTAGTAGACATCAGCCAGGCATGGGGAATAGGCCCCATAGATCGTAGATTAGGTTAATTAATTAAACCTCGACAGCCGGACGAGCACCGCCTTTTAGTTGAAGAATGTTTGAAATGTAATGAAATCCAACATGTTTATATGAAATCAGGTCATGTATGAACGAATTTAGACTAGTTAGTTTGAATTCTTTTGTAGTTGCATTACATGAACATTCAAAACAATACGTACTAGCATTATTCTCAAGATTAATAGTGATCACGTTGTTTGCTGCAGTTTCACACTTAAGAAAAGTTTGAGCAGATTTTTAGCATGCCTGTACATTGCAATCAAACTCACGGGCCTGGCAATTCCTAGAGAACATTCAAAACAATCGATGCTTATGCATCTCAATGATTCACACGCCAGAGCCAATATTTACTTCACAACTAAAGAATAAAGAAAACTCGATCGATGCTACTGACGGCAAAGGGCGTCCCATTCCAAAATATCAAACACTTGTCTTCTTGCTAACATCAATGAGAAAATTTTGACAAGGTTGTCCCATTCCAAAATATCAAATGTGTGTGTTTTTGCGTACATCAATGAGCAAACTTCGACAAGGTTTTCCCATTCCAAATTATCAAAGGCCCACGATTGTGGAATGGGCAGGGTTTGCCATCAGTTCGGACATTGACATGTCACCCCGTGCTAAATAAACCAACTGTTCTTTTTGTGCAGTTCCAAACTTCGTGCGTAGCTTGTATGATTTTGCCTTTATATGTTGCAACGCCTTGAACATATCCGCACCTCCTTTCTTGTAGCTAATTTTGTGGCTGGAGGTGGAAATGAATGATTTGAGAACATTCGATGTATTGTGATGAAGTATAATGGAGGGCACGAACCATCAGAACATTTTCTACAGTTCCCATTGAAATCTAGATGAGCATCCCTGTTTGCATAAATACAAAAAGTGATTAGTATAAAGAAAACTATACTATGAATTGACAGTTTAAATAGGCAACCTACATGATCCATGCAGAGCACACATTTAAAAAGTGGAACTCATTGGAAAGAATCCTAAAACAACATTGTATTGGCCATCACAACAACAAAGATGGAGATCCGTGAGTCCTTCTGAGCTGAAGTTAGTTTGTTCTTGTGGGCAGTAATGTAACCATCCTTCAACTACTCCCTTCTGATAAGAAGAGAGGCATGGCTTCTTCATCCTGGCATAATCGAAACTAGGCACTTCACGTACTCCATATTCTTCGTCAGAGGAGGATGATCCTGTTGTGCAAAGACAAGAGAACAACTAAATGCTAGCATCCTTATTTGCTTGAAAGAAGGAAATGAAATATTTAAAACATCACAGATGAAGCACTTCTCAAGGACAATACCACTTTCTCATGACAGTAGCTAATCAGTAGCACAACATCAATAGAGATGACAAAGCTCAATCATATGGACGAAATCCGTGGGCTGGTACCAACCTTTGTTAGGAGGCTTATTGTGTAGAGCATATAGATGAAGCACTTCTCGGGAACCATCCATTATTACCTATCGTGGTTGCCATGCTTACTATATACTCCTCGATTAGTTTAATGTTTCCAACATCTTCTTGTGCAGTTCCACTAAAATATATGTTATCTTCAAACAAGCTCCCCATTTGCACAAGTAGAGATAATTACATATTACATTAAGAGTGGCATCAAATCACAGTGGCAAAAAAATTGCGCGTTCCAGCCATAGCAATACATTAAAATGCAAAACTACATCATTACTTGTGTCATCACAGTTCTAGTGCTCCGTTACAGCACTGGGAGTTTATTTTTGCTCTTCTTCCGCTTGTTCTTCCCCTTCATCACTTGGTTCAATAACAGACAAGCTTCGCCTTCAATGTAAGATTTGGCATGTCAATTAGGGAGCACAAGTATAGCACTAAACAAGGACATTAATTTTCTGATGACAGTAGCAAAATACAGGCCAACGGTTGTGAAATATCATTATCTTACCTCAATGGGATATTACGGTGCACATACAGATTGGAAGTCTGGTCTCCTTTTGTGCACTTCACTAAAATCAAGCAACATTACCATATAAGTAGCACAACATATGAAAGCGCACTGCACAATCATGTGAAAGAAGGCCAGTACTGACCTCTCATGATGCAGAATTTGTACAACTCACAAGAAGAAGATCTGAAATAAATTTGCCAACACGGATAGGAAGTCAGATCTCCTCTCATGCAGTTCCACCAAGGTCAGGCAATCAAGCAACGTTGTCAGTGTGACATTTTGGTTGAACTACACAAAACACTCTTAAAATAGAAGTGTTTTGTGTAGTGTAACAAATGGTCACAATAGCAATGAGGTGAACTAGATAACTCTGTTGACACAAAGGTGCAAAGGAAACAATTACTAGTCAATAACATTGGATGAAACAGAAGCCCACAAAAAGAAGCATCTAACTTATCTAAATGGGAAATAAAGCAAGAAAGTAGCATTTCTCAAACAGTGGAATTGATTCATATTAACAGAGAGATTATATTAACAATAAAATTCGTTAAACATGTAATTTGCTTTTAACTGTGGTGTTGCTTCAATTTTCTAGAGGCATTGTTAGATTAACAACAGCTAAAGAGTTGTATGGGACAATGGACACCCAAGCACCATGTGTATCTACCGATGTATAAAGGGGTGATGCACAGTCTGTTGCACAAACAACCAAGGAGCATATTTGTGTTGGTCCCATTTTTGTTATCTTTACACACCTTTCCCTATGTGAGAGCAGCAAATCTAGTCCTGCTCAAACTCTAGAGCCTTGTCCCCCACCCACAGAAAGAAAAGTTCTGTACATATGTGCGTACTGCATTTGTCATTGTTTTCCCTTTTCGACCAACATAGGTGTTGGATAGCCAGTCCGTACTACTTTCCCCCTTCCTTTCCTCTTTGAACCACGTCCTAGATTCGTGCTATACAACCTTCCCCACTACTTTCCTGTTTGATCCAACACCTAGATTCGAGTGCAGAAGTGAAAGAAATTCCACATGCAACTAGAGAAATCCATGTGGATTAAGTAAATTATATCTTAAGGTTCTCGGGGTGTGGCTCGGTGGGCGGCCGGAGGCCGATCTTCCCTCACTATGTACGACAGCGAGGAAGAAGAGGTCAGAGTCCCTCCTGCACCATCGCTGGGTGAAAGAGAACAGCGACGCCGGCAGTGGATTCCTTCCCTCGCTGACGGCGACAATGTTAAGCCTCCTTGCCTTCCCTGACGAACAGGATCCTGCCGGCTCTTTGACCAGCAGTGAGGGTGGAGAGAGAGGAGAGGCCAACGCAGTCTGGTTTAGATCTAGATAGGGTGAGAGTGTGTGTAGAGAGCAAGTACAAGCGCTGAGGTTCCAGCGTGTATATATATAGTGGAGAGAAAGTGTGAAGAGAGCAAACCCTAGAAAACAAGCGTTGAGGCTCCGTCATATATAGTTGGAGTGGTTTTATTTTTCTCTCCATAAAAACATTTTAAATTATGCAAGAAAAGAAACAATTTATTTAATGTACTAGTGAAGAAAAATACTAGTAGGGGGTTAAATAAAGAGTTTCATTTCTTGCATAATTTAAAATTGGAGGATGGTGTAGCCCACCTTTCTGATATTCTAACCATGTGTGGTTCAGTTGTTGTTCACTTCGGAGGGTCGTGTACCACACATGAACAACAGTAAGTGCGACCGGGATGCGTGGAGTGTTAATTGCGAGTTGACTCCTTCGAGCGTTAAATTTTCTTCAAGTATTAATCATAAGTAGGAGGTTTGTTCAAGTAATAATAGCACCTAAGCACCGGTCCGCCCACATATCAAAGTATCAAAGTAGCGAACCCGAATCAAACCAACATGATGAAAGTGACTAAATGAAATTCCCATGCACCCTCAAGAATTATTTTCTTATAAGAGACTGTTTTGGCTAGTCCTTTGCCACAAAAGGATTGGGATACCTTGCTGTACTTTATTTACCATTACCGTTACTTTCTCGTTACAAATTATCTTGCTATCAAACTACATGTTACCGACAATTTCAGTGCTTGCAGAAAATACCTTGCTGAAAACCACTTGTCATTTACTTATCGAAAGGACTACGATTGATCCCCTATACTTTTGGGTCATCAAAACTCTTCTCTAGCACTGTTGCTGGGGAGTGAAGCGCTCTTGGTAAGGAAAAATTATTACTACATGCTGAAATTTATTGTTACTTGTTACTATGGAGAACCATACTTTGAGGGGTTTGTTCGGGGTATCTTCACCTCGACCGGAACCACAATTAGTTACCCCTAAACCTACTACACCTACTGAAAGATATTGGTTATGAAATTCCTTCGGGTATGATAGAACAATTGCTAGCTAATCCTTATGCAGGAGATGGAACTAAACATCCTGATATGCACTTGATATATGTGGATGAAGTTTGTGGATTATTTAAGCTTGCGGGTTTACCCATAGATGAAGCTAAGAAGAAGATTTTCCCTTTATCTTTGAAGGGAAAATTATTTACATGGTATAGGCTATGCGATGATATTAGATCTTGGAATTGGAATCGATTGAAATTGGAATTCCACCAATTTTTTTGTCCTATGCATCTAGTTCATCGTGATGGAATTATATATATAATTTTTGGCCTCGTGAAGGAGAAAGTATCACTCTAGCTTGGGGGAGGCTTAATTCAATGTTGTATTCATGCCCCAATTATGTGCTCTCAAGAGAAATTATTATTCAGAATTTTTATGCTCGGCTTTGTTATGATGATCGATCCATGCTCGATACTTCTTGTACTGGTTCTTTTATGAAGAAGACTATTGAATTCAGATGGGATCTTTTAGAAATAATTAAACGCAACTCTGAATATTCGGAACAGGATGAAGGTAAAAAGTCAGGTATTAAGCTTAAGTTTGATTGTGTTAAGTCTTTTATGAATACCGATGCCTTTCACAAGTTTAGCACTAAATATGGACTTGACTCTGAGATAGTAGCCTCTTTTTGTGAATCATTTGCTACTCATGTTGATCTTCCTAAGAAGTGGTTTAAATACCATCCACCTATTAAAGAAGAAATTAAAGAACCAGTTAAAGCTAAAGATGAAACTATTATTTACAATGCTGATCCAGTTGTGCCTACTGCTTATATTGGAAAACCACCTTTCCCTATTAGGATAAAGGAACATGCTAAGGTTTCAACTGTGGTTTGCAAAAGTAATATAAAAGCACATATACCTTCAGAACAAATCTAAGTAGAACCTAGTGTTGCTATGGTTAAAGTTCTCCTGGTAGAAAATATTGATGGGCATGTTATTTACTTCTGTGATGAAGCTTCTAGAATTGCTAAACCCGATGAAAAAGATAAACATAGACCTGTTGTTAGCATGCCTGCTGTCTCAGTCAAAATAGGAGATCATTGTTATCCTGGTTTATGTGACTTAGGGGCTAGTGCGAGTGCTATTCCTTTTACTTTATATCAAGAAATCATGAATGCCACAACACCCGCTGAAATAGAAGACATAGATGTTACTATTAAACTTGCTAATAGAGACACCATCACACCACTTGGGATTGTTAGAGATGTTGAAGTCTTGTGCGGGAAAGTAAACTATCATACTGATTTTCTAGTTCTTGGTTCCCAACAAGATGATTTTTGTCCCATTATTTTTGGTAGACCTTTCTTGAACACTGTTAATGCTAAAATAGATTGTGAGAAACAAACTGTCGGTGTTAGTTTTGGTGATGAGTCTCGTGAGTTTAATTTCTTCAAGTTTAGTAGACAACCTCATAAGAAAGAATTACCTAATAAAGATGAAATAATTGGTCTTGCTTCTATTTCCATGCCTCCTACTGATCCACCAGAACAATATTTGCTAGACCATGGAACTGATATGCATATGCATGAAAGAAATGAAATAGATAGAAATTTCTTTGAACAATGACCTCTGCTCAAACACAATTTACCAATTGAAACTCTAGGAGGTCCTCCTCCACGTAAAGGTGATCCCATTTTTGAATGAAAACAATTGCCAGACACTTTGAAATATGCTTATGTTGATGAGAAAAAGATATATCCTGTTATCATTAGTGCTAACCTTTCAGAACATGAAGAAGAAAGATTATTGAAAATTCTGAAGAAGCATTGAGCTGCTGTTGGGTATACTCTTGATGATCTTAATGGCATTAGTCCCACTCTCTATCAGCACAAGATTAATATGGAACCTGATGCTAAACCCGTTGTTGATCACCAACGACGTTTGATTCCTCAGATTAAAGAAGTGGTAAGAATTGAAATATTAAACTTCTTGAAGTAGGTATAATCTATCCCATAGCTGATAGTAGATGGGTAAGTCCCGTTCATTGTGTCCCTAAGAAGGGAGGTATTACTGTTGGAAATATGCCCTAGAGGCAATAATAAATTGGTTATTATTATATTTCATTGTTCATGATAATCGTTTATTATCCATGCTAGAATTGTATTGATAGGAAACTCAGATACATGTGTTGATACATAGACAACACCATGTCCCTAGTAAGCCTCTAGTTGACTAGCTCGTTGATCAATAGATGGTTACGGTTTCCTAACCATGGACATTGGATGTCGTTCATAATGGGATCACATCATTAGGAGAATGATGTGATGGACAAGACCCAATCCTAAGCCTAGCACAAAGATCGTGTAGTTTGTATGCTAAAGCTTTTCTAATGTCAAGTATCATTTCCTTAGACCATGAGATTGTGCAACTCCCAGATACCGTAGGAGTGCTTTGGGTGTGCCAAATGTCACAACGTAACTGGGTGGCTATAAAGGTTCACTACAGGTATCTCCAAAAGTGTCTGTTGGGTTGGCACGAATCGAGAAGGGGATTTGTCAGTTCGTGTAAACGGAGAGGTATCTCTGGGCCCACTCGGTAGGACATCATCATAATGTGCACAATGTGACCAAGGAGTTGATCACGGGATGATTTGTTACGGAATGAGTAAAGAGACTTGCCGGTAACGAGATTGAACAAGGTATCAGATACCGACGATCGAATCTCGGGCAAGTACAATACCGCTGGACAAAGGGAATTGTATACGTGATTGATTGAATCCTCGACATCGTGGTTCATCCGATGAGATCATCGTGGAACATGTGGGAGCCAACATGGGTATCCAGATCCCGCTGTTGGTTATTGGCCGGAGAGTTGTCTCGGTCATGTCTGCATGGTTCCCGAACCCGTAGGGTCTACACACTTAAGGTTCGGTGACGCTAGAGTTGTTATGGGAAATAGTATGTGGTTACCGAAGGTTGTTCGGAGTCTCGGATGAGATCCCGGACATGACGAGGAGCTCCGGAATGTTCCGAAGGTGAAGATCGGTATATTGGACGAAGGGTATTGGATTCCGGAATTGTTCCGGGGGTACCAGGTGATGACCAGCGTGTCCGAAAGGGGTTTCGGAGGCCCCGGCAAGCATTGGGGGGCCTTATGGGCCAAGGGGAGAGGGCACATCAGCCCACTAAGGGGCTGAGCGCCCCTCCCACCCCATCTCACGTAAGCAGGAGAGGTGGGGGCGCCACCCCTAGGGCAGCCGCCCCTCCCGGCTTGGGGGGCAAGTTTCCTAGGGGGTGGGGGCGCCCAAACCCATCTAGGGTTTCCCCTGTGGCCGCCGCCCCTCCCCTAGGGAACCCTTGGGTGCCTCCCCCTCCTCCCTCCCCCCTATATATAGTGAGGGAGATAGAGGGCAGCCGCACCTCTTCCCTGGCACAACCCTCCCTCCTCCTACACCTCCTCCTCCTCCATAGTGCTTGGCGAAGCCCTGCTGGAGAACCACGAGCTCCATTGCCACCATGCCGTCGTGCTGCTGGAGTTCTCCCTCAACTTCTCCTCTCACCTTGCTGGATTAAGAAGGAGGAGACGTCTCCCAACTGTATGTGTGTTGAACGCGGAGGTGCCGTCCATTCGGCGCTAGGATCATCGATGATTTGGATCACGACGAGTACGACTCCATCAACCCCGTTCACTTGAACGCTTCCACTTAGCGATCTACAAGGGTATGTAGATGCACTCTCCTTCCCCTCGTTGCTAGATTACTCCATAGATTGATCTTGGTGATGCGTAGAAAATTTTAAATTTCTGCTTCGATCCCCAACAGTGGCATCATGAGCTAGGTCTATGCGTAGTTTCTATGCACGAGTAGAACACAAGTTGTTGTGGGCGTCGATTTTGTCAATTTACTTGCCGTCACTAGTCTTATCTTGATTCGGCGGCATCGTGGGATGAAGCGGCCCGGACCGACCTTACACGTACGCTTACGTGAGACTGGTTCCACCGACTGACATGCACTAGTTGCATAAGGTGGCTGGCGGGTGTCTATCTCTCCCACTTTAGTCGGATCGGATTCGATGAAAAGGGTCCTTATGAAGGGTAAATAGAAATTGGCATATCACATTGTGGTTTTGGCGTAGGTAAGAAACGTTCTTGCTAGAAACCTATAGCAGCCATGTAAAAATTTGTAACAACAATTAGAGGACGTCTAACTTGTTTTTGCAGCATATGCCTTGTGATGTGATATGGCCAGAAGGATGTGATGAATGATATATGTGATGTATGAGATTGATCGTGTTCTTGTAATAGGAATCACGACTTGCATGTCGATGAGTATGACAACTGGCACGAGCCATAGGAGTTGTCCTAATTTATTTATGACCTGCGTGTCAACTTAAACGTCATGTGATTACTTTACTTTATTGCTAAAGCGTTAGCCATAGTAGTAGAAGTAATAGATGACGAGACAACTTCAAGAAGACACGATGATGGAGATCATGATGATGGAGATCATGGTGTCATGCCGGTGACAACGATGATCATGGAGCCCCGAAGATGGAGATCAAAAGGAGCAAAATGATACTGGCCATATCATGTCAGTATTTGATTGCATGTGATGTTTATCATGTTTTACATCTTATTTGCTTAGAACGATGGTAGCTTAAATAAGATGATCCCTCACTAAAATTTCAAGCAAAGTGTTCCCCCTAACTGTGCACCATTGCGAAGGTTCGTTTTTTCGAAGCACCACGTGATGATCGGGTGTGATAGATTCTAACGTTCGAATACAACGGGTGTAAGCCAAATTTACACACGCAATACACTTAGGTTGACATGATGAGCCTAGCATGTACAGACATGGCCTCGGAACACGGAAGACCGAAAGGTCGAGCATGAGTCGTATAGAAGATACGATCAACATGAAGATGTTCACCGATGTTGACTAGTCCGTTGTAACGCCCTCGATGCGGCTATAGCTCCCATGTGTCGAGGCACGACTTAGAGACATAACCGCATTGAAAGCAATGTCGCAAGTTAGGCAATCTTCACAACATCCCATGTAACATAAATAATAAAGGGGAGATACATAGTTGGCTTACACTCGCCACGTCAAACAAAGTACATAAATAGCATTACAACATTCAAACACTCATGGCCCGACTACGGCGCCAAAATAAAAGATAACCCAACATGCGACACGGTCCCGATCACCCCAACTGGGCACCACTACTGATCATCAGGGAAAGACACGTAGTATCGTTGAGAGTCCTCGTCAAACTCCCACTTGAGCTCAAGCGCGTCACCTGGAGCAGAATCATCAGGCCCTACATCTGGTTTGGATGTAATCTGTGAGCCACAGGGACTCAGCAATCTCGCACCCTCGTGATCAAGACTATTTAAGCTTAATAGGTAAGGCAAGGTAATATATGTGGAGCTGCAACAAGTGACTAGCATATATGGTGGCTATCCTGCTCGCAAAAGAGAGCGAGAAGAGGAGGCAAGGCACGAGCGAGAAACTAGAGAACAACGTGCGCAAGCATTACTCCAACACCGTGTCCACTTCCCGGACTCCGCCGAGAAGAGGCCATCACGGTAACTCACATAGATGATTCATTTTAATTAAATTAAGGTTCAAGTTATCTACAACCGGACATTAACAAATTCCCATCTGCCCATAACCGCGGGCACGGCTTTCAAAAGTTCAAATCCCTGTAGGGGAGTCCCAACTTAGCCCATGACAAGCTCTCACGGTCAACGAAGGAATAGACCTCCTCCCGAGACGTTCCGATCAGACTCGGTACGTCGGTTCTTCAAGACACTTCGACAGGTTAAAACAAATCCAGCAACACCGCCCGAATGTGCCGACAAATCCCGATAGGAGCTGCACATATCTCTTTCTCAGGGCACACTCAGATTGTCTTAGGTACGGGTAGGCCAGCCCAGAGTTGCCCCTGGTGGCCACCGGCAGCTGACAGGTGGACCAACACTCAGAGGAGCACTGGCCCGGGGGGGGGGGGTTAAAATAAGATGACCCTCGGGCTCCAGAAACCCAAGGGAAAAAGAGGCTAGGTGGAAAATGGTAAAACCAAGGTTGGGAATTGCCGGAAAAGCTTTAATCAAGGCGAACTATCAAGGGGTTCCCATTATAACCCAACTGCGTAAGGAACGCAAAATCCGGGAACATAACACCGATATGACGGAAACTAGGGCGGCAAGAGTGGAACAAAACACTAGGCGAGAGGCCGAGCCTTCCACCCTTTACCAAGTATATAGATTCATTAAGATAACATGGCAATATAATGATATCCCAACAAGTAAATAATGTTCCAACAAGGAACGGTCTCCAATCTTCACCTGCAACTAGCAACGCTATCAAAGGGGCTGAGCAAACCGGTAACATAGCCAATGAACGGTTTGCTAGGACATGGTGGGTTAGAGGTTTGACATGGCAATTTGGGAGGCATGCTAAGCAAGTGGTAGGCATCGTAGCATAGGCATAGCAAAAAAGCGAGCATCTAGCAAAGCAAAGATAGTAGTGATTTCGAGGGTATGATCATCTTGCCTGCAAAGTTGTCAGAGTTGACTGGATCCTCGAAAGAAAACTCAACGGGCTCCTCGTTAGCGAACGTCTCCCGGCTCTACCCAAACAAGACAAACAAGCAAACGGAACACAATCAACCACGTGCAAAGCTCAAACAATATGATGCAAGGATGGTATGCTATGCGGGATGCGATGCGGGATGCATATGCAAGATTTGACAAGGGATGCATGAACCTGGCCTCAACTTGGAAATCCAAGTGTGCCACTGGAAAGTTGAGATGAAATCGCGTGAAAATGATATAAAGAACGCCGGAATCGGAGTTACGGTTTGGAAATGGCAAGCAATTCAAATATGACCACGTTCTGCGATTTACAGCAAGTAGCCATCTAAATGCAACAAGATGAACATGCTACAGCACTCAAACATAACATCAAAATACATGGCAGGAATCCATTCATGATGCTTAACAAAAGTCTAGCACTGAGCTACGGCCAATTCATCCATTAACAGGTTCAAACAAGCATGGCAAAAATGCATTTGACAAACAGATTTCAGACTTAGTGAAATTAACACTTGTCTGGAATTTCAGATCAGATAGCACTCTTTGGAGCAACAAAACTACATGCTATAGGACCTGTACATGTCAAAGTAAAGCATGGCATGGAGCTACTCAAAGAACTTAACAAAAGTCCCTTAGTGACCTTGAGCCAAAAGGGACCAGAAAATACAATTGCAAGCATGTGAACATGGCAAAAACATAATCAGTTCTCAGACTTAGTGAAAACTGGAGCATGCTGAAAACAGATATCAAGTAGGCATGTTTACGAGCCCGATGCACTCACTACAGAGCATGCCATGACAAACTAAGCATACACCCATCAAGAATACACAAAATACAAGCTATACATGGCAAGAACAATAACATAGCATGCATGGATCAACTACAACATCCTCGGCAAAATTGCTAACAAGTAGACAATCTGCCCAGATTCACGAAATGACAAAAGTAGAGCTCGATTGACTCAAGCTAGGTTGCTCCATAATTGCAAACAAAGACATGGATGGATAGAGCACTACAAGATTAACACAACATCCTTACTGATCATCCTAAAAAGAGGCACGGATCACTAGGAAACAACATGACCATACGGCCATATGAGATAAATAGCTCAAGGACTTAGTGGAAATGCTAAGTCCCTGAAATCAGCATTAGCAAATGCCTCACTTTGCAAGCTTGTGCTAGTCACCACACACATCACAAAAATACATGGGTTGCACCTCTGGAAAGATGGCAAAACCCTTAACAAAACATATGTAGAGCTCATGGGCATATCATGCACACAATAATCATGGCAAAAATGACAAATATCCAATTGGAGCAGCAGATCTGACAATTAACTCAAATAGCACTCTTCTAACAACATTTCGGGCATCAAGATGAACTCAAATGAAAATGATGCAGTGAGATGAAATGATGTGCTCTCTGAGACGAACATTTTGATATGCTATATGCCAAAAACGGAGCTACGGATGCGGAGATATGGCATGATGAAAAAGGGCATTTGAATCTGGAAAAGCGTGGACTTAGAAGAAAATTTGGACCTCCAGATCTAGGGTTCAGTGGCACGCGGCCTGAGGTTCGCCGGAGAGGAGCTGTACACCGGAGCTGAGGAGGCGTGTTGGCCGGAGAGGACGAGGGAGGTGGCCGCGGCGTGGGGCGGCGGAGGCGGCGACCGCGGCGAGGAGCTTCGGGCGGCGCGGGCGCGCTTGACGAGGTGAGGCGGGGCGGCTCACCGGAGATGCGGTCGCCGGCGATGGCGGTGCGGTGGCGCTGGGTGGCCGGAGATGAAGGAGAGGGGCGGCGCGGGCGGTGGGCAGCTCGGGCCCGGTTGGGCGACGGGAGGGCCCAGCCTGGGCCTCGCGGGCCGGCGGAGGGAGGAGGCGGTGATATGGGCGCGGCTGCCCACGTGGCGGCTCGCGGGTTGGGCGAACACGTCCGATCGGACGGACAATGTCTGATGCGGCGGAGACGATTTGGATCTAGGGTTTTGGAGAGGGGATCCGCGAATTTGGAGGAGGGGGTCTTTATATAGAGGTAGAGGGAGCTAGGAGAGTCCAAATGAGGTGCGGTTTTCGGCCACGCGATCGTGATCGAACGCTCTAGATGATGGAGAGGGTTTTGGTGGGTTCTAGGCCAACTTGAAGGGGTGTTGGGCTGCAACACACACGAGGCCTTTTCGGTCCCTCGGTTAACCGTTGGAGTATCAAACGAAGTCCAAATGGTACGAAACTTGACAGGCGGTCTACCCGTAGTAAACCAAGGCCGCTTGGCAAGTCTCGGTCCAATCCGGAAATGTTCAATCCCCACACATGAAAGAAAGGTAGAAATGACCACCGGAGGAGAACGAAGCGCCAGAATGCAAAACGGACAACGGGGAAAATGCTCGGATGCATGAGATGAACACGTATGCAATGCAATGCACATGATGACATGATATGAGATGCATGACAACAATAACAAAACACGGAGACAAAAACCCGAACCCGAGAAAATAAAATAACTTAACATCGGAAACGGCAAGAGTTGGAGTACATATTGGGTAAGTCATATCCGGTTGTTACATCCGTCTCACGTGATGATCAGACATGGCCTAGTTGACTCGGATCATGTTTCACTTAGATGACTAGAGGGATGTCTATTTGAGTGGGAGTTCATTAAATAATTTGATTAGATGAACTTAATTATCATGAACATAGTCTAAATTGTCTTTGCAAATATGTTGTAGATAAATAGCTCACGTTGTAGCTCCCTGTTTCAATACGTTCCTAGAGAAATACTAAGTTGAAAGATATTGTAAGCAATGATGCGGACTGGGTCCGTAGTCCGAGGAGTGTCCTCACTGCTACACAGAAGGCTTACGTCTTTGATGCACCGCTCGATGTGCAAACCCCTACAACGTCGTCTAAGGATGTTGTGAACACCTGACAGACACATCCTGATGACTACTTGATAGTTTAGTGCACCATACTTTACGGCTTAGAATCGGGATTCCAATGACGTTTTGAATGCCATAAGACATATGAGATGTTCCAAGAGCTGAAATTGGGATTTCAGGCTCATGCCCGTGTTGAGAGGTGTGAGACCTCTGACAAGTTCTTTTGCCAATAAGATGGAGGAGAATAGCTCAGCTAGTGAGCATGTGCTCAGAATGTCTGGGTGCTACAATCACTTAAATCAAGTGGGAGTTAAACTTCCAGATAAGATAGTGATTGATAGAGTTCTCTAGCCACTATCACTAAGCTACTAGATCTTCGTGATGAACTATGACATGCAAGGGATGGAGTTGATCCCGGAGCTGTTCGCGGTGCTTAAGACCACAAAAGGTAGAAATCAAGAAGGAGAATCAAGTGTTGATGGTTTAACAAGACCACTGGTTTAGAAAAGGGCTAGAAGGGAAACTTCATGGATGGCAAACCAGTTGCCGCTCCAGTGAAGGAACCCAAGGTTGAACCCAAACCCGAGACTAAATGCTTCTATTGTAAAGGGAACGGTCACTGGTAGCGGAATTACCCCAAATGCATGGTAGGTAAGAAGGCTGGCAACTTCAACAAAGTATATACGTGTTATTAATGTGTACCTCACTAGTACTCCTGGTAGCACCTGGGTATTGGATACCGGTTCAGTTGCTATTATTGGTGACTTGAAGCAAAAGCTATAGACAAAACGGAGACTGGCTAAGGGCGAGGTGACGATGTGTGTTGGAAGTGTTTCCAAAGTTGATGAGATCACCATCGCACGCTCCATCTACCTTCAGGATTAGTATTGAACCTGATAAATGTTATCAGGTGTCTACATTGAGCATGAATATGATTAGATCATGTTCATTGCAATACGGTTATTCATTTAAGTTAGAGAATAATGGTTATTCTGTTTACATGAATAATACCTTTCATGGTCATGCACCCTATGTGAATGGTTCATTGAATCTCGGTCATGGTAATACAGATGTTCACGCCAAAAGATGTAGAGTTAATAATGATAGTACCACTTTCTTGTGGCACTGCCACTCAGGTCATATTGGAGTAAGATGCATGAAGAAACTCCATATCGATGGATGTTTGGAGTCACTTGATTTTGAATCACTTGACACATGCGAGCCATGCCTCATGGGCAGGATGACCGAGACCCCGTTTTCAGGTACAATGAAACAGGCAAGTGACTTGTTGGAAATCATACATGTTGATGCGTGTGATCCAATGAGAATTGAAGCGTGTGGTGGATATCGCTATTTTCTCATCTTCACTGACGATTTGAGTAGATATAGGTATATTTACTTAATGAAGCACAAGTCTGAAACATTTGAAAAGTTCAAGCGATTTCAGAGTGAAGTTAATAATCATCATAACAAGAAGATCAAATTCCTACGATCTGATCAATGAGAATTTTTGAGTTATGAGTTTGGCAAACACTTAAGACATTGTGGAATTGTTTCACAGTTGAAGCCACCTGGAACACCACAAGGTAATGGTGTGTCCGGACGTCGTAATCGAACACTATGAGATATGGTGCGATCTATGATGTCTCTTATCAATCTACCGTTTTCATTTTGAGGTTATGCGTTAGAGACAGCTGCATTCACTTTAGATAGGACACCATTTAAGTCCGTTGAAACGATGTCGTGTGAACATTGGTTTGGCAAGAAACCAAAGTTGTCATTTCTTAATGTTTGGGGCTGCGATGCTTAAGGCTTCAGCCGAAGAAGCTAGAACCCAAAGTGGACAAACACATCTTCATAGGATACCCAAAGGTGATAGTTGGGTACACCTTATATCTCAGATCCGAGGGCAAATTGTTTATCGCTAAGAACGGGTCCTTTCTCGAGAAGGAGTTTCTCTCAAAAGAATTGAGTGGGAGGAAGATAGAACTTGATGAGGTTGTCGAACCTTTATTTCAACCAGAGAGTGATGCAACACAGAAAGATGTTTTCTGTGGAGCCTACATCTATTGAAGAGGAAGTTAATGATAGTGATCATGAAGCTTCGGATCAAGTTGCTATCGAACCTCATAGGTTGACAAGGATATGTACTGCTCCTGAGTGGTACGGTAATCCTGTCTTAAATATCATGTTGTTGGACAACAATGAACCTACGAACTATGGATAAGCGATGGTGGGCCCGTATTACGACAAATGGTTAGAAGCCATGAAATCCGAGATAGGATCCATGTATCAGAACAAAGCATGGACTTTGGTGGACTTGCCTGTTGATCGGCAAGCCATTGAGATAAATGGATCTTTAAGAAGAAGACGGGCGTGGGCGGTAATGTTACCATCTATGAAGCTCGACTTGTGGGAAAGAGTCTTTTCACAAGTTCAAGGAGTTGACTATGATGAGAATTTCTCACTCGTAGCGATGCTTAAGTCCGTCGGAATCATGTTAGCATTAGCTGTATTTTTCGATTATGAAATCTTATAGATGGATGTCAAAACAAGTTTTCTTACCAGTTTTCGTAAGAAAAGTTGTATGTGATACAATAAAAGGTTTTGATGATCCTAAGGATGCTAAAAGGTATGCTGGCTCCAGCAATCCTTCTATGGACTAGAGCAAGCATCTCGGAATCGTAATATATGTTTTGATGGAGTGATCAAAGCTTTTAGGTTTATACAATGTTTGCTAGAAACTTGTATTTACAAGAAAGTGAGTGGGAGCACTACAACATTTCTGATAAGTATATGTGGATGACATATTGTTGATTCAAAATGATGTAGAATTTCTGGAAAGCATAAATGGTTGTTTGAAGAGTGTTTTTCAAAGGAAGACCTGGATAAAGCTGCTTACATATTGAGCATCATGATCTATAGAGATAGATCAAGACGCCTGATGATACTTTCAAAGAACACACACCTTGACATGTTTTTGAAGGAGTTCAAAATAGATTAGTCAAAGAAGGGGTTCTTACCTGAGTTGTAAGGTGTGAAGTTGAGTAAGACTCAAAGCTTGACCACGGCAGAAGAAAGAGGAAGGACGAAGGTCGTACCCTATGCTTTTTTCATAGGCTCTATACAGTATGCCGTGCTGAAGTACCACACCTGATGTGTGCCTTGCCACATGTCTGGCAAGAGGGTACAAAGGTGATCTAGGAGTGGATCACCAGATAGCAGTCAAAATTATCATTAGAGGAATAAGGAAATGTTTCTCGGTTATGGAGGTGATAAAGAGTTCGACATAAAGAGTTACGTCGATGCAAGCTTAACACCTATCCGGATAGCTCTGAGTAGAGATACCAGATATGTATAATGGAGCAATAATTTGGAATAGCTCCAAGTGGAACGTGGTAGCAGCATCTATGATATAAAGTTTTGCGAAATACATAGGGATCTGAATATGGCAAGACCCGTTGACTACAACCTCTCTCACAAGCATAACATGATCAAACCCAGAACTCTTTGAGTGTTTATCACATAGTGATGTGAACTAGATCATTGAGTCTAGTAGACTCTTGGATGTTGGTCACATGGCGATGTGACCTGTGAGTGTTAATCACATGGTGATGTGAACTAGATTATTGACTCTAGTGCAAGTGGGAGACTGTTGGAAATATGCCCTAGAGGCAATAATAAATTGGTTATTATTATATTTCATTGCTCGTGATAATCGTTTATTATCCATGCTAGAATTGTATTGATAGGAAACTCAGATACATGTGTGGATACATAGACAACACCATGTCCCTAGTAAGCCTCTAGTTGACTAGCTCGTTGATCAATATATGGTTACGGTTTCCTAACCATGGACATTGGATGTCGTTGATAACGGGAGCACATAATTAGGAGAATGATGTGATGGACAAGACCCAATCCTAAGCCTAGCACAAAGATCGTGTAGTTCGTATGCTAAAGCTTTTCTAATGTCAAGTATCATTTCCTTAGACCATGAGATTGTGCAACTCCCAGATACCGTAGGAGTGCTTTGGGTGTGCCAAACGTCACAACGTAACTGGGTGGCTATAAAGGTTCACTACAGGTATCTCTGAAAGTGTCTGTTGGGTTGGCACGAATCGAGACTGGGATTTGTCACTCCGTGTAAACAGAGAGGTATCTCTGGGCCCACTCGGTAGGACATCATCATAATGCGCACAATGTGACCAAGGAGTTGATCACGGGATGATGTGTTACGGAACGAGTAAAGAGACTTGCCGGTAACGATATTGAACAAGGTATCAGATACCGACGATCGAATCTCGGGCAAGTACAATACCGCTGGACAAAGGGAATTGTATACGGGATTGATTGAATCCTCGACATCGTGGTTCATCCGATGAGATCATCGTGGAACATGTGGGAGCCAACATCGGTATCCAGATCCCGCTGTTGGTTATTGGCCGGAGAGTTGTCTCGGTCATGTCTGCATGGTTCCCGAACCCGTAGGGTCTACACACTTAAGGTTCGGTGACGCTAGAGTTGTTATGGGAAATAGTATGTGGTTACCGAAGGTTGTTCGGAGTCCCGGATGAGATTCCGGACATGAAGAGGAGCTCCGGAATGGTCCGAAGGTGAAGATCGGTATATTGGACGAAGGGTATTGGAGTTTGGAATTGTTCCGGGGGTACCAGGTGATGACCAGCGTGTCCGAAAGGGGTTTCGGAGGCCCCGACAAGCATTGGGGGGCCTTATGGGCCAAGGGGAGAGGGCACATCAGCTCACTAAGGGGCTGAGCGCCCCTCCCACCCCATCTCACATAAGCAGGAGAGGTGGGGGCGCCACCCCTAGGGCAGCCGCCCCTCTCGGCTTGGGGGGCAAGTTTCCTAGGGGGTGGGGGCGCCCAAACCCATCTAGGGTTTCCCCTGTGGCCGCTGCCCCTCCCCTAGGGAACCCTAGGGTGCCTCCCCCTCCTCCCTTCCCCCTATATATAGTGAGGGAGAGAGAGGGCAGCCGCACCTCTTCCCTGGCGCAACCCTCCCTCCTCCTACACCTCCTCCTCCTCCATAGTGCTTGGCGAAGCCCTGCTGGAGAACCACGAGCTCCATTGCCACCATGCCGTCGTGCTGCTGGAGTTCTCCCTCAACTTATCCTCTCACCTTGCTGGATCAAGAAGGAGGAGACGTCTCCCAACCGTACGTGTGTTGAACGCGGAGGTGCCGTCCGTTCGGCGCTAGGATCATCAGTGATTTGGATCACGACGAGTACGACTCCATCAACCCCGTTCACTTGAACGCTTCCGCTTAGCGATCTACAAGGGTATGTAGATGCACTCTCCTTCCCCTCGTTGCTAGATTACTCCATAGATTGATCTTGGTGATGCGTAGAAAATTTTAAATTTCTGCTTCGATCCCCAACAATTACTGTCGTTTCTCATGATAAAAATGAACTTATTCCACAAAGAATTGTTACTGATTATAGAATGGTAATTGATTTTAGAAAATTAAATAAAGCAACTAGAAAAGATCATTACCCTCTGCCTTTTATTGATCAAATGTTAGAAATATTATCTAAGCACACACACTTTTGTTTCCTTGATGGATATTCTGGTTTTTCTCAAATACCCGTTTCACAACCTGATCCAGAGAAAACCACCTTTACTTGCCCTTTTGGAACTTATTCTTATAGACATATGCCTTTGGTTTATGCAATGCACCTGCTACCTTTCAAAGATGTATCATGTATGACTGCTATATTCTCTGATTTTTGTGAAAAGATTGTTGATGTTTTCATGGATGATTTTTCTGATTGTGGAACGTCTTTTGATGATTGCTTGAGAAACCTTCATCGAGTTTTGCAGAGGTGTGAGCAAACTAATGTTGTCTTGAATTGGGAGAAGTGCCACTTTATGGTTAATGAAGGTATTATCTTGGGGCATAAAATTTCTGAACAAGGTATTGAGGTGGATAGAGATAAAGTCGATGCAATTGAGAAAATTCCATGTCCTAAAGATATTAATGGTATTCGTAGTTTCGTTGGTCTTGCTGGTTTATATAGGAGATTTATTAAAGACTTCTCCAAAATTTCTAGGCATCTTACAAATCTTTTACAAAAGGATGTTCCATTTGTTATTAATGATGATTGTGTAGAAGCCTTTGAAACACTTAAGAAAGCCTTAACTTCTTTACCTATAGTACACCCACCTGATTGGGAACTTGCCTTTTGAAATTATGTGTGATGCTAGTGAGTATGCTATTGGTGCTATTCTAGAACAGAGAGTTGATAAAAAATTAAATGTTATTCATTATGCTAGTAAAACTCTAGACAGTGCTCAACGAAATTATGCTACCACCAAAATATAATTTTTAGCAGTTGTGTTTGCTTGTGATCAATTCAGATCTTATATTGTTGATTCTAAAGTAACTGTGCACACTGATCATGCTGCAATAAAATATCTTATGGAAAATAAAGATGCTAAACCTAGACTCATTAGGTGGGTTCTTTTGCTACAAAAATTTGATTTACATATTACTGATAGAAAAGGAGTTGAGAACCCCATAGATGATAACTTGTCTAGGTTAGAAAATATTCTTGATGACCCACTACCTATTGATGATAGTTTTCCTGATGAATAACTTGCCATAATAAATGTTTCTCGTAAGACTCCTTGGTATGCTGACTATGCTAATTACATTGTTGCTAAATATATACCACCTAGTTTCACATACCAACAAAAGAAAAAAAATCTTCTATGATGTAAGACATTACTTTTGGGATGGCTCACATGTTTATAAAGAAGGAGTAGATGGTATTATTAGATGTTGTGTACCTGAGCATGAACAGGAACAAATCCTATGGAAATGTCACTCCGAAGCTTATGGAGGACATCACGCGGAAGATAGAACTGCTCATAAGGTATTGCAATCTGGTTTTTATTGGTGTACTCTCTTCAAGGATGCCCATAAGTTTGTTTTATCTTGTGATGAATGTTGAAGAATTGGTAATATCGGTAAGCGTCAAGAAATGCCTATGAATTATTCACTTGCTGTTGAACCATTTGATGTTTGGGGTTTTGATTATATGGGACCTTTTCCTTCCTCTAATGGGTATACTCATATTTTGGTTGTTGTTGATTATGTTACTAAGTGGGTAGAAGCTATTCCAACTAGTAGTGTTGATCACAACACTTCCATTAAAATGCTTAAAGACGTTATTTTCCCAAGGCTTGGAGTCCCTAGATATTTAATGACTGATGTCGGTTCACACTTTATCCATGGTGCTTTCCATAAAATGCTTGCTAAATATGATGTTAACCATAGAATTGCATCACCCTGTCATCTTCAATCTAGTGGTCAAGCTGAACTTAGCAATAGAGAAATAAAACTAATATTACAAAAGATTGTCAATAGGTCCCAAAAGAATTTGTCTAAGAAATTGGGCGATGCACTTTGGGCTTACAGAGCAGCTTCTAAAATTCCATATGTCTCCTTATAAAATGGTTTATGGAAAATCTTGTCATTTGCCTCTTGAGTTAGAAAATAAAGCATACTAGGAAATTAAAGAACTTTATTTGGCCTAACACATATGGCAGCGGGGTGTCGTCCAACGCAAGCACTCAAACTTTATTTGGTAACATGGCACACATAGCAATAGGAAACCATCATGGTCAAACCCTTCTCATTGTTGGGTCAAAGGGATAGATTGTGTGGGCCCCCCTCTTTATCGGTCAAGGATAATATATATACCTTGGGGAGCCCACAGATATCTGTGGCGTCTATAAGCACACAAGGGAGACATGCTCGACAGAACACCCGCCCCCTATACCCTGCATGCGACCTGAAAAAGGTTTATACAATTGCCATGACAGGTCACTATAGAGTCAATCATTCTTTAATTTTTTAGAGCAAAAATAACCAATAAAAACATAGTCTACAAATTAGCAAAACAAGGATCCCAAGGTTTATATAAACGCCATGATAGGTCACTAGAGAGGTATTTATCTCTTTATCTCTATAATGACCGTCTCATAGCATTTAAATGAAGCTTGAGATATGCAACTTCCCTTCGGGTCTCCCATCCTTGGACTATTCCAGCCCCCGCACGCTTAACTTTCTATTCGACTAGGCTAGAGGATGGGAAGCCGCCCCTCGCTGATAGGAATTGCCTCCATGCCTTTAAGGCGTTTCATGCTGGTCACCCCATGGGACCTACCCCCTCCTATCACACACATTTGTGCTTTTAGAAACTGTGTGCGATATTTACATGGCCGGTGTGTCGCCACCTAGCCTTCAATGAGCACTGCCACTGGTAGCGGGAAAACGATGGGAGAAGAGGCGGGAAACCGATGAGAGGAGTGGCGGGAAATGGTAGCCTGTTTGGATATATACAACAACATTAATATAGAGAACTTAGTAGAGAAGGAAGTGTGAGCTAGCACGATGCATGCGTACAGTGCTTACCCATATACTGCATGTGCTGTCGAAAGGGATGAGGATTGTCGTTCGATCTGGGAGCATCCAAGGGTGCAGACGTATGATCCGTGGGGTTTGGGTTCTGGCCAATCATAACGCATGACTCAGATCGCGCGCGCAGCAGGGGGGAGGGGGGCATCGGCCATGGTTTGGTAGGCACACAGTGAGTGAACTGTGTGCTATTTGAAAACATTTCATGAGGAGAATCTTGGTTTTCAAATCCTCATAAATCCAAAACTCACCCAAAAATCATGAAACTTGGCATGGTGTCACGACATGGCACATATATGTCGAGGAATTTTTTTGTCCATTCTGGCGCAAGTTTTATTACAAGCCTCTTACAAACTGGAGCTTCTCTCAAAGAAGCCTCATGGTTCTGATAGGGAAACGTGGCAAAATGATAATCACTGCCTCTTTTCGCCTTGTACTTTCTTCTAGGCGCAACATCGAACGACATGATATCCGTGCTGAAATTTAAACTTATTCAGGGTTTGTTTGGCCTTTTTATACACTAATTGAGTTTCCTAGGCATTTAATGTCCATAATTCAAATCTGAACTACGAATACATACTCCAGTTCACCAAAATGGCTAGAAGAATTATACATGTGTCCTTGGGTGCATGTTTAGGTCCCATGTTAGGAATGGGAATGAATTACAACTGTACCGGCGTCCTGGCTCATCCTGAAACATTTGGAATCTTGGTTTTTAAATCCCCATAAATCCAAAACTCACCGAAAAGTCATGAAAGTTGGCATGGTGTCACGCCATGGCACATATATGTCATGGTAAAAACATTGTCCAATTTGGGCCAATCTTTATTACAAACCTCTCACAAATCGGAGCCTCTCTCAAAGAAGCCTTGTTGTTCCGATAGGGAAACGTGTTCCCCTTGTGGGTCAAACGATAATCACTGCCTCTTTTCACCTTGTATTTTCTTCTACGGGCAACATGGAATGAAAGGATATCCGTGCTGAAATTTAAACTTATTTAGGGTTCGTTTGGCCTTTTTACACAATAATTGAGTTTCCTAGGCATTTAATGTCCATAATTCAAATCTGGACTACAAATACATGCTCTAGTTCACCAAAATGGCTAGAAAAATTATACATGTGTCCTTGGGTACATGTTTAGGTCCCATGCTAGTTATAGGAATGAACTACAACCGTACCAGTGTCCTGGCTCGTCCTCAAACATTTGGAATCTCGGTTTTTAAATCCCCATCAATCCAAAACTCACCAGAAAGTCGTCAAAGGTGGCATGGTGACACGTCATGGCACATACATGTCGTGGTAAAAACATTGTCCAATTTGGGCCAAGCTTTATTATAAACCTCTTACAAACCGGAGCCTGTCGCAAGAACCCTCGTGGTTTCGATAGGGAAACGTGTCCCCTTGTGGGCGAAACGATAAATGCTCAATCTTCTAGCCTTGTATTTTATTCTACATGCAACACGGAACAACGGGAGATTCGCGCTGAAATTTGAAATTATTTAGTGTTTGTTCGACCTTTTTTATTCATTAATTGAGTTTTCCAGACATTTAATGTCCATAATTCAAATCTGAACTACAAATACATGCTCCAGTGCACCAAAATGGCTAGAAAAAAGTACATGTGTCCTTGGGGTGCATGTTTACGTCCCATGGAAGGAATGGGAATGAATTCAACCGTCTCGGCATCCTGGCTTGGCCACAAACATTGTGAATCTCGGTTTTAAATCTCTGTAAATCCAAAACTCACTAGGAAATCATGAAACTTGGCATGCTATCACTACATGGAACATATATGTCGCGGTAAAATAATTGTCCAATTTGGGCCAAGCTATATTACAAGCCTCTTACAAACCAAAGCTTCTCGCAACCCTCGTGGTTCCAATAGGGAAACATGCCCCTCTTGTGGGCGAAACAATAATCGCTACCACTTCTCGCCTTGAACTTTGTTTTCTACATGCAACATAGAATAATAGGAGTGTCGTGCTGAAATTTGAAACTGTTCAGGGTTTGTTTGGCCATTTTATATATTAATTATGTTTTCTAGGCATTTAATGTAGTCCATAATTCAAATTTGAACTACAAGCACATGCTCAAGTGAAGAAAAATGGGTGGGAAATCGTACATGTGTCATTGGGTGCATGTTTAGGTCTCATTGAAGGAATGGGAATGAACTACAAACTTCTCGTCATCTTGAAACATTGAGAATCTCGGTTTTTAAATCCCAGTAAATCAAAAACTCACCCAAAAAACATGAAACTTGGCATGGTTTCATGACATGGCACATATATATCGTGGTAAAAAAATCGTCCAGTTTGAGACAAGGCGCACACATTAGTAGCCAATGAAGTCCTTTTGAAACAAATAGCTGACATGTTAATACCACAAACGGTTGTATTATATGAACCGTGTGTTCCCTAAGCATTTAAGTGCGGCCACGCGTCCCTCTTTTCTTATGGGATAGTACTACTTCCATCCTCGTGCATTGGTCATCTTTGTATTTTGTGCGAAAATTTAACCATACTCGATGGTGTGCGTGCAACAGTTTGATTAGACGGGACGAGCGCGAGAAGTCCATCGTGTAGGCTCGACGGTATGCGTGCGAGCAGTTCGCCGCACAGGCTCGACGGGACGCATCCATCCTGTCCACCTCGCAGCCTCGACGGCACACGTGCGAGCAGCAAGGCCGCTCATGCTCACCAGGAAGCGAGCTCTTTAACCTCCATCCAGCAGCCGTCTGCCTCGCTCAAAACTTCTCCATTAATGGCAGCCAAGCCGCTGTTTAACACGTGGTTAATTAAAGCACCTGGAGGGAGGGTGTTTGCTTGTGATCCCATGGCCCCGCTCAACGTTAGCATTTGCTTTGTTCGTGAGTTCAACTCGTATTCCGGCCTAATTTAAAATGCCAGATAGGGCAATGGATAATACGACGACAAATAAAATGGCAAAGTATAATGTGATGACAAATTTACAATGGCGCGAGTAATAATTGTCTTACGTATTCTGGATAATTTAAAATTCTAGATGCGACAAAGCCCGGAAGACACAGGGGCAAGAGAAGAAGGAAATCACAGACAACGATCTAGGTCGCTACTTTCTGTACTCGTCAATGGAACGTTGGGCGACGGCATCCTCCAGCTCCTTCAATTCCTCAAGACTTTGTTTCAAAGTAGCCATGGATTCCTCGATCCGGAGATTCCTCAAGTTACCCATCAAATCCTCGACGACTGCTGTCAGCGTCATCCCCGAGGCACTGCTCTGCTCATGCAGCATCTTCCAGCTGGCAGCCTCCTCCTCCTTCTTGGTGAGAACCTTGAGGAGCTTCGCATTGTCACCCATGAGTTGCTCGATGAGGCTGGTCACCTTGTCAACCGAGGCATCACCGATCTCGAGTAGCTTCATCAAGCCATCGACCAACTCCTACTGCTTAATGTGGCCAACGAGAATGTCGTCATCGCCGGCCAAGGACTTCAGCAATGCCAGCTCGTCGCGATTGCCGACGCGGAGAGTGCACTTGTGAGAGCCCTCGCGTGCCTGTGAGAGCTCATTCGAGGGCTCCGTGGTGCGCCAGGACATCTCTGCTGCGGTTGCCGCTTCGCGGCGGAACCTCTCTAGTGCTTCTGCGGCCTTGGCCTTTGCTGCATGGTTATATGTCCACCCAAAAATCCTCCTACCGGTCATGGCGGAATGACTTGTAGGAAAGACCAGTTTTGTGGGTGATGAGGAGAGAATTGTGAAGCAATTTTTGAGTGGGTAGTTTTTATAGCCCGGTTCTAAGTGTGAACACATATTAGTTTGATCGGTGTGAACAGATTTGCAATTACTTATTGCGTTGTAGTCTGCAAATGTGATAGAAACAAGGTCAAAATTTATTGATGGTTCTGGGCCTACAAAGCCCATTTATGTTGTTCTGGCTCATTGCAAACCGTTCTTTTGGATCAACTGTATGCCACGCATCGGAAGCCCTAAATGTGGGCCCCCATTCTCGGATGTACATGTACGTGTCTGCCCACTATCACACACGGTCAAGATATCACCATTGTGTCCTATGGATGTGTCATTGCGTCTCCCACATGGTGCCAGAAGGTTGACCACGTGGTTGCTTGCCATGAGGCGCTTGCGGCACGCTCTACTCGTGTCTGTCCATGCGTTTTGCTCTGCTTGCCATTGAGGCAAATTAACAATGGCTACAGTTAATAATTGTCTTACATATTCAGGATAATTTAAAATGCCACATGCAGCAAGGCCCAAAACACTCACGACCTACATATGCATACAATTATAATAAAATATAGGCTAAAAGGCTGAGTTGGCAGCCTTCCGACGACGGTCTTCTCAAACTCCATGATTAGCATAGCACCCTTGTGGCCGTTCATTCGAAGTGTCCCGACCCACCTCGGCCTACAAAGCTGCTGGTGCTGGGTGGCTCTTGGGGCTGCTGAGCCTCTTGCAAAAGAGCTTGATAGCGTGCAATCATGCACATGATATCTCCATGGAACCACTCCATTTCCATGTCTCTGTCCTGGTAGCAAATTTCGTCCATCACCAGCATCCTCAAGATATCACGTTGGCGATGTTCTACTTCTTCGGGGATGTCAACTCCGCCAAGGATGTGCTCGAGCCTGGCCACCACATCGTCGGGATCAAGGTTGACACGGCCGCTGCGGGCAATGAGGAAGCCGTAGGCTGCCTGTGCCTTGACTGAATCGCAGAGGTCCTCTGCCCATTCCTTGCGTGGCATTAGGCTCTTGATGAGCACTAGTGACAGCGGCTCTTCGGGTGGGTCGTCAATCTTGCCGCTGAGCAGCTCTGGATCTTTTGCACAGTGGATGGAAAACTGCTGATCACACCTCCTCTGCGATATGTCGATTGCGCGCCCAAGGACTATCATGCCGATATCGCTGCCGATGGGCCATGGTGCCTGCAACGGCCGATGAAGCTCTTCCTCCCCGACCTGCTCCGGCTCGTTCTCCTCGCCGAAGATGTAACGCAGGTAGGGGTCGACATCGAAGCTTTGATCGTTGCCTAGCATGCTTGGAATAACTAATGGTAGATGGGTGAGTACTAGATCTGCGTAGAGTGTCACGGTGGTGCATTGCCGCCTGGGTTATATGCCACAAGCCATTAGCTTGTGGCGGGAAACCAATGAGGGAAGAGGCGTGGTACAATTCACCCATGTGGAGCGTGGGAAGCATTCACTAGAGCGCGGGAAGACTAAGTGGAGCACATACACAACCCGAATACCGTATGCGGTGCCACGTGTTATTTATCACACACGTTTTAACATAAGGAAACATATGTGTAACTTACTAATCATCGCACATGAGTACTCGCAAATGTATCGTGTGCGATACTTAGAGCCACCGCAAGCAACTAGTTTGCATTTTTCAAAGTTTTTTGTATAAACATAATCGCACACAAACTAACTATAGTAGCCGTCTGTGTTATAATTTCTCATCGCAAACAGTTCATCCGAGTGGGCTGTTTGCTGCGTATCACACACATATTGTTTACGCAAATCGTTTGTGTTCTGTTGGCTCATCGCAAGCAGTTCATCTATGTGAACTGTATGCCGCATATCACACACATCTTGTTAAGTTGAACCGTTTCTGTTCTGTTCCCTAATAAAAAATAGTTCGTCTGAGTGAACCTTATGCCGTGTATCACACACACCTTGATCTGGCTGACCTTTCTGTTGCATTCCCTAATAGCAAACAATTCATTGGAGCGAACTATATGCCGTATATCGCACACACATTGATATGGCTGCCCGTTTCTATTGTTCTGTCTAATCACAAATAGTTCGTATGGATCAACTGTATGCCCCGTATTGCACACGCAACTAAAATCTGAACCATGTTTGATGTCTCCGCCATCGCAAACGTTTTGCACCTTTTTTGATGATTTTTTACATCCTTGTTTGAGGTTAATGCATCGCACACAGTTTCATCAAAGGGTCTCTGATCGTAGTGTCGCGTTAGCAGCATCCTTCATTAGTGTGATAAAAGAATCCAAACACGGGAATTCAAAGTTGGAGAATATGTTATTTTGTACAACTCTTGTTTTAGATTCTTTACAGGAAAACTTCTCTCTAAATTGGAAGGACCATATATATTATCAAAGAGGTTTATTGTTCTGGAGCTATCAAAATAAATAATGCCGAAGGTAATAACCTGAAGGTTGTCAATGGACAAAGAATCAAACATTATATCTCATGTACGCCTATTAATGTTGAAAGCAATATTATTCAAACCATGACACCCGATGAACACATAAAAGAAACCTTCCGGAACACTCTAGAATCCTGAAAAAGAGGAGGTACGTGATACGGTAAGCAAACAGACTCTGAAAAATCCGCAAAAATATTTTTTGTCAGTTTTGGAATATTACAAAAATTAGGAAAATAATAAACAACCAGGAAGGCAAATGAGGAGGGCACAAGACACGAGGGCACGCCTACCTCGCCTGGCGCGCCCAGGTGGGTTGTGCCCTTTGATGACCCACAAGTATAGGGTATCAATCGTAGTCCTTTCGACAAGTAAGAGTGTCGAACCCAACGAGGAGCAGAAGGAAATGACAAGTGGTTTTCAGCAAGGTAATTTCTATAAGCACTGAAATTGTCGGTAACAAGTAGTTTGATAACAAGATAATAACGAGCAAGTAACGGTAACGGTAAGTAAAGTCCAACAAGGTGGCCCAGTCCTTTTGTGGCAAATGACATGCCAAAACAGTTTCTTATAATCAGCAACGCGTTCTTGAGGGTACATGGGAAGTTCATCTAGTCACTTTCATCATGTTGGTTTGATTTGTGTTTGCTACTTTGATAATTTGATATGTGGGTGGACCGGTGCTAAGGTGCTGTTCTTACTTGAACAAATCTCCTACTTATGATTAACCCCTCACAAGAATCCGCAACTACAAGAAAAGTATTAAGATCAAAATCTAACCATAGCATTAAACATTTGGATCCAAATCGGCCCCTTACGAAGTAGCGCATAAACTAGGGTTTGAGCTTCTGTCACTCTAGCAACCCATCATCTAATAACTACTCCACAATGCATTCCCTTAGGCCCAAATATGGTGAAGTGCCATGTAGTCGATGTTCACATGACACCACTAAGGGAATAACAACATACATATCATCAAAATATCAAACACATATCAAGTTCACATGATTACTTGCAACAAGATTTCTCCCGTAACCTCAAGAACAAAAGTAACTACTCATAAATGATAATCATGCTCAAGATTAGAGGGGTGTTAAATAGCGCAATGGATCTAAACATATAATATTCCACCGAATAAACCATATAGTAATCAACTACAAGATGTAATCAACACTACTAGTCACCCACATGTAGCAATTTGAGGTTTCAGTACAAAGATTGAACACAAGAGATGAACTAGGGTTTGAGAGGAGACGGTGCTGTTGAAGATGTTGATGGAGATTGCACTCCCAAAGATGAGAGGGTTGTTGGTGATGACAATGACGATGATTTCCCCCTCCGGGAGGGAAGTTCCCTTGGCAGAATTGCTCTGCCGGAGGGCAAAAGTGCTCGTGCCCAAGTTCTGCCTCGAGATGGCGGCGCTCCGTCCCAAAAGCCCTCTCCTTAGTTTTTTCTATGTCAAAATGACTTATATGCTAGAAGAGGGGCACCGGGGGTGGGCCGAGGAGGGCACAACCAACCATGGCGCGCCTGGGCTGCCTGGCATGCCCAGGTGGGTTGTGCCCCCTGGTGGGCCCCCTCTGGTAGTTATTTGCTCCAATATTCTTCATATATTCCAAAACAATTCTCTATAAATTTTCAGCTCATTTGGAGATGTGCAGAATAGGTAACTCTGATGTAGCCTTTTCAGGTCCAGAATTCCAGATGTCGGCATTCTCCCTCTTTGTGTAAACCTTGCATAATATGAGAGAAAAGGCATTATAATTACTCCAAAAAGCATTATTATGCATAAAAACATAGTAAATAACAGTAGGTAAACATGATGCAAAATGGACACATCAACTCCCCCAAGCTTAGACCTTGCTTGTCCTCAAGCGAAAAACCGAAATCGAAAAACATGTCCACATGCTTAGAGAGAGAGAGAGAGAGGTGTCGATAAAAACAAAATACGGACAAATAAGCATCATGCATATTATTATAACAACAACAAACTTTATCATAGAACTTTTATCACATAGCTTTTATAATAAACTTCTCATGAACAAGTAACAATTCATCAAAACATCGAAGTATAAAGCATGAACTGTATTGAAAACCAACAAACTATGTTCTCAGTAAACTTTGCAACTACAATTCATCATCTTTTCAGGAAGGGTCACGTATTGGAGCCTTTTGGCAAGTCCACATACTCAACCATCATATAATCTTCCATGATTGCTAACACTCAGCATACCCATGAGCAAAAAGTTTCAACCAGACACATAGGAAGATATGGGCTTATAGTTTCGCCTCCTGACGTATTCACCTCAAGGGTGATGTCAATAATAATAATTCATGCTCACTCATATCCAATTAGATATATGTGCCTAGATCTTTCCTCACCACACGATGCTCGCAAAAGAGAAAAATAAAAAAGAATAGGGAAGAATACTTTGACTCTTGCATAAAAGTAAATACATAAAAGTAAAAGATAGGCCCTTCGCAGAGGGAACAAGAGGTTGTCATGCGCTTTTTGGTTCGTATGCTCAATCTCTTAGTGCAAAAGAACGTCACATTGTATTGCTCCTTATGATAGCAACCTTTATTATGCAGTCTGTCGCCTTTATTATTTTTCCATCACAAGTTCGTACAACGCTCAATTTTCTCTTACACTAAATGACCTAACACATTTAGAAGCAATTTTTATTGCCTTATTGCACTGATGACAACTTACTTGAAGGATCTTACTCAATCCATAGGTAGGTATGGAGGACTCTCAAAACTAGATTTGGGTTTAAGGGCTTTTGGAGGCACAAGTAGTATCTCTACTTAGTGCGGAATTTTTGGCTTGCAAAGATAGGGGGCAAGCACCACATGTTAAAGGATCTATGACAATATACACTCTATGTGAATATGAACAAGCATAAATCATTATGTTGTCTTCCTTGTCCAACATCAACAAATTTGGCATAAAATATTTTGATGGGGGCTCACAATCATAAAAGATGTCCAAGATAGTGTATTTGCATGTGAATCTTCTCTTCCCTTATTAATTCTTTCAAGAATTGCATCATTGACCAATGTTATGTTTGTCAATCTGCAATAAATTTTACCACTTATACTTTTCCTTATGTGATGTCATTACTTACCATAAGATTAGCATATGATCTTTTTTTCATGATTCTTTTTCTTTATATTGATTGAAACAAAAAGGTAAAGAAAGAAAGGCTCAAACTAAACTTTATTATATATCTCGCACATGATTACAAAGATAGATAGATCACTAAGCAAAACACTCGAAAAGGAGCGAACTAAACTTTTATTCAACTAATTCAAAAGATAAATAAAGATCGAACTAAGATAAATAAAGGCAAAAGAGGTGGTTTGATATGATACAGGGGCACCTGCCCCAACCTTGGCACAAGCCAAGGGGAGTGCCCATACCCGAAACTCAAGTCTCCTTTGGTTGTGAAGAAGGTGATGGTGGTGGTGATGAGGCAGTAGCGAGCTTATCTTCTGGCTTCCATGGAAGTGGCTCACCATCATAAGAGGAAGAACGAGTCTCACGAGTCCTGCAACTAGAAGCTAAAATCATACCTTTAAATCTCGCCTCACATTCAAAGACTTGATTTTGAAGATCATAGATTTGGCTTTGAAGAAAATTGATTTTCTCATTGATGGTGAAGATGATGTCTTTCATGGACCGTCCATCCACCTTGAGATCACGGGTGAAATCCGCAATCATGAGGTGGCTGGAATTGAGTCCACGTTCCACCATCCCCTTGCACTTGAAGACCTCTTGCTCCATAGCTTCGAGCCTAGCCTCCACGATTCCCGTCCTCTTGGGCCCCTGGACGTCCCAGACGTGGAGCACCCCCTCACGCATCTCAATGACTTGAGGGTGCTGCATCACCTCCCACAAATACAGGTTGATGACGCTGTCGAAGAACTTGTCCTTGGAGGAGCTCGAGGCGGCCATGGTGGTCTAGATCTGTCAGAAAAACGGTGAGAAAGAAGAATAGAAGATTTCTCCGTGATACGGTGGACAATGGGTTCGGGGGGTATATAATGATTTTTTATCTTGGGAAACAAGAAAATGAGAGAAAAACAGAGTTCGGAAGGTACCTGAGGTGGGCACAACCTACCTGGGCGTGCGTGGCAAGCCAAGGGCGCCCTGGTGTCTTGTGCCCTCCTCGGTTGCCTTCTGGGTTGTTTATTATTTTCCTATTTTTTGTAATATTCCAAAACTGAAAAAAATATTTTTGCGGATTTTTCAGAGTCCGTTTACTTACCGTATCACGTATCTCCTATTTTTCACGATTTTGGAGTGTTCCGGAAGGTTTCCTTTATGTGTTCCTCCGGTGTCATAGTTTGGATAATATTGCTTTAAACATTAATAGGTGTACCTGTGATATAGTGTTTGATTCTCTGCCCATTGACAACCTTCGGGTTAGTACCTTCGGCATTATTTATTTTTATAGCTCCAGAGCGGTAAAACTCTTCGATAATATATGGTGCTACCCACTTGGAGAGAAGTTTTCCTGCAAGGAATCTGAAACAAGAGTTGTACAAAATAACATATTCTCCAACTATAAAATCTCGCTTTTGGATTCTTTTATCTTGCCATCTTTTTACCTTTTCTTTACATAGTTTGGCATTTTCATAACCTTGGGTTCTCCATTCATCTAGTGAGCTAGTATCAAATAACCTCTTTTCACCGGCAAGTTTGAAATCATAGTTGAGTTCTTTAACTTCCCAATATGCTTTATGTTCTAATTCAAGAGGAAAATGACAAGCTTTTCCGTAAACCATTTTATAAGGAGACATACCCATAGGATTTTTATATGCTGTTCTATAAGCCCAAAGTGCATCATCTAATTTCTTAGACCAATTCTTTCGGGACATATTGACATTCCTTTTTAATATTAGTTTTATTTCTCTATTGCTAAGTTCAACTTTACCACTAGATTGAGGATGATATGGTGATGCAGTTCTATGGTTAACATCATATTTAGCAAGCATTTTACGGAAAGCAACATGAATAAAGTGTGAACCACCGCCGGTCATTAAATATCTAGGGACTCCAAACCTTGGGAAAATAACGTCTTTGAGCATTTTAATAGAGGTGTTGTGATCAGCACTACTAGTTGGAATAGCTTCTACCCACTTAGTAACATAATCAGCAGCAACCAAAATATGAGTATACCCATTCGAGGAAGGAAAAGGTCCCATGTAATCAAAACCCCAAACATCAAATGATTCAACAACAAGTGAATAATTCATAGGTATTTCCTGACGCTTACTGATATTACCAATTCTTTGGCATTTATCACAAGATAAAACATACTTACATGAATCCTTGAAGAGAGTAGGCCAGTAAAAACCAGATTGCAATACCTTATGAGCAGTTCTATGTCCAACATGATGTCCCCCATAAGCTTCGGAGTGACACTGCCGTAGGATTTGTTCCCATTCATGCTCAGGTACACAATGTCTAATAATACCATCTACCCCCGGAAGGGGAAATCATCGTCATCATCATCACCAACAACCCTCTCATCTTTGGGAGGGCAATCTCCATCAACATCTTCAACAGCACCATCTCCTCTCAAACCCTAGTTCATCTCTTGTGTTCAATCTTTGTACTGGAACCTCTTATTGGTACATGTGGGTGACTAGTAGTGTTGATTAGATCTTGTAGTTGATTACTATATGGTTTATTTGGTGGAAGATTATATGTTCATATCCATTATGCTATTTAATACCCCTCTGATCTTGAGCATGATTATCATTTGTGAGTAGTTACTTTTGTTCTTGAGGTCATGGGAGAAATCTTGTTGCAAGTAATCATGTGAACTTGATATGTGTTCGATATTTTGATGATATGTATGTTGACATTCCCTTAGTGGTGTCATGTTAACGTCGACTACATGGCACTTCACCATATTTGGGCCTAAGGGAACGCATTGTGGAGTAGTTATTAGATGATGGGTTGCTAGAGCGACAGAAGCTTAAACCCTAGTTTATGCTCTACTTCATAAGGGACCGATTTGGATCCAAATGTTTAATGCTATGGTTAGATTTGATCTCGTTTGTTCAAGTAAGAACAACACCTAAGCATCGGTCTACCCACATATCAATTATCAAAGTAGCGAACACAAATTGAACCAACATGATGAAAGTGACTAGATGAACTTCCTGTGTACCCTCAAGAACGCTTTGCCTATTATAAGAAACTATTTTGGCCTGTCCTTTGCCACAAAAAGATTGGGCCACCTTGCTGAATTTTACTTACCGTTACTTGCTCGAAACAAATTATCTTGCTATCAAACTACCTATTGCAGATAATTTCAGTGCTTGCAGAAATTACCTTGGTGAAAACCACTTTTCATTTCCTTCTGCTCCTTGTTGGGTTTGACACTCTTACTTATCGAAAGGACTATGATTGATCCCCTATACTTGTGGGTCATCAAGGCTCTGGTGCCGTTGCCGGGGAATGAGGCGCTATTGGTAAGTGGAAATTGGTAAGGGAAAATTATTACTACGTGCTAAAATTTATTGTTACTTGTTACTATGGAGAACCATCCTTTGAGGGTTTTGTTCGAGGTATCTTCACCTCGACCAGAACCACAATTAGTTGCCCCTCAACCTACTGCACCTACTAAAAATATTGGTTCTGAAATTCCTTTGGGTATGGTAGAACTACTGCAAGCTAATCCTTATGCAAGACATGGAACTGAACATCCTGATATGCACTTGATATATGTGAATGAAATTTATGGATTATTTAAGCTTGCAGGTTTACCCAGAGATGAAGCTCAGAAGAGGTTTTCCCTTTATCTTTGATGGGAAAAGCATTGGCATGGTATAGGCTATCCGATGATATTGGATCTTGGAACTGGAATCAATTGAAACTGGAATTTCACCAAAAAGTTTATCCTATGCATCTAGTTCATCGTGATGGGAATTATATATATAATTTTTGGCCTCGTGAACGAGAAAGTATCGCTCTAGCTTGGGGGAGGCTTAAGTCAATGTTATATTCATGCCCCAATCATGAGCTCTCAAGAGAAATTATCATTCAGAATTTTTATGCTCGACTTTCTCATGATGATCAATCCATGCTCGATACTTCTTGTGCTGGTTCTTTTATAAAGAAGAGTATTGATTTCAGATGGGATCTTTTAGAAAGAATTAAATGCAACTCTGAAGATTGGGAACTCGACGAAGGTAAAGAGTCCGGTATTAAGCTTAAGTTTGATTGTGTTAAATCTTTTATGAATAACGATGCCTTTCACAAGTTTAGCACTAAATATGGACTTCACTCTAAGATAGTAGCCTCTTTTAGTGAATCATTTTCTACTCATGTTGATCTCCCTAAGGAGAAGTGGTTTAAATATCACCCCCTATTAAAGAACAAATTAAAGAACCGGTGTTAGCTAAAGAAGAAACTATTATTTACAATGTTGATCCAGTTGCGCCTACTGTTTATATTAAAAACCCACCTTTCCCTATTAAGATAAAGGAACATGCTAAGGTTTCAACTTTGGTACGCAAAAGTAATATCAAAGCACCCAGACCTTTAGAACAAATCATAGTAGAACCTAGTGTTGCTATGGTTAAAGATCTCTTGGTAGAAAATATTGATGGGCATGTTATTTACTTGTGTGATGAAGCTGCTAGAATGCCAAACCGGATAAAAAGATAAACATAGACCTGTTGTTGGCATGCCTGTTGTCTCAGTCAAAATAGGAGATCACTGTTATCATGGTTTATGTGACTTGGGTGCTAGCGTAAGTGCTATCCCTTTTACCTTATATCAAGAAATTATGGATGACATAGCACCCACTGAAATAGAAGACATAGGTGTTACTATTAACTTGCTAATAGAGACACCATCACACCACTTGGGGTTGTTAGAGATGTTGAAGTCTTTTGTGGGAAAATAAAATACCCTACTAATTTTCTAGTTCTTGATTCCCAGAAGATGACTTTTGTCCCATTATTTTTGGTACATCTTTCTTGAACACCATTAATGCTAAAATAGATTGTGAAAAACAAACTGTCGGTGTTGGTTTTGGTGATGAGTCTCATGAGTTTATTTTTTCTAAGTTTGGTCGAAAACATCATAAGAAAGAATACCTAGTAAGGATGAAATAATTGGTCTTGCTTCTATTTTCGTGCCTCCTACTGATCCACTAGAACAATATTAGCTAGACCACAAAAATGATATGCATATGAATGAAAGAAATGAAATAGATAAAAAATTCTTTGAACAGCGACCTCTGCTCAAACACAATTTGCCTATTGAAACTTTAGGATGTCCTCCTCCACCTAAGGGTGATCCCGTGTTTGAATTAAAACAATTGCCAGACACTTTGAAATATGCTTATCTTGATGAGAAAAAGATATATCATGTTATTATCGGTGCTAACCTTTCAGAACATGGAGAAGAAAGATTATTAAAAATTCTGAAGAAGCACCGAGCTGCTATTTGGTATACTCTTGATGATCTTAAGTGCATTAGTCCCACTCTATGTCTGCACAAGATTAATATGGAACCTGATGCTAAACCGTTGTTAATCACCAATGTCGTTTGAATCCTAAGATGAAAGAAGTGGTAAGAACAGGAATATTAAAGCTTCTTGAAGGAGATATAATCTATCCCATAGCTGATAGTAGATGGGTAACTCCCGTTCATTGTGTCCCAAAGAAGGGAGGTATTACTGTTGTTCCTAATGATAAAAATGAACTCATTCCAGAAAGAATTGTTACTGGCTACATAATGGTAATTGATTTTAGAAAATTAACTAAAACAACTAGAAAGATCATTATCCTTTGCCTTTTATTGATTAAATGCTAGAAAGACTAGATAAGCACACACACTTTTACTTTCTTGATGGATATTCAAATACCTCTTTCACAACCCGATCAAGAGAAAACCACCTTTACTTGCCCTTTTGGAACTTATGCTTATAGACGTATGCCTTTCGGTTTATGCAATGAACCCGCTACCTTTCAAAGATGTATGACTGCTATATTCGCTGATTTTTGTGAAAAGATTGTTAAGGCTTTCATGGATGATTTTTATTTACGGAACTTCTTTTGATGATTTCTTAGGCAACCTTGATCAAGTTTGACAAACAAGTGAGCAAACTAATCTTGTCTTGGATTGGGAGAAGTGCCACTTTATGGTTAATGAAGGTATTATCTTGGGGCATAAAATTTTTGAACGAGGTATTGAGGTGGATAAAGCTAAAGTTCATGCCATTGAGAAAATGTCATGTCCTAAAGATATTAAAGGTATTCGTAGTTTCCTTGGTCATGTTGGTTTCTATAGGAGGTTTATTAAAGACTTCTCTAAAATTTCTAGGACTCTTACATATCTTTTACAAAAGGTTGTTCCATTTCTTTTTGATGATGATTGTTTAGAAGCCTTTGAAACACTCAATAAAGCCCTAACTTATGCACCTATAGTACAACCAGCGGATTGGAACTTGCCTTTTGAAATTATGTGTGATGCTAGTGATTATGTTGTTGGTGTTTTTCTAGGACAAAGATTTGATAAAAAATTAAATGTTATCCATTATGCCAGTAAAACTCTAGACAATGCTCAATGAAATTATGCTACTACTGAAAAAGACTTTTTAGTAGTTGTGTTTGCTTGTGATAAATTCAAACCTTACATTGTTGATTCTAAAGTAAATGTTCACACCAATCATGTTGCTATAAAATATCTTATGGAAAAGATAGATGCTAAACCTAGACTCATTAGGTGGATCCTCTTACTACAAGAATTTGATTTACATATTACTGATAGAAAAGGAGCTAAAAACCCCGTAGCTGATAACTTGTATAGGTTAGAAAGTGTTCTAGATGACCCACTAACTATTGATGATAGCTTTCCTGATGAACAACTTGCTGCAATAAATGTCTGTCATAACACTCCCTGTTGTGCTGACTATGCTAATTACATTGTTGCTAAATATATACCACCTAGTTTCACATACCAACAAAATAAAAAATTCTTCTATGATTTAAGACATTACTTTTGGGTTGACCCACATATCTACCAGGGCGCGCCCATGTGGGTTGTGCCCACCTGGTGGGCCCCATATGTTAGTTATTTGCTCAAATATTCTTCATATATTCCAAAATAATTCTCCGTAAATTTCTTTTCATTTGGAGATGTGCAGAATAGGTAACTCTGACATAGCTTTTTCACGTCCAGAATTCCAGCTGCCGGCATTCTCCCTCTTTGTGTAAACCTTGCATAATATGAGAGGAAATGCATTAGAATTACTCCAAAAAGCATTATTATGCATAAAAACATAGTAAATAATAGTAGGTAAGCATGATGCAAAATGGACGTATCACCCACCTCAGGCACCTTCCCGACTCTATTTTCCCCTCATTTTGCTTTTTCCCAAGATAGAAGTTCTTTTATATACCCACCGAACCTATTGACCACTGTATTGCGGAGAAATCTTCAATTCTTCTTTCTTGATGTTTTTCTGACAGATCTGAAAATATGTCATCTCATGACTCAGAGGGTGAGAGTTGTGTTGCTGATTATATTGCAAACCCCAAGGTTTATGGAGATGTGGAACATTATGGTTGTACCATGGAGGAAGAAGAAGACTACGATCCAAAAGGGAAGGAAGAAACAAGCTCAGATAAAGACGAAGTTCCACTGCCCCAACCCGAGGACATGCATGTGAATTCAAGAAGTCAAGTCTCCCCAATAAAAACAAAGAAACCTAAGATCCAGTTTATCCCTTTTCATCTTCTGCAGGAAAACAAGCAAGAAATATGCAAAAATATATTAACGTTGGAGCAGGAGATTCATGACTTGAGGGAGGAAAATTCCCTCCTCAAGCGTAAGCTAAGGAGGAAGTGTGAAGCTGCTACATCATCACCACCACCACCTTCTTCACTAACAAATGAGACTTGAGTACATGGTATGGGCACTGCCCTTGGCTTGTGCCAGGCTTGGGGGAGGTGTCCCGGTATCATATCATGCCACCTTCTTTGCCTTTATCTATCTTAGTTCAATCTTTAGTTATCTTTTGAATTAGTTGAATAAAATTTTAGTTCAATCTTTTTCGAGTGTTTGCTTAGTGACCTATCTATCTATGTAATCGTGTGCGAGATATATAATAAAGTTTAGTTTGAGTTTTTGCTTTCTTTACTTTATGTTTCAATCAAAATAAAAGGAAATAATGAAAAAAAGATCATATGCTAATCTTATGGTAAGTAATGACATAACATAAGGAAAAGTATAATTGGTAAAATTTAGTGGAGATTGACAAACATTGCATTGGTCAATGATGCAATTCATGAAAGAATTAATAAGGGAAGAGAATATTCACATGCAAATACACTATCTTGGACATCTTTTATGATTGTGAGCCCTCATAAAAATATTATATGCCAAAATTGTTGATGTTGGACAAGGAAGACAACTTAATGATTTATGCTTGTTCATATTCACATAGAAGTATATTGTCATAGATCCATTAACATGTGGTGCTTTCCCCTATCCTTGCTAGCCAAAAATTCCGCACTAAGTAGAGATACTACTTGTGCATCCAAAAACCCTTAAACCCTATGTTGAGAGTCGACCATACCTACCTATGGATTGAGTAAGATCCCTCAAGTAAGTTGTCATTGGTGCAATAAGACAATAAAAATTGCTTCTAAATGTGTTGGATCATTTAGTCTAAGAGAAAATTGAGCGTTGTATGAACTTGTGATGGAAAAGTAATAAAGGCGACATACTACACAATAAAGGTGGCTATCATAAGGGGTAATATAACGTGGCATTCTTTTGCACTAAGAGATTGAGCATACAAACCAAAAAGCGCATGATAACCTCAGCTGCCCTCTGTGAAGGGCCTATCTTTTACTTTTATGTATTTCTTTTATTCAAGAGACAAAGTATTATTCACTATTCCTTTTTATTTTCTCTTTTTGCAAGCATCATGTGGTGAGGAAAGATATAGGCACATATATCCAGTTGGATATGAGTGAGCATGTATTATTATTGCTGACTTCACCCTTGAGGTGAATACGTTCAGAGGAAAAACTATAAGCCCCTATCTTTCTATGTGTCTGGTTGAAACTTTTTGCTCATGGGTATGCGGTGAGTGTTAGCAATCATAGAATATTATATGATGGTTTAGTATGTGGACTTGCCAAAAGGATCTGATGCGAGACCCTTCCTGGAAAGATGATGAATTGTAGTTGCAAAGTTGACCGAGAACATAGTTTTTGGATTTCAGTAGAGTTTATGCTTTATATTGCGATGTTGTGATGAATTTTTACTTATTCATGAGAAGTTATATGATAAAAGTTATGTGATAAAGTTCGTTGCTGTTATAATAATACGCATGATGCTTCTATGTCCGTATTTTGTTTTATCGACACCTCTCTCTCTCTCTCTCTAAGCATGCGGACATGTTTTTCGATATCACTTTTTTGCTTGAGGACAAGCGAGGTATAAGCTTGGGGAGTTGATAGGTCCATTTTGCATCATGTTTTCCCACAATTATTTATAATGTTTTTATGCATAATAATGCTTTATGGAGTAATTCTAATGCCTTTCCTCTCATAATATGCAAGGTTTACACAAAGAGGGAGAATGCCGGCAGCTAGAATTCTAGACCTGAAAAAGCTATGTCAGAGTTACCTATTCTGCACAACTCCAAATGAGCTGAAAAGTTATGGAGAATTGTTTTGGAATATAAAAAAATACTAGAGGAAATAACTACCGGAGGGGCTACCTCATGAGCACAAGACACTAGGGAATGCCTGACCCCCAGGCGCGCCCTGGTGGGTTGTGCTCAGCCCAGCCTACCTCTGGTGCCCATCTTCTGGTATATAGGTCACTTTGACATAGAAAAAATAGGGGGAGGACTTTCTAGATGGAGCGCCGCTGTCTCGAGGCGGAACTTGGCATTACAAAAAAAGACACATCCGTGACATTTTGGGCTGAACAAATTTTTTTCTGTCATACTTATGACACTTCTATGACGATAATTGTGACAAAACCCGGTATCATCATAGATGTGGTGGGCTCCTACTTCTATGACAAAAAATCACGACTGAAAATGGGCTTTTCGTCCTGGGCGGGACGGAGATGCAGCTGCATGACATTCTTTGGGCCGTCCATGACGGAAAAAACCGTGGTAGAAGCAAGGGGAAAATTTCGGGGAGTTCTCGGTTACGGTGGGTGGTTGGGCGCTGAGCGATGCGCGTTTCTCTCGTACACATGCGCGCGTGTGTGCGAGGCGTTGGGCTCTAACTGAACCTGAGCAATTGCACTAGCTACGTTACTGAACCCGAGTGATTCCTTCGCTATTGCTGCTAACTGAAGCCGATCGATGCTGCCTTTGGATGAACAGTGAGCGTTGCTGGGGGGTTTGGATGAATAGTTCCTGGTGGGGGTGGATGAACAGGACCCCGTGGTGTTGCCTCTGGATGAACAGGACCCCGATCGATCGAGCCGGTTGGGGCTGGATGAACAAGACCCTGTGGAGGGCTGGATGAACAGGACCACCCCGTGGAGGGCTGGATGAGCAATAGACGGTGGAGGGTTGGATGAACAGTAGCCCGTGGAGGGGTGGTTGAACAGGAGCCTGCGGAGAGGGCTGGTTGAACAGTAGTCGGTGGAGTAGCGCGCGGTGGAGGCTGGATGAACATGAGCCCGTGGATGAGCAGTCACAGGTGGAGGCTGGAGGAGGTCGATGGTGGATGAACAGTAGCCCGTGGAGGCTGGAGGGGGTCAACGGTGGAGATGAACAATATCCCGTGGAGTCCCGTTTTGTGGTACGCGCTACCTCTTAAGCACTGCGTTGGTTTTCCCCGAAGAGGAAGTGATGATGCAGCAAAGTAGCGTAAGTATTTCCCTCAGTTTTTGAGAACCAAGGTATCAATCCAGTAGGAGGCTACGCGCGAGTCCCTCGTACCTACACAAAACAAATAAATCCTCGCAACCAACGCGGATAGGGGTTGTCAATCCCTACACGGCCACTTACGAGAGTGAGATATGATAGATATGATAAGATAATATTTTTCGTATTTTTGTGGTAAAGATGCAAAGTAAAATAAGGAAAAGTAAAGAGCAAAGGAAATAACTAAGTAGTAGGAGATTAATATGATAAAGATAGACCCGGGGGCCATAGGTTTCACTAGTGGCTTCTCTCAAGAGCATAAGTATTCTACGGTGGGTGAACAAATTATTGTTGAGCAATTGACAGAACTGAGCATAGTTATGAGAATATCTAGATATGATCATGTATATAGGCATCACGTCCGAGACAAGTAGACCGACTCCTACCTGCATCTACTACTATGACTCCACTCATCGACCGCTATCCAACATGCATCTAGAGTATTAAGTTAAAAATAGAGTAACGCCTTAAGCAAGATGACATGATGTAGAGGGATAAACTCATGCAATATGATGAAAACCCCATCTTGTTATCCTCGATGGCAACAATACAATACGTGCCTTGCTGCCCTTACTGCCACTGGGAAAGGACACCGCAAGATTGAACCCAAAGCTAAGCACTTCTCCCATTGCAAGAAAGATCAATCTAGTAGGCCAAACCAAACTGATAATTTGAAGAGACTTGCAATCATACATAAAAGAATTCAGAGAAGATTCAAATATTGTTCATAGATGGACATGATCATAAACCCACAATTCATTGGTCTCAACAAACACACCGCAAAAAGAAGATTACATCAAATAGTTCTCCACAAGAGAGGGGAGAACATTGTATTGATATCCAAAAAGAGAGAAGAAGCCATCTAGCTAATAACTATGGACCCGTAGGTCTGAGGTAAACTACTCACACTTCATTGGAGGGGCTATGGTGTTGATGTAGAAGCCCTCCGTGATCGATGCCCCCTCCGGCGGAGCTCCGGAACAGGCCCCAACATGGGATCTCGTGGATACAGAAAGTTGCGGCGGTGGAATTAGGTTTTTGGCTCCGTATCTGATCGTTTGGGGGTATGTATGTATATATAGGAGGAAGGAGTATGTCGGTGGAGCAACAGGGGGCCCACGAGGGTGGAGGGCGTGCTTGGGGAGGGGGCGTAGGCGCGCCCCCTACCTCGTGGCCTCCTCTTTTGTGTCTTGACGTAGGGTCCAAGTCTCCCAGGTCTTGTTTGTTGAGAAAATCACGTTCTCGAAGGTTTCATTCCGTTTGGACTCCGTTTGATATTCCTTTTCTTCGAAACCCTAAAACAGGCAAAAACATCAATTCTGGGCTGGGCCTCCGGTTAATAGGTTAGTCCCAAAAATAATATAAAAGTGGATAATAAAGCCCAATAATGTTCAGAACAGTATATAATATAGCATGGAGCAATCAAAAATTATAGATACGTTGGAGACGTATCAAGCATCCCCAAGCTTAATTCCTACTCGTCCTCAAGTAGGTAAATGATAAAAACAAAATTTTTGATGCGGAGTGCTAATTGGCATAATTTTAATGTAATTCTTCTGAATTGTGGTATGAATATTCAGATCCGAAAGATTCAAGACAAAAGTTTAATATTGACATAAAAATAATAATCCTTCAAGCATACTAACAAAGCAATTATGTCTTCTCAAAATAACATGGCTAAAGAAAGTTATCCCTACAAAATCATATAGTCTGGCTATACTCCATCTTCACCACACAAAATATTTTAATCATGCACAACCCCGATGACAAGCCAAGCAATTGTTTCATACTTTTACATTCTCTAACTTTTTCAATCTTCACGCAATACATGAGCGTGAGCCATGGACATAGCACTATAGGTGGAATAGAATGGTGGTTGTGGAGAAGACAAAAAGGGAGAAGATAGTCTCACATCAACTAGGCGTATCAACGGGCTATGGAGATGCCCATCAATAGATATCAATGTGAGTGAGTAGGGATTACCATGCAACGAATTCACTAGAGCTATAAGTATGTGAAAGCTCAAAAAGAAACTAACTGGGTGTGCATCCAACTTGCTTGCTCATGAAGACCTAGGGCATTTTGAGGAAGCCCATCATTGGAATATAGAAGCCAAGTTCTATAATGAAAAATTCCCACTAGTATATGAAAGTGACGAAATGAGAGACTCTCTATTATGAATATCATGATGCTACTTTGAAGCACAAGTGTGGTAAAAGGATAGTAGCATTGTCCCTTCTCTCTTTTTCTCTCATTTTTTTATTTGGTCCTTTTCTCTTTTTTTATGGCGTCCTTTTTTTATTTTTTATTTTTAGTCCGCAGTCTCATCCCGACTTGTGGGGGAATCATAGTCTCCATCATCCTTTCCTCACTGGGACAATGCTCTAATAATGATGATCATCACACTATTATTTTTCTTACAACTCAACAATTACAACACGATACTTAGAACAAAATATAACTCTATATGAATGCCTCCGGCGGTGTACTGGGATATGCAATGACTCATGAGTGACATGTATGAAAGAATTATGAACGGTGGCTTTGCCACAAATACGATGTGGACTTCATGATCATGCTAAGCAATATGACAATGATGGAGTGTGTCATAATAAATGGAACAGTGGAACATTGCATGGCAATATATCTTGGAATGGCCATGGAAATGCCATAATAGGTAGGTATGGTGGCTGTTTCGAGGAAGGTATATGGTGGGTGTATGATACCGGCGAAAGGTGCGCGGTATTAGAGAGGCTAGCAATGATGGAAGGGTGAGAAAAGTGCGTATAATCCATGGACTCAACATTAGTCATAAAGAACTCATATACTTATTGCAAAAATCTACAAGTTATTAAATAAAAGTATTACGCACATGCTCCTAGGGGGGTAGATTGGTAGGAAAAGACCATCGCTCGTCCCCGACCGCCACTCATAAGGAAGACAATCAAAAAATAAATCATGCTCCGACTTCATCACATAACGGTTCACCATACATGCATGCTACGGGAATCACAAACTTTAACACAAGTATTCTTCAAATTCGCAACTACTCTACTAGCACAACTTTAATATCACCATCTTCATATCTCAAAACAATTATCAAGCATCGAACTTCTCATAGTATTCAACACACTCATAAGAAAGTTTTATTATTAGTCTTGTATACCAAGCATATTAGGATTTTAAGAAAATTACCATGCTATTTAAGACTCTCAAAATAATCTAAGTGAAGCATGAGAGATCAATAGTTTCTATAAAACGAATCCACCACCGTGCTCTAAAAGATATAAGTGAAGTACTAGAGCAAAACTACATAACTCAAAAGATATAAGCGAAGCACATAGAGTATTCTAACAAATTCCAAATAATGTATGGCTCTCTCAAAAGGTGTGTACAGCAAGGATGATTGTGGTAAACTAAAAAGTAAAGACTCAAATCATACAAGACGCTCCAAGCAAAACACATATCATGTGGCGAATAAAAATATAGCTCCAAGTAAAGTTACCGATAGAAGTAGGCGAAAGATGGGATGCCTTCCGGGGCATCCCCAAGCTTTGGATTTTAGGTGTCCTTAGATTATCTTGTGGGTGCCATGGGCATCCCCAAGCTTAGGGTCTTTCCACTCCTTGTTCCATAATCCATCAAATCTTTACCCAAAACTTGAAAACTTCACAACACAAAACTTAAAGTAGAAAATCTCGTGAGCTCCGTTAGCGAAAGAAAACAAAAGACCACTTCAAGGTACAGTAATGAACTCATTCTTTATTTATATTGGTGTTATACCTACTGTATTCCAACTTCTCTATGGTTTACAAACTATTTTACTAGCCATAGATTCATCAAAATAAGCAAACAACACACGAAAAACAGAATCTGTCAAAAACAGAACATTCTGTAGTAATCTGTAGCTAGCGCAAGATCTGGAACCCCAAAAATTCTAAAATAATTTTCTGGACGTGAGGAATTTATCTATTAATCATATTCAAAAAGAATTAACTAAATAGCACTTCCCAAATAAAAATGGCAGTAGTTCTCGTGAGCGCTAGCGTTTCTGTTTTTTACAGCAAGTGTAACAAGACTTTCCCCAAGTCTTCCCAACGGTTCTACCTGGCACAAACACTAATTAAACACAAAAAACACAAACAAAGCAGAGGCTAGATAACTTATTTATTACTAAACAGGAGCAAAAAGCAAGGAATAAAAATAAAATTGGGTTGCCTCCCAACAAGCGCTATCGTTTAACGCCCCTAGCTAGGCATAACAAGCAAGAATAGATCTAGGTATTGCCATAGTAATAAGATAGATTATTAAAACTCATTTCATATTCTCTAAATTAGGCAGAAAATTTTCTTTGAGGAAAGCAAAAGTAATCAAAAGGGCTAAATTTAATGGGGCAAAATTCCCCAAGAACAACCTTAGGAGGTATAGGTTCCTCTTTTGGTCCTTCGTATTGCACAACCAATTCATCATTGTAAGCATTCTTTTGACAGAACTTTGTGAGCCTATATTCAAGAGAATATCCTAGTTCATTATTTCGAATAGCCAAATCATCATTAAGTTCAGAAATTCTATGAACTAAAACATTGGTAGGAACCCTTTTTCTAAGATTTTCATTGAAAGCAACATAGTCTAGAGATTGAAAACGCATTATTTCTTCTTGATCAAAGAGGATGGCCTCTATGGGAGGAAGAAAAGCATCCACCCTATAATGTGCAAAGATTTCTTTGGCTTCTTTTATTATGAATCTAAACTCATGAGCCAAAAAGATAGTAGCGGCACGCTTAACAGAAGAATGTTCAATATTAAAAAATTCTAGGAAAATCCTTTGTATGCAAGGGTGCATGTGCATGAATTGTCTTTCAAGTTCAACTACAAGCATGGCAAGAGCGTCCTCAAGACTACTAGTTCTATGAAGGATGGAACTATCCATAGAAGGTAAAGCACCGGCACAAGTAAAGAAATCTTGAATAACTCCCTTTCCAATAATATTACCACTACCAACACGGAGTTTTTTTGTATGTAAGATGGGTGGTTCTTTAGCAGGAGCATCATAATTTTTCATGATATTATTATTGTCCATATCGACAATAATTTCCCCAATTTCAGACACAGAGGAAGAAGGTAAGGGACTAGCCATAACGACAAGCAAACGAACTAACACACAAGCAAAAAAAAAGCAAGCGGGCAAAAAGAGGCAAATAGAGAAAGAGATGGAGGATAGAGAGAGAGGGCGAATAAAACGGCAAGGATGAAGTGGGGGATAGGAAAACAAGAGGCAAATGGAAATTAATATAATGCGGGAGATAAGGGTATGTGATGGGTACTTGGTATATTGACTTTTGCCTAGACCTCCCCGGCAACGGCGCCAGAAGTCCTTCTTGCTTCCTGATACGTCCATTTTGCATCATGCTTTTATATCGATATTTATTGCATTATGGACTATTATTTCACTTTATGTCACAATACTTATGGCTATTCTCTCTTATTTTACAAGGTTTACATAAGGAGGGAGAATGCCGGCAACTAGAATTCTGGGCTGGAAAAGGAGCAAATATTAGAGACCTATTCTGCGCAACTCCAAAACTCCTGAAACTCCACGGAACATCTTAAAATAAATAAAGAAAAATCGTCGCAAAGATGAAGGCCAGGGGGCCCACACCCTGCTCACGAGGGTGGGGGGCGCGCCCCCCCTCCTAGGGCGCGCCCCCTACCTTGTGGGCCCCCTAGTGGCTCTCCGACGTCCATCTTCTCCTATATGAAGTCTTCCGATGAGAAAAAAATAGGAAGGAACTTTTCGGGACGAGACTCCGCCGCCATGAGGCGCAACCTTGGCGAAACCAATCTAGAGCTCCAGCAGAGCTGTTCTGCCGGGGAAACTTCCCTCCGGGAAGGGGAAATCATCACCATCGTCATCACCAACGCTCCTATCATCGGGAGAGGGCAATCTCCATCAGCATCTTCACCAGCACCATCCCATCTACAAACCCTAGTTCATCTCTTGTATCCAATTCTTGTCTCAAAGTCCGGGATTGGTGCTAGTAGGTTGCTAGTAGTGTTGATTACTCCGTGTAGTTGATGCTAGTTGGTTTATTTGGTGGAAGATCATATGTTCAGATCCTATATGCATATTATTACCCATCTGATTATGAACATGAATATGCTTTGTGAGTAATTACATTTGTTCTTGAGGACAAGGGAGAAGTCTTGCTATTAGTAGTCATGTGAATTTGGTATTCGTTTGATATTTTGATAGGATGTATGTTGTCTAGCCTCTAGTGGTGTTATGTGAACGTCGACTACATAACACTTCACCATTATTTGGGCCTAGAGGAAGGCATTGGGAAGTAATAAGTAGATGATGGGTTGCTAGAGTGACAGAAGCTTAAACCCTAGTTTATGTGTTGCTTCGTAAGGGGCTGATTTGGATCCATATGTTTCATGCTATGGTTAGGTTTACCTTAATACTTTTGTTGTAGTTGCGGATGCTTGAAATAGAGGTTAATCATAAGTGGGACGCTTGTTCAATTAAGAACAGCACCCAAGCACCGGTCCACCCACATATCAAATTATCAAAGTATCGGACGCGAATCATATGAACGTGATGAAAACTAGCTTGATGATATTCCCATGTGTCCTCGGGAGTGCTTTTCCTTATATAAGAGTTTGTTCTGGCTTGTCCTTTGCTACAAAAAGGATTGGGCCACTTTTCTCCACTTTATTTACTTTTGTTACTTGTTGCTCATTATAATTTATCTTATCACAAAACTGTCTGTTACCACTTATTTCAGTACTGGCAGAGAATACCTTGCTGAAAACCGCTTATCATTTCCTTCTGCTCCTCGTTGGGTTCGACACTCTTACTCATCGAAAGGACTACGATAGATCCCCTATACTTGTGGGTCATCAAGACTCTTTTCTGGCGCCGTTGCCGGGGAGTGTAGCGCCTTTGGTAGGTGGAATTTGGTAAGGAAAAATTTATATAGTGTGCTGAAATTTACTGTCACTTGTTACTATGGAAAGTAATTCTCTGAGGGGCTTGTTCGGGGTATCTTCACCCCGTCCAGTAGAGAAAAGAGTTGCTCCTCAACCTACTGAACCGATTGAAAATGAAACCCCTTTTCAAGTTCCTTCGGGTATGATGGAAAAACTGCTAGCTAACCCTTTTACAGGAGATGGAACAAAGCATCCTGATGAGCACTTAATATATGTGGATGAAGTTTGTGGATTATTTAAGCTTGCAGGTGTACCCGATGATGTTTCTAAGAAGAAGATCTTCCCTTGATCTTTGAAGGGAGACACATTGATATGGTATAGGCTATGTGATGATATGATATCATGGAACTATAAAAGATTGAAGTTGGAATTTCATCAAAAGTATTACCCTATGCATCTTGTTCATCGTGATCGCAATTATATATATAATTTCTGGCCTCACGAAGGACAAAGCATCGCTCAAGCTTGGGGGAGGCTTAAATCAATGTTATATTCATGACTCAATCATGAGCTCTTGAGAGAAATAATTATGCAAAGTTTTTATGCTCGGCTTTCTCATAATAATCAAACCATGCTCGATACTTCTTGTGCTGGCTCTTTTATGATGAAGACTATTGATTTAGATGGAATTTATTGGATAGAATTAAATGCAACTCTGAAGATTGGGACCTCGACGAAGGTAAAGAGTCAGGTATGACACCTAAGTTTGATTGTGTTAAATCTTTTATGGACACCGATATTTTCCATAAGTTTAGCACTAAATATGGACTTGACTCTGAGATAGCAGCTTCTTTCTATGAATCTTTTGCTACTTATGTTGATCTCCCTAAGGAGAAGTGGTTTAAATATCATCCTCCCATAGAAGTAAAAGTAGCTGCACCTATTAAAGTTGAAGAAAAGACTGTCACTTAGAATGATCCTATTGTTCCTACTTCTTATGTTGAGAAACCACCTTTCCCTGTTAGAGTAAAGGATCATGCTAAAGCTTCAACTGTTGTTTGTAAAAGCAATATTAGAACTTATACACCCCTGAGCAAGTTAAAGCAGAACCTAATATTGCTATTGTTAAAGATCTCCTGTTTGATAATATTGATGGGAATGTTATTCAGTTCGAAGGTGAAACTGCTAGAATTGCTAAACCTTGTGCTAAAGATAAACATAGACCTGTGGTAGGCGTGCCTGTTATTTCTGTTAAAATAGGAGATCATTGTTATCATGGCTTATGTGATATGGGTGCGAGTGCTAGTGTTATACCGCATACTTTATACGAAGAAATTAAGAATGAAATTGCACCTGCTGAGTTAGAAGGTATTGATGTCACAATTAAACTTGCCAATAGAGATACTATTTCACCAATTGGAATTGTTAGAGATGTTGAAGTCTTGTGTGGGAAAACTGAATATCCTACTGATCTTCTTGTTCTTACTTCTCCGCAAGATAGCTTTTGTCCCATTATATTTTGTAGACCCTTCTTGAACACTGTTAATGCTAGGATAGATTGCGAAAGAATGTTGTTACTATTGGCTTGGATGATATGGTTCATGAGTTTAATTTCTCTAAATTTAGTAAACAACATCGTGAGGAAGAATTACCTAGTAAGGATGAGATTATTGGTCTTGCTTCTATTGCCGTACCTCCTAGTGATCCTTTAGAACACTATTTGCTAGACCATGAAAATGATATGTTCATGAATGAAAGAAGGGAAATAGATGAAGTATTCTTTAAACAGGAACCTATTCTGCAACACAACTTGCCTGTTGAAATTTTAGGGGATCCTCCTCCACCCAAGGGTGATCCCGTGTTTGAGCTTAAACCGTTGCCTGATAATCTTAAATATGCTTATCTTGATGAAAAGAAGATATATCCTGTTATTATTAGTGCTAACCTTTCAGAGCATGAAGAAGAAAGATTATTGAAAACTCTGAAGAAGCATCGTGCTGCTATTGGATATACTCTTGATGATCTTAAGGGCATTAGTCCCACTCTATGACAACATAAAATAAATTTGGAAGCAGATGCCAAACTAGTTCGTGATCCTCAACGATGTCTGAATCCTAAAATGAAAGAAGTGGTAAGAAAAGAAATACTCAAGCTTCTGGAGGCAGGTATAATTTATCCCGTTGCTGATAGTCAGTGGGTAAGTCCTGTCCATTGTGTCCCTAAGAAGGGAGGTATTACTGTTGTTCCTAATGATAAAGATGAATTGATTCCACAAAGAATTATCACAGGTTATAGGATGGTAATTGATTTCCGCAAATTAAATAAAGCTACTAAGAAAGATCATTACCCCTTACCTTTTATTGATCAAATGCTAGAAAGATTATGCAAACATACACACTATTGCTTTCTAGATGGTTATTCTGGTTTCTCTCAAATACCTTTGTCGGCTAGAGATCAATCAAAGACTACTTTTACATGCCCTTTTGGTACTTTTGCTTATAGACGTATGCCTTTTGGTTTATGTAATGCACCTGCTACCTTTCAAAGATGCATGATGGCTATATTCTCTGACTTCTGTGAAAAGATTAGTGAGGTTTTCATGGACGATTTTTCCGTCTATGGTTCCTCTTTTGATGATTTCTTGAGCAATCTTGATCGAGTTTTGCAGAGATGTGAAGAAACTAATCTTGTCTTGAATTGGGAAAAGTGCCAATTTATGGTTAATGAAGGTATTGTCTTGGGGAATAAAGTTTCTGAAAGAGGTATTGAAGTTGATAAAGCCAAGGTCGATGCTATTGAAAAGATGCCATGTCCGAAGGACATCAAAGGTATAAGAAGTTTCCTTGGTGATGCCGGATTTTACAGGAGGTTCATTAAGGACTTCTCAAAAAATTCTCGGCCTCTGACTAATTTATTGCAAAAAGATATACCATTTGTCTTTGATGATGATTGTGTAGAAGCATTTGAAATACTTAAGAAAGCATTAGTCTCTGCACCTATTGTTCACCCACCTGATTGGAATTTACCCTTTGAAATTATGTGTGATGCTAGTGATTATGCTGTATGTGCTGTTCTAGGGCAAAGAGTTGATAAGAAATTAAATGTTATTCATTATGCTAGTAAGACTCTAGACAATGCTCAAAGAAATTATGCTACTACCGAAAAAGAGCTTTTAGCAGTTGTATTTTCTTGTGATAAGTTCAGACCTTATATTGTTGATTCTAAAGTAACTATTCACACTGATCATGCTGCTATTAAATAACTTATGGAAAATAAAGATGCTAAACCTAGACTTATTAGATGGGTTCTCTTGCTACAAGAATTTGATTTGCATATTGTTGATAGAAAGGGAGCCGAGAACCCCGTTGCAGACAACTTGTCTAGGTTAGAGAATGTTCTTGATGACCCACTACCTATTGATGATAGCTTTCCTGATGAACAATTAAATGTTATAAGTACTTCTCGTAGTACTCCATGGTATGCTGATTATGCTAATTATATTGTTGCTAAGTTTATACCACCTAGCTTCACATACCAGCAAAAGAAAAAGTTTTTATATGACTTGAGACATTACTTTTGGGATGACCCACATCTTTATAAAGAAGGAGTAGATTGTGTTATTAGACGTTGTGTACCTAAGCATGAACAGGAACAGATCCTACGCAAGTGTCATTCCAAGGCTTATGGAGGACACCACGCTGGAGATAGAACTGCACATAAGGTATTGCAATCTGGTTTTTATTGGCCTACTCTCTTCAAGGATGCCCGTAAGTTTGTCTTGTCTTGTGATGAATGTCAAAGAATTGGTAATATTAGTAGATGTCAAGAAATGCCTATGAATTATTCACTTGTTATCGAACCATTTGATGTTTGGGGCTTTGATTATATGGGACCTTTTCCTGCCTCTAATGGATACACACATATTTTAGTTGATGTTGATTACATTACTAAGTGGGTAGAAGCTATTCCAACTAGTAGTGCTGATCATAACACTTCTATTAAAATGCTTAAAGAAGTTATTTTTCCGAGCTTTGGAGTCCCTAGATATTTAATGACTGATGGTGGTTCACACTTTATTCATGGCGCCTTCCGTAAAATGCTTGCTAAATATGATGTTAATCATAGAATTGCATCTCCTTATCACCCACAGTCTAGTGGTCAAGTAGAGTTGAGCAATAGAGAGCTCAAATTAATTTTGCAAAAGACTGTTAATAGGTCTAGAAAGAATTGGTCTAAGAAACTTGATGATGCATTATGGGCATATAGAATTGCATACAAAAATCCTATGGGTATGTCTCCGTATAAAATGGTTTATTGAAAAGCATGTCACTTACCTCTCGAACTAGAACATAAGGCATATTGGGCTATTAAAGAGCTTAACTTGATGAATGGAGAACCCAAGCTTATGAAAATGCCAAGTTGTTTAAATAAAAAGTTAAAAGATGGCATGACAAAAGGATACAAAAGCGTGAGTTTAATGTAGGTGATTATGTATTACTATACAACTCTCGTTTAAGATTTTTTGCAGGAAAACTTCTCTCTAGATGGGAAGGCCCCTATGTTATCGAAGAGGTCTATCGTTCTGGTGCCATAAAAATCAACAACTTCGAGGGCACAAATCCGAAGGTGGTAAACGGTCAAAGAATCAAACATTATATCTCAGGTAATCCCATAAATGTTGAAACCAATATTATTGAAACCGTAACCCCGGAGGAATACATAAGGGACACCTTCTAGACCGTTTCAGACTCCGAAAAGGAATAGGTATGTGGTACGGTAAGTAAACCGACTCCAAAACAATTTTTAAGGCAATATTTCTCTGTTTTGGAATATTTAGAAGAATAGAAAAATAAGTAGCAGTCCGGGAAGGACACGAGGGCCCCACGAGGGTGGTGGGCGCGCCCTACCCCTCTGGGCGTGCCCCCTACCTCGTGAGCACCTCGTGTGCCTTCCGGACTCCGTTTTCTTGCACGATACGTATTTTGGTTGGTAAAAATTCATTATATAACCTCTCGAAGGATTTGACTCCCGTATCACGCAAATCTCCTCTGTTCTTGTTTCGAGCTGTTTTTTGTCAGGGTTTTCCAGGCTAGGCATCATGTTGTCTCCCTCCTCCAACAATGGTGACAATGATGCTTGGCTAATGAAGATAGATCTGAAGAGGGAAGAACCCACGAGGGTCAACAAGGATGAAAGGATCAAGAAGGCCATGGAGGATCAAGCTCCGACAGCAAAAGACATCCTTCAACTTGATCATAACCTTCTTACCCCAACTGAGATCGAAGCTTTCAAGATGATTGAGTTAGCTCGTATACAAAACAAGTATCTCACACAAGAAAATATTTTGTTGAAGGAGCATATTGACGCACTCAAGGGCATTATTCGCAAGCTGGAGGACCTCTTACGCTCGATGTGCGATTATCCGTCACCTCCACCTTCTTCACCGACAAAGGAGATATAATCACATGGGTATGGGCACTCCCCTTGGCAACTGCCAAGCTTGGTGGAGGTGCCCCGGTATCGTATCACAATCACAACTCCTATCTTTACTGTTTTTTCTTAATTCGATCATATTAGTAGTATCTTGATCTAGTAGAATAAAGTTTATGGCATGATCTAGTTTTGAGTTTGCTTTATGATCTCTCTTTGTAATCGAGTCCGTGAGCCATATATAATAAATATTAGTGTTGAGTCAAGGGCTTGATTATTTTGCCATGATCTTGGGCGAATAAAGGAAAGAAGAAAAGAATGAAAAGAAACAAAAAGTTCATATTGATCTTATTGAGAGTAATGACTTCACATAGAAAGAGTATGATGATTAAAAGTTGTTGGGAGTTGGCAGACATAGCTTTGGTCATTGTTGCAATTAATAGGAAGTAATAAGGAAAGAGAGGTTTTCACATATAGATATATTATCATTGACATCTTTTATGATTGGGAGCACTCATTAAAATATGACATGCTAAAGGATTGATGTTGGACAAGGAAGACAACGCAATGAGTTATGTCTTTCTTATATCTGAGATAAAGTATGTTGTCATGGATCCTCTAACTTGTTGAGCTTGCCTTTCCCCCTCATGCTAGCCAAATTCTCAGCACCAAGTAGAAATTCTACTTGTGCTTCCAAATACCCTTAAACTAGTTTTGCCATGAGAGTCCACCGTATCTACCTATGGATTGAGTAAGATCCTTCAAGTAAGTTCTCATCAGTACAAAGCAATAAAAATTGCTCCAAATATGTATGATTGATTGGCGAGGGAGAAATAAGCTTTATACGATCTTGTGATGTGGAAGTAATAAAAGCGACGGACTGCATAATAAAGGTTCATATCACAAGGGGCAATATAAAGTGACGTTCTTTCGCATTGAGATTTTGTGCATCCAACCATAAAAGCGCATGGCAACCTCTGCTTCCCTCTGTGAAGGGCCTATCTTTTATTATTATCTTCTACCTTATGCAAGAGTCACGGTGATCTTCACCTTTCCTTTTTCATTTTATACTTTGGCAAGCTCAGCATGTTGGAAAGAACATGATACATATATCTAATTGGATATAGGGGAGCATGAATTATTACTGTTGACATTACCCTTGAGGTAAAAGGTTGTGGGGCAAAACTATAAGCCCCTATCTTTCTCTGTGTCCGATTAAAACTTCATAACCACAAGTATTGCGTGAGTGTTAGCAATTATGAAGGACTAAATGATAGTTGAGTATGTGGACTTGCTTTTTAGCTCTGACATAGACTCTTTTCGATGTTATGATAAATTGCAGTTGCTTCAATGACTGAGTTTATAGTTTGTCGGAGCCCAATAAGGTTTATGATTTATACTTTTGCATTGTGAATAGATCATCACTTGAACATAAGTAATCATATGAAAAAATCTATATATGTTGCTGTTATGAGAATAATCATGATGCCTTCATGTCCGTATTTTATTTTTATCGACGCCTCTACCTCTAAACATGAGGACAGATTTATTGTTATCGGCTTTTCGCTTGAGGACAAGCAAGGTCTAAGCTTGGGGGAGTTGATACGTCCATTTTGCATCATGCTTTTATATCGATATTTATTGCATTATGGACTGTTATTTCACTTTATGTCATAATACTTATGGCTATTCTCTCTTATTTTACAAGGTTTACATAAGGAGGGAGAATGCCGGCAGCTGGAATTCTGGGCTGGAAAAGGAGCAAATATTAGAGACCTATTCTGCGCAACTCCAAAAGTCCTAAAACTCCACGGAACATCTTAAAATAAATAAAGAAAAATCCTCACCAAAGATGAAGGCTAGGGGGCCCACACCCTGCTCACGAGGGTGGGGGGCGCGCCCCCTCCTAGGGCGCGCCCCTACCTCGTGGGCCCCCCGGTGGCTCTCCGACGTCCATCTTCTCCTATATGAAGTCTTTCGATGAGAAAAAATAGGAAGGAACTTTTCGGGACGAGACTCCGCCGCCACGAGGCGGAACCAATCTAGAGCTCCGGCAGAGCTGTTCTGCCGGGGATACTTCCCTCCGGGAGGGGGAAATCATCACCATCGTCATCACCAATGCTCCTCTCATCGGGAGAGGGCAATATCCATCAACATCTTCACCAGCACCATCTCATCTCCAAACCCTAGTTCATCTCTTGTATCCAATTCTTGTCTCAAAGTCCGGGATTGGTGCTAGTAGGTTGCTAGTAGTGTTGATTACTCCTTGTAGTTGATGCTAGTTGGTTTATTTGGTGGAAGATCATATATTCAGATCCTATATGCATATTATTACCCCTCTGATTATGAACATGAATATGCTTTGTGAGTAATTACGTTTGTTCCTGAGGACAAGGAAGAAGTCTTGCTATTAGTAGTCATGTGAATTTGGTATTCGTTTGATATTTTGATAAGATGTATGTTGTCTAGCCTCTAGTGGTGTTATGTGAACGTCGACTACATAACACTTCACCATTATTTGGGCCTAGAGGAAGGCATTGGGAAGTAATAAGTAGATGATGGGTTGCTAGAGTGATAGAAGCTTAAACCCTAGTTTATGCGTTGCTTCGTAAGGGGCTGATTTGGATCCATATGTTTCATGCTATGGTTAGGTTTACCTTAATACTTTTGTAGTAGTTGCAGATGCTTGCAATAGAGGTTAATCATAAGTGGGATGCTTGTTCAAGTAAGAACAGCACCCAAGCACCGGTCCACCCACATATCAAACTATCAAAGTGTTGAACGCGAATCATATGAACATGATGAAAATTAGCTTGACGATATTCCCATGTGTCCTCGGGAGCGCTTTTCCTTATATAAGAGTTTGTTCCAGCTTGTCCTTTGCTACAAAAAGGATTGGGCCACCTTGCTGCACTTTAGTTACTTTTGTTACTTGTTGCTTGTTACAATTTATCTTATCACAAAACAATCTGTTACCACTTATTTCAGTACTGGCAGAGAATACCTTGCTGAAAACCGCTTATCATTTCCTTCTGCTCCTCGTTGGGTTCGACACTCTTACTTATCGAAAGGACTACGATAGATCCCCTATACTTGTGGGTCATCACTTCCTCGTGAGTACTGCGTTGGTTTTCCCCGAAGAGGAAGGGATGATGCAGCAAAGTAGCGTAAGTATTTCCCTCAGTTTTTGAGAACCAAGGTATCAATCCAGTAGGAGGCTACGCGCGAGTCCCTCGTACCTGCACAAAACAAATAAATCCTCGCAACCAACGCGGATAGGGGTTGTCAATCCCTACATGGCCACTTACGAGAGTGAGATATGATAGATATGATAAGATAATATTTTTCGTATTTTTGTGGTAAAGATGCAAAGTAAAATAAGGAAAAGTAAAGAGCAAAGGAAATAACTAAGTAGTAGGAGATTAATATGATAAAGATAGACCCGGGGCCATAGGTTTCACTAGTGGCTTCTCTCAAGAGCATAAGTATTCTACGGTGGGTGAACAAATTATTGTTGAGCAATTGACAGAACTGAGCATAGTTATGAGAATATCTAGATATGATCATGTATATAGGCATCACGTCCGAGACAAGTAGACCGACTCCTACCTGCATCTACTACTATGACTCCACTCATCGACCGCTATCCAACATGCATCTAGAGTATTAAGTTAAAAATAGAGTAACGCCTTAAGCAAGATGACATGATGTAGAGGGATAAACTCATGCAATATGATGAAAACCCCATCTTGTTATCCTCGATGGCAACAATACAATACGTGCCTTGCTGCCCTTACTGCCACTGGGAAAGGACACCGCAAGATTGAACCCAAAGCTAAGCACTTCTCCCATTGCAAGAAAGATCAATCTAGTAGGCCAAACCAAACTGATAATTTGAAGAGACTTGCAATCATACATAAAAGAATTCAGAGAAGATTCAAATATTGTTCATAGATAGACATGATCATAAACCCACAATTCATCGGTCTCAACAAACACACCGCAAAAAGAAGATTACATCAAATAGTTCTCCACAAGAGAGGGGAGAACATTGTATTGATATCCAAAAAGAGAGAAGAAGCCATCTAGCTAATAACTATGGACCCGTAGGTCTGAGGTAAACTACTCACACTTCATTGGAGGGGCTATGGTGTTGATGTAGAAGCCCTCCGTGATCGATGCCCCCTCCGGCGGAACTCCGGAACAGGCCCCAACATGGGATCTCGTGGATACAGAAAGTTGCGGCGGTGGAATTAGGTTTTTGGCTCTGTATCTGATCGTTTGGGGGTATGTATGTATATATAGGAGGAAGGAGTATGTCGGTGGAGCAACAGGGGGCCCACGAGGGTGGAGGGCGTGCTTGGGGAGGGGGGTAGGCGCGCCCCCTACCTCGTGGCCTCCTCTTTTGTGTCTTGACGTAGGGTCCAAGTCTCCCAGGTCTTGTTTGTTGAGAAAATCACGTTCTCGAAGGTTTCATTCCGTTTGGACTCCGTTTGATATTCCTTTTCTTCGAAACCCTAAAACAGGCAAAAACATCAATTCTGGGCTGGGCCTCCGGTTAATAGGTTAGTCCCAAAAATAATATAAAAGTGGATAATAAAGCCCAATAATGTTCAGAACAGTAGATAATATAGCATGGAGCAATCAAAAATTATAGATACGTTGGAGACGTATCAGTACGCCACACCCCTCCCAATGAACAGGACCCCCGTTTTGACCGTAGCGCTCCAACACAAGTCTGTTTCCTCCGTTTTGCGGTACGCCACACCCCTCCTGATCAACAAGACCCCATTTCGACCGTAGGAGGTCCGTTTCCTTTGTTTTGCGGTAAGCCAGACCCCTCCCGATGAACAGGATCCCGTTTCGAACATGGCCAGTCGAACACAAGGTCGTTTCCTCCGTTGTGCGGTACACCAGGCCTCGTTTCCATCGGCTGTTCCGTCCAAGCCCTCCTGATGAACACGACGACGCATTCCATTCTGACCCAGCCGGTTGGCTCCGCATGAACACGATGATGACGTTGTTTCTCTGTTCCGACCCAGCCATGTACACGAGCCCTGGCCGTACGTATGCGCGAGTAGGCGTTCGAGACCCTTCCCGTATGTACGTACGTGTCCGTATTTTCTTTCTTGCACACTAGCCGTTGTACGTACGTGTACATGCTATGTGCGCGCCTGTACTACGACACGTGCGCGCCTCTACATGGACCAGTATGTACGTACACGTTCGCGACCAGAATGACAACACTACGTATGCTTCGACTAGGTGGGTCCCGACTGTCAGGTACTTCCTTGCGTGCGAAGATGTAGCTAGTGGGTCCCATCAGTCAGGGGGGAATTTTTTTTCGTGAAATACGGTGGCCCTTCCGGTGGGTCCCTGCTGTCAGGTGGAGGAATAATTATTTTGCGCGTAATAAGGAGGCACTTCTTTGCGGCCGCCGTGGACCCAGCTGTCAGCCTCTCCACGTATAGTACTCTTTCGATGGAAGTCGTTCCTTGACCACGTTGACCACGCCGCGCCGAGAGCACCAGGGCGGTGGACGACGGTGAGGCCTAGGAAGGGGACGACATGGAGCCGGGGAAGACGCGGTAGTGGAAGCCCGCGCAAAGAGGAGTATGAGGGTTCACTGGTTCGGCTGTGGTGTGAGGCTGCCGTAGCCGCAGAATAACAGGGTGTGTGGGTGAGTGGAGGGATGACCTGGCCAGCGGTGGGGGTAGTAGGGGCGGTGAGGCCTCTATGACAGTACAGCCGACCACGGGAGGCAGGAGCAGGCGGCACGACCGGCGCTGCTTTGGGCGGCTGGAGCAAGAAGACCAGAGGTTGAAGACGCACTGGATGGACATCCTACGGTCACTACAGCTGGAATCGTTTATATTGACTAAGTTGACAAAGTCCTTGGTATGCCTGAACTTAGTAGGCCCACAAGTCAGCCTTCGAAACGGTGCACCCCAGATGTCAGGGGGAGGAATCATTTTTTGGGCAGCTGAAGCTAGAATATCTGAGATTGAAGAAGAAGCACGACATCCGCTGGATAGACATCCAAACGGCCATTGCTGCTAGAACAGTGTGTTGACTATAATAAGTTGACAAAGCCTGGCATACGTGTCAACTTCTTTTTTTAGGGGACGCGTCAACTTAGTAGGCCCACAAGTGTGTGGCAGAGAACTTATAGCCCATTTGCGATTTATATGAATGTACAAACCAGTTTTGAATTCTAATGGAATTTACTACAACCCATTTATAGTTTGTTAAAAGTACAACCCATTTTCTAGCTAGGACAACAATTAATAATTTCAACCAACCGTTCAAGACAGAATTAAATAAAATTTCCCACATTTTGATGGGATCCAAAATATTTTTTTTCCCGAAATTTCTAGTCAGATTGAATATACATTTGTATTACGTAAAAATCCAATGAAACATTGCGGGCACAAAAATAAAAAATTAAGATTTTCAAAATCCATAAATAATATTTTATAAACTAATTTCGTGTTTGGTGCATTTTTTATAGTTACTACCTAGTTTTTATAATTACATCCCATTTATTATTTTTAAAGCCCATTTTCCTGTTAAGCCTAATGCGTCCATCCTAGGAAAGATTTGCGGCCCAGCGGGGCAGAGAATAACAAGTTGACCTTGCTTGGGTATTCCTCAAAAAAATGTATAGCTGGGCTAGCAATTTTTGTCTTGAAAAAAAATTAATATCTGGGCTGGATATCTGTACTGGGCTAGACGGGCCATAGCCCGCCCAGTTAATACACTGCTCTCCTCTGAACAACAACGAAAACATCGCCAAGTAAAATTCTGCAGTGCTCACGCCTCAAAAACACAAATACTGCTCGAGCTGCTTGGTCCCAGCTGTCGGCCACACCTTGTGCAATTCTCTCGTTTATATTGACTACATAGGTTGACAATGGTGTTGGACCGTGATGTCAGGAAACTAGGAGGAAGCAAAAAAACTATAGTTGTACATAATAAGGAGGCACTTGTGTACGTACGGCTATGGACCTAGTGGGTCCCTACTGTCATCCAGTCAAAATAAAGTCATCTCCTGAATCCTCATGTTCATTGACCACGTTAACAATGCTCGGCGCCACGGCGAGCGCAACAACTGGAAGGACGACGGAGAGGGCCTTGCAGGCCCTACAAATGGTCTGATACAACGCCTGCTGCTCATTCAGGAAGCCAGGAGCTAGGATCATCTCACACCTATGAGCACCTTCGAGAGACTAAGACAACATGAAACGGTAAGGCCGCGCTTGGGAGCTCTAGTTTATTTCACACCTGTATTAAGATACAAGTGTAATTTACTCATCATTGGAAACAACGCGTAAAATACAGGCGTAATGAAACCGAGGGCCTGAGGTCTATAAGTAAAACCGGCGGGTTACGTGTGTAATTTGAGAGGCCAGTGTATATTTTACTAGTCAAAATCGACCAACCAAGCGCTTCCCCGAGACCATCTGCTTTTATTTACAAGCGTCAGTTCTACAAGAGGTTTTGGTTGGAAAACGGCGATCTAATCACGGCCTAAGATGATGAGTTGGTCGGAAGATCATATAGTTTCACGTCTAACCTACCCGACTTGTCGTATATGCTATGAATGAAACAGAAAACGATGAACTTCTTAAGCATGGAAACAACAGAAGAGGATAATCTTCTTAACAAGAAAATCACTGGCATTAGATCGACATGCAAAACAATACGAAGCATTATTCTCAGGACGCACAGTGAACAGCTCGTGATGCCGCATGCCACAACATTCCAAGCTCAACTTTGCAATCAAACACAAGGCCTGGCATTACATAGACAATATTTAGAACAAACTCTTAAAATATCTTACATGAGTCAACATTCATGTGACTATGCATCTCAGCAGAGTAAATATTTACTTCTGAACTGAAGACAAGAACAGGAAAAAACGATCGACGTTGCTCACAGCAAAGAGCATCCCACTCAAAAATATCAAATGCATGTCTTTTGGCTAACATCAATGAGCAAAAATTGACAAGGTTTTCCAATTCCAATATATTAAACTAATGTCAACTTTGACAAGCTTTTCCCATTCAAAATATGTAATGCCTATGATTGTGGAACGAGCAGGGTTTGTCATCAGTTTGTCATCTGATAGTCCGATGGCTCAAGGTGACGACGAATGATTAGAGAACCACTCGATGTATTGCGCATGATGAAGTATTATGGAGGACACGAACCATCTAAACATTTTGTGAAGTTCCACTAAAATCAAGCTGAGCATCCCCGTGGATTTCGTATTTATATGCTGCTAGAAAACAAAGACACATCGGCACACACATTAATATTGGCCCCAGTGTCAACCCACCAATCGGTGGACTAACAAACTGAAAGTACAGTAAACAGATTACCATACCCAGATGCCCCATCAATGTTGCTTAGAGTGACATTGACAGACTTGGAGTCCTGTCCTGGCTTCTTGGTACTTGCTTGGGCACTTGTTTGCCCAGTGTTCCTCCGAACCACAAGTAAAGAAGCCATCTCTCTTTTTGTCTTTATTCTTACCCTTCTTAATGGCTGACGCTAGCAGCACCATTCAAACATATAGTCCGGTGGATCAAGGTGATGACGAATGATTAGAGAACCATCCGATGTATTGTGCATGATGAAGTATTATGGAGGACACAAACCATCTGGACATTTTGTGTAGTTCCACTAAAATCAAGCTGAGCATCCCTGTTGATATCATATTTATATGCTGCAAGAAAACACAGACACAGCAGCACACACATGAATATTGGCCCAAGTGTCAACCCACCAATCGGTGGACTAACAAACTGAAAGTACGGTAAACAGATTACCATACCCAGATGCCCCATGATTGTTGCTTAGAATGACATTGATAGATTTGGAGTCCTGTCCTGACTTCCTGTACTTGTTTGGGCACTTTTTGCCCAGTGCACTCCACGTGTTGTAGAGTTTCCTATGCTCTCTGCAGACTAGTCATGTCACCAGCGTCTACTAATACTCTGTAAAGCTTCTCGGTCATTCCTTGTGTAATGTAGCGCAAACAATGACTGCTTCTTTCTGCAAAGTGGTAAGACCAACTGGACCCACTAATGGAGCAGTTTGCCTTAGATACATTGGCTCCTTTTGTGCAGTTCAACTAAAATCAAAGTCGGAATAAAACCGAGCTTTAATTTTGATATCCCTATATGCAACCATAGGTATAAGGGAAACAATTACTGAGAAATAATGGTTGATGACTTGTACTCCCAGAAGAAAAACATCTACTGATCTACCTTGTCTTAATGGGAAACAAAGAAGGAGAGTAGCAATTCTCAATCAGTGTGATTCATTCATATTTACTGAGACATTATCTTAACAATGCCTTGTTTCAACATGTATAAAGAACGACAAAGCATAAAAGTATCATTCCTAAAACAATGCGGCTGATTCATTTTAACAGATACATTATCTTAACAATACCTTGGTTAAACATGTAGAAAGAACTACAAAGCAGGATAGTACCATTTGTAAAACACTGTAACTAATATATAATAATAGAGACATTATCTGAACAATACATTTCTTAAACATGTACTCCGGCCAATCCCTAACAGAAATGGTACTCCCGCCGATTCCTAACAAGTGTTGCAGTTTTGAACTAAGATTCGGTAGTTAATTCTGAGGAAAGTAGGTACTGACCTTTCAAGACCAAGATTTGAAACAACTCCTGAGGAAGATCTAAAAGAGATCTCAACACATATATGGAAATCCGGTCTCATTTTGTGTAGTTCCAACAAAATTAAGCGAAGCAAAATGTCGCAATAGCAACAAGTTGAATAGATATCCCTGTTTTAACAAAGGAAAAAAAGGAATCAATTACTGGCCAATGAAGGAGGATGAAACATGCGGACACAAAAATGGCAATCCCGCCAATCCCTAACAAGTGTTGTAGTTTCGAAATAAGATTCAGTAGTTAATTCTGAGAGTGGGATTGCTTAATTTTACCATCGGCGTTAGATTAACAAAAAGCATAAACAGTTCCAGGGGAGAGCGGGCGCAACAACAACATGTGCTTCCATCTACTTATAAAGGGGGTGATGCAGAGTTTGTTGTAACAAAGCAACAAGCATAATGTCTGGGTTGGTCCCATTTTTGTTCACTACTTAATGGGAAAAGACAGCAATACAATAGCTTCAATTCAACATTTATTTAAAACAGTACCAATACAAGTAGCACATCATCTCAAAACACACCGCACGATCATGTGGATGAAGGCAAGTACCAACCTATCATGACACACACAAGATCACGTACGAATCTGCCAACACGAATAGGAAATCCAATCTCATTTTGTGCAGTTGCACTGAAATCAAGTAAAGTCGTCGTTTTGACATTTAAGTTTGCTATAGCAACAAGTTTAATAGATATCCCTGATTTAACAGAGGCAAAAAGGAAACAATTACTGCCAATAAAGGAGGATGAAACATGCGGCCACAAAAAGAAGCATCTACCTCATCTTGATGGAAAACAAAGTATAGGACAGTAGCATTTCTAAAACGGTTGCATTGATTCATATTAACAGAGAAATTATCGTTAAATAGTTCAGTAGTTAATTCTGAGAGTGGCATTGCTTAATTTTACCATCAACATTAGATTAAGAAAAAACATAAATAGTTCCAGGGACGAGTGGGCACAACAACACCATGTGCTTCCATCTACTTATAAAGGGGGTGATGCAGAGTTTGTTGTAACTAAGCGACAAGCATCATGTCTGGGTTGGTACCATTTTTGTTCACTACTTAATGGGGAAAGAGAGCAATACAATAGCTTCAATTCAACATTTATTTAAAACAGTACCAATACAAGTAGAACAACATCTCAAAACACACTGCACGATCATGTGGATGGGACATGGGACATGGGACATGCCAGCACCATGTGCGTCCACCCGTATAAATGGGTGATGCAGAGTATGTAGCCAAGCAGCATATCTGCGTTGGTCCCATATTTGTTCTCTTTGAAACTTTTTCCCATGTGAGGGTAGCAAATCTAGTCCTGCGCAAACTACCTGACCCCCTAGTTTCTTTCCCTTTTCAACAAAGAGTTCGGTTCCTTACAGATGTGTGTACTGGGTTACCCTCCTTTTCCCTTTTCGACCAACAAAGCGGCTGGATAGCTAGTCTATACTACTTTCCCTCCCTCCTTTCCTCATTGAACCACGTCCTAGATTCATGCTCCACCCCACCGCACCCTTCTTTCCTCTTTGAACCAAGACCTAGATTCGACTACAAAATCAAAAAAGATCCGCATGCAGCTAGACCAATGATGGTTTCAAAGAAACTTATACCTTAGGGTCATCGGGATGTGGCAAGGCGTGCGGCGGGAGGTCGGATCTGCCCACACTACGTAGGGCAGCGAGGAAGAAGGGGTCGGTGGACCTCCCGCACAAGCACGGGGTGAAAGAGAAAAGCGCAGCCGGCAGTGGATTACCTCCCTCGCCGAAGGCGATAGAGTGAACGCTGCACCTCCCTCCCCTTCCCAATGCGATGGGGTCCGGACGCCTCCTTCGCCAGCTGTGAGGGGGGTGAGACAGACAGAGGCCACAACACAGTCTTGTTTAGATCTGGTGAAGAGGGTGAGAGACTATGAATATAGCAAACCCTAGCAAAGGAACGCTGAGCCTCCAGTGTGTGTGTATATATGTAGTGCGGCGAGAGTGTGGAGAGTGCAAACCCTAGCGAACAAGCGTTGAGGCTCCAGCTTATATATATACTGTAGTACGGACTGAGCTCCGGTGCCTTAACTGCACCTGCTTTTGGCTATATGACAGGTGGACCAGCCACATTTTGGGCCTACCTGTCATAAACCCAAAGGCAGGTGCACTAAAGTCAATGAAGCTGCGTCCATATAGTACTCGTGTATACGGCTAATATATAGTGGAGTGGTTTTCTTACTCTCTGCATAATAATCGTTTTAAATTGTGTAAGTATGAAACAAAACTCTTTATTTAACGTACCAGTGAAGAAAACTACTACTCCCTCTGTTCCTAAATATTTGTCTTTCTAGAGATTTCAACAATTGACTACATACGGAGCAAAATGAGTGAATCTACACTGTAAAAAATGTATATATACATCCATATGTGGTAGTCCTTTTCAAACCACTTGAAAGACAAATATTTAGGAATGGAGGGAGTACTTCCGATGAACTAACAATCCACGCGTCCTGATTGCACTTGCTGTCCTTCACGTGCGGTACACTACCCTCCCTTAAGTGAACAACTACACATGCGCCAAATTAACGGAAACGTGTGAGGGTGTGTACAAATAAAGAATTTTAATTTCAATTATCGGAAAGGTTTGAGCATATGTACAGTTTGCCCTCTCTAATAATTATGGTTTGTTGTGTTCGGCCTAAACTTAGTCAAACTTTACAAAGTTTGACTTCAGTCAAATCTAATATGCGGAGTAAATAAAAATGGAGGGCTACTACGTCCATCCGGGTTTTTAGTCCACACCCATTTTTAATCAAAGTTAATAGCTGGACAAATAAAGTTATAGGGCAGCTGGAGACAAAGTTGTGAGAAGGCTTAGAATCAATACAAAACTTATGCTCTTAGTACCAACGTCGATCCTTCTTCGAGGAAACTTTTGGTTTATAGCCAATTATGTGATAGAATTGCACCAACGTGAAAGACGACTGCGTCTCCAATGCAACCAAGGTGAACTGAGGAAGGATATCATCTTTGTGGGTAACAAGCAAAGAGCACTGATGGAAGACAACTTGTTTTTCATTGAAAATCGATCAGCTTCACTAGCCGACGCAACCATGAGGCGCAACCATGAGCATTGATAGGTCATCGTGGTGATGCATCATCCATTTGGCATCAAGTTTGGGTGAGGCACCTATGAAGTTCGACAAATCCTCATTGTGGTCTGTTCTTCTTAGTAATCAAGCTCGAGGAAGGACAAAACACGTGGCACTTGAATTACTTACTTGGCGTTGGTCATCGACTGCGGGTGGATGGCTCTCTCCTCTCCTCTCCATCCGTTGGCTGCGTTCCCCTCCCCCTCCTCTCTTTTGGCGGCACCGTCGCCTCGTGCGGCCTCCCCCCCTCTTCCCCATCGACTCCTGCTCGCTCCTCCCTGGCGGCGCTCTCCTCCCCCTCTTCTGCCCCGGCGCTCTCGCCTCGCGCCGCCCTTCCTGCTCCTTCTAGGGCCAATAGGTTCTGGGTTCTCGATTCGGAGGATTCGGGGTCGGACTCCGATGCCTTCCCTTCCCCTCCTCGTCCGGTGCTAGTGGGCGGCCTCTCCGTCATTTCGGCCCCGGGCCGCCGTCGGAAGTTTGCACCTGGAGGGCGCGGGCAGCTCCCCGGTGTCGCGGTGGAGGGGGATGGCTGGCGCCGTGTTTCCCGTGGACGTCGCCGTGCTGCGGCCTGGTCTCTGGATCCGGGGATCCTGGGCTTTGGTAGGGGCGGGGGTGGGGGGCGATGTCAGCGGCGTCCTCTCCTTCCTCCCTTCCGGTGCCCCTCCCCGCCGGTACGCCGTCTGGCGGGTCGGCTCCGGCCCCTTCGTTGGCGGCGGTGCCGGCGTCTGACCTAGATCTGGCGTTGGGGTCTGTGGAAGGTTTCGTGTCTGGGTTGCGGGCCCTTGTGCCGTTTGATGGGCCTAGTGGGCCTGGGTCGGTGCCTGCCCAGGATTGCTTGTCCATTTTCCCTCCCCTCCCTCTCCTGGTTTCTAGGCCGCGGATGGCCCAAACCCACTCCCCCCTCCCCCCTCCCTGTCGGCTCGGGCCTGGCTCGGTCTGGATATATATGGATCTGGAAGGGATCGGCTCCCCATTTCTAGGGTTCCCTGCCTCCTCCTCTGACCTACGTCTTCACCGCTTCCCCATTCGCTTCTTCTCCAGATCTGCTCCTCCCCTCCCCTCTCCCGTTCGTTTGCTGTAGTGGTTGCGATGGATCGTTCGCGCGGGTCCTCTAGCGAGGCCATCTCCGGTCAGAAGCGGGGGCGTGACGGATCTGGCGAGGTGGCAGCTAATCTGGAGTTTGAGGCTGCGCTGCGCGCTAAGCTCCAGGCGACGCGCGTTCCGGTGGCGGGGTCGGCGGCGGCGACGGCCGGCTCGCCCCAGTTTGCCACGGGCTCTGGGCCGGCGGATCCTCCGCTGCCTCTGCCTGGATCTACTCCGGCCTCTGCTGATCCATGGGAGTTGGCAGCTGCAGGTAGTCGGGCTGGTTCATCTGGCCTGGCTCCGCCTCCTCCTCCGCATGGTGCAGCGCCCTAGGGAGGTGGTCCGCTACGGGCTCTGGCGGTGGCTGGTGGGGGTTCGTCGCAGCTCGTCCCGCGGGGTGCGTCGGGGGCGCTGGTCCGCCGTCCCGCTGGGGCTGCTGCTGGGTGGGGCGTCGGTTCTGGGTCCGTTGGGTCTGGCGTGGCTGGTGATGGCATTCTCCCCCTCCCCCTCGTGGATCTGGTCGCGTTCCTCCTCAGTCTCAGGTCGCCAACCCTATTCTCACCTGCTTCGTGTGTCACCGTCCTGGTCATTTCCAGTTCCGCTGCCAACCCCCCCCCCCCCATTCTGCCTCATCTGTAGGGAAGATGGTCACCTCACTGTGGACTGTCAGAATCGTACCAAGCCTCCTGCCTTTGTCCAATATGGTCTTAGCCTCCCTGGGTGCTCCTTCTTTGCCTTAGACAGGGAGGTCCCTGCTGTTGCTCCTATACCAGCGCTCTCCAACTCTGACATCATTTCTGTCCAGTCCAAATGCATCACACCCTAGGTACTTCTCAATGAGCTACGGCTGTGGGATGAGGGGGGGGGCTGGGATTGGCAAATCCGTCAGCTTTCAGATTTTGAGTTTGCTGCGACTTTCCCCTCCAAGGAAAGCCTTCGGATGATATCCACCTGTACTAGCTTCATGCTGCCTCTTAATCAACTGGTAGTCTCGGTCAAGCCTGCGTCTAATGGCTCCAATGCTATCCCCCCTGTCTGACGTATGGGTTCTAGTTGATGATGTTCCCCCTGTTTTGCGTTCCACGACTTTCCTGATGGCTTTCGGGGTGCTTATCGGCAAACCTATTAAGGTTGATCAAGAGTCGTTGGCTATTCTTGGGTCGGTCCGTCTGTGAGTGTGGGTGTTGATCCCCTTTGTATCCGTGGCTTCATCGATGTCTTCCCCTTGGCTGGAGGCTTCCAGCTCAGGGTCCGGGTGGAGGGTGACATGGGCCCGGTGTCGCCTCCACCCCATCCCCCGTCTCCTGCTTCTGGCAATGATGACAAGAGCAAGGGTGGTGACGGCTTTCCGGAGGATTCTATGCATGGCAATGATCAGCACTTCACCCAGTCGGAGTGGGACGGGCTCTCTCCAAAAGACCAGGACCGGCTGAAGGAGAATGCACCGACTGGTGGGGGGCCAATGATTCATTGCCGGACTCGGTTGGAGGGGCCGCGACTTCTGGTGGGGCGAAGGGAACACCTTTCTCGGCAGTGTGCTCTAACTTTCCAGCTCGCCCTTCCTCTCCTTCCATCTCGTGCATTGAATACTTGCCCCCGGCCGGCCCCTCGACCTCCAAAAAGAAGAAGAAGTCATCGGTCAAGAAGTACTCCGCTAAAAGCAGGGCATCTGGTGACTCAAGGTAGTCTGCGGCTGGGCTCTGCCGTAGGCTGGAGGCTGATATGGGTATGGCCTTGGGCCCATCTTCTGCTGCAGCGTCTCCCTGCGTGCTTGCCCTACGCCATTGCGCTCGCTGGTGTCCACGGCCCACAAGAGCGGTCGCATCTCCAACAGTGGTGAGCGGGTTGCTGATCGGGCCGCTAGGAGCACTGCGGCTAGGGATCTGCCTCCTTCAGGTTCGCGTGCATGCCCCCCTCTCCCAACCCCTCTGTTCATTCTCCAGTTTGTTTAGTGCTTCCATCTCAATCCGATGATCATTTGCTTCGTATTTTAGAAGATGTTGGTATTTCTTATGATGCTAGTTTGGGTTCTCCTTCTTCCTTGCTTGGCATTATCAGGGCAAACGAAATAGCTCAGGCTGACATCGCTAAAGCAAAGGAGGTTGGGCTGGGATCTACGACCCCACTCGTTGTGGCCCATGGGGATGAGGGGGGATCTGATAGGAGTCAACCCCCCTGGCTGTATCTAAACGTGGGGCTGGTAAATATGCTAAATCATGCATGGCTCCTAGCAGGTCGAGCCTTCGCATTAAAAACCTCTCTTTTAGATGAAGGCACTATTCTGGAATATTAGGTGTTTCGGCGCTAGGGGGCGCAGGGACCAGCTAAAAGACTTGGTCTGTTCTAAAAATATTGATATCATTGGTCTTGTTGAGACTCTCAAACCTTCCTTCTCCCCAAATGAGCTCTCAACCGTTTCTGGGACCGATAGATTTGATTGGAATTTTGTGGCTCCTGTTGGTCATTCGGGTGGTATTCTCCTTGGCACAAAGAGAGACTTGTTTGATTTTGTCGCTTTTGACCATATTATTTTTTGGGCTAGCACGGTGGTGTCTCATCATACGCTTAATTCTTTACTAGAAATCATGGTGGTATATGGTCTGGCTGACAATTTTATGTCCTATATTTTTCTGGATGAACTTCGAAACAAAATAGACTCTTGTGAGCTACCGCTCCTTATTGGGGGAAACTTTAATCTGATGCGCTACCCTTCGAATAAGAGTTCGTCTAACTTCTCGTGGCCGCTGGCCGACGCATTTAATGCTTTCATGAGAGACATGACGATACGTGAAATTCCTAGGGCCGGGGCCCGATACACCTAGACAAATCACCAAACATCTCCCATTCGTTCTGTCCTCGATCGGGTTTTCTAGTGTTCTAGACGGGACTCGTTGTTCCCCCGTGCCATTCTCAGAGCCCTGGCAATAGTGGGCACTGACCATTCCCCTCTGATCCTTGATGATGGTACTCGTTTGGTTTCCTTTCTGAGGTTTCAGTTCGATGCCTCCTGGCTCCTAGTTGAGGGTTTTGCTGACTTGATTGCGCAAAAGATTTCGTCTTTCCTGTCTTCTAACCGCCGATCTTTTGGTCCGATGGACGACTGGCATCAGTTCTCCTTCTCTCTTCGTAGATTCCTTCGTGGTCGGTCTAAAAACCACTTTGCTGAGTCATGGCGTGACAAAGTTAGGTTGGCTGCTCAAATTGGTGCGCTTGATGCTCGCGTAGACGATATGGGTCTCTCCCCGGCCGAGTGGCAGATTCGGTACGGTCTAGAAGAGGCCCTTTTGGATATCCATCGTCAGGAGGAAGTGTATTGGAAGGAAAGAGGCACTATTAATTGGACTTTAAATGGTGACTTGCCCACGGCCTATTTCTTTGCTATTGCAAATGGTAGACGTCGGCGATGTCTGATCGATAGCCTCCTTATCGATGGTGTTAGGGTCTCTGATCAATCTATGATTATGCAACATGTGGTTCATTTCTTCTCTACTCTCTTATCTGCTAAACCCGAGGTGGGTTTTAGGTTGGCGTCTATCTTTTGGTCTCCCCTTGAGCAGATTTCGAGCGATGAAAATGAGGGATTGTTGATCCCCCCTTCTGAAGAGGAGATCTTCGATGTGATCCGAACTGCCAACTCTAACGCGGCCTCTGGGCCTGATGGCTTCTCCATCCCTTTCTTTAGGCAATTCTAGCCTCAGTTAAAGGGCCTCATTCAGGCAATTATACAAGGTTTTTGGCTGGGAACTGTTGACATCTCTAGATTGAATTACGCGGTGTTCACTCTCATTCCTAAGGTCAAAGGGGCTGACCTGATTTCCCAGTTTAGGCCCATTGCCTTAATAAATAATTTTGCGAAGATCCCGGCCAAGGGTCTGGCTACCAGGCTATCCCCGATCGCCCATCGCGTCATTAGCCCTTTTCAATCTGTGTTTATAAACGGTAGATTTATTCTGGACGGTGTTCTATGCTTGCATGAGATTGTCCATGACTTGCGAACCAAGGGCACTAAGGCAGTGGTACTCAAACTTGACTTCGAGAAGGCTTACGACTCGGTGAGCTGGAATTTTCTTCGCCAAGTCCTTCTTGCTAAAGGCTTTGAGGGTGCGGTGGTTCACCGTCTTATGCGGTTGGTCTCGGGAGGCCACACAGCTGTGGCGGTGAATGTGCAGATTAGTAATTTCTTTCCCAATGGTAGGGGCCTTAGACAAGGAGACTCGTCTTCCCCCCTTCTCTTTAATTTCTTTGCAGATGCTCGCTCTCATATCCTTTCTCGAGCAGCTATTGTTGGTCACATTACGCCTGTTAGTTCTCACTTGATTCCCAATGGCATTACTCATATTATGGTTGAACTTAATGAGGCTTGTCTTACACATCTGAAATTCCTTCTTCTATCCTTTGAAGCGCTATCGGGTCTTAAAATCAGCTTTTCGAAGAGCGAAGTTATTGTAACTGGGGTAACTGAGTCTAAGGCTCAGAGAGTGGCGCATTTTCTGAACTGCTCTCTTGGTTCTTTCCCTTTCAAATACCTGGGCCTCCCAATCTCCCCTCTCAAGATATTGGCAAAACACTTTGCCCGGACAGTGACAAAAGTAGGTAACATGGTTTTGTCGTGAAGAGGCCGATATAATTCCCAGGCGGGCAAGGTTGCCCTTACTAATGCTTGCCTCTCCTCCCTTCCGATGTTTCTAATTAGCTTTTATCTCCTGTCTGGAGGGATTCACGCTGGCTTTGAAAAGCATAGGAGTGCTTTTTACTGGAATTCCTCTAACAATAAGCGCAAATATAGGATGGTTAAGTGGGATCTCATCTGTAGGCCTATGAACATGGGGGGGGGGGCTTAGGCATCATTAACACGGTGGTCATGAGCAAGTGCCTCATGATAAAATGGTGGTGGAAAATAATGTCCCTCGAGGAGCGCCCCCTTTGGCTATCTTTTCTCAAAGCTAAATATTTCCCCTCCTCTAGCCCCATGTTCGCTTCTTCCTCAGGTGGCTCTCAATTTTGGTGTTAGCTTGTTAAAGTTCACCCGATCTTTCGGTCCCTCGTTAAGTTTGTAGTTAGGAATGGTAAGTCCACTCGCTTTTGGTTAGACTGGTGGGTTGGGGATACCACTCTCGCGGTGGCCTTCCCGACCCTGTTCTCGTATTGCTATGCTCTGAAGATCTCTATCTTTGAGCTCTCGGTTCACAATTGGGACCTTGACTTCCGGCGATCCCTTTCTCCTGCAGAGTTGGATGATGGGCGACGTCTTACTGCCTGCTTCCCCTTGCTCTTGGAGAAAGACGACTCGGTTGTCTGGCCTCACTCTTCTTATGGCCGTTTCTCAGTTAAGTCTGCGTACGCCAAACTTATCTCAGGTGTCCATACAGTGAAATTCAAGTATATTTGGTTGGCCCGTATTCCCCCTAAGATCAAAATTTTCGCGTGGCAAGCTTTCTGTCGTAAACTCCCTGTGGCTGATCAAATTAGGAAGAGGAACGATCCGAGCTCTGATAGTTGCGCTTTATGTGGGGCTCTTGAAAACACCGAGCACATATTTTTCATTGCTCGTTGGCCAAATTCCTTTGGAGTTGCATTAGTCATTGGATTCATGTTAATTGGAATCCTTCTTCCTTCGAGGACCTACGGCGCTGTGTTAATACTTTATCCGGTCGGTCTAAGAGATTATTCTAGGTTGGTTGGGCAGCGATCTGTTGGTCGCTGTGGACTACTAGGAACAAGTTCACTATCAAGCACATCTTTTCGGCTAACCCTGTGAACTGCTTATTTAAAGCCATTGTCTTTTTGCAGCAGTGGAGATTATTGACTAAGGAGGTGGACCTAGAGGCATTCGACGACATGTTATCTAAGATGAGATCTACGGCTTCTTCCCTGCTGCGGTGATCTAGGAGGATGGCTTACTCTCCTGTTCTTTTGGGACTCTAGGCTGGCCTGTGTGCCATGATTGGCTGGTTGCCATGTATTCGTACTTCTTAAACTTTGCTCTGCTTCTGTGTTGTTTGGATGGTTGTGACGTGACTCTTCCTGGTGGCTTTATTTATAAAGTCGGCCATATGCCTTTTCTCTAAAAAAAAGAACCACGTGGCAGAGGACAGTGAGGCGGAACAACAATGGCCATCCAATTTTGTGCAGTTCCACTAAAATTGAGGAAGACCTGCCCGGGTATGGAGATACACATCATTGTTTCCAAAAATATAAAAAAGGGATATACTGTTGTTACTTTGTTTTACAAGATTAACAACAACATATCAATTTTCAATAAGAATTATGAAAAGTACACCAACAAACAGAAGCATCATGATTATCTTGATGGGAACAAAACTAGGATACCCAAGAAAAAACATTTCTTCATTTAACCAGTGATAGTATTAGATTAGCAGCAGCAATAGGAGCATATGGACAATGACCGCACAACCACCATGTACTTTTTGTCGAAACAACATGTATACCTCCACCGAGGCATAAATCAGGGCAACTTTTCGAGTGGCATTTCCTCTATAATAGTAGGTGATGTTGGACCAGCCGACGAACCCTAGCTACTATACATGGGGAGCTGGGGAGTAGTCGCATAGAAGAAAACCCGCATGCAGCAACCTGGGGAGCTGGACCTGTACAAGAAGTGATACCCCAGGTGGGCGAGATGTCGCTTAGGCGGGCGGGCAGGATTTTCCCACACGACGACAGTGAACAAGGGCGCGAAGGACCTTCGTCCGCGCTGGCGCCAGCTCCGAGAGGACGGTGTGCATCGGCTTCCTCCATCGCCGACGGCGACAACGTCAACGCTGCACCTCCTCACCTCCTGCAGCGGACGGGATTTGGCCGGATCTGTGACCACCGGTGAGGAGAGAGATAGTGTGGGTACTGTCATCTTGTTTTGATATGGAGAGGGTGAGAGAGCGAGACGCGAGAAAATCTATCAAACAAGAGGCTATAATGGAGTAAAAAAATCTCTCCATAACAGTGGTTTTAAATAGAATTCCCGGAAAAAAGAAACGAAAACTGGCGGACAATTTTTTAACAAACCAAGAAAGAAAACTCGATCAAAAACATGCCCCCGCTTCCAGGTCGTGAGAGTCGTCGCGCACACACACATAGACATAGACATGCATATCCGTGTTTACGTAAAATTCTATTTCCATTTCCATCTCCATCTCCAATCATATTTGTCCAACTAGCACATTATTCACGTTGTTAATTATATACGCGGCAATATTAACGTACAACATCTCTTGTTTGAGGGCGTCCGGACCACTGCCACGGCCGCTCCTGACCAACCCGAACCCTCTTCATCACCCACGGGTGCTTCCCGCCCGAAACGGTCAGTGCCGCATTCATGCCCGTCCAGAGCGGACGCGGCCTCTCACTGGCGCCGGCATTGAAGCGGCGCACCGGCCAGGAGAGCGTCGCCCGCGCCGCTTCCTGGTGCACGTGACTACTCCGCGTTCAAAGGTCACAATAGCCGGCCACAACATGCATGTGAAAAGTTCTTGGGAGTCCGTGCTACAGCTAGGTGTCCTCCCCCAACTCGTCAATCTCTTCCAGTACTACTAGTACTCCATGGCGCATTCCATCGACAAGCAGGCGGGAAAGTTATCGTATACTCGGTTTGCGGTGAGTGGCATGTCGAGCGACTATGTGGGGTCGACCCATGGAGGAGGGTGAGATACGAACATGACATACGTGATTTAAACGTTGGTTTTGCTCGATGGCGCGATCAAACGAAACGAAACGTTGGTTTCTCTCCGTTTCCATTTTTATCCGGAAAAACGGAACCTTTCCACTCCATTTTCATTCCTACTCCAAGGTTGCCTCGTTACAACATACCATCAAATACAAAGGAAAACTAACACACATGCTGATGCATCTCAATGATTCACAGATCATATCCAATATTTACTTCACAACTAAAGATAAAGGTTGTGAGAGCGTGTACAAAAGAAAAACTACTGATGGAGTCACTATGACTTAAACCCTAAACCCTAAACAAGATTTAATTTCCTAGCCAGGTAGAACCTGTCGAAGGAAAGACGGCTGGCAACCTCGGATCATACGATGCTTTTGTGCAGTTCCACTAAAATCGAGCTGAGCATCCCTAATGGCAAAGATATTGAAGAAGTGTGATTAGAATAATAGTACTGGCACTAGTTCATGAGACATAAACTCATCACAAGTAGAAGCCGGTAGAAGTAGAGAAAGATCGACATGAAGATGGAGCTACGTGGGGAGCTGCGGTAGTGGAGCAAGCCGGCTCCAAAAGGAAGATCGACTACCTAGGACGTCGGGCTGTAGCTAGAAGGGTGGTTGGGCGCGGCATCGACCCATACCGCGGTGACCCCCAATTGGGACGCACCGACTGTGGATTTTCTCCCTCGCCGATGTCGACCACGTCTACGCAGAACATTGTTCCCTTCCCGCAGCTGCGGGATCAGGCCGGATATGTGACCAGCGGTGTGGCCACCGTCGTTCTATGCTTGTGAAGAGAGCAACCCAAGCAAGCATGCTTGTAGCTTAGGCTCCTGCTAGTGTATATATAGTGGTTTTCTTTTTCTCTCCATATCAACCATTTTATATTGCGTACATGTCATTGAAGAGTAAAATGATGGTTGCTTCTTCTGACTAACTTACTGTGTGATTTGACTGCTCCTTTAGTGGCCCCTACACGTACTCCCCCTATGTGTATGCAACAGCCACACGTACACATGGACGCAAAAACGCGCGCGACGCCCTAATGCATGCATGTCCGAGCACACGATGGAACACACACGGTCACGCTCAAGTGCTTAACCTACACGTGCATGCACACACATACTCAGCCAGGGTGAGCTAGTGACCGTATAAACACCGGAAAATGTATATATTGGGCGCAATGAGCCTATTATGAAGTCCAATAACCGTATTTTTACAAATATACAGTGACAGACAGTGTATTTATCTCGTTTGAAATTAAGCCATGTTAACCGGAGAGGAGGCAGTATGGACTAGCATTACTTTGCTGTGTCCCGTCAACTTGCTGAACAAGGAGAAGCTTGCAGGATGGGAGAAGCTTGCGCGCGGTGGCTTGCAGGACAAGGAGAAACTTTTGACTAATGCAAGCTCTCCCTCGCTCAGGCGGTGGACGTGCAACAGTTAATTCGGTGTCAGATTGCCAGAAGCGTACACTATACTAGTACTATTATTGTTTGACTTCCCGAAGAGGCGAACAGCCAAGCGCTATGTTTACTAGTACTAGTACTACTACTATAGTCTATAGAGGCATGTACTATACTAGTACTAGGAACCGGATGGAGGAGCGTCTGCACTCTTATTATATTTTTAAAATGTGATAAAGCAATCTTCAACACATTTGGTTCTCCTCGAGGGTTCTCGCATGTGATAATGGAAGTTGATTGCATGGAACACTCGCCACAATTCTCGCTTAATTCTGGCTCATATCCTATTACAAATAGGAGAGCTCAGTACTATTTCCTCTTTTTTTGTTATTCGGCATGTAAATAGGTCAGCAAACCTTGCGGCGCATCTTTGTGCGAACCGTGCTTGCTGCACTTTGAATGTGGTCGAGAGCTGGCTTGATGAAACATCTCGCTTCCTACTTCTTTTTTTACGGGGTGCCTCACTTCCTAGTGACCAATGTCTTGTCTGATCGTCCTAAGAATGCTTATATATGAATAAAGCTCTCTCATTTACCTACAAAAAAGATTAAGCCATATTAACCGGAAAGGAGGGAGTATGGACTAGCACTACTTTTTGGTGTGTCCCGTCAACTCGCACAACGGGGAGAAGCTTGTAGGACAAGGTGAAGCTCGCTTACGCCTTTTGACTAATGCAACCTACCCTCGCCCAGGCGGTGGACATGTATCAGTTCATTCGGTGTCAGATTGCTAGAGGCATACATTGTAGTACGAACATGCGGAGTACCATCATTGTTCCACTTCACTAAGAGGCGAAGAGCCAAGCGCAAGGTTTAGTAGTACGAGTAGTACTACTACTAGAACCGCATGGTGGAGCGTCTGTACTCTTATTTTTTTAATCCATGATAAAGTACACATTTATTCTGGAGAAGGGCAGAAAACGGTAGCCCAACATGTAATGATGATATCGACCAACCATGCTCAAATATATCTTGGCCTCCGTGTGAGGCCATCTGTGTGTTCTCGCTCCTCGTCTCTCTCAAGGAACGGCAGGTTGGCCATTTTGCCATCAATTGAGATCGGTTTGCTTCCGGTCCCACATGTCAGTGATATGCCAAGAGGAGGTGCGTTGACCGACTGGCCATACGCGTACTTGGTTTTGCACCTTCATACTACTCCTCCCCCCGTCACAGTTTACAGGGTGCACTTCATTATAATGCATTTCTCGCAATGCATTTCCACCACCAGAGAGACTTTAGACGCATTTGGTTTAATGCTCAATTAATTAGGGCATGGTAACCACAATCAAGTCCACAATTTTCTCTCGATGTACTACGGAGTGGAGTAAGTGCATGCATGTGTATACCCGGGGTGGAAGCACTGCAAGCATGTGTGTACGCATTATTTCCTCTAGTAATAGACGCCGTGCTATAACTACCAATGCTATTTTTCAGGCCGATCGCAAGTCGCCTTGGTCCCAGAGATTTTTTCTTTTTCTGAAGCGCGCTCTATAAACAATGACTGATGGAGTAGTATGAGCAGATTCAAAGAAGAGTGTATTGATGGTTGCTTCTTCCGAGCAACTTACAGTGGGAAAGGTGGGGCTTATGATTTGACTGCTCATTACTCACTATTAATGCGGCGTAACAACCGGGCTGAGTCTCACATGCGGCTGTGCACTACCCCCTCGGTTCTTAAATATACTCCGGAGTATTTGTCTTTCTAGAGATTTCGACGAGTGACTACTCAAATATTTGTCTTTTTAGAGATTCAAATGGACTACTACATACGGATGTATATAAACATATTTTAGAGCGTAGATTCACTCATTTTGCTCTGTATGTAGTCACTTGTTGAAATCTCTAGAAAGACAAATATTTAGGAACAGAGGGAGTACACATACGAAGCAAAATGAGTGAATCTACACTCTAAAATATGCCCATTTGAAATTTGTAAAAAGATAAATATTTAGGAATGAAGGAGTATAATTTTGTGCATGGCCCATGGACCCGGATGCCGAAGAGGCTTCTGGCAATGCTACCAAGCATCCAACATTTGTTTACATAATTGACGTACTATACAAATAATTTTCCAGCGACATGAAATTGTACAATGGTGTGAGCTTTCAGCTTTTGTTTTGTGTGTCTTGCCATCGATGCTCTTTCGGAAACAAAAAAAAACTAATTTCCTTGCTAATGCATCTCAATTATTAGCAAATCAGAGCTAATATTTACATCACAACCGAAGAAAAAGTTGTGAGGAGGTGTTAAATTAAAATTGATCCATCCTTTCATTGGCAGCAACGTCGCCCCAACTCTGTCTAAATCAACAAGGCATGTTGGGAAAAAAGTAGCTGTCTGGAGCATGCAACATTCCGATCATTTTGTGCAGTTCCAGTAAAATAGATCTGAGCGACCCTGTTCCAAAGATATTAAGTGTGATTACGATAATAGAGGACTCATGATGAAATAATAAACACACAAATAGAAGCCGGTCACCTTTGCAGTCTCTGTTAAGACTAACTAGTTGGAGAAGATTAGGCTCGGAGTTGGATGAGGAGGATAGAGCAAAACCAATCTCCCTTTGTGCAGTCGCACTGAAATATAGAGACATTGCCCGTGTGACATTTTAGCACAACTGCACAAAAAGCTCTTAAGAAAAAAGTGATTTGTTCAATTCACCAAAAGGTCGCAACAACAATGAGGTGAAATGGATAGCCCTGTTTGCAATAAAGAGGTAGAAAGGAAACAATTACTAGACAATAATAGTTGATGACACATGCGACGACAAAAAAGAAGCATATTCCTTGTCCTAATGGAAGATTGCAATATGGAAAGTACGCCAGACGAGCTACGTTTTGGGCAAAGAACTATGGAAGATCCACATGCAGCGACGTGGGAAGACGGGCAGTGGAGCAAGGCTGGAGGGGATACCTGGAGGTCGTCGGGACATAACTAGGTGAGCGGCAGCGGGCGGAATCTGCCCATACTACGGAAGCGAGCGGGTGGCGTAGGCCCTACTGCATCGGAGCTTGGTCAGAGAGAACAGCGTGTACCGCAGATCAGGACATGCTGCCTTGGCACCGTCGAATGGAGAAACGATGCACATCCTCCCTTTCCGCCGACGGACGGGATGCGGCCGGATCAGTGACCAACGGTGAGAGAGAGAGGCCACCGCAGCCTTGTGTGAGATACTCTGAAGAGAGACAAACCAGGCAGGCAGGCTCCATTGTATATAGTGGAGCGGACTACCTTTTTCTCCATAAAAATCGTTTTATATTCTGTGTACGTGCCATTGAGTGATATAACTTTATTTAAAAATAACGCGCCAACGCATCAAGTCGAAATTTTTTCGTGCACGCGTGGTACACGACCTCCGTAGGTAAACAACCGCTACACGCATTCAAATTAGCACGTGGGCTGCCATTTCGTACAGAAATGAGCTCCAACGCGGGTGCGGCTGGGCACGAAGCGTGAGTACGTGCACGGTGCACCTATTCTCTTCTTGTATACGTACACCACCTACGTGGGGTTGTGTGAGAGAGATACAAACGTAGAGAGATATAGTGTGTGGGTTCGTGAGAGTTTTTTTGGGGGGGGCGGTCAATCCAAAAATGTAACATATGCAATGTGTGTGAAATAGAGTCCTGGATATATCATATATATAGAGGGGGCGATCCACGAGAAGAGAGTGGAGGTATCATCGGCTTGAGGTGTCCATAGAATCGAAGAGAGGGATGTGTGTGTGCGCGCGCGCGATCGATAAAGAGTGCCATCGAATTTGTTTGTGCCCACGTCAAAGATATAGAGTGGCTGACCTACTGGAACGTGAGAAGGGACAGGTGTAGTTTGTCTCTGTGGAATGGATACCTACCTACAGTGCTCGACTATCAGTGTGTGGTGGGGGGGGCCTAATTAACTATAGAGGTACAATGGCTAGTATATGTGTGGAGGAGGAGAGAGGCCTACTTCATGTATTAAGGGAGATCGATCTACCTCATGTATTAAGGGAGATCGATTGGCATCCATGCATATGTGTAGGAGAGGAATAAGGTTGTGAGAGAGATAGAGCTAGAGTGTTGGACGGGGTGGTAGTGGAGTTGCTTCTAACAAATGGTGGGATAGGCTTGCTAGACAACCGGAGGGCACGCCTGCAATATCAATAAGAGAGGGGATGGCTCCCTGTCTGTGCACGTGCGTGTGAGAGACGGGTCAGGAGTCATGCACGAATGATGAGGGCGGACGATATGGCTGTGGTAAGTAGACATAACTACATAGGAAGATCAATCATCCTTTGTGAGAGAAAGGAGAGACATAACTTGTGAGGTACGTCGATCGATGGGGGGGAATAGTTAAAGTCGACATAGGTATATGTTGGGAGATCGATCGGTATACATGCATTTGTGTGTTAGAAGCAAATGAGGCATAAGGAGAAGGATAGAGAGAGGGATGCATCTAGGAGGTGGTGCGAGAGTCATACTATATTGAGGGGGAAGGAGTGTGCGAGTACGAGATCGATGAAAAGAGTGGTGGGAGTGAGGCATGGACGGTGATAAGAGAAGAGGGGAAGCTTGTGTTTGTGCTAGGCACACCTGGCTAGAGAGGCATATCGATCGATGTGTGCCGTAAAGAAGGAGCTGGGCCTACACACACCGTGGGTGAACGACCTAAAGTGAAAAGATGAATTTGCGCGATGGAGCTAGCGAATGCTGAGGGAGGGTGAGAGGGATGCGGGCGTGTGCATGCACGAGAGAAAGTTACCGCTAGCTACAAAGATAAGAGGATTGTGTGGGTGTAAAAGACGAATAGAGATCATACTTCATTATAAAAAGCAAATTTGGATATTTGAAGAATTTATCATAGTGTTTTAAACCGACGCATGTGTGAATATAAATGATGGTGATACACATGGTGTGGTTATGAACATGTTATACTACATATAATATATTTTATCTCTACTCTTATAAAAACAGAGTTGTTAATGATGGTGTGCCTACCATCCTGCAATATAGGCCATCCGATTTATATCTGACGGATAGGAAGGAAACTATGGCAATTTTGAAAAAAGATACCCACACACCTCTCCATATTAGCAAATTAGGCCTCCCCTTGATCATGTTGATGTTCTGTGGAACGCATGGGTACCTTGCTAGTACTATGTATAATATATAGAACATTGATCATAATTTGGGCTAATGTGTGGCTTTTGCAGTGCGGGGCACTATACTATGTGTGATAAACACGGTGTACCTATGGAACATGGTTTAGATTATGAATATATAGTTAGTACATCAAATGTACTATTATTTGGAATCAACATCAAGTGTATTCAAAAAATAGAATTTGAGTTCATGTAGTACACATAGTTCATATCTATCTCCATAGTAATCATGTGGTGTGTTATTAAGGTAATACATGAATGATGGTTGAAGTTGGCAACAATCCTAATTGTAGATTCTTATTGAAATAGAGAAATGAATTCAAATTCAGTTCGAATTGCAGCGGTAGTATAGACATTTGGAATGCACTAAAATGTTGGTATGAGTAGGTTACATGCATCATACAACAAGCGAAAAAATTTAATTGGACATAACATGGATTCATACTCCCTCCTTCTTCCATCTATATAGGGCGTAATGCGTTTTTTAAGACCGCCTTTGACTATTGACAATATTAATAGCACATGACATGCACGATGTGAAAATTATATCATTGAAAGAACCTTTCACAAAAGAATTTATCGGTGTGCTTTGTGTAAGTTGCATGTCATATATTATTGCTCTAATATTTGGTCAAAGTTAGCATCGAAAAACACATTAGGCCCTATATAGATGGAAGGAGGGAGTAGCTTTCAATAGCATTTTTATAGTAAAACGGGGCAAGACTCTCTCTTTGTGTGGTGTGAATAGTTTTATTTTTCTCGTTTTCTATTTGGTTGAGGGAAGTGCGAATTGATTTGGTACATAAAAGTACAACATTACACATTAGGCTTGTCCCTAAAATTCAACCCGCGCCTTCTTATATCCCGAAAATTCAGATATCGTGCTCCCAAAACTGGCGCCTTCACAACCCGCGCCTTGCTATCCTGAAAGTACAACGCGCGCGAAAACTCCCTCCAGCTGCCATGTCCCGACACGCAAAATCCCCCTTCTAACACTAAGTTGAAAGAGCCGCTAGTTCAAATCGGTGGGGGGTACTTTTGTAACACACCCTACATTTTGGACAAGCGTGTCCCTAAGTCATGGTTCACCCCCTCCTATCGCCTCCTTTTTGCCATTCGAAATCCCAGGCCGCCATAACCTCTCTGCCCCAGCCGCGAAACCCCAACCTCCTCCGTCCGCCACCTCACCGCTGCCTAGCCGGAGCCTCTTCCCCAACGACGTCATCCACCACAACAGCTCAACGTCCCTCGTCCACCTCCCCAGATGAGGATCTGTCATCCATCTCGTCGTCCCCCCGGTTCAGCCGCCCCGTCCTGCACCTCCAAGGAGCTGCTCCGACGATCGCCTTGTCTATCATGGCTGCTCCATCCCCACAGCGCCGCCTTAACCTGCTCCACCAGAACCGCAGCATCCTCACCGACTCCTTGAACGAAGCCGAGGCCTACTCGGTGCCACCGAAGAGGTTGTACACTCATCGCATCGCACCTTCTCCTTAACTCGACCTCCGGACGCCGACGGTGCTCCATCCCGCACCCCCATGGAGCGGCTACCTTGAAGCCAGCGCCGTGGGCGACATCTCCACGGTGGCTCTCCCTAGTGCGAGTCCTCTTCGGCGGCGGCGTCCATACCAGCCGGATCTGCTGCTGCTGCTCTGGCTCTCGCTCGCTCGCTCGCGCTGCTGCTGCTGCTGCTCCAGCTCTCGCTCGCTCCCTCGTGCTGCTGCTCTACTCCAATTTAGCTACACTTCAGTCGACTGAATCGACTTTTGGGTTAGTCGATTTTTAGGGGGTGGGGGGCTTGCCAGAGTTGAGGAAGAACCACCCGCAGCGGGGACGGGGGCTCGCCGGAGAGGTACCCCACTATCTATCTTAGGGTTCAGGGTGGGGGCGGGGGGCCTAGAGGGCTGGCCGGGGCGGCGGCAGACTGGTGGTGGGGAGTTATTTCGGGGCGGCGAGGCGACGCTGGGGCCGGTGGTTCGGCCAGTGGTGGCTGGCGGCTCAGGGGGCTGCATGTTGAAGATGAACTGCACGCCCTACCTAAACTACATGTCAAGTGCCTCTCTGCTACCATTGCGTTCAGTTTTGACAGTAACATTCAGATTCCACAGTAAATTTCAGTTTTGACAGTTAAGTTCAGAGTCAACAGTTTTTACCTCATCTGTTGTAGTCAGGTGGTTTTTGGTGATGTAAAATTTACATCTATTTTACATCATCTATTGGAGATGCTATTAGAATCCCACTTGAGATTAACGATGTCTGTCTTGTGTTGCTTCAGCCTTGACGTCCTGTTCACCTCATGAACTCCAAGTCAGTACCAAATTAATGTTCAAACTTGAGTTCTAAATAAGTTCTGGGGCACATATCGAGGAAGCAATGAATAGTATCTCTGTCTAATATCTGGTTCACCTAGGGTATGCCTATGTTGTTCATCTTGGGTGGGAAACAAATAGTAAAGCAATCATCATCTGTATTTTTATTAAATTAAAGCAATCATCAGCCTGCTATCATTATTTTTGGATCCATCCACTGGTTGTTACCATCACTCTAAATTTCTGCATGCTCTCCTTACATAATCTCACCATATTTTTTTTGTATGCATGTCAGATATTGTACACAGTCATGCTGAACATGTAGAGAAAAAGTGAAGAGTTGCGCGATAATACAATGTCATGAAGACATCGCTCCATGGTGGGTTCAATGGCAAACCCTCCCCACCCCTCTCCAGATTGTAATCCAGAGGAAGATATCTATTCTAAGGCAGATTCAGACGCTGCTGACCACTCCTATTTGCCCCCAAGGTGTTTGCTCTACCTTGGCATGATGATGTTAGTCATATCATGCATATGTTGCCTTGCAGTGCCTACTTTTGACATCATATATGTCATCTTCTTAGTTTAGATATGTTCTGTAATGCCACCTGTTTAGTTTCTATATCATATATGGGAAGTATGCAGTCTCATGTCTTTTAGCCAGCCATAATATATGTGAAATGTGCAATGCCATCCTGTTTAACCAGGCATCATATATTTGAATGATATCTTGCCCACCCTTTTCTTCATTACATTTCCATTTGTCGATAATGATTGTACATTAAACTACTCTTCCTGCGAATTAGCCATTTGGGTGGGAGATTGAAAAATCTGGAGTGAAAGCAAGGCCTTCAGAGCAGATAGTGCTACCTGTCAAAGCAGATCTCTTGTTGGGTCCCAATAGCTCCTTAGAGATGGATTCAGTGACAGATGACCAGTTCTACTCCCCCACCGAGGTGTATGCTCTAACTTGGCACTGTTATACTGCTCATATCATGTATATGGCATCTTGCATTGCATAGTTTATACATCATATACACAATATTCAACACCATGTTCTTAGTTTAGACATCATATCAAATGCCCTCTGTTTAGCATATAAATGCAGGTGTTTGTCCAGGAGTTATGTGTAAGTAATGTTATTCATGGCAATTACTTTGCTTTGTCCCATACATCCTACCTCCATAATGGTTATAATACAGTAAATTTTCCCATTTTTCTCTGTAGAGAAGGGCCGATTTGGAAACTCAGATTGAGGTAACCTATGCTAATACCTCTGCTGTCTTCAAGAATGCTTGGTGGCAGTATCGGAATTACCTGAAGAAAACGTACTTCACCGGCAAAGAAACACATCAAATTCCCTTACGTTCTCCTGAGACACATTTACTGGACGATGACTAGGAATGCCTTGTTCTGTACTGGTCCCGAACCAAGAATGTGGTAAGGTCTATGAGCTCATTTTCTATTTTTAAGTACTATATTCTTGCGCCTTACTATACTCTGTTCATGTAGAACAAGTGCCTAAACCTGAAGAACAACCGTTCTAATTTAAGATTCCATTGCTATCATAGTTCAAAAAAGTGCTAGGCGTTAATTGTGCATTTTGCCACCGCCTTGCGCTTTACTGACCAAAGCGCATGCTTATGCGCAGTTATGCACAGATTAAGCGTAGTTATGCGCAATGCGTTTTGCCAATGCCTAGAGCCTAGGCGTGCTTAAGCGCTCGCTTAGGAGTGCCTTTTTTAACTATGATTGCTATCGTGCATACTACTTTGCTCTTGTATCACTGTATTTACTCATACAAACTTATTTTTAAATTGAAGGATCTAATCGAAACTCCAATGGCACATCAGGTATGTTCACGCATGTTTCTTTAACATGTTTGCTCTTATCAATAGCTCTGTTGATTTCAATTTCAATTGTGTATACAGTTGACTTCTCATATCATGCACATTACTAGCATCACAACAGAGCCAATAGTGTTGTTGTACATGTAGACCCGTGGTACCCATCTGAAATCTTGTTGTGCCGTGTAGTTTCCCATGCTTTGTATTCTTTCACTGCTGCTTTGTCTTGAACTGATATGATTTGAACCGTGTCTCTATTTTGATTTGGGAAGACAATGCAGTGACCATAGGACATAGATATATGTTTGTTTGATGCTTTTATTATGTACTAGTACTTGGCAATAGAAGACTTGGTAGTTTAGTCCTGTCCACCTTACTAATGAACTGGTTCACTGAAATGAGTTTCATATACTAGTACATGCTAAACCTGTTATGTGTCTGCTTGTTTCTTCTTTTAGAATGCTGACAGAATATTGGGGAAGAGTGCCTTATTAAGCAATGGTAAAGGAAGTAATGTAGATAAGGTTCAGGATAGTAACACATCCTTGTTGGTCTCCAACAAAGCTGATAAAGCAGCTAAGGAAGACTATCTCGAAGATAGTGAGACAACCCCAAAGTCCTGTCTTGGTTTAGTGTTCAAGTTACTGGCGAATACCGCTTGCACAAGCTATTCAAACTCACTGTCTGAATCTGTTCGGTTTCTTGTCTCAACCACAAGCTGAAAGACATCGATCAGCTATGCTGCGACAAGAAGCGGAAGGGCCGCGGAAGTCCCTGGAGCATTCAGATGCATACTTTATAGCGCAACAGCAAGCGCTGGAGGATTTTAGCGCCAAATAGGACAAAGCTAATAAGCTTGCTAAGCTTATTGCCAGCATGGTGGATACCCGGGATAACATTTCTTGACCTCTTCTGAAGTTGTTTCATTTATGCTCTTGTTTTGCTGCCGCGTTTATTTGCACTGGTGGCCAATTTTGATGGCAGTGTATGTAATATGCTGCTTTGTTCCCTACATTTGCACTGGTGGCGAACTTTGATGCCCACTGGATGTTATATGTGTAATAGCGGTAATAGGCTAGCGTTAATTGCTTGCTTATTTATTTTCTTATTTTCTTGTTTAGTTGTTTGCTTGTAGTCACTGCAGTTCTTTTTCTGTGTTTTCTAGTGGCCACAATAACCTATTTTGGAAACTCGGCCAAAATAATCATGGCAACACATGGACTGTTGTAACCATGGGCCTCCTGCGGGCCATATGATCCATGGGCCTTCTACGGGCCATAGGATCCATTGGCCTTCTATATGGGCCGTAGGATCCATGGGCCTTCTACGGGCCGTACGATCCATGGGCCTTCTACGGGCCATACGATCCATGGGCCTTTTACGGGCTGTAGGATCCATGGGCCTTCTACGGGGCGTATCATCATTTCGCCAATCATGGGCCGTACTATTTGTGGACCATAACGGGCCGTTAATAGGCAATATTTGATAACTCTATGAAAACAGCCCAGCGGGGTTTTTTGACATGAAAATGGCCCAACGTATTAATGGGCCACAAACGGGCCGACTGTAACCACAGGCTGAATTTGGCCCACAAGCAGAAAATGACAGTAACGGGCCATAAGTAACCGAATGCTAGAAATGAGCCCAAGAATAAATGGGCCCTGAAAAGGCCGAAATATAACCCGGGCTAGAAACGGCCCAATGGAATAATGGGCCCTTAATGGGTACGAAGTGATACACTATTCATTATGGGCCAGTTTCACCACGGGCTGTTAATGGGCCAAGAGTTACAAAGGGCCTCGTATGGGCCGAAAGATGTCATGGGCCATACATGGGCCAGAAGTAAAAACGGGCTGGAATCATATTGGACGGCCCAGATGACGGTACTGGGCCTAATTCAGAGAGGTCATAACGAGCCCTGGGTTAGCGGCCTGTAAATGGGCTATATGCGAACAAACTGTTAACAGGCTTTCCGTGGGCCAGCCCGCCACCTTTTGACCAAGTCAAACGGGCCGGCCTTTTCGCATGGATGGGCCTCTCTTGGGCCGTGCCACGTGTCGACGTATCATATGCGCCTTGGGTCCAATGAGTGGATGACATCTGTCCCAGTGGTGAGCCGACACGTGTTTCCTCCAGCCAATGATGATTTTACACGTGGAAAATCCCCATTGGTCGGGGCTGTTAACGGGTTATCGGATCCAAAACCAGACCAGATAGCTTAACGGTGTTCTGTTACGGTGGATGCCACGTGTCGGTCACCCTTGACGAAAGCACTTCCGTTGTTGGAAATATGCCCTAGAGGCAATAATAAATTGTTTATTATTATATTTCCTTGTTCATGATAATCGTTTATTATCCATGCTAGAATTGTATTGATAGGAAACTCAGATACATGTGTGGATACATAGACAACACCATGTCCCTAGTAAGCCTCTAGTTGACTAGCTCGTTGATCAATAGATGGTTACGGTTTCCTAACCATGGACATTGGATGTCATTGATAACGGGATCACATCATTAGGAGAATGATGTGATGGACAAGACCCAATCCTAAGCATAGCACAAGATCGTGTAGTTCGTATGCTAAAGCTTTTCTAATGTCAAGTATCATTTCCTTAGACCATTAGATTGTGCAACTCCCGGATACCGTAGGAATGCTTTGGGTGTGCCAAACGTCACAACGTAACTGGGTGGCTATAAAGGTACACTACGGGTATCTCCGAAAGTGTCTGTTGGGTTGGTGCGAATCGAGACTGGGATTTGTCACTCCGTGTGACGGAGAGATATCTCTGGGCCCACTCGGTAGGACATCATCATAATGTGCACAATGTGATCAAGGAGTTGATCACGGGATGATGTGTTACGGAACGAGTAAAGAGACTTGTCGGTAACGAGATTGAACAAGGTATCGGGATACCGACGATCGAATCTCGGGCAAGTATCGTACCGATAGACAAAGGGAATTGTATACGGGATTGATTAAGTCCTTGACATCGTGTTTCATCCGATGAGATCATCGTGGAACATGTGGGAGCCAACATGGGTATCCAGATCCCGCTGTTGGTTATGGACCGGAGAACGTCTCGGTCATGTCTGCATGGTTCCCGAACCCGTAGGGTCTACACACTTAAGGTTCGGTGACGCTAGGGTTATAAAGGAAGTTTGTATGTGGTTACCGAAGGTAGTTCGGAGTCCCGGATGAGATCCCGGACATCACGAGGAGTTCCGGAATGGTCCGGAGGTAAAGATTGATATATTGGACGAAGGGTTTTGGAGTCCGGGAGTGTTCTGGAGGTACTGGGTGATGACCAGCATGACCGAAAGGTGTTTCGGGAGCCCCGGCAAGTGTTGGGGGGCTTCATGGGCCAAGGGAAGGGGGCAAACCAGCCCACTAAGGGGCTGTGTGGCCCCCTCACCTATTCCCATGTGACCAGGGGTTTGGGGCGCCCCATCTAAGGGTTCCAACCTCCTGGCTTGGGGGCCAAGTCACCCAAGGGGTAGATCCCATCTGCCCTGGCCGTCGCCCCCCTAGGGGAAACCCTAGGGAGCCTTCGCCTCCCCCTTGCCCCTATATATAGTGGAGGTTTTGGGGCTGCACAGGACACGAGATGAGTTCCTCTCCTCTATATGGTGCAGCCCTCCCCTTCTCCCAAGTCCTTCTCCTCTCCCGTGGTGCTTGGCGAAGCCCTGCAGGATTGCCACGCTCCTCCACCACCACCACGCCGTTGTGCTGCTGCTGGATGGAGTCTTCCTCAACCTCTCCCTCTCTCCTTGCTGGATCAAGGCGTGGGAGACGTCACCGGGCTATACGTGTGTTGAACGCGGAGGTGCCGTCCGTTCGGCACTTGGTCATCGGTGATTTGGATCACGACGAGTACGACTCCATCAACCCCGTTCACTTGAACGCTTCCGCTTAGCGATCTACAAGGGTATGTAGATGCACTCTCCTTCCCCTCGTTGCTGGTCTCTCCATAGATAGATCTTGGTGACACGTAGGAAAATTTTGAATTTCTGCTACGTTCCCCAACAGTGGCATCATGAGCTAGGTCTATTGCGTAGATTCTATGCACGAGTAGAACACAAAGTAGTTGTGGGCGTTGATTTTGTTCAATATGCTTACCGTTACTATTCCAATCTTGTTTCGACGGTATTGTGGGATGAAGCGGCCCGGACCAACCTTACACGTACTCTTACGTGAGACCGGTTCCACCGACAAACATGCACTAGTTGCATAAGGTGGCTGGCGGGTGTCTGTCTCTCCCACTTTAGTCGGATCGGATTCGATGAAAAGGGTCCTTATGAAGGGTAAATAGCAATTGGCATATCACATTGTGGTCTTTGCGTAGGTAAGAAACGTTCTTGCTAGAAACCCATAGCAGCCACGTAAAACATGCAAACAACAATTAGAGGACGTCTAACTTGTTTTTGCAAGGTATGCCTTGTGATGTGATATGGCCAAAAGGATGTGATGAATGATATATGTGATGTATGAGATTGATCATGTTCTTGTAATAGGAATCACGACTTGCATGTCGATGAATATGACAACCGACAGGAGCCATAGGAGTTGTCTTTATTTATTTATGACCTGCGTGTCAACTTAAACGTCATGTAATTACTTTACTTTATTGCTAAAGCATTAGCCATAGTAGTAGAAGTAATAGATGACGAGACAACTTCAAGAAGACACGATGATGGAGATCATGATGATGGAGATCATGGTGTCATGCCGGTGACAAGATGATCATGGAGCCCCAAGATGGAGATCAAAGGAGCTATATGATATTGGCCATATCATGTCACTATTATTTGATTGCATGTGATGTTTATCATGTTTATACATCTTATTTGCTTAGAACGACGGTAGTAAATAAGATGATCCCTCATTAAAATTTCAAGAAGTGTTCTCCCCTAACTGTGCACCGTTGCTAAAGTTCGTCGTTTCGAAGCACCACGTGATGATCGGGTGTGATAGATCCTTACGTTCACATACAATGGGTGTAAGACAGTTTTACACATGCAAAACACTTAGGGTTAACTTGACGAGCCTAGCATGTACAGACATGGCCTTGGAACACAGAGACCGAAAGGTCGAGCATGAGTCGTATGGTAGATACGATCAACATAAAGATGTTCACCGATGTTGACTAGTCCGTCTCACGTGATGATCGGACACGGCCTAGTTGACTCGGATCATGTAATCACTTAGATGACTACAGGGATGTCTATCTGAGTGAGAGTTCATAAGATGAACTTAATTTTCCTGAACATAGTCAAAAGGATTTTGCAAATTATGTCGTAGCTCACGCTATAGTTCTACTGTTTAGATATGTTCCTAGAGAAAAATTTAGTTGAAAGTTGATAGTAGCAATTATGCGGACTAGGTCCGTAAACTGAGGATTGTCCTCATTGCTTCATAGAAGGCTTATGTCCTTAATGCACCACTCAGTGTGCTGAACCTCGAACGTCGTCTATGGATGTTGCGAACATCTGACATACACATTTTGATAACTACGTGATAGTTCAGTTAAACAGTTTAGAGTTGAGGCACCGAAGACGTTTTTGAAACGTCGCGAAACATATGAGATGTTTCGAGGGTTGAAATTGGGATTTCAGGCTCATGCCCATGTCAAGAGGTATAAGACCTCCGACGATTTTCTTAGCCTGAAAACTAAGGGAGAAAAGCTCAATTGTTGAGCTTATGCTCAGATTGTCTGAGTACAACAATCATTTGAATCGAGTGGGAGTTGGGCTTCCAGATAAGATAGTGATGTTTCTCCGAAGTCATTACCACCAAGCTGCTAGAGCTTCGTGATGAACTATAATATATCAGTGACATATATGATGATCCTTGAGATATTCGTGATGTTTGACACCACAAAAGTAGAAATCAAGAAGGAGCATCAATTGTTGATGGTTGGTGAAACCACTAGTTTCAAGATGGGCAAGGGCAAGAAGGGATACTTCATGAAACGGCAATTCAGCTGCTGCTCTAGTGAAGAAACCCAAGGTTGAACCCAAACCCGAGACTAAGTGCTTCTGTAATAAGGGGAACAGCCACTGGAGCAGAATTACCCTAGATACTTGGTAGATGAGAAGGCTGGCAAGGTCGATAGAAGTATATTGGATATACATTGTGTTGTACTTTACTAGTACTCCTAGTTGCACCAGGGTATAAGATATCGGTTCGGTTGCTAAGTGTTAGTAACTCGAAATAAAAGCTACGGAATAAACGGAGACTAGCTAAAGGTGAGCTGACGATATGTGTTGGAAGTGTTTCCAATGTTGATATGATCAAGCATCGCACGCTCCCTCTACCATCGAGATTGGTGTTGAACCTGAATAATTGTAATTTGGTGTTTGCGTTGAGCATAGACATGATTGGATTACGTCTATCGCAATACGGTTATTCATTTAAGGAGAATAATGGTTACTCTATTTATTTGAATAATACCTTCAATGGTCTTGCACCTAAAATGAATGGTTTATTGAATCTCGATCGTAGTGATACACATGTTCATGCCAAAAGATAGTAATGATAGTACCACCTACTTGTGGCACTGCCACGTAAGTCATATCGGTATAAAACGCATGAAGAAGCTCCATGTTGATGGATCTTTGGGCTCACTCGTTTTTGAAAAGTTTGAGACATGCGAACCATGTCCATTGGTGTATATGCATGAAGAAAATCCATGCAAATGGACCGTTTGGACTCACTTGATTTTGAATCACTTGAGACATGCAAATCATACCACATGGGCAAGATGACTGAAAGCCTCGGTTTCAGTAAAATGGAACTAGAAAGCAACTTGTTGGAAGTAATACATTTTGATGTGTACAGTCCAATGAGTACTGAGGCATGTAGTGGATATCGTTATGTTCTTACTTCACAGATGATTTGAGTAGATGTTGAGTATATTTACTTGATGAATCACGAGTCTGAATTATTGAAGGGTTCAAGTAATTTCAGGGTGAAGTTGAAAGATCGTCGTGACAAGAGGATAAAGTATCTATGATATGATCATAGAGATGAATATCTGAATTACGAGTTTGGCACAGAATTAAGACATTCTGGAAATTGTTTCACAACTGATACAGCCTGGAACACCATAGTGTGATGGTGTGTCCGAACATCATAACTGCACCCTATTGGATATGATGCATACCATGATGTCTCTTATTGAATTACCATGATAGTTTATGGGTTAGGCATTAGAGACAACCACATTCACTTTAAATAGGGCACCACGTAATTCCGATGAGATGGCACCGTATGAACTATGGTTTAGAGAAACCTAAGCTGCCATTTCTTAAAAGGTTTGGGGCTGTGACGCTTATGTGAAAAAGTTTCAGGCTGATAAGCTCGAACCCAAAGCGGATAAATGCATCTTCATAGGACACCCAAAAACAGTTGGGTATACCTCCTGTCTCAGATCCGAAAGCAATAAGGGATTGTTTCAAGAATCGGGTCCTTTCTCGAGGAAAAGTTTCTCTCGAAAGAATTGAGTGGGAGGATGGTGGAGACTTGATGAGGTTTTTGAACCGTCTCTTCAACTAGTGTGTGACAGGGCACGGGGAGTTGTTCCTGTGGCACCTACACCAATTGAAGTAGAAGCTTATGATAGTGATCATGAAACTTCAGATCAAGTCACTACCAAACCACGTGGGATGACAAGGATGCGTACTACTTTAGAGTGGTATGTAATCCTGTCTTGGAAGTCATGTTGCTAGACAACAATGAACCTACGAGCTATGGAGAAGCGATGGTGGGCCCGGATTCCGATAAAATGGCTCGAGGCCATAAAATCCGAGAGAGGATCCATGTATGAAAACAAAGTGTAGACTTTGGAAGAACTACTTGATGGTCGTAAGGCTGTTAGGTACATATGGATTTTAAAAGGAAGACGGACAATGATGGTAAGTATCACCATTAAGAAAGCTCGACTTGTCGTTAAGATGTTTTCCGACAAGTTCAAGGAGTTGACTACGATGAGACTTTCTCACTCGTAGCGATGCTAAGAGTCTGTTGGAATTATATTAGCGATTACTGCATTATTTATGAAATCTTGCAGATAGGATGTCAAAACATTGTTTCCTCGACGATATTCTTGAGGAAAGGTTGTATGTGATACAACCGGAAGGTTTTGTCAATCCTGAAAGATGCTAATAAGTATGCAAAGCTCCAGCAATCCTTCTGAGGACTGGAGTAAGCATCTCGGAGTTGGAATGTATGCTTTGATGAGATGATCAAAGATTTTGGGTTTATACAAAGTTTATGAGAAACTTGTATTTCCAAAGAAGTGAGTGGGAGCACTATAGAATTTCTGATGAGTATATGTTATTGACATATTGTTGATCAGAAATGACGTAGAATTTCTGGAAAGCATATAGGGTTATTTGAAAAGTGTTTTTCAATGGAAAGCCTGGATTAAGCTACTTGAACATTGAGCATCAAGATCTATAAGGATAGATCAAAACGCTTAATGGTACTTTCAAATGAGCACATACCTTGACATGATCTTGAAGGTGTTAAAGATGGATTAGTCAAAGAAGGAGTTCTTGCCTGAGTTGAAAGGTATGAAGTTGAGACTTAAAGCTCGACCACGGCAGAATAGAGAGAAAGGACGAAGGTCATCCCCTATGCTTGAGACATAGGCTCTACAGTATGCTATGATGTGTACCGCACCTGAAGTGTGCCTTGCCATGAGTCAGTCAAGGGGTACAAGAGTGATCCATGTATGGATCACATGACAGTGGTCAAAGTTATCCTTAATAACTAGTGGACTAAGGAATTTTCTCGATTATGGAGGTGGTAAAAGAGTTCGTCATAAAGGGTTACGCCGATGCAAACTTTGACACTAATCCAGATTATTCTGAGTAGTAAACTGGATTCGTATAGTAGAACAGTTATTTGGAATAGCTCCAAATAGAGCGTGGTAGCTGCATCTAGGAGATGACACAGAGATTTGTAAAGCACACACGGATCTGAAAGGTTCAGACCCGTTGACTATAACCTCTCTCACAAGCATAAACATGATCAAACCCAGAACTCATCGAGTGTTAATCACATGGTAAATGTGAACTAGATTATTGACTCTAGTAAACTCTTGGGTGTTAGTCACATGGGGATGTGACCTTGAGTGTTAATCACATATCGATGTGAACTAGATTATTGACTCTAGTGCAAGTGGGAGACTGTTGGAAATATGCCCTAGAGGCAATAATAAATTGGTTATTATTATATTTCCTTATTCATGATAATCGTTTATTATCCATGCTAGAATTGTATTGATAGGAAACTCAGATACATGTGTGGATACATAGACAACACCATATCCCTAGTAAGCCTCTAGTTGACTAGCTCGTTGATCAATAGATGGTTACGGTTTCCTGACCATGGACATTGGATGTCGTTGATAACGGGATCACATCATTAGGAGAATGATGTGATGGACAAGACCCAATCCTAAGCATAGCACAAGATCGTGTAGTTCGTATGCTAAAGCTTTTCTAATGTCAAGTATCATTTCCTTAGACCATTAGATTGTGCAACTCCCGGATACCGTAGGAATGCTTTGGGTGTGCCAAACGTCACAACGTAACTGGGTGGCTATAAAGGTACACTACGGGTATCTCCGAAAGTGTCTGTTGGGTTGGTGCGAATCGAGACTGGGATTTGTCACTCCGTGTGACGGAGAGATATCTCTGGGCCCACTCGGTAGGACATCATCATAATGTGCACAATGTGATCAAGGAGTTGATCACGGGATGATGTGTTACGGAATGAGTAAAGAGACTTGTCGGTAACGAGATTGAACAAGGTATCGGGATACCGACGATCGAATCTCGGGCAAGTATCGTACTGATAGACAAAGGGAATTGTATACGGGATTGATTAAGTCCTTGACATCGTGGTTCATCCGATGAGATCATCATGGAACATGTGGGAGCCAACATGGGTATCCAGATCCCGTTGTTGGTTATTGACCGGAGAACGTCTCGGTCATGTCTGCATGGTTCCCGAACCCGTAGGGTCTACAAACATAAGGTTCGGTGACGCTAGGGTTATAAAGGAAGTTTGTATGTGGTTACCGAAGGTAGTTCGGAGTCCCAGATGAGATCCCGGACGTCACGAGGAGTTTCGGAATGGTCCGGAGGTAAAGATTGATATATTGGACGAAGGGTTTTGGAGTCCGGGAGTGTTCCGGAGGTACTGGGTGATGACCAGCATGACCGAAAGGTGTTTCGGGAGCCCCGGCAAGTGTTGGGGGGCTTCATGGGCCAAGGTAAGGGGGCAAACCAGCCCACTAAGGGGCTGTGTGCCCCCCTCACCTATCCCCACGTGACCAGGGGTTTGGGGCGCCCCATCTAAGGGTTCCCACCTCCTGGCTTGGGGGCCAAGTCACCCAAGGGGTAGATCCCATCTGCCCTGGCCGTCGCCCCCCCCTAGGGGAAACCCTAGGGTGCCTCCCCCTCCCCCTTGCCCCTATATATAGTGGAGGTTTTGGGGCTGCACAGGACACGAGATGAGTTCCTCTCCTCTATATGGTGCAGCCCTCCCCTTCTCCCAAGTCCTTCTCCTCTCCCGTGGTGCTTGGCGAAGCCCTGCAGGATTGCCACACTCCTCCACCACCACCATGCCGTTGTGCTGCTGCTGGATGGAGTCTTCCTCAACCTCTCCCTCTCTCCTTGCTGAATCAAGGCGTGGGAGACGTCACCGGGCTGTACATGTGCTGAACGCGGAGGTGCCGTCCGTTCAGCACTTGGTCATCGGTGATTTGGATCACGACGAGTACGACTCCATCAACCCCGTTCACTTGAACGCTTCCGCTTAGCGATCTACAAGGGTATGTAGATGCACTCTCCTTCCCCTCGTTGCTGGTCTCTCCATAGATAGATCTTGGTGACACGTAGGAAAATTTTGAATTTCTACTACGTTCCCCAACATCTGTGACCCGCGATTTATCGTCAAGGAAGTGGACACTTCCGTGATGATAATTTTGGTAATGTCATGGAACACTTCTACGATAGCACATGTATGACTATCTTGATTTTGTCATAGAATCGTCATGGATGTACATGCATGAAAAAAAGGTGACCTACTGTGATAAACACGTATCATCACGGAAGTGTATTTTTTTGTAGTGTGGGAAGGAGCACTTTTGCCCTTCTGCGGAGCAATTCCGTAGGGGGAACTTCCCTCCCGGAGGGGGAAATCAAAGCCATCGTGATCATCAACAACCATCTCATCTTTGGGAGGGCCATCTCCATCAACATCTTCAACAACACCATCTCCTCTCAAACCCTAGTTCATCTCTTATGTTCAATCTTTGTACTGGAACCTCAGATTGGTACCTGTGGGTGACTAGTAGTGTTGATTACATCTTGTAGTTGATTACTATATTTTTTATTTGGTGGAAGATTATATGTTCAGATCCATTATGCTATTTAATACCCTTCTAATCTTGAGCATGATTATTATTTGTGACTAGTTACTTTTGTTCTTGAGGTCACGGGAGAAGTCATGTTGCAAGTAATCATGTGAACTTCATTTGTGTTCGATATTTTCATGATATGTATTTTGTGATTCCCTTTGTGTTGTCATGTGAACGTCGACTACATGGTGCTTCACCATATTTGGGCCTAAGGGAACGCATTGTGGAGTAGTTATTAGATGATGGGTTGCTAGAGTGATAGAAGCTTAAACCCTAGTTTATGCGCTACTTTGTAAGGGACCGATTTGGATCCAAATGTTTAATACTATGGTTAGATTTTATCTTAATACTTTTCTTGTAGTTGCGGATGCTTGTGAGGGGTTATTCCTAAGTGGGAGGTTTATTCAAGTAAGAACAATAACTAAGCACCGGTCCACCCACATATCAAGTTATCAAAGTAGCGAACACGAATCAAACCAACATGAAGAAAATGACTAGATGAAATTCCCGTGTACCCTCAACAACACTTTCTTTATTATAAGAGACCGTTTTGGCCTATCCTTTGCCACAGAAGGATTGTGCTACCTTGCTGCACTTTATTTATCATTACCTTTACTTGCTCATTACAAAATATCTTGCTATTAAACTACCTATTATCGACAATTTCATTGCTTGCAAAAAATAACCTTGCTGAAAACCACTTGTCATTTTCTTCTGCTCGTCGTTGGGTCCGACACTCTTACTTATCGAAAGGACTATGCTTGATCCCCTATACTTGTGGGTCATCAGTATCATGCACTCAGGAATAACAAACATGCTGATGTGGCAGAGAATTAAAGAAGAGAGAGGGGGTTAGAGTAACATAGGTAGATACCGCACTACTGCAGGTTGCTGCTAACGCGACACTACGATTAGAGACCCTTCGACGAAACTGTGTATGATGCCATAATCGCAAACGATGGTGTAAAAACCCCGTAAAAAAGGTGCAAAACATTTGCGATGGAGGATGCATCAAACACGGTTCAGATTTTTGTTGCGTGTGCGATACAAGGCATACGGTTCAACTCAATTAACTGTTTGCGATGAGGAGGAACAAAAGAAATGGGCAGCCAGATCAAGGAGTGTGCGATATACAACATACGGTTCACTCATATGAACTTTTTGTGATCAGGCAGCACAAAAGAAACAGGCAGCCAGATGAAGGTGTGTGCGATATACAACATACGGTTCACTCGGATGAACTGTTTGTGATTAGGCAACCCAAAAGAAACGGGCAGCCAGATGAAGGTGTGTGCGATATACATCATGCGGTTCACTCAGATGAACTGTTTGCATTGAGACAAGAGAACAGAAATGGTTCAATATAAAAAGATGTGTGTGATACGCGGCAAACAGGTTTGTAATCAGAAATGTGTGCGAATACCGATAATAACAGAAACGGTTCCCTAGTGTGGTCCTTGTTCATTTGATCATCATATCCTTCTTGTGCTAGCTCGATGTTCCTTCTATGCTAAGTTTCCATTAATTGACGACGTTTTATGAACACGCCATAGTTTCCCGCCATTTCCTCACCTGTTTCCCGCCAACCAACGATATTGCGCATAGGCAGCATGCGACGCACGGAGGAGACAAGTGCAACCTGTAGCACATCCACCTTTTCCAAGCATGCCAACCCACCAAAGCGGTGTCTCTGCCATCAACCTCGTCGACGAGGAAAACGAGCAAGCGCCATGGCCCGTCGAGGCCGAGGCGCTCCCCAGCAACGCGATGGACGACGCCATGATGCGCGTCATCGCCAGGGTTGAGCACACCTTTGGCGCATGGCGCTTGAGCACCGCGGATCAAGATAGGCATGTCAGCGCCGACATGCTGCAGCTCGCCACACAACATGATCGATGGCGCGCTGCAGAGCAAGCTAGGTGCGTCCGCGCCGATAGACCGCGGCTCGCCGCACGGCGAGCCCGTTGGAGCGCCGCAGAGCAAGAGGCATGGCATGCCACACAACAAGAGCGGATCCATCGGTGCTTGCCTGCTGTCGACACGACATCGCAGCTGGGTACACGTCGGGTCAGTACCCCCATTCCTCGTCGGGAGTGGGCAGAGGCCCTCAGCGCTGTACTTGCACTAGAGGCTGGCCGCGCCATACTTGCACCGGACGCCCGCTGCGCCGTTTGCATGGGTGTCGCCGTTCGCCTTGTCCACGGCCCGCTGGATGCCAATGCGCTGGTCCGTAGGCTCGACCGCCTCCTTGGCCCTGGTGTCCAGCTGGGCACAGTATAGGAACATGGCCGTCGCATCCTCGAGCTGGTGACCTCCGATGAAATAGCCAACTTGGAGCTCGAGATCACGCTCCAGATGTACCACGAGCGTGTCGACCTCTTGGACGAACGCCTGCATGAGTTCAGGCAGAGCCAAGAGTTACCGTAGGCAAGGGCTGCTGGTCATGGTCTCATGGACGCGTTTTATTTTGAAAAGTCGTTTCGACGTGGATAGCTATGTATTCATAGCAATCATAGTATTCCTCTGTTTATTGTTATGTTTCAATGTGTGTACTCTGTTTTTCATTCTTATATGTTCTATTTCAATGTGTGTATATACGCTTTCCATTCTGTATATGTGGATGATAACAGCTAGATTCAAATTAGTACACAAAAACAGATAGAAACTGGAATTCATAATATATATATATATATTAATTGTTCATTAGTTAATCACATAATATATATATATATATAATATCATCACATATACGTGATGATACTTAACTACTAGGTACAATGCATAAAATTGAAAACGAACAATACTAAAACTAATAATCCCTCATGGGGCTAGTATTCCGGCAGCCCCTCACTAGCAGCTCCCTGGTGCACGGCGTCTTCCCAGCATGAAGGAAGTACTCCGCCTTCTCCGCCTCGCAGCGCTTGATGTACCGATCTGCCTCTTGCTGGCGAACGCGCGTGGCCGATCTTGCCATTTCGTTGGGCGCCCACCGGAGCTCCTCGTTTGTGGCACGCTGGAGCTTATCGGCCCACCTGCACGCAGTGACGAGGCGCCCAACGCCTATGACCTTCCTCGCGAAGTATCCGTCTTTGTGCACCTCCTCAGCACGATGACACGCCCGCCCCCAAAGCTCCGCCGCCTCCTTTTTCCAAGCGGCATCACGGGCTTCACAGGCTGCCTGGTACCTGGCTTCCTTCTCTGCCATCTCCTTCTTGAACGCCACTTGCCTGGCTTTCTCAGCCAGTGGCAGCGACTTCCATAGACACAGATTGTACTGGACCCAAAACCAATCCAAAGTTGGGGGGTCCGGCGCAACCTCGTCAGGTGACGCGTAGGGGTCCTCGTTGCTGCTAATCAAGTGAGCGTCCTGGGGGGGGGACTCCTCATCAGCGCATGGGCAGACCGGCGGCGCCATGGCAGAGATTTGAGAGAGAGAGGGCGAGCGAGGGAAGGATGTAGATGAGAATGCAGGTGGGACGACATGAGCAAGGTAGTATTTATTGGCGGCCGGAATCTAGATCGACGGGGACAGTACACATGCCGGTCACTAGAATTTACAAGTACTGTAGTTTGAATTACACATGATTCCCGCAGCAAAATCCGTGTGTGAACATAATAGACAAAATCCGTGTGTGAACATAATAGACAAAATCTGTGTGTGAACATAATAGCTGACGGTTTCCAATGCAAAACCGTGTCTGATTAATGATCCCTGCCACTCACCTACCAAACCCCGAGCCGCGAGATAGAGTGCCAATCGTGTGGGGTGCGGTTGTCTCGCTAGATCTTTACATTTTTGTTTTTGAACTCCAGATATTTACATCGTCTGAAGATTTTTAACTCGCACACAAGTACACAAAAATATGATTTTTCCAACTGTTATGGTTAGGAGTTGCATGTAGATGTGGTTCAAATTTGAATTACGGTCATTAAATGGTTAGAAAAACACTTAAATGTCTTTAAAAGGTCAAATGACCCCTGAAATTTGACAAATTTTCACATGACAGTTGTATTAGTGCACGTTAAACATAGAAAAAAATTTGAAGGCCGTAAGAGGAAGTTATCTCCCATTCGTCATCAAACATGTATTGTTCCCTCTCGAAATGACAAACCTTCTAGTGAGTTGCTTCGGTTTGTGAGGGTTGTGTGTCCAAACTTTCGTCAAACAGGCCAATTTTTTTTCCACATCATCTTGGTGGCATGACATTAAATCAAGCAAGGTTTCATGTTTTTCTTATCATTTTTTAATTTTTTGGAATTAAAATTCCATGGCACTCCATGCATGTGTGCCCATGCCTTGAGACCAATATGTTTGAAAATTCCTTCTAATTTACTGCACATGGAATTAACTTGCACACAAGTACACAAAAATATGATTTTTCAAACCGTTATGGTTAGCCGTTGCATGTAGATGTAGTTCAAATTTGAATTACGGTCATTAAATGGCTAGAAAATCATTTAATGTCGTTAAAAGGTCAAATGACCCCGGAAATTTTCAAAAATTTCACATGACAATTGTAATAGTGCATGTTAGACATAGAAAAAAAATTGAAGGCCGAAAGAGGAAGCTATCTCCCGTTCGTCATCAAACATGCATTGTTCCCTCTCGGAACCATGAACCTTCTAGTGAGTTGCTCCGGTTTGTGAGGGGTGTGTATCCAGACTTTCGTCAAACAGACCAATTTTTAACCACATCATCTTGGTGGCATGACATTAAGTCAACCAAGGTTTCATGTTTTTCTGATCATTTTTCTAATTTTTTGGAATTAAAATGCCATGTCACTCCATGCATACGTATGCATGTGTCCATGTCTTGAGACCAATATGTTTGAAATTCCTTCTAATTTACTTCACATGGAATTAACTTGCACACAAGTACACAAATATGATTTTTCAAACCGTTTTGGTTAGGCGTTGCATGTAGATGTAGTACAAATTTGAATTACGATCATTAAATGGCTAGAAAATCACTTAAATGTCTTTAAAAGGTCAAATGACCCCTAGAATTTTCAAAAATTTCACATTACAGAGTTGTAGTAGTGCATGTTAGACGTAGAAAAAAATTAAAGGCCGTAAGAGCAAGCTATCTCCCGTTCGTCATCAAACATGCATTGTTCCCTCTCGGAACCACGAGCCTTATAGTGTGTTGCTCCGGTTTGTGAGGGGTGTGTGTCCAAACTTTCGTCAAACATGCAAATTTCTTTACCACATCATCTTGATGGCATGACATTGCATCAACCAAGGTTTCATGTTTTTCTGATCATTTTATTTTATTTTTTGGAATTAAAATGCCATGTCACTTCATGCATACGTATGCATGTTTCCATGTCGTGAGACCAATATGTTTGAGAATTCCTTCTAATACTGCACATGGAATTAACTCGCACACAAGTACACATATATGATATTTCAAACCGTTTTGGTTAGGCATTGCATGTAGATGTAGTTCAAATTTGAATTACAGTTATTAAATGGCTAGAAAATCACTTAAATGTCTTTAAAAGGTAAAATGACCCCTAGAATTTTCAAAAATTTCACATTACGTTTGTAGTAGTGCACTTTAGATGTTGAAAAAAATTGAAGGCCGTAAGAGGAAGCTATCTCCCGTTCGTCATCAAACATGCATTGTTCCCTCTCGGAACCATGAGGCTTCTAGTGAGTTGCTGCGGTTTGTGAGGGGTGTGTGTCCAAACTTTTGTCAAACATGCCAATTTCTTTACCACATCATCTTGGTGGCATGACATTACATCAACCAAGGTTTCATGTTTTTCTGATCATTTTTTATTTTTTGGAATTAAAATGCCGTGTCACTCCGTGCATATGTATGCATGTGCCCATGTCGTCAGACCAATATGTTTGAAAATTCCTTCTAATTTACTGCACATGGAATTAACTCGCACACAAGTACACATACATGATTTTTCAAACCGTTTTGGTTAGGCGTTGCATGTAGATGTAGTCCAAATTTGAATTACGGTCATTAAATGGCTAGAAATTCACTTAAATGTCTTTAAAAGGTCAAATGACCCCTAGATTTTTCAAAAATTTCACATTACAGTTGTAGTAGTGCATGTTAGACGTAGAAAAAAATAGAAGGCCGTAAGAGGAAGCTATCTCCCGTTCATCATCAAACATGCATTGTTTCCTCTCGGAACCACGAGCCTTCTAGTGAGTTGCTCTGGTTTGTGAGGGGTGTGTGTCCAAACATTCGTCAAACATGCCAATTTTTTTTTCTACATCATCTTGTTGGTATGGCATTACATCAACCAAGGTTTCATGTTTTTCTGATCATTTTTTAATTTTTTGGAATTAAAATGCCATGTCACTCCATGCTTAATTGTGTCATAGGCGTTAGACCAATATGTTTGAAAATTCCTTCCAATTTACTGCACATGGAATTAAATCACACGCAAGTACACAAAATATGCGTTTCCAAATCGTTATGGTTAGCTGTTTCATGTACATGTAGTTCAAATTTCAATTACGGTCATTAAATGGCTAGAAAATCACTTAAATGTCTTAAAAGGTCAAATGACCCTTGAAATTTTCCAAAATTTGACATGACAGTTGTATTAGTACTACAAAATTTCTCGTACATTTAAAACACCATCCGTTGCCACTGTACTCCAAATTCGTCTTTCACAACTAATAAAAAATATCTACAACATCACACACAGTTGTTTTCTAGGAACCGTTTGCGATGAAAATATCTGGGTCTATTTAAGTCTCCCTCCTTAAGCTTCACCGTCTCGTCTGCTCCAATGCCGCCAACCCCCGAATCCACGAATCCCGACCCCCATTTCCGCACCCCCTTCTTGCAAAGATGACGCTGTGGAAACGCTTCGTGAAGGCCCGTACGATGGCCACATCCCCCCGAGCGCCGCCGCCTGCGCCGAGAGCGTGGCCGCCTACGCCGAGAGTGCCACCGCATCCGCATTGAGCGTGGCCACTTCCGCCGGGAGGGCGTCTACGGTAGCCGACAGGGCAGCTGCAGCAACCGAGACGGCTGCAGCTGCTGCTGCGACGGCGGCTGAAACGCCGAGAGCGCTCAAGCTGCCGTCCGTGCTGCCGATGATGCCCTGGCTCGGGTCAAGGCCATCCACGCTAAGATCGAGGATGCACATGCCAAGATATTCCAGGCCACCTCGGACTCCATCATGCAACCCACGTTTGAAAAAGGCAGCGGTGGTCATGGAGCACCTGCTTCCTCATGAGGTCACCAAGCGGGAGCTGGAGATGCAGAGCGGCGGAGATCGAGGAGCGCCGGGAGGAGGAGTCCGTCAAGGAATCGGCGGTGGAGTACCAACGCGAGCTCTGGCGCAGCCACTACTACGAGTACTACAACCTTGAGGGCAGTGCCGAGGACGAGGACGCGGTCGACTTCAGTAGGGGGGACGTGGAGTCCATCAATGGCGACATGTTGCCAGGACAAGTCATCGATGTCTCATCTCACACCGGCGATGCATAGGCTGGCGCGGTGGTTGATTTGTTAAAATTATGCATACTTAGGCTTTGTTTTTAATGCTGGTCTTTCGTTAGAGCAATGTTTAGGTCAATCGGCTCTGTTTAATTACTAAATGTGCTTGATTTAGTAAAGTAAGTGTGGTCTGTCTGTTGTACGCTCGTTTGTGTTTCCAAATTAGCAAGCAATGTTAAATTATTCAATGACGTACTCGAGGAAATTTCCACCAAAATTTGAATTATCAAACTCATCCCATGCACGTAAAGCAGAAGAGTCATTTGCGATGCATACAATCGTTCAAAGTGAAAGGTCCGGCGGTACCGCACGCAAAGTTTCCCTCCAGATTTCCAAAGTTTTGGCCTACCACCAAAATATCTACCCCCGCCCCCTTCCCCACCCCCTTTTCTCCCCGACCACAAGTCACATTTCCCCTATTTCCTCCTTCCTTCCTTCCTTCCTAAGCTATAGCCGCTTCCTCACTCTTGCCGTCTCGCATCCTACCACCGGGGTCGCCATGGTCTTCTACAAAGACCTCTCTAGCGGTTTCTCCGCCGGCGACGACTCCTTCACCAACCGGGTATGCCTCTCTTCTCTCTCTCTCGGGCTATGACTTGGAATGAATGATTTTTACCCAGTGGTCAATTTGAGTCATTTCTTCCTCTTGTAGCTCCCTAGGACCATCAGTGGCAACGAATGGAGCGGGGTGGCTGAAGATCTATCTGCTCGTTGTCACCATCAATCTCCATGCATGAAGCTACTTGCGTTTGATTCTATGGACAGTGGGAGGAAGTTTCTGGCATGTGTAGAGAAGGTTAGACCCTCTTTCGTTGTTACAAATCATTTGTTAGATGTGATTCAGACACTGTAACAGTCCCAACCCATTCATACCACACCTTCAACCAAACGCATCCTAAGACAGTGTCACAGTTTGTACCTAGTATCTTAAATTGTAGCCATCTCATCAGCGGTGCCATTAGAAAATTGTTTGGCACCGCTTCAGCAGTTTGTGCAGCCAACTTTGGTCCACACATCCGAGCAGCCAAGTAGTAAAATACTAAATCTTTATGGCACGAAGGAACTGGGCATCGGAGCAACTACGTGCTCTGGAGTCCGGGTCCCTGTTTTTTTTCTGCTGCATCGGCTCGTTAGTGCAGGGCACCGGTGCGAGAAGTAGCAACAGTTGTCTTTACCCTAGTTTTGGCATACATAGTGGACGGCCTTAGTGCTATTAGTTCTATGTTACTAAAATTGTGCATGTACACACCTGTTAGTATCAATTTGCTGTCATCCAAACACTGTCGCTATGCTGTTCCAATTATATTTACCTGAGTAAGAACTTGTAGCATCGTTGTAGTTAATTATAGCTTCTGATGTTCCAAAATTTGGTTGTTGTCTCAGTAGCAATTATTTCATTTGCACACGGATCTTTTTGAGAAGATATGTCATAATTAACATGTTTCTTCAGTTTTTTAAAATAAGCATAGGTGATTTTCTATGTTGCTATAAACCCATTTCCCCTACAATTGCTACTGATCTAGTTTTAAATATTATAGGATGAACAAAAGTGTTCTTACTTGGAGTGGGTTTATCAAGAGTGGCCACAGTCTTTGAAGATGTGCCTAGCGAAGCTCTGGAGCATGTATGAGGAAGAGAACAGACGTAGGCTTAGAGAAACTGTTATCAACACTGAAGAATATTTGAAGATGCGTGATAAAAAGTTGAAAGTGGAGAATAAGCTCAGATTTTTTAAAATCAGACTTTGGTAAGATGGTGTTGGCGAAGGAGGAGGCACTTTCCCAATTGGCCCATGCAAAACAGGTTCTACTGAACTGAAAGCAGAGGTGGATTAGACGAGCCTGGATGATCTCGATTAGGGAAATGAATATATTGTTCTTATGAAGTTGAACTAGCTATATGTTGTATCGTGTTGTCTTCATGTAGCTACCATACTGTGATGTTATAATATATTTATGTGCCTGATAGGAAATTGGCAAATAGCTATTCGATATGAAATGTGAATTTACATAATACTGGAATTATTAATTGTAAACAAATAAACCTGCTAAATGTGTCATGGACCTTTGCAAACGGTTCTAACAGTAAAAGCGCTTGTGATGGATAGCCCAATGCCACACAGTTTTCTTCATCAAATTGTGTGTGATATAGTTGATAAAAGCAAATAGTTAACCAAGGCAGACCGTGTGTGATAGTTACACCTTTCACACATGAGCCTACAAATAAAACTATGTGGGATGTACGTACGAATGGAAACGTTTTCCCTGGATTGACTGTGTGGGATGTATATAAGAACGGAAACATATTCCTTGGATTGACTGTGTGTGATATACATACGAACGGAAATGTTTTCTGGGATTCACCGTGTGGGATGTACATACCTACCGAAATGATTTTATTGAATTACCGTGTGGGATGTACATACCTACAGAAATGATTGGGTTTCGATACCTCGCCCGATCGCATGATACGTCTCCAATGTATCTATAATTTTTGATTGCTCCATGCTATATTATCTACTGTTTTAGACATTATTGGGCTTTATTTTCCACTTTTATATTATTTTTGGGACTAACCTATTAACCAGAGGCCCAGCCCAGAATTGATGTTTTTTGCCTGTTTTAGGGTTTCGAATAAAAGGAATATCAAATGGATTCCAAACGGAATGAAACCTTCGGAAACGTGATTTTCTCTTCAGATAAGATCCAGGAGACTTGGACCCTCCGTCAAGAAAGCCACGAGGTGGTCACGAGGGTAGGGGCGCCCCCCCCCTAGGGTGCGCTCCGTGCCTCGTGGGCCCCTCGAAGCTCCACCGACGTACTTCTTCCTCCTATATATATCCACGTACCCCCAAACGATTAGGGACGGAGCCAAAAACCTAATTCCATCGCCACAACATTCTGTATCAACGAGATCCCATCCTGGGGCCTGTTCCGGAGCTCCGCCGGAGGGGGCATCGATCATGGATGGCTTCTACATCATCATCCAAGCCCCTCCGATGAAGTGTGAGTAGTTTACTTCAGACCTACGAGTCCATAGCTAGTAGCTAGATGGCTTCTTCTCTCTTTTTGGATCTCAATACAATGTTCTCCCCCTCTCTCGTGGAGATCCATTCGATGTAATCTTCTTTTTGCGGTGTGTTTGTTGAGACCGATGAATTGTGGATTTATGATCAAGTCTATCTATGAATAATATTTGAATCTTCTCTGAATTCTTTTATGTATGATTAGTTATCTGTGCAAGTCTCTTTGAATTATCAGTTTGGTTTGGCCTACTAGATTGGTTTTTCTTGCCATGGGAGAAGTTCTTAGCTTTGGGTTCAATCTTGCGGTGTCCTTTCCCAGTCACAGGAGGGGCAGCAAGGCACGTATTGTATTGTTGCCATCGAGGATAACAAGATGGGGTTTTTATCATATTGCATGAAATTATCCCTCTACATCATGTCATCTTGCTTAAGGCGTTACTCTATTTTTAACTTAATACTCTAGATGCATGCTGGATAGCGGTCGATGAGTGGAGTAATAGTAATAGATGCAGAATCGTTTCGGTCTACTTGTCTTGGACGTGATGCCTATATACATGATCATACCTAGATATTCTCATAACTATGCTCAATTCTTTCAATTGCTCAACAGTAATTTATTCACCCACCGTAGAATACTTATGCTCTTCAGAGAAGCCACTAGTGAAACCTATGGCCCCCGGGTCTCTTTCTCATCATATCAATCTCCATCACTTTATTATTGCTTTGCTTTTACTTTATTTACTTTGCATCTCTATACCAAAAATACCAAAAATATTATTTATCATCTCTATTAGACCTAACTTTCGTAAGTGACCGTGAAGGGATTGACAACCCCTAAGTGTGTTGGTTGCGTTGAGCTATTGTTTTTGTGTAGGTACGAGGGACTCGAGTGTAGCCTCCTACTGGATTGATACCTTGGTTCTCAAAAACTGAGGGAAATACTTACGCTACTTTGCTGCATCATCCCTTCCTTTTCGGGGAAATCCAACGCAGTGCTCAAGAGGTAGCAAGAAGAATTTCTGGCGCCGTTGCCGGGGAGTCTGCACAAAAGTCAACATACCAAGTACCTATCACAATCCCTATCTCCCGCATTACATTATTTTCCATTTGCCTCTCATTTTCCTCTCCCCCAGTTCACCTTTGCCGTTTTATTCACCCTCTCTCTCTCTAGCCTCCCTCTCTTTCTCCGTTTGCCTTTTTGCCCGTTTGCTTTTTGTTTGCTCATCTGTTAGTTTGCTTGTTTGTCGTGATGGCTCAAGATAATACTAAATTGTGTGACTTCACCAATACCAACAATAATGATTTCCTTAGCACTTCGATTGCTCCTCTTACCGATGTTGAATCTTGTGAAATTAATACTGCTTTGTTGAATCTGGTCATGAAAGATCCGTTCTCCGGCCTTCCTAGTGAAGATGCCGCTACCCATCTTAATAGCTTCGTTGATTTGTGTGACATGAAAAATAAGAAAGATGTCGATAATAATATTGTTAAATTAAAGCTATTTCCTTTTTCGCTTAGAGATCGTGCTAAAGCTTGGTTTTCGTCTTTGCCTAAAAATAGTATTGATTCATGAACAAGTGCAAAGATGCTTTTATCTCTAAGTATTTTCCTCCTGCTAAGATCATCTCTCTTAGAAACGATATTATGAATTTTAAACAACTTGATCATGAACATGTTGCACAAGCTTGGGAGAGAATGAAATTAATGATACATAATTTCCCTACTCATGGTTTGAATTTGTGGATGATTATACAAAAAATTTATGCCGGATTGAATTTTGCTTCTAGAAATCTTTTAGATTTGGCCGCGGGAGGCACTTTTATGGAAATCACTTTAGGAGAAGCTACTAAACTCCTAGGTAATATTATGGTTAATTATTCTCAATGGCATACTGAAAGATCTACTAAAAAGGTGCATGCGATAGAAGAAATTAATGTTTTGAGAGGAAAGATGGATGGACTTATGAAATTATTTGCTAATAAGAGTGTTTCTTCTGATCCTAATGATGTGCCCTTGTCTACTTTGATTGAGAATAATAATGAATCTATGGATGTGAATTTTGTTGGTAGGAACAATTTTGGTAACAACGCGTATAGAGGAAATTTCAATCCTAGGCCTTATCCTAGTAATCCCTCTAATAATTATGGTAATTCCTACAACAATTCTGATGGAAATTATAATAAGATGCCCTCTGATTTTGAATCTAATATTAAAGAATTTATTTCTTCACAAAATAATTTTAATGCTATGATTGAAGAAAAATTGCTTAAGATTGATGATTTGGCCAGGAACGTTGATAGAATTGCTCTTGATGTTGATTCTTTGAAACTGAGATCTATTCCACCTAAGCATGATATCAATGAGTCTCTCAAAGCCATGAGAATTTCCATTGAGAAGTGCAAAGAAAGAACCGCTAGGATGCGTGCTAAGAAAGATGCCTTTATAAAAGCGTGTTCTTCTAGTTCCTATGAAAATAATGATGAAGATCTAAAAGTTATTGATGTGTCCCCTATTAAATCTTTGTTTTGCAATATGAATCTTGATAATGACGGGGCTGATTATGATCCACCTTTACCTAGAAGGCGTTCTAAGAATTCGGAGTTTGTTGATCTTGATGCTAAATTTCATAAAAGTGGTATTGAAGAAATTAAAACCCTAGATGTTGCTAAACCCACTATTATGGATTTCAATGAATTTAACTATGAAAATTTCTCTTTGATTGATTTTATTTCCTTGTTGGAATCCATGCTAAAATCTTCTCACGCTTATAGTCAAAATAAAGCATTTACTAAACATATCGTTGATGCCTTGATGCAATCTTATGAATAAAAACTTGAACTGGAAGTTTCTATCCCTAGAAAACTTTATGATGAGTGGGAACCAACTATTAAAATTAAAAATAAAAATTATGAGTTTTATGCTTTGTGTGATTTGGGTGCTAGTGTCTCTACTATTCCCAAAACTTTGTGTGATTTACTAGATTTCTGTGATTTTGATGATTGCTCTCTAAACTTGCATGTTGCGGATTCCACTATTAAGAAACCTATGGGAAGAATTAATGATGTTCTTATTGTTGCAAATAGGAATTATGTGCCCGTAGATTTTACCGTTCTTGATATAGATTGCAATCCTTCTTGCCCTATTATTCTTGGTAGACCTTACCTTAGAACGGTTGGTGCAATTATTGATATGAAGGAAGGGAATATTTGATTCCAATTTCCATTGAAAATGGCATGGAAAAATTTCCTAGAAAGAAAATAAAATTACCATATGAATCTATAATGAGAGCCACTTATGGATTGCCTACCAAAGATGGCAATACCTAGATCTATTCTTGCTTGTTATGCCTAGCTAGGGGCGTTAAACGATAGCGCTTGTTAGGAGGCAACCCAATTTTATTTTTATTCCTTGCTTTTTTCTCCTGTTTAGTAATAAATAAATTATCTACCTCTGTTTTTTTGTGTTTTTTGTGTTTAACTAGTGTTTGTGCCAAGTAGAACCGTTAGGAAGACTTGGGGAAAGTCTTGTTGAACTTGCTGTAAAAAACAGAAACTTTAGTGCTCACGAGAACTGCTGTCATTTTTATTTGAAAAGTGCTATTTAGTTAATTATTTTTTCAGATTATTAATAGATAAATTCCTCACGTACAGAAATTTATTTTAGAATTTTTGGGGTTCCAGATCTTGCGCTAGCTACAGATTACTACATACTGTTCTGTTTTTGACAGATTCTGTTTTTCGTGTGTTGTTTGCTTATTTTGATGAATCTATGGCTAGTAAAATAGTTTATAATCGATAGAGAAGTTGGAATACAGTAGGTATAAAACCCATATAAATAAAGAATGAGTTCATTATAGTACCTTGAAGTGGTCTTTTGTTTTCTTTCGCTAACGGAGCTCACGAGATTTCCTACTTTAAGTTATGTGTTGTGAAGTTTTCAAGTTTTGGGTAAAGATTTGATGGATTATGGAACAAGAAGTGGCAAGATCCTAAGCTTGGGGATGCCCATGGAACTCCAAGATAATCTAAGGACACCTAAAAGCCAAAGCTTGGGGATGCCCCGGAAGGCATCACCTCTTTCGTCTACTTCTATCAGTAACTTTACTTGGAGCTATATTTTTATTCACCACATGATATGTGTTTTGCTTGGAGCGTCTTTTATGTTTTGAGTCTATGCTTATTAGTTTACCACAATCATCCTTGCTGTACACACCTTTTGAGAGAGCCATACATGATTTGGAATTTGATAGAATACTCTATGTGCTTCACTTATATCTTTTGAGCTTTATAGTTTTGCTCCAGTGCTTCACTTATATCTTTTAGAGCACGGTGGTGGATTTGTTTTATAGAAACTATTGATCTCTCATGCTTCACTTAGATTATTTTGAGAGTCATAATAGTTTGGTAATTTGCTTAAAATCCTAATATGCTTGGTATGCAAGATTAATAATAAAACTTTCTTATGAGTGTGTTGAATACTAAGAAAAGTTTGATGCTTGATGATTGTTTTGAGATATGGAGGTAATAATATCAAAGTCATGCTAGTTGAGTAGTTGTGAAATTGAGAAATACTTGTGTTGAGGTTTGCAAGTCCCATAGCATGCACGTATGGTAAACGTTATGCAGCAAATTTGAAACATTAGGTGTTATTTGATTGTCTTCCTTATGAGTGGCGGTCGGGGATGAGCGATGGTCTTTTCCTACCAATCTATCCCCCTAGGAGCATGCGCGTAGTGCCGAGGTCTTTGATGACTTGTAGATTTTTGCAGTAAGTATGTTAGTTCTTTATGACTAATGTTGAGTCCATGGATTATACGCACTCTCACCCTTCCATCCTTGCTAGCCTCTTCGGTACTGTGCATTGCCCTTTCTCACATTGAGAGTTGGCGCAAACTTCGCCGGTGCATCCAAACCCCGTGATATGGTACGCTCTTTCACACATAAACCTCCTTATATATTCCTCAAAACAGCCACCATACCTACCTATTATGGCATTTCCATAGCCATTCCGAGATATATTGCCATGCAACTTTCCATCATTCCGTTCATCATGACACATTCATCATTGTCATATTGCTTAGCATGATCATGTAGTTGACATAGTATTTGTGGCAAAGTCACCGTTCATAATTCTTTCATACATGTCACTCTTGGTTCATTGCATATCCCGGTACACCGCCGGAGGCATTCATATAGAGTCATCTTTGTTCTAGTATCGAGTTGTAATCATTGAGTTGTAAATAAATAGAAGTGTGATGATCATCATTATTAGAACATTGTCCCAAGTGAGGAATATAAAAAAAAGAGAAAGGCCATAAAAAAAGAGAAGGCCCAAAAAATGAGAGAAAAAGAGAGAAGGGACAATGTTACTATCCTTTTACCACACTTGTGCTTCAAAGTAGCACCATGATATTCATAGTAGAGAGTCTCTCATGTTATCACTTTCATATACTAGTGGGAATTTTTCATTTTAGAACATGGCTTGTATATGCCAACAATGGGCCTCCTCAAGTTCCCTAGGTCTTAGTGAGCAAGCAAGTTGGATGCACACCCACTAGTTTCTTTTGTTGAGCTTTCATACATTTATAGCTCTAGTGCATCCGTTGCATGGCAATCCCTACTCCCTGCATTAACATCAATCGGTGGGCATCTCCATAGCCCATTGATTAGCCTCGTTGATGTGAGACTTCTCCTTTTTGTCTTCTCCACATAACCCCCTCCATTATATTCTATTCCACCCATAGTGCTATGTCCATGGCTCGCGCTCATATATTGCGTGAAAGTTTACATGTTTGAGATTACTAAAGTATGAAACAATTGCTTGGCTTGTCATCGGGGTTGTGCATGATGATAGCATTCTTGTGTGACGAAAATGAAACATGACTAAACCATATGATTTTGTAGGGATGAACTTTCTTTGGCCATGTTATTTTGAGAAGACATAATTGCTTAGTTAGTATGCTTGAAGTATTATCATTTTTATGTCAATATGAACTTTTGTCTTGAATCTTTCGGATTAGAATATTCATACCACAATTAAGAAGAATCACATTAAAATTATGCCAAGTAGCACTCCACATCAAAAATTCTGTTTTTATCATTTACCTACTCGAGGACGAGCAGGAATTAAGCTCGGGGATGCTTGATACGTCTCCAACGTATCTATAATTTTTGATAGCTCCATGCTATATTATCTAATATTTTAGACATTATTGGGCTTTATTTTCCACTTTTATATTATTTTTGGGACTAACCTACTAACCGGAGGCCCAGCCCAGAATTGCTGTTTTTGCCTGTTTTAGGGTTTCGAAGAAAAGGAATATCAAACGGAGTCCAAACGGAATGAAACCTTCGGAAACGCGATTTTCTCATCAGATAAGATCCAGGAGACTTGGACCCTCCGTCAAGAAAGCCACGAGGTGGTCACGAGGGTAGGGGCGCCCCCCAGGGCGCGCCCCCCTGCCTCGTGGGCCCGTCGAAGCTCCACCGACGTACTTCTTCCTCCTATATATATCCACGTACCCCCAAACGATCGGGGACGGAGCCAAAAACCTAATTCCACTGCCGCAACTTTCTATATCCACGAGATCCCATCTTGGTGCCTGTTCCGGAGCTCCGCCGAAGGGGGCATCGATCACGGAGGGCTTCTACATCATCATCCAAGCTCCTCTGATGAAGTGTGAGTAGTTTACTTCAGACCTACGGGTCCATAGCTAGTATCTAGATGGCTTCTTCTCTCTTTTTGGATCTCAATACAATGTTCTCCCCCTCTCTCGTGGAGATCTATTTGATGAAATCTTCTTTTTGCGGTGTGTTTGTTGAGACCGATGAATTGTGGGTTTATGATGAAGTCTATCTATGAATAATATTTGAATCTTCTTTGAATTCTTTTATGTATGATTAGTTATCTTTGCAAGTCCCTTCGAATTATCAGTTTGGTTTGGCCTACTAGATTGGTTTTTCTTGCCATGGGAGAAGTGCTTAGCTTTGGGTTCAATCTTGCCGTGTCCTTTCCCAGTCACAGAAGGGGCAGCAAGGCACATATTGTATTGTTGCCATCGAGGATAACGAGATGGGTTTTTTTATCATATTGCATGAAATTATCCCTCTACATCATGTCATCTTGCTTAAGGCGTTACTCTTTTTTAACTTAATACTCTAGATGCATGCTGGATAGCGGTCGATGAGTGGAGTAATATTAGTAGATGCAGAATCGTTTCGGTCTACTTGTCTCGGACGTGATGCCTATATAGATGATCATACCTAGATATTCTCATAACTATGCTCAATTCTGTCAATTGCTCAACAGTAATTTGTTCACCCACCATAGAATACTTATGCTCTTGAGAGAATCCACTAGTGAAACCTATGGCCCCCGGGTCTCTTTCTCATCATATCAATCTCCATCACTTTATTATTGCTTTTATTTTACTTTGCTTTTTACTTTATTTACTTTGCATCTCTATACCAGAAATACCAAAAATATTATTTATCATCTCTATCAGATCTCACTTTCGTAAGTGACCGTGAAGGGATTGACAACCCCTAAGCGCGTTGGTTGCGTTGAGCTATTGTTTTTGTGTAGGTACGAGGGACTCGAGCGTAGCCTCCTACTGGATTGATACCTTGGTTCTCAAAAACTGAGGGAAATACTTACGCTACTTTGCTGCATCATCCCTTCCTCTTCGGGGAAATCCAACGCAGAGCTCAAGAGGTAGCATCGCACATGGCCCCAGCCTGTGTCCCAGGAGGGCCTGTCCTTGACGATTTCTGGGTCGTGTGGGAAGGACCCCCTATTGCCCACACTCACTTGGGGACGGTTCCAAATGCCGTCACGGAAAGGGGTTAAAAACCGTTTGTTTAGGACCGACGTGCACCAGTGCCGTATCATGTTAAATGATATGCTACTTTGTGTCATGCATGAAAATAAATAAGATCATTTATGATACTACTCTATGATACTATGCACTATAAAGGTAGTATCATACACTAGAATCATATGCATGATACTAGTATATGATACTCCCCACCATGAGTAGCCTAAGTACTCCATCTCGTAGTTTACAAAATTACTCAAACTTTAATCTACATTTATTACAATATGTATATATATATATATTCATGGACGACCACTAAATGAGTAGGAATGGTTACATGCACTTTCTAGTTTCTTTTAATCCTTGCATGCATCAATTTAATGCACCTTGGAATGTGAACATGTGGTGGAAAGAAGTGAAAATAAGACTTCTGCGAAGAAAATGAGACAATCCCAATAATCAAGAAAAATTCAGAACCAACATAATTAATACGGCCACCAGCCATATGCACACATTTATTTTCCAGCACATTTCTTTATTTCATCAACGACATTTTGATACAGGGAAGTACATTCACCAATTCTTTGCTAGGAGAGCAAGACCAAAGAAAATAAGAACCACAATTAGACATTTTAAAAGATATCCAATTTTCCAAATTACTGCCACTAATTGTATTAATATCTTCTCTATGTCTTCATTGTTGATCTGTGGCTTCTCGAGCTTGCACACTTCTTCCTTCTTTGATTCTAAAGAACTAGATGTTGCTTCACATCTAATATCATATCTAGTCTCATCTCTGGCCTCTATTCTAGCAAGGAGTGCACGAGCATCTACCAAATTTTGTGCTATCAATAGATCAATGTATTCTTCTTCCCAAAACCAAAACTTGCATCCACCCTACACATAAGTTTGAGTATAATCTGCCAAACATGTGCCAGATAAGGGAGCACAGCCGAATCAAAAGAAGTACTACGCACCTTATGTTTTTCGCACTTGATGAACACCCATCCGGGATGTTGTGGAGAGGTCGAAACGCGGCGCAGGACCTGCCGCAGGCAGCCATCACACTTTATGAGCGGCAATGGTGAATTGACTAGCCGTTGGGCGAGGGCCGAGCCCGGACGGTGCCTGGTCATGTCTTTGCCGGTGACCCATCGACGGGATAGATCTGAGCGGCTGGAGGTGGATTCAGTACCTGCACGCGACGTGGAGGCATTGCCATTGTTGTGAAAGCCGGTATCCGGACAGTCTATGGCAAGGCGCAGTCGCAGGCAGCCGGAATGCTCCAAATCTAGCAGACGCATGCGTCAAATCCCGTGACCGCAGATATAGCGGTTGATCGCCGGCTCCAGGACGAGAGAGGCATAGATCCAGCTGTCGTGCTATGGTATGTTGGGCTATAGTGCGAGGCATTGATTGTGTCTCCAACGGACGTGCGTGTACCTCTTCTCTTCTTGTACGTACTCCATTTATCTCACTTCCTGTGGCTTTCCACTCCCACGATATTCCTATTCTATGAACATGTGTGTGTGTGTGTTTTAATATCATGTGTGTGTTAGAGAGAGCAACACATCGACCTGCTCCTATAGAGAGATGGTGTGTAGTACTATGATTTAGCCGCGAGAGTCAGTGCATCCTCTCATTTTCGGGCGTCCTGTCAGGACAGCTGCCATGCCCGCTCCTGACCAGCCTGGCGCACCCAAAGCCCCTCCATCGCCCACGCGCGCTTCCCGCCCGAAAAAGTCAGCGCCGCTCTAAAGAACCGGTGCCGCATTCATGCTCGGGCAGAGAAAACACGACCTCTCACTGGCGCATGCGTTGAAGGGAGAAGCGGATTCAACGAAGAGTGATGGTTGCTTCGTTCGTCCAACTTACTGCCCGTTCTATGTGATTTGACGGCTCATTGGTCATTATTAATGAGGTGGTATGTGCTGAGTCTCAGTTCTACTGAACAATTTACTTTGGTGCATGACACGTGCACCAGATGCTGGATGTCCCATGTTTTGGCGAAAGGAGGTAGAGCGTCTCCACTCTTTACAATTTTCTCCACTCTTACAGCGGAGGAGTGCAAAATTAGCGAAAACACAACAACTTAGTGATAACATGACCCACCTCACATTATCACCATATCTTTTGGACACAGTGCGACACCTAACTCTTTAGTATAGAGTACCATAATTTCTCAGCGAGATAAAATTGTATAATTCTATGAAGCTTTCAGCTTCTGTTTCATGTATCTTGCGTCCAAGGTAGCCCCGTTGCAACATTCCATCAAATACAAAGGACACTAACATGCATGCTATTGCATCTGAATGTTTCACAGATCATAGCCAATATGTACTCCCTCCATTCCAAAATAAGTGTCAAAGTTGTACTAAAGTTGACACTTATTTTGGAATAGAGAGAACTAAAGAAAAAAACGATCCACACAGTCCCTAGGACTTGAACCCTAAACCCTAACCATGCTTTAATTTGTTGGCGACATCGAACCTTCCGAAGAAGTGAAGTTTGCAACCCTTTGACCATTGGATCATTTTGTGCAGTTTCACTAAAATCGAGCTGAGCATCCCTGTGGCAAAGAAATTGAAGAAGTGTGATTAGAATAAGACTAGTGGGACTAGTTGACAAGACAAACTCATCACAAATATAGTAGAAGCCAATAGAGGTACGTGCGGGGCAAAGAATTAGAGAAATATCCACATGGAGCGATGTCGGCAGTTGGGGTAGTGGTGCAAGCCGGCTGTAAAGGAAGTTGTACCTGAGGGATGTCGAGATGTAGCTAGAGGAGGGCGGCTGGAGGCGGAAAATGCCCATGTCATGGCAGTGAGCAAGGGACAAAGGCAACCGAACCAGCTTTGTGAGAGGGAACGACAGGGACCCCTGATCGGGACGCACCGATAGTGGGTTTTCACCATCGACGACGGCGACCGCATCTACACAAAGCATCCACCCCTTCCCCGACGAACGTGATCCACCGGATGTGTGACTAGAGATGTGGCCACAGTCGTTTTGTGCGCGAGGGAGTGTGAAGAGAGCAACCCCAACAAGCAACCGTGTAGGCTCCTGGCTATGTATATAGTGGAGTAGTTTCTTTTTCTCTCCATATGAACCTATTTATATTGCATATGTGCCACTGAAGAAAAAAAACTACTCTACCACGCGGTTATTATATGGGCAAAGTGCATAGGCAGTAATAATGCCTAATGCGTTGTCAAATCACGAGGCCCACCTTTCTCTATGTTTGATCGAGCAATCAGCCACCATTTCACCCCTCGTTGAATATCCATCCGCTGCTACCTCTGCAAATAAATAAAAATCCACTGCTACCCCTACAGCATGGTTAATAATATAGCCATGTCAATCACGACATAGAAATATCATTCACTGATACAATAGGGCTGGCTCTAAGGCTGGTGATTTTTTTACCTTGTCTCATTCTCTTTTTGTCTCATTTACTCATTTTACATAGGAGCACCTGTAGAGGATGGCTATTCCTTTTGATGGGACTTCTTCATGGGGTTTAAGACTAAGCAGCTCCAAATATTATTCCCGCTGCCCACCACTCCGAATCGTGCGTTCTATGGTACACCCATTACAACAATGAGGCCCACTAGTCTAGCACGTCCTATAAGAAGAGACTGTCATGCAAAACATACATTCTTGTTGCCTTCTTCCTCATACAATACGTACTACTAGTACTACTACTACTCGTTCTCCTATAAACCTTGTGCTTGGCATCTTAAAAATACTCCGTATTAACCTTGCGCTTGGCTCTTCGCCTCTTTGGGAAGTCGATCAACGATGGTACTATAGCATATGGTTCTCGCTATCTAAGACCGAATGAATTGCTGCATGTCCACCACGTGGGTGAGGGGCGAGGGGCGAGGGAGAGTTTGTACTACTACTTTCGTTTCAATATGGACTACATACGGAACAAAATGAGTGAATCTACACTCTAAAATACATTTATATACATCAGTATTTGGAGTATGTACTACTAGTTCATATTGAAATCTGCTACAAGACATATATTTCAAACAATATGATAATCTCTCTAACCAAGGTAGGGACGAGAGTATACGTCTAACGGAGGGAGCAGTAAAATTTTCTCCTTGTCCCGCGAGCCACCGCGCGCGTGCGCGAGCGAGGGAGCGGGCGTAGTAGTAAGGAAGCTTCTCCTTGTCCTGTGAGCCACCGCACGCGTGTGCGAGGGAGCAGCGTAGGCATAGTAAGCAAGATTCTCCTCGTCCTGTGACTCTACGAGCCACCACGCCCGTGGGCGGGGGAGAGGGCGTACTAAGCAAGCTTCTCCTTGTTCTGCGAGTTGACGAGACACGTCAAAAGTAGTACAGAGCATCTCCAGTGTATAGAGCCTTGCCTCTAAGGTAGGCCCCACATGGTTTGCCTCTTATCAAATGAAAAAACCACAATGTATAGAGACTCTAACCAGCCTCTAAGGTGGGCCCTAGCAGAAATTTAAAAAGTATTAATTAGCACCACATTTGTCCAATCAGTAATATTTCTCTTGTACTTTCTTATGCTTCCTAAGGCTGACAAGTGGGACCCGATGGATTGTTAAATTATTAGAGGCAGCCTCTAAGGTTAGACGCGATGCTAGCCAATTTTTTGTTAGAGGCAGTTCATGCAATGTATAGAGACATGCCTCTAAGAGGAGAGAGAGGGCTTAGAGGGAACAAAAAGCATACATTGTGGATGTCCTAAGTGCCTTCTCTCCGATCTATATGAGTTAATTTGAAATCTCCCTAACCATAATAGATGCTGAGTGGTGGAATAAATTTGTTACTTCCATAGTTCACAAAAGTAATGAACATGTGAGATGATGAACGGAGGGAGTACGATACCATCAGTACTACAGTTCTTTTGGAAGGGTTGTAGTAGTCCCTCCCATTCACATGTTCACATTTCAAGCTTGAATAAAAATGTTGCATGGAAGGATTAAGAGAAAATCAACAATGCATGTACTCCCTCAATCCATATAGGTTCTAAAATGCGTTTTGGAGGCTAACTTTGACCACATGTTAGAGCAATAATATGACATGCAATTTACACAAATCATACCATCAAATTCGTATCTGGTCATTATACTGCTAACACATGCAGGTGTTGCAATTAGTACGTACATGATACAATAGTAAAGACTCACTATCTAGTAGTACTAGCTCATTCATTAGTTTAGATTTGGAATTGAGGCCCATAAACCGGAAGGGAGGGGATATTATTTTCTGGAACCATCCCCATACGACCATACTTGATGTTCCAGAGAAGGGTTATATGCCTTGCTGCAACAGTACCGTCCAATCTTCACGTGTGGTGTTTTTCTTGGAAAATTATTATGAGAGGATTCTATGATGTGTTGTTCGTGCATCCAACTTACTATTGGAAAGGTGTGGCTTTGAGATGTGACTGCTCATTAGTAGTATTCCTTGCAGTTTTGCACTCATAATTTGGTGCATGGCATGTGGATCCAGATGTTGGATGTCCCACATGTCGAGGAAAGGAAGTTCTGCGCTCCTATAATGGTTTCTCGCAATGCTATCAACCTTTCAACATTTATTTATATATACTATGCTAGTAAATGTAATTTCTCAGCGAGATAAAATTATACTACTACAATGCTACAAAGCTTTTAGCTTTTCTTTCATGTGTCTTGGCTTGAAGGTTTTCTTGTTACAACATTCCAACAAATACAAAGGAAACTAACATGCATGCTAATGCATATCAATGATTCACATATCATACCCAATATTTACTTAGAACTTAAGACAAAGTTGTGAGAGGGTGTACAAATGAAGAAAAAAATGATCGATCAGGTCCCTAAGCATGCTTTCATTTCCTGGACATGGTGGACATGTTGTTAGCCATTTTCACGCGGCTCGTTGATGCCCGCCAAGACATGTAGTAGTTGGATGCATGCACCATCCCATCATTTTGTGCAGCTGCACTAAAATGGAGTTGAGCATCCCTCTTGACAAGGATATTGAATAAGTGTGATTGCAATAATAGTGGCACTATTGATGAAACATGGAAAGTATGTCGGCCGAGCTACAGTATGTTTTAGGCAAATAACTAGAGAAGATCCACATGCAACGAGATGGGAAGATGGGCTGTGGAGCAAGGCCGGTTCCAGAGGAATCTGTACCAGAGGGTCGTCGGGATGTAACCAGGAGAGCGGCGGCGGGCGGGATCTACCCATACCGTGACAACGAGCAAGGGGTAAAGGCACTACCGTGCTGGAGCTTGCTTAGAGAGAACGGCGGGTATCGCAGATCGGGACGCGCCGGCAGTGGGTTTCCTGCATCGATGCCGGCTATCGGAGCAACGTTGCACATCGCCCCTTTTCGCTGGCGGTCTGGATCTAGCCGGATTAGGGACCAATGGTGAGAGAGAGAGAGAGTGGCCACCGCCATCTTGTGTGAGAGAGTAGAAGAGACCGATCCCAGAAAGCAAAGCATTGAGCATCCTTCCTATATTATATTGTATAGTATAGTGGGGCGATTTTCTTTTTTCTCTCCATAACAATTCGTCTATATTCTGTACGTGCACCATCGAGGAATAATTTTGTTTAAATAACACGTCAAGTCACAATTGTTTTTTTCACCCATGGTACACGATCCTCCATCAAGTGGACAACCAGTACACATGTCAAATTACCACGTGGGCTACCTTTTCATACATAAATGAACTCCACCATGTACCTGTGTGGGTGTGGTTGGGAAAGAGACGAGAGTACGTGGGCCATGCGTGCACCTCTTCTCTTCGTGCACGTCCCCCACCTACGTGTGTGTGTGAGGGAGATACAAACCTAGAGAGATGGCATGTGCATTCATGAGTGTTTTTTATTGGGGGGTGTGTGATTTCATGAGTGTATTTGTGGGAATATGTGTTGATGATATCTCAAACAAAAATGTGACACATTAAATGTGTGTGAAATAGAGGACTATCTATATCATATATAAAGGGGGTGATCCACGAGAAGTGAGGGAGGGGCCATAGATATCGATAGAGTCGAAGAGAAGATCAAGTGTGTGGGTGCGAGATTGATGAAGAGAGCCATGAAAATTGCGTGTGTGCACGTTAGAGATATAGGGCGACTGACCTACTAAAATTTCAGAGGGGAGAGGGCAAGTTTGTGTGTGGTAGGGAGACATGACTAGAGCGCTCGATGTATCAGTGTGTGTGTGGGGGGGGGGGGCACAGACCTAAATACAGAGGTAGATCGACTCGTATATGTGTTGAGAAAGAGAGACCTAGCTATGTCTTGAGGGATATCGGTCGACATCCATACATAAGTGAAGGACGAGAAATAGGTTGCGAGAGAGAGAGAGAGAGGTAGAGTGCCGTAGGGGTGGTGGAGTTTCTTCTCAAAGATGGTGGGAGCGGCCTACTAGACAAACTGATGATAGAACTGCAATATCAAGAAGAGAGGGGATGTGTTTCTGTGTGTGTGCATGTGCGTGTGCGTGTGCGTGGTAGATGTGTCGGGAGGCAAGCATGGATGATGAAGGGGGACCATATGTGATTGGTAAGCATACCTAACTAGATCGGTAGATCAATTGTTGTGTGTCGGAGGAAGGGTGAGACATAACTAATGAGGTAGATCGATCGGTGCATGGGGAAAACGAGTTATAAATGACCTAGCTAGCTATATGAATAGTAGGAGCTCTGTCGGTGTACATCCATTTGTTAGAGGCAAATAAGGCCCAGAGAGACGGATAGAGAGAGAGAGAGTGGGATGGACCTAGGAGGTGGTGTGAGAGGCCTATAGATACGGGGGAGGAGTGTGCAATTGTGAGATCGATGAAAAGAGGGGCGAGAGTTTACACATGTATGGGACCGTATGAGAGACATGAGGCATGGACAGAGAAAGGAGGAGATGGAAAGTGTGTGTGTATGTGGTACGCAGACATCGCTAGAGAGGTTTATCGATTGGCGTGTGTCGAAAAGAAGGACTTGTGGAGACCACGTGAGAATGACCCAAAGAAAATAAATGAATGTGCATGATGGATAAAATGCTGACGGAGGGGGAGGGCAAGGAGGGTGTGTGCATGCACGAGAGAAATTTAGTGCTAGCTACAAAGGTTAGAGGATTGTGTGGGTGTAAGAGACTAACAAACATCATATTTCTTTATGAAAGTGGATTCATATATTTGAATAAGAGATCATAGTGTTATAAAGCTATGCATGCATGAATATAGCGGTGGTACGCATGGTGTGGTTTTGGACATGTTATACTATAATGTGATAATGCGTGGCGTTTGCAACTCATAGCTAAATATCAAACAATAAACCATACTATATATTGAACAATCTCACATGTTATTTGAATTTGGGATATTGTGTGGCGTTTGTAGCGTACAACTAAATATTGAACAATCTAAACCACACTATATATTGAATAATCTCACATTTTATTTGAATTTGTGATAATGTGTGGTGTTTGCAACTCACATCTAAATACTTGTAGGCGTAGGGGGCGGGGCAACATACATTATGTGATAACCACATTATACATATGAGACATGGTTTAGATTATGAAGATCTAGCTAGAGCTTGAAATGCACTGTGGTTTGAAATCAACATAAAGTGGATTGAAAAAATCGAGTTCGAGTTCATATAATACACATAGTTCTTATCTAACTCGATAGTAATCATGTGCTGTGTTGCGAAGATAATATAAAAACAATGGTTTAACTTGACAATAATGATGATTGCAGATCTTATTAAAATAGAGAAACGAATTCAAATGGTTTAACTTGACAACAATCATGATTGTAGATCTTATTCAAATAGAGAAACAAATTCAAATTTAGTTCATATTAAAGCAGTAGTATATACATTTGGAATGCACTAAAATGTTCAGTTGAGTAAATTTGTAGTAACTCATAGATTATAGTTTTGAAATGCACTAAATTTGTAGTAACCATTACTACAAATTTGGAATGAGCTAGTAGTAACTCATGGATTAAAGTAGTACTATAATAAAGCAGTAGTATATACATTTGGAATGCACTAAATTTGTAGTAATTCAAATGGTTACATGAATTATACACACAACAAAATATTTTAATTGTATATAACATGGATTGAAAGTTTTGAATGGCATTTGTAGTAACTCATATAGTAAAACGGGACTAGACTCTCTTGTGTGGTGGTAATTGATTTCTTTTTGGTTTTTTCGTTGAGGGAAGTGCGAATTGATTTGCTGCACTACACGTTAGGCTTGTCCAAAAATTTCAACCCGCGCCTTCTTATCCCAAAAATTTAAGATATCTCTTTGTCTCGTTGTGCTCCTAAAACTCCCTCCATCTCAACCCGCACCTTGCTATCCTAAAATTACAACACGCGCGAAAACTCCCACCTCCTGCAAAATCCCGGTACGCGAAATTCCCGTGATACCCCTGAAACGACAGAGCCACCTAGTTCAAATCGGTGGGGCTACTTTCGTAACTTACCCCACATTTTGGAAAAGTGCGTCCCTAAGCCATGGTTCCCCCTCCCATCCCCTCTGCCCCCATTCATACACCGAGGCCATGAAAACCGCGAAGCCCCACGCCGTCCTCCATTTGCCACCTAGCCGGAGCCTCTTCCCCGGCGACATCATCCACCGCACCGGATGAGGATCCATCATCGATCTCGTCGTCCCGCCGATTCAGCTACCCTGTCCTCCACTTGCAAGGAGCTACCCCAACGTTCGCCTCATCTTTCGCGCCACCTCCATTCCCACACCGCCGTCTTCACCTGCACCACCGGAAGAGCAGCACCATCACCGATTCCTTGGATGAAGCTGAGGCCTAATTAGCGCCAGCAAAGAGGTTCTATAGTAATCAGTCCATTTTCTTCTTGATTCTATCTCACGGTCCTACCGGCGCTCGGTCCCAAGCCGCCATGGCGCGGCTCCATCTACGGCGACGTTGCTGGCCACTTCCTCCATGGCGTCGCTCCCTCGACGGTGACATCCACATCAGTAGGAGCTGCCGCTACTGCTCCGGCTCTCGCTGGCCCTGCTGTTGCTGCTTCAGCTCTCGCTCGCGCTGCTGCTCCGCTCTTGCACTCGGTCCCCTGCCTAGTTTGCTCTGGCTCTTGCTCTTGCTCTTGCTGCTGCTCTTGCTCTTTCCTACGCTGCTGGTCTACTCATGCTCGCGCTGCTGCTGCACAAGCAGCAGCTCCGACTCTCACTTGAGCTCCTGCTGCTACTACCCGAGGTGCTGCTACACGACCAGCTGCCCCGGCTCTCGCACGCGCTGCTGCTTTGCTTTGGCTGCTCTCTGGTAGTACGTTCCCTGCTGGAGCGGCTAATGATTTAGATCACTTCTACTCTCCCACTAGTGCTCGTGCGGCGAAAACTATTACTGCACTGCTTTTCTGCTACTAGTGCGTTCTATTTCGACAGTAAAATTCAGTTTCAACAACAAAATTCAGTTTCGACAGTAAAATTCAGTTTCAACAATTAAATTCAGTTTCGACAATTAAATTCAGTTTTGGTAGTTAGTTTTAGAGATGAGTGGCTGATGTATTTTACATCTAGCACCTTTTGGTTATGTATTTTACATCATCTATTGGAGATGCTACTAGAATACCAATTTAGGTTAATATTGTCTCTCTTGTACTGCTTCAGCCTCCACACCTCACTGGAGCTGCTCCAACGATGAAACCCTCCATCACAGCGGAGCAGTACCCTTGGCTACATCTCCAGGTGCCTAAGATCTTCTTCCCCTCCTCCGACTGCCACATCAGCCGCAACATCCTCAGCGACCAACCGAATGATGCTGAGATCGACATGGGTTCGCCAAAGAGGTTGTACACTTGCTGCATCACTTCTTTAATCTACATGTTATATATATTGTCCACTAAGCACACGTAGTAATGTGAAATACGATTAGTTTCTCATATATAGAAAATAGTGAGGTACCAGGCAACTTATCTATCTATGATGGACTCTCTCGAAAGCCATCATTATTTATTTCTGCGTGTTTGAGCTGTGCATGTGTAGATGGGCCTGGGAGTTGAGCTAGTAGGGCAGTGTCCTGGGTCCAAAGTAGTACAAGTAGCATAAAAACATTTTTGGAGTGTAGGCTTTTTCCTGTTCAAGCTTGCCTACTAGAATAGCCAGTGGTTGAAAGGAAAAGTGAAGGAAAACATAGGAATTGGAAAGTTTCCTATGGTACTACTATTCATGCATTTGGTTCAAAGGAATGGAGCAAAGGAAAACTGTAGGCTTTGTTCCTTTAGTGTCTCTTTCAAAGAAAAACCGTAGAAATTTTATTATCCACTTGCCCTCCTTTTCAAATTCCTATTCATGAAGAAGAAGACTAAGGGTCTCCATGATTCAAAGGATCTTCATAGGATTTTTTTAAGGATTAGAATCCTTAGGAATTTTTCCTACGTTGGTCCTTTGATTCGTAGGATTGAACCTTGTAGGAATTTTTCCTAAGGAGTTATTTGTACTAAATTTCACAGGAATTCTAACATCCACTCCAACCTCTTGGAAGAAATCCTTTGCTTTTTCCATGACACAATCAAACAAACTCAAATCCTATAGGGATCCAATGGACATGCCATTTAAATCCTACGTTTTTCTTATTCCTGTGTTTTTGCAATCCTACGAATCAAAGAGGCCCTAATTGATAGTAGCATAATAGCATTATAACTGTACATTTTCTTGTGGTTTGACTTAATTTGACCATGCTTGTTCGCATTCTTGTGACCTTCCAACTCCTGTGAAGCAAACACCCAGATTGACAGAAATCCTGTGATTTTAAATTCTCTGTTTTGCACATGCATTCCTATCGTATTACTGTGTATTTCCTATCTCTGCGTTGTTAGAATCCTCCAATTCAAACGAGCCCTTACACAATTACTTATCTTACAGATAGGTGCCAATGAAAACCTTGTGTGGTTTGTCCCGCTCTTGCCGCGCCGTCGTCCACCCCAGGTCAGCTGCTCTAATGACAGAAGGGTCCACTGCAGCAGGGATCCGCCTTCTAGACTGTCCTTCAGCGCCTCAGATCTTCTTCCCCTCTGCCTGCAGCCACAATAACTTCATTACCTCCATCAACTGAGCTGATGACCCTGAGGACTACACGGGTCTGCAAGAGAGGTCGCACTCTTCCGTGTCTGCTTATGTTATGCATCGCTTAATATTACGTGCTACTTTATCATCATGTTTACCGATTAGACTCAGAGTCAGCTCCAAACTAATGCTCAAACTTGAGTTTTTAAATGGTTGTGGGGTACATACCTATTGGAAATATGCCCTAGAGGCAATAATAAATTGATTATTATTATATTTCCTTGTTCATGATAATCGTTTATTATCCATGCTAGAATTGTATTGATAGGAAACTCATATACATGTGTGGATACATAGACAACACCATGTCCCTAGTAAGCCTCTAGTTGACTAGCTCGTTGATCAATAGATGGTTACGGTTTCCTGACCATGGACATTGGATGTCGTTGATAACGGGATCACATCATTGGGAGAATGATGTGATGGACAAGACCCAACCCTAAGCCTAGCACATAGATCGTGTAGTTCGTTTGCTAAAGCTTTTCTAATGTCAAGTATCATTTCCTCAGACCATGAGATTGTGCAACTCCCGGATACCGCAGGAATACTTTGGGTGTGCCAAACATCACAACGTAACTGGGTGGCTATAAAGGCACACTACAGGTATCTCCGAAAGTGTCTGTTGGGTTGGCACGAATCGAGACTGGGATTTGTCACTCCGTGTGACGGAGAGGTATCTCTGGGCCCACTCGGTAGGACATCATCATAATGTGCACAATGTGACCAAGGAGTTGATCACGGGATGATGTGTTACGGAACAAGTAAAGAGACTTGCCAGTAACGAGATTGAACAAGGTATCGGGATACCGACGATCGAATCTCGGGCAAGTATCGTACCGCTAGACAAAGGGAATTGTATACGGGATTGATTGAATCCTCGACATCGTGGTTCATCTGATGAGATCATCGTGGAACATGTAGGAACCAACATGGGTATCCAGATCCTGCTGTTGGTTATTGACCGGAGAACGTCTCGGTCATGTCTGCATGGTTCCCGAACCCGTAGGGTCTACACACTTAAGGTTCGATGACGCTAGGGTTATAAAGGAAGTTTGTATGTGGTTACCGAATGTTGTTCGGAGTCCCGGATGATATCCCGGACGTCACGAGGAGTTCCGAAATGGTCCGAAGGTAAAGATTTATATATGGGAAGTCCTGTTTTGGTCACCGAAAAGGTTTCGGGTTTTATCGGTAACGTACCGGGACCACCGGGAGGGTCCCGGGGGTCCACCAAGTGGGGCCACAAGCCCCGGAGGGCTGCATGGGCCAAGTGTGGGAGGGGACCAGCCCCAGGTGGGCTGGTGCACCCCCCCCCCCACCAAGGCCCAAGGCGCAAGGGAGAGTGGAAGGGGGCAAACCCTAGGCTAAGATGGGCCTAAGGCCCACCTAGTGGTGCGCCCCCCTCTCTCCCCCCTTGGCCGCCCCCCCTAGATGGGATCTAGGGCTGGCCGCCACCCCTAGGGGTGGAACCCTAGGTGGGGGCGCAGCCCCTCCCCTCCCCCTATATATACTTGAGGTTTGGGCTACCCAAGACACAAGAGTTCCTCTCCTTCTTGGCGCAGCCCTACCTCTGTCCTCCTCGTCTCTTGCGGTGCTTGGCGAAGCCCTGCTGGAGTACCACGCTCCTCCACCACCACCACGCCGTTGTGCTGCTGCTGGATGGAGTCTTCCTCAACGTCTCCCTCTCTCCTTGCTGGATCAAGGCATGGGAGACGTCACCGGGCTGTACATGTGTTGAACGCGGAGGTGCCGTCCGTTCGGCACTAGGATCTCCGGTGATTTGGATCACGACGAGAATGACTCCTTCAACCCGGTTCTCTTGAACGCTTCCGCATAGAGATCTACAAGGGTACGTAGATGCACTCTCCTTCCCCTCGTTGCTGGTTTCTCCATAGATAGATCTTGGTGACATGTAGGAAAATTTTGAATTTCTGCTACGTTCCCCAACAATACCGGGGCCACAATCAATAGTATTTGTCTACAATTTGGTTAATCTCTGGTGTCCACAATGAGTTTCATGTTGGGTGGGAAACAAACAGTAAAGAAGCCATTATCTGCATTTTTAACTGAAGCTATTATCTGCCTACTATCATTGGTTTTGGGTCTATCCACAGGTTGCTACCATAACTCTGGATTTCTACATGCATTCCTTACATAATCTCACTATGTTTTATTCCTATGCATGTCAGTTATTGTACACAATGGAACTGAACATGTAGAGCAAAAGATAAGAGCCTTGCATGGCAATAAAATTTCATGCAGACATCGCTCCATGGTGGGCGCGAAGGCATCCCCCTCCACCCATTTCAGATTGTAATCAAGAGGAAAATAACTATTCCAAGGGGGATTCAGAAGGAGTAGACCACTCCTATTTACCCCCTAAGGTCTTTGCTCTTACCTGGAATGTTGATGTTGGTCATATCATGCATATAGTGCCTTGCATTGCTTACTTTATACATCAAATATTGTCGGCAATCTGGGAACCGGGGTACCCAGACTAGCCTGCCCACGGCCCATGGCGTAGCTCCATCGACGGCCTAGTATGGCCCATCTTCAGCACCAACGACACAAGACCCTCGCGAGGGGCCAAGCCTCGCGAGGCAGACGACGCCAAGACCTCCCAAAGGAGCGGCCTCCATAGGCTGGCCCCTGAGGAGCGGAGATTTCTATGCAAGCCCTCACCTCATGAGGTTCGGAAGACGCAAGCCATGACGACCAAGGCCAGGCGGGCGCCAGCGGCCATAGTACAATGATACGTCCATTTTGCATCATGTTTTCTTACTATTATTTATAATGTTTTATCCATAATAATGCTTTTTGGAGTAATTCTAATGCCTTTTCTCTCATAATTTGCAAGGTACACACCAAGAGGGAGAATTCTGGCAGCTGGAAATCTGGACCTGGAAAAGCTACATCAGGCCACCTATTCTGCATGACTCCAAACAAGCTGAAACTACACGGAGATTTTTTATGGATTATTTAAGAATTATTGGAGAAAACAACTACCAGAGGGGCCCCACCAGGTGGGCACAATCCACCTTGGTGCGCCAGGCGTGCCCTGGTGGGTTGTGCCCTCCTCGGCCCACCTTCGGTGCCCATATTTTGGTATATAAGTCATTTTGACCTAGAAAAAAAATAACAGGAGGACATTCGGGATGACGCGCCGCCGCCTCGAGGCGGAACTTTGGCAGGAGCACTTTTGCCCTCCGGCGGAGCGATTCCACCGGGGGAACTTCCCTCTCGGAGGGGGAAATCATCGTCATCATCATCACCAACAACTCTCCCATCTTGGGGAGCGCAATCTCCATCAACATCTTTAACAACACCATCTCCTCTCAAACACTAGTTTATCTATTGTGTTCAATCTTGTTACCGGAACTATAGATTGGTACTTGTGGGTGACTAGTAGTGTTGATTACATCTTGTAGTTGATTACTATATGGTTTATTTGGTGGAAGATTATATGTTCAGATCCAATATGCTATTTAATACCCCTCCGATCATGAGCACGTTTTTCATTTGTGAGTAGTTACCTTTGTTCTTGAGGTCACGGGAGAAATCATGTTGCAAGTAATCATGTGAATTTGATATGTGTTCGATATTTTGATACTTTGTATGTTGTGATTCCCTTAGTGGTGCCATGTGAACGTCGACTACATGACACTTCACCATATTTGGGCCTAAGGGAGTGCATTGTGGAGTAGCAATTAGATGATGGGTTGCGAGAGTGACAGAAACTTAAACCCTAGTTTATGCGCTATTCCGTAAGGGACCGATTGGATCCAAAAGTTTAATGCTATGGTTAGAATTTATTCTTAATACTTTTCTCATAGTTGCTTATGCTTGCAGGAGGGTTAATCATAAGTAGGAGGTTTGTTCAAGTAAGAACATCACCTAAGCACCAATCCACCCACATATCAAATTATCAAAGTAGCGAACACAAATTAAACCAACATGATGAAAGTGACTAGATGAAATTTCCGTGTACCCTCAAGAACGCTTTGCTTATCATAAGAGACTGTTTTGGCCTGTCCTTTGCCTTAAAAGGATTGGGCTACCTTGCTGCACTTTTGTTACTACTGTCGTTACTTGCTCGTTACAAATTATCTTGCTATCAAACTACTCTACTACTTACAATTTCAGCACTTGCAGACACTACCTTACTGAAAACTACTTGTCATTTCCTTCTGCTCCTCATTGGGTTCGACACTCTTACTTATCAAAAAGAGCTACAATTGATCCCATATATTTGTGGGTCATCAAGGCTATTTTCCGACGCCATTGCCAGGTTGCGAAGCGCCTTTAGTAAGTGGAATTTGGTAAGGAAACATTTATATACTATGCTGAAATTTATTGTCACTTGTTACTATGGAAAACAACCCTTTGAAGGGTTTGTTTTTGTTCGGGGTATCCTCACCTCGTACGGAACCACAATTAGCTACCCCTCAACCTACTACACCTACTGAAAATATTGAATACGAAATTCCTTCGGGCATGATAGAACGACTGCTAGCTAATCCTTATATGCTATATGTGGAACAAATTTGTGGATTGTTCAAGCTTGCAGGTTTACCCGGAGATAAAGTTATGAAAAAGGTTTTCCCTTTATCTTTGAAGGGAAAAGCATTGGCATGGTATAGGCTATGCGATGATATTGGATCATGGAATTGGAATCGTTTGAAATTGGAGTTCCACCAAATTTTTTATCCTATGCATCTAGTTCAACGTGATCGGAATTATATATATATATATATATATATAATTTTTGGCCTCGTGAAGGAGAAAGTATCGCTCTAGCTTGGGGGATGCTTAAGTCAATGTTATATTCATACCCCAATCATGAGCTCTCAAGAGAAATTGTTATTCAGAACTTTTATGCCCGACTTTCTCGTAATGATCATATCATGCTTGATACTTCTTGTGCTGGTTCCTTTATGAAGAAGACTATTGAATTCTGGTGGGATCTTTGGAAAGAATTAAGCGCAACTCTGAAGATTTGGAACTCGAAAAAGGTAAAGAGTTAGGTATTAAACTTGAGTATGATTGTGTTAAATATTTTATGGATACCGATGGTTTTCAAAAGTTTAGTACTAAATATGGACTTGACTCTGAGATAGTATCATCCTTTTGTGAATCATTTGCTACTCATGTTGAACTCCCTAACGAGAAGTGGTTTAAATATCACCCACCTATTAAAGAAGAAACCAAAGAACCGGTACCGGTTAATGAAGAAACTATACTTTATAATGTTGATCTAGTTGTTCCTTCTGCTTATATTGAGAAACCACCTTTCCCTATTAGGATAAAGGAACATGCTAAAGTTTCAACTGTGGTTAACAAAAGCTATATTAGAACACCTAAACCTGATGAGCAAATTAAAGTAGAACCTAGTACTGCTATGGTTAGAGATCTCTTGGAAGAAGATATGGATGGGCATGTTATTTACTTCTGTGTAGAAGCTGCTAGAATTGCCAAACCTGATAAGAAAGATAAACATAGTCCTGTTGTTGGCATGCCTGTCATCTCAGTGAAAATAGGAGATCACTGTTATCATGGTTTATGTGACATAGGTGCTAGTGTGAGTGCTATTCCTTACACCTTATATAAAGGAATTATGAATGAGGTAGCACCCGCAGAGATAGAAGACATAGATGTTACTATTAAACTTGCCAATAGACACTATATCACCAATTGGGATTGTTAGAGATGTTGAAGTCTTGTGTGGGAAAATAAAATACCCTACTGATTTTCTTGTTCTTGGTTCCCCACAAGATGACTTTTGTTCCATTATATTTGGTATACCTTTCTTGAACACCGTCAATGCTAAGATAGATAGTGAGAAACAATATGCAAGTGTTAGTTTTGGTAATGAGTCTCATGAGTTTAATTTTTCCAAGTTTAGTAGAAATCTTCATGAAAAAGAATTGCCTAGTAAAGATGAATTAATTAGTCTTGCTTCTATTGCTGTACCACCTACTGATCCTTTAGAACAATATTTGCTAGACCATGAGAATGATTTTCATATGCATGAAAGAAATGAAATAGATAAAAATTTCTGTGAACAACGTCCTTTGCTTAAGCACAATTTTCCTATTGAAACTTTAGGAGGTCCTCCTCCACCTAAAGGTGATCCTATGTTTGAATTAAAACAATTGCCAAACACTTTGAAATATGCTTATCTTGATTAAAATAAGATATATCCTGTTATTATTAGTGCTAACCTTTCAGATCATGAAGAAGAAAGATTATTGAAAGTTCTAAGGAAGCATCGAACTGCTATTGGATATACTCTTGATGATTTAAAGGGCATTAGTCCCACTCTAGTTCAGCACAAAATCAATATGGAACCTGATGCTAAACCCGTTGTTGATCACCAACAACAGTTAAATCAGAAGATGAAAGAAGTGATAAGAACGGAAATATTAAAACTTCTGGAAGTAGGTATAATCTATCCTATAGCTGATAGTAGATGGGTAAGTCTCGTTCATTGTGTTCCTAAGAAAGGAGGTATAATTATTGTTCCTAATGATAAGAATGAACTTATTCCACAAAGAATTGTTACAGGCTATAGAATGGTAATAGATTTCATAAAATTAAACAAATCAACTAGAAAAGATCATTACCCTTTGCCTTTTATTGATCAAATGCTCGAAAGATTATCTAAGCACACAAAATTTTGCTTCCTTGATGGATATTATGGCTTTTCACAAATACCTGTTTCTCAACCTTATCAAGAAAAGACCACTTTTACTTGTCCTTTTGGAACCTATGCTTATAGACGTATGCCTTTTGGTTTATGTAATGTACCTGCACCTTCAAAGATGTATGACTGCTATATTCTCTGAATTTTGTGAAAAGATTGTTGATGTTTTCATGGATGACTTTTCTGTTTATGGGAAGTCTTTTGATGATTGTTTAAGCAATCTTAATCGAGTTTTGCAGAGATGTGAACAAACAAATCTTGTCTTGAATTGGGAGAAGTGCCACTTTATGGTTAATGAACGCATTGTCTTGGGTCATAAAATATCTAAAAGAGGTAGAGGTATTGAAGTGGATCAAGATAAGGTTGATGCATTGGGAAAATGACATGTCCTAAAGATATAAAAGGTATTCATAGTTTCTTAGGTCATGCTGGTTTCTCTAGGAGATTTATCAAAGACTTTTCAAAAATTTCCAGGCCTCTTACTAGTCTGTTGCAAAAGGATATCCCTTTTGTTTTTGAAGATGATTATTTATAAGCCTTTGAAACACTTAAGAAAGCCTTAATCTCTGCACCTATTGTTCGACCACCTGATTTGAACTTGCCTTTGAAATTATGTGTGATGCTAGTGATTATGCTGTTGGTGCTATTCTAGGACAAAGAGTTGATAAGAAACTTAATGTTATTCATTATGCTAGTAAAACTCTAGACAGTGCTCAAAGAAATTATGCTACTACTAAAAAAGAATGCTTAGCGGTTGTGTTTGCTTGTGATAAATTTAGACCTTATATTGTTGATTCCAACATAACTGTTCACACAGACCATGTTGCTATTAAATACCTTATGGAAAAGAAAGATGCTAAACCTAGACTCATTTGATGGGTTCTCTTGTTACAAGAATTTGATTTACATATCATTGATAGAAAAGGAGCTGAGAACCCAGTAGCTGATAATTTGTCTAGGCTTGAAAATGTGCTTAATGACCCACTACCTATTGATGATAGTTTTCCTGATGAGCAGTTAGCTGCAATAAATGTTTCTCATAGTAGTCCTTGGTATGCTGATTATGCTAATTACATTGTTGCTAAATATTTACCACCTAGCTTTACATACCAACAAAAGAAAAAATTCTTCTATGATTTAAGACATTACTTTTGGGATGACCCACATCTTTATAAAGAAGGAGTAGATGGTATTATTAGACGTTGTGTACCTGAGCATGAACAGAGATAAATCCTACGGAAATGTCACTCGGAAGCTTATGGAGGGCATCATGCTGGAGATAGAACTGCTCATAAGGTATGGCAGTCTGGATTTTATTGGCCTACTCTCTTCAAGGATGCCCGTAAGTTTATCTTATCTTGTGATGAATGTCAAAGAATAGGTAATATCGGTAAGCATCAAGAAATACCTATGAATTATTCACTTGCTGTTGAACCCTTTGATGTTTGGTGATTTGATTACATGGGACCTTTTCCTTCCTCTAATGTGTTTACACATATTTTGGTTACTGTTGATTATGTTACTAAATGGGTAGAAGCTATTGGAACCAGTAGTGCTGATCACAACACCTCTATTAAGATGCTTAAGGAAGTTATTTTCCCATGGTTTGGAGTCCCTAGATATTTAATTACTGATGGTGGTTCACACTTTATTCATGGTGCTTTCCCTAAAATGCTTGCCAAGAAATGCTTGCCAAGAAATTACTGATATAGAATTGCATCACCTTATCATCCTCAGTCCAGTGGTCAAGTTGAACTTAGCAATAGAGAAATAAAATTAATTTTGCAAAATACTTTCAATAGGTCCAGGAAGAATTGGTCTAAGAAATTAGATGATGCACTTTGGGCTTATAGAACAGCATATAAAAATGGGACATTTATATTTATGCCCCTAACTCAAACCCACTACTCAGATTTTCCCCTAATTTCGAAGCATGCTCAAATTTTCCCGTCTGCCGTCAAATGCACTTATAGAAATGCCCTTCCGTGCCGTTACCGTCTAGTCAAAGGGCTTTGACCATTTTCTGGACGTTTCCCTGGCATTTTTGCCCCTGAAAAAAACAAAATTAAAAGACAAGAGAGAGAGAGCCCGCTTACCTTTTGGCCCAAGAGGGCCCAGCCTGCCCAACCCACCGGCTGGTCATCTTCTTCCTCTGCCAGGTCGAGGGCGTGACCCGCGCGCTCACCTGAAGCCACCTCCGGCTTGCGCCCGAGCTATTCCCCTTGCAATCGGTGCCGCAGGGACATCCACAGTACACGCCATAGCCGTAGCGCTCTCTCCCGACCCCCGGCTCTGTCCTCTGAAACTGCCCGAGTGCGACCTCCCACCGCCGTTCACCGTGCCCGTGACCAATGACCTCCGAGAGACCTACTAGATTGTCCATTGCAACCTACGCGTTCTCAAGAGCTTCTTCTCCAACAATCACGACCTCAGATTCGGTGAGCCGAACAAATCAATGCCCTCAACTCTTCTGCAGTCGCCGAACGCCGGCCCCGATTTGTCATGCTCCGACCTTCCCCGACAGATCTAAAAGCACCAAAAGAACCGCAGCGATCTCCTCTACCTAAGCCCTCTCCTACGTACCTTGATACCTACCTCTAGCCGTCGCCCGACGAGCTATAGCAGCGTCGACCGCCATGGCCGAAGAGAAAGTCATTGCAGAGCTCCCCTGGCCGCACTTTTCTGCCTAGTGTGCTCCTGGATCCCTGTAGATACTACCTACACCTTCAGATGGCCCGACCATGTTCTGCAACTTCGTCCGCGACATCATCATGCTACTACCGCCGCGAAACATTGACGACGACGACAACTCCGTCCACTCCGGCGAGCCCTGTAACATCCTAGCGAGGCCCGCGAGCAAGGGCTTGAACCTGGTGCCCCAAACTGCTACTCCCATGGCCTCCAGCGAGCCATCGTCGTAGAATTTGGTCACCGGCGGCTGGACTCCGGCGAGCTGACAAGTCAACAGCGAGATTATGGCTAATTAATTTGTTCATTACCCTAGTGAGTATGACTTGTGGGCCCTCCTAATTAAACGAAATAATTCATAAAATATTTGATAAACTAATGACACGTCGCCTAGTTATATTGTTTAAAGAATCTTTTTTTCATATTTCTAGTTTGGGCCCACATGTAAGTGTGTGAAAGAAACAGGGTGAGAGAATGTATTTTTCCATTTTGCTTTTTGCGAGTGGGTCCCACCAGTAAGTGACACACCAAGACAGGGGCAAAAATGTCAAGGAAACATCCAGAAAACGGTCAAAGTCCTTCGACTAGACGGTAACGGCATGGACGGGTATTTCTATAAGTGCATTTGACAGTAGAGGGGCAAATTTGAGCATGCTTTAAAATTAGGGGCAAATCTGAGTAGTGGGTTCGAGTTAGGGTCACAAATGTAAATGACCCTATAAAAATCCTATGGGTATGTCTCCTTATAAAATGGTTTATGGAAAAGCATGTCATTTACCACTTGAGTTAGAACATAAAGCATATTGGGCAATCAAAGAACTCAATTATGATTTCAAACTTGCTGGTGAAAAGAGGTTATTTGACTTTAGCCCATTAGATGAATGGAGAACCCAATCTTATGAAAATGTAAAATTATTTAAAGAAAAAGTTAAAAGCTGGCATGATAAAAGAATTCAAAGGCGTGAGTTTAAGGTCGGAGAGTATGTTCTTTTGTACAACTCTCATTTCAGATTCTTTGCAGGAAAACTCCTCTCAAAATGGGAAGGCCCATACGTCATTGAGGAGGTTTACCGGTCCTGAGCCATCAAAATAAATTATTTCGAAGGTACTAACCCGAAGATTGTCAATGGGCAACGCATAAAGCATTATATCTCAGGTATGCCTATTAATGTTGAAAGTAATATTATCCAAACTATGACACCGGAAGAACACATAAAAGAGTCCTTCCCGAACACTCCAGAATCGTGAAAATAAGGAGGTACGTGATACGGTAAGTAAACGAACTCCGAAAAATCCGCAAAAATATTTTTTACCAGTTTTGGAATATTTAATAATTTTAGGAATAAATAAACTTCCAGGAAGCATCCCCTGGTGGGCACAAGACACCAGGGCACACCAGGCTTGCCTGGAACGCCCATGTGGGTTGTGCCCACCTGGGACACCTTCTGTACTCCGTTTTTCTACAATATGCTTGTCCTCCAAGATAAAAAATCTATATATACTTCCCAAACTTGTTGATCATCGTATCGTAGAGAAATCCTTTGTTCTCTTTTTCCTTGCTGGTTTCTGTCAGATCCCATCTACTATGAACTCTTCAAGCTCCTCCAAGGACCAGTTCTTTAGGAACGTCATCAACCCATATCTGCGGGAAGTGGTGCAGCACCCTCAGGTCATCCAGATGCATGAGGGGGTGCTTCACCTCCGCGATGTGCCATGTCCCAAGGGGACGGGAACCGTGGAGGCCAGGCTTGAAGCTGTGGAGCAAGACGTCTTCCGGTGCAAGGGGATGGTGGAGTGCGGGCTCAATGCCAATCACCTCATGATCACGGACCTTTCCCGTGATCTCAAGGTGGATGGCAAGCCCATGAAGGACATCATCTTCACCCTCAACGAGCAAATCAACTTCCTCGAAAGCCAGATCTATGATCTTCAAAACCAAGTCTTTGAATATGAGGTGAGGTTTAAAGGTATGATTTTGGCTGCTCGTTGCAGGACTCGTGAGACTCACTCCTCCTCTTACGATGGTGGACCACTGCCATGGAAATCCGAGTACAAGATCTCTTCTTCTTAACCAACATCATCTTCTTCACCACCAAAAGAGAACTGAGTATCGGGTATGGACACTCCCCTTGGATTCCGACAAGCATGGGGGAGGTGCCCCGATATTGTATAATCCCACTATCTTTTTGATTTTACTTATTTTAGTTCGATCCTTTTGCTTTAGATGAACAAAAGTTTAGTTTGATCCTTTCTTCTTTGAGAGTTTGCTTACTGATCTATCCTTGTCACCGTGTGCAAGTTATATAATAAAGTTTAGTGTGAGTTTTTGCTTTCTTTACTTTCATGTTGCAAATAAAAGAAAAGAAATAGGAAAGGAAATAAATAAAAGAAAGGAAATAAATAAAGAAAATATTAAATACTAATCCTATGGTAGGTGATGGCACCACATAAGGAAAAGTATAAGTAGAAAATTTTATTAGAGATTGACAAACAAATCATTAGTCTATGATTCAACTCAAAGAATTAATAAGGGAAGAGAAGATTCACATATAAACATACTATCCTAGAAATCTTTTGTGATTGTGAGCCCTCATCAAAATATTATATGCCAAAAAATTTGACGTTGGACAAGGAAGACAACTTAATGATTTATGTTTGTTCATATTCACATAGAAGTCATATTGTCAGAGATCCTTTAACATGTGGTGCTTGCCCCCTATCTTTGCTAGCCAAAAATTCCGCACTAAGTAGAGATACTACTTGTGCATCCAAAAACCCTTAAACCCAAATCTTATTTTCATGTGTCCACCATACCTACCTAGGGATTGAGCAAGATCCCTCAAGTAAGTTGTCATTGGTGCAAAAAGGCAATAAAAATTGCTTCTAAAAGTGTGAGATCATTTAGTGTAAGAGAAAGTTGAGCGTTGCACGAACTTGTGATGGTGAAGAAAATAAATGACAGACTGGATAATAAAGGTCGCTATCACAAGGGGCAATGTAACATGACGTTCTTTTGCACTAAGGGGTTGAGCATAGAAACAAATAAGCGCATGACAACCGCTGCTTCCCTCTGCGAAGGGCCCATCTTTTACTTTTATGCAAGAGTCAAAGTTTTTCTCTTTATTCCTTTTATTTTTCTCCTTTGGCAAGCATCATATGGTGAGGAAAGATCTAGGCACATATGTCTAGTTTAATATGGGTGGCATGAGTTATTATTGTTGACATTACCCTTGAGGTGAGTATGTTGGGAGGTGAAACCATAAGCCCCTATCTTTCTATGTGTCCGGTTGAAACATTTTGCTCATGGGTACGAGGTGAGTGTTAGAAATCATAGAATACTATATGATGGTTGAGTATGTGGACTTGCCTAAAAGCCCCGACACATGTCTCTTCCTGAAAAGATGATGAATTGTAGTTGCAAAGTTGACTGGAACATAGTTTGTTGCTTTCTAATAGAGTTTTTGATTTATACTTCGATTGTGTGATGAACTATTACTTATTCATGAGAAGTATATGATGAAAGTTCTATGATAAAAGTCCTATGTTTAATTTTGTTGTTGTTATAATAATCAACATGATGCTTCTAGGTCCGTATTTTGTTTTTATTAACACCTCTCTCTCAAAGCACGTGGACATGTTTTTTGATTTCAGTTTTCGCTTGAGGACAAGCGAGGTCTAAGCTTGTGGGAGTTGATACGTCCATTTTGCATCATGTTTTCTTACTGTTATTGATAATGTTTTTATCCATAATAATGCTTTTTGGAGTAATTCTAATGCCTTTTCTCTCATAATTTGCAAAGTACACACCAAGAGGGAGAATTCTGGCACCTCGAAATCTAGACCTGGAAAAGCTACGTCAGGCCACCTATTCTGCACAACTCCAAACAAGCTGAAACTTCACGGAGATTTTTATGGATTATTTAAGAATTATTGGAGCAAATGACTACTAGAGGGGCCCACTAGGTGGGCACAACCCACCTGGGCGCGCTAGGGAACCCAGGAGCGCCCTGGTGGGTTGTACCCTCCTCGGCCCACCTCCGGTGTGCATCTTTTGGTATATAAGTCATTTTGACCTAGAAAAAATAATAGGAGGACTTTTGGGACGAAGCGCCGCCGCCTCAAGGCGGAACTTGGGCAGGAGCACTTTTGCCCTCCGGCAGAGCGATTCCGTCAGGGGAACTTCCCTCCCGGAGGGGGAAATCATCGTCATCATCATCGCCAACAACTCTCCCATATTGGGGAGGGCAATCTCTATCAACATATTCAACAACACCATTTGTGAGTACTTACATTTTTTCTTGAGGTCACGGGAGAAATGATGTTGCAAGTAACCATGTGAATTTGATATGTGTTCGATATTTTGATAGTATGTATGTTCTGATTCCCTTAGTGGTGTCATGTGAACGTCGACAACATGACACTTCACCATATTTGTGCCTAAGGGAATGCATTGTGGAGTAGCAATTAGATGATGGGTTGCGAGAGTGACAGAAACTTAAACCTCAGTGTATGCGCTATTCCATAAGGGACCGATTGGATCCAAAAGTTTAATGCTATGGTTAGAATTTATTCTTAATACTTTTTTCGTAGTTGCGGGTGCTTGCGGGAGGGTTAATCATAAGTAGGAGGTTTTTTCAAGTAAGAACAACACCTAAGCACCAGTCCACCCACATATCAAATTATCAAAGTAGCGAACACAAATTAAACCAACATGATGAAAGTGACTAGATGAAATTCCCTTGTACCCTCAAGAACGCTTTGCTTATCATAAGAGACCGTTTTGGCTTGTCCTTTGCCATAAAAGGATTGGGCTACCTTGTTGCACTGTTGTTACTACTATTGTTACTTGCTTGTTACAAATTATCTTGCTATCAACCTACTCTACTACTTCCAATTTCAGCACTTGCAGACACTACCTTACTGAAAACTACTTGTCATTTCTTTCTGCTCCTCGTTGGGTTTGACACTCTTACTTATCGAAAAGAGCTACAATTGATCCCCTATACTTGTGGGTCATCATACAACATGTTTCCTCTTTGGTGCTAAAGAGGCAAGCACAGGCACGGAGTCCCAAGGCATCAACCAAAGGTTTCCATTTCCATGCAACAAAACCATGACCGCCAGCACGGAAGGACGGAGTTCATCGCCGAGCCCTCCATGGCGTCACGAACAGAAGCTTTGCAGGTGAAGACCACCTTTCCTCAGGATAAGATGTACTAGTTGTCTCCCTTCAAATTTGGCCGTTGTGGGATCCCTTCCCGTCTTCGTTTGGGGGGAAGAGGACCAAGGCCACTATAAGTATAGTCTAGCCACCACCATAGGAGGGGAACGGATCCGGATCTAGAGCATCCGCACCCTCACCAGCTCACACAAACACAAGAACTCACCTCCTGATGTTGTTCTACCACTGTACTACTTCATCCTCAACCATCCTCGAGGCTAATACACCACAAAGCAGGAGTAGGGTTTTACACCGCAAGGTGGCCCGAACCTGGGTAAACTGCGGTGTCCCATTTCCTTCCAGTTCATCGAGCTAGGCCGTGAGATCGACGAGTTGGCAGACTGTGGAGGTTGAGTGCTTCGCATGCACCCAGAGTTTGAATCTTTCTTGGGTCTGCGGAGCCCTGAATCCTACATTTGGTGCGCCAGGTACGGGTGCGTCGGAGCCTCTCTTCCTCCGGTCGATCCACCACTATTTCGCCGTCCCCATGGCTGATGCTCGTCAAGTTCGTGTTGAGCGTCAGGCCGCCCTCGCCGCCCGAGTCGCCCAGTCACCAACACACTCACCAATGGTGGCGTGGGGCTCAATGTTCTCTCCGTTGAGACGTTCGACAGGCTCCAGGTGCCGTACGACCAGCTTCAACCCACCAAGCCATTCTGAAGAGTGACCAACTGCTCCACCACCCCGACAGGGCTGATCCGCCTCCCTGTCACCTTCGGCAAGCGCGACAACTACCGCACTGAGCTCATCGACTTCGACATCGCCCACACCCGCCTCCCGTTAAACGCCATCCTTGGGTATCCAGCCCTGGCCAAGTTCATGGTTGCGACTCATCATGGCTACAATGTCCTCAAGATGCCAGGGAGCTGCGGCATCATCATGGTCGTCTACGACGAAAAGGACGCAGTGTGCTCCCTCGAGCGCACCAACCAGGCTGTGGTGGTCGAGAACCCAGAAGACGAGCGTGCTGTCTACCCTTGTGAGGCCATCCCCAAGAAGAAGAAGCAGCTGCTGTCCCTAGGACCTCAGGAGGATGGGGCATCCAACGGCCGTGCTTCAGGACCCGAGCCCACTGGCGGGGCGCCTTCCCGTATCCCATAGGAAAGCATGCCCAGCGCCCCTATCAGGCTGGGCTCGAGGGCTCTCCTCTGGAGGGCCTCTGACCTGGTCAGCATCATGAGGGAGGCGCTTGGGAACCATGTGGAGGTGTGCTTCAACACATGTTTCCGCGAGGAGGGCGCAGGGCGCTAGGCGTTCGGGAGTTCATCATCAAGGCAACCAAGGAGCTTCATGAGGCAAGAGCCATGCGAGGCGAGCGTCGCCTCGCACCGCCCAGCGCGGCTCCCTCCCCTGACGAGGGCAGCGAGCTGCGCGTCTATGTCAACATCCCAAGGCTCAACAGGGCCGCATCTTAGGAGCTCTTCTGGCTGTCCCACGTTGGCCAGTATGAAGCCCCCCTCATAGCTACAGTTGCATGCCTTTAGGGTTGCTGAACAGGGTTGCCACGCACCAGCGCCACATGCGGGGCGTCCTGGCGACGCATGAGGCTAGACACGAGGCGATCCTATTGGAGGTGGCGATGGATCCTCGCTAGCCCCCCGGGCCTCCAGAGCCTCGCGAGGTTCAGGACCTGGGCGACCCGTGAGGAGCGACTTCTAGAGCACGCGTCTTCAGCAACGGTGCTAGGTGACACTTTTTGGTTTGTTCAGTTGGGGGCGCCCCTCGGGCTGCATTATCCCCAAGCCGTGTGGGTCCGTCCCTGCGACGTGTATCGTTCTTTGCATCTATCGGAGCTAGACTTACTCTTTCATGAGTTGCCCTATCGTTATCACATGTCTGTCCGGTGTTTCGTCGCCCTTCGCGACCTTCGCGTGTTGCTAACCTGTTGTTTGCTCATCCCGCCACGGGGGCTGCTGGCACGGCGCCTGTGCTCATGTCCGTCCCTGTAGCGCTGATAAACCTAAGAGACCGAGCTCTGACTCATGGCCTGCCCCGCACACGTCACCTCACCAGGTCCTCAGTGCCTTCACCTTATTGCGGAAAGATCAATGGCAGGACAGCAAGCGTGGCTATATGCTATGATCTCTCTCCGACAAACTTGCAGGAACTGATAACCCACAAGTATAGGGGATCAATTGTAGCCTCTTTCGATAAGTAAGAGTGTCGAACCCAATGAGGAGCTAAAGGTAGAACAAATATCCCCTCAAGTTCTATCGACCATTGATACAACTCTACGCACGCTTAACGTTCGCCTTACCTAGAACAAGTATGAAACTAGAAGTACTTTGTAGGTGTTGTTGGATACGTTTGCAAGATAATAAAGAGCATGTAAATAAAAGCTAGGGGATTTTTAGATAAAGACACAACTGAGTTAGTTTTAGTAGAGAGCTTGTTGTCACACAAGAAAGTTATTCGTCCCTAGGCAATCGATAACTAGACCGGTAATCATTATTGCAATTTTATTTGAGGGAGAGGAATAAGGTAACATACTTTCTCTTCTTGGATCATATGCACTTATGATTGGAACTCTAGCAAGCATCCGCAACTACTAAAGATCATTAAGGTAAAACCCAACCATAGCATTATAAGGCATCAAGTCCTCTTTACTCCCATACGCAAATGACCTACTTACTTGGGTATGTGCTTCTGTCACTCATGCCACCCACCATAAGCAAATCATGAACATATTGCAAACCCTACGGCGGGGATCACTCACGCTTGCGCGACACGGAGAGCACCATAGGACAGCACCAATAATAACACATGAAACTCAAACCAATCACGAGCATCAATTAACCCATAGGACAAAACAGATCTACTCAAACATCATAGGATAGCTATACGTCATTGGGAAACAATATATAGCATTGAGCACCATGCTTAAGTATAGATTACAGTAGGTAAAAGAGGGGTTACACCGCTGCATAGAGGGGCGAAGAGTTGGTGATGATGGTGGTGAAGTTGTTGGTGTAGATCGTTGTCACGATGATGGCCCCGGCGGCGTTCCGGCGCCACCGGGAGAGAGGGGGAGAGAGCCCCCCTCTTATTCTTCTTCCTTGACCTTCCCCCTAGATGGAAGAAGGGTTTCCCCTCTAGTCCATGGCCTCTATGTCATGGGAGGGGTGAGAGCCCCTCCGAGATTGGATCTGTCTCTCTATCTCTCTCTCTATTTCTGCGTTCCACATTCTGCCCTTTCACCGTTTCTTATATTCCCGGAGATTCGTTACTCCGATTGGGCTAAAATTTGGACACGATTTTTATCCGGATATTAGCTTTCTTGCAGAGGAAGAAGGGCACCAACTGCCTTACGGGGTGTCCACAATGGCCAGGGGCGCGCCTGCCCCCTAGGGCGTGCCACCCTGCCTCATGGGCCCCTCGAGCATCGTCTCACGTTGATTCTTCTTCCCAAAAATCACATATATTCCAAAAAAATCTCTGTCAGTTTTTATCCCGTTTGGACTCCGTTTGATATGGATTTTATGTGAAACAAAAAACATGCAACAAACAGGAACTAGCACTGGATCAATATGTTAGTCCCAAAAATAGTATAAAAAGTTGCCAAAAGTATATGGAAGTTATAGAATATTGGCATGGAACAATCAAAAATTATAGATACGACAGAGACGTATCAGCATCCCTAAGTGCTTGTCCTGGAGTAGGTAAATGATAAAACATATTGTGTGGAATGCTACCTAGCATAATCTTGATCATGTAATCTAATCATGGCATGAATATTAAGACACGAGTGATTCAAAGAAATAGTCTATTATTTGACATTAAGACAATAATACTTCAAGCATACTAATAAAGTAATCATTTATTTTCAAAATAACATGGCTAAAGAAAGTTATCCCTACAAAATCATATGGTCTGGCTATGCTCCATCTTCACCACACAAAATATTCAAATCATGCACAACCCAGATGACAAGCCAAGCAATTGTTTCGTACTTTTGATGTTCTCAAACCTTTTCAACTTTCACACAATACATGAGCGTGAGCCATGGACATAGCACTATAGGTGGAATAGAATATGATGGTGGAGGTTGTGTGGAGAAGACAAAAAGGAAGAAAGTCTCACATTGGCGCATCTAATCAATGGGCTATGGAGATGCCCATCAATTGATGTCAATGCAAGGAGTAGGGATTGCCATGAAACGGATGCACTAAGAGCTATAAGTGTATGAAAGCTCAAACTGAAAACTAAGTGGGTGTGCATCCAACTTGGTTGCCCATGAAGACCTAGGGCATTTGAGGAAGCCCATCGTTGGAATATACAAGCCAAGTTCTATAATGAAAATTCCCACTAGTATATAAAAGTGATAACTCAAGAGACTCTCTATACGAAGAACATGGTACTGCTTTGAAGCACAAGTCTGGTAAAAGGATAGTAACATTGCCCCCTTTTTTTCTTTTTTTTGTGGGCTTCTTTGGCCCCCTTTTTTTATTTAGGCTTCTTTGGCCTCTCTTTTTTTCTTCTTTTCATGGGGCAATGCTCTAATAATGATGATCATCACACTTTTATTTACTTACAACTCAATATTACAACTCGATACTAGAACAAAGATATGGCTCTATATGAATGCCTCCGGTGGTGTACCGGGATGTGAAATGATCTAGCGTAGTAATGAAATCAAAAAACGGACAAGCCATGAAAACATCATGCTAGCTATCTTACGATCATGCAAAGCAATATAACAATGAATGCTCAAGCCATGTATATGAAGATGATGGAAGTTGCATGGCAATATATCTCGGTATGGCTATGAAAATGCCATGATAGGTAGGTATGGTGGCTGTTTTGAGGAATATATAAGGAGGCTTATGTGTGACAGTGCATATCATATCACGGGGTTTGGATGCACCGGCGAAGTTTGCACCAACTCTCGAGGTGAGAAAGGGCAATGCACGGTACCGAAGAGGCTAGCAATGATGGAAGGGTGAGAGTGCATACAATCCATGGACTCAACATTAGTCATAAAGAACTCACATACTTATTGCAAAAATCTATTAGTCATCAAAACAAAGTACTACGCGCATGATCCTAGGGTTATAGATTGGTAGGAAAATACCATCGCTCGTTCCCGACCGCCACTCATAAGGAAGACAATCAATAAATACCTCATGCTCCAACTTCGTTACATAACGTTTCACCATACGTGCATGCTACGGGAATCAAAAACTTCAACACAAGTATTTCTACAATCCACAACTACCCACTAGCATGAATCCAATATCGTCATCTTTATATCGCAAAACTATTGCAAGAAATCAAACATATCATATTCAGTGATCTACACGTTTTATTTAGGATTTTATGACTAACCATATGAATGACCAATTCCTGTCAACTCTCTAAATAGATATAAGTGAAGCAAGAGAGTTCAATTCTTTCTACAAAAGATATGCGCATGCTCTAACAAATATAAGTAAAGCAAAAGAGCATTCCACAAATGGCGGTTTTCTATGTGAAGAGAAACAGGCAATCCAAACTTCAAAAGATATAAGTGAAGCACATGAAGCATTCTATAAAGCCATACTCAAAAGATATAAGTGAAGTGCAATGAGCATTCTATAAATCAACCAAGGACTATCTCGTACCAGCATGGTGCATCAAAGAAAAGTGAAAACTAAATGCAAAAGATGCTCCAAGATTTACGCATATCATGTGACGAATAAAAATATAGCTCCAAGTAAAATTACCGATGATTGTTAGAAGAAAGAGGGGATGCCTTCCGGGGCATCCCCAAGCTTGGTTGATTGGGAGTCCTTGAATATTTCCTTGGGGTGCCTCGGGCATCCCCAAGCTTAAGCTCTTGCCACTCCTTATTCCTTCATCCATCGTGATCTGTCCCAAAACTTGAAAACTTCAATCACACAAAACTTAACAGAAAGTTCGGTAAGATCCATTAGTATAATAAAGCAAATCACTACTCTAAGTACTGTTGCAAACCAACTCATATTTTGTTTTTGAATTGTAGCTACTGTAATATAAATTTTCCATGGCTTAATCCACAGATAGAAATTGATAGTTTCATCAAAACAAGCAAACTATGCATCAAAAACAGAATTTGTCTTAAACAGGACAGTCTGTAGTAATATGAACATTCACCATACTTCTGGTACTCCAAAAATTCTGAAAAAATTATTAAAAATAAACAATTTGTACAGAAAGACAGTGCGAAAAGTTTCAGAACCATTAGACGTTCCGGTAAAAAATGTAAAATCACGCACTACAGCCAAAGTTTCTGTTCTGCACCGCACAAACCAACAAGCAATGTAAACATCCTAAAGGCAAATCTTGGCACATTATTTCTATAATACAATGGAATTGTACAAGGGGATAATTATATTTGTTGAGAAGTTTCTGTAATCAAGATTCACAAAGTTTCCGTGAGCATGAACAAAGTTCAAGGAGCTCCCCCACTTCAACAATGCTTGTCTCTCTCACTTTCACTTTCCTTTTTGAAAAATTTTGGGTTCCCCTCTTTATTTTCTTGTATTTAAACTATATGAAAGCACTCAACAGAAATAAATGACTCTCTAAAACTTCCGGGTTGTCTCCCTGGCAGCGCTTTCTTTAAAGCCATTAAGCTTGGCATATAGTGCTCAAGTAATGAATCCACCCGGATCCCAAGCTATATCAAAGCCAATTTTAATTAACAATGATTTTTGATTTTGTAGTGAGCACAAAGTAACATATATGATGCAACAACGAAGTCTAACTCTCTTACTATGCATTGACATGTCATAAAAGAACAATTCATGCACACATAGTAAATGCCAATGCATAATATAAGAAGTTTCTTGCAATTTTATCATATTGGAAACATAGAGAGGCGGAGATGTAGTTCCTCTCTCATAATAATTGCAAGTAGGAACAGCAAGCACATGCATATAATATCTATCAAAATCATCATGTGTAGTATTGAAACGCAACCCATCAATATAATCATTAATAAGGGCAAACTTCTCCGATATATGTAGTCGGGAGAATTCAAAAAGATAATAGGACCATCATGTGTGGGTGCAATAGCAAAAATTTCATGTTTAACATAATGAACTATAGCAATTTCATCTCCATAAGAATAATTTATATGTCAGGACCCCGATCCTAAGTCACACCGATCTAGCATGTAACACTTCATATCACTTTGCGGCCTCACGCACGGTATTCCCATGGGTGCCACCTTACCTGGCCTGGGACCGTTTGCGCCTTTTGGCTCACGTATATGATAATGTCGCTAGCATCCATATGACAGAGAACCCGGGCCGACATGGCTAGTCGTGAACCCAAAGCGGCACCAACCTATGGGGACAGGCATACATGAATCACATCGAGCATGTCGGTCAGCAGCGTGTGAATCTGGGCTGTAGCACTGGGCTAACAGGACTCCGGGAACCCGGGCTGTAGCACGCTAGGCAGGACTCCAGATTTCACCGCGTGACATTACCCCGAAGGGACAGACACAGGAACGAAGTGAAACACATGCCGGCCAGTCAAGTGTCCTAAGCAGTAGTGCTGGGCTAGCAGGACTCCGGTGAACCAGGCTGTAGCGGACTACTATGGCTCATGGAAGCACTAGACTACATTTCCCCATAAGAGAGGCTGCCAAGGATAAACAACTAGATTGTCGGATCCCACACATACCAAGCATTTCAATCATACACACAATATGCTCGATATGTGTAAATACAACATGGCATCACAACATAACTCTACGACTCAAGTATTTATTCATTAGGCTCCGAGGAGCGAGAAATTACAAACATGGGTCTCATGACCCAACAATCATAGCATACAAATCAAAGCACATGTGGAAGCTTAACATGTATGGGTACAGACATCTACAAATGGAAAAGGCTAAGAAGCCTGACTAACTACCAGATCCTGCCGAGGGCACAAGATTGTAGCTGAGGTACCAAGCTAAGCGTCGAAGTCCACACGGAACTACTAGCGAGACTGAAGTCTCTCTACAAAAAACATAAATTAAGCAAACGTGAGTACAAAGGTACTCAGCAAGACTTACATCAGGACTAGCTACATATGCATCGGTATCAACAAGGGGGGTGGTGGAGTTTGACTGCAGCAAGCTAGCTTTGACTCAGTGGCTAACCTGAACTACGACTACAAGCAACTCTTTTGAGGTGGCGCACACGAGTCCACATATTCACATTCAATACACCACTATGGATCTGCTCCCGTCTCCCTACGAGAAGGCCATCCATAGCACTCACACTTATCTTGCGAGTTTTAGAGTATCCACTTCCACTTTTCTATGAACTGTTATAGGCAACCCAGAAGTCCTTTACTGGGGACACGGCTATTCGAATAGATCATTTATAACCCTGCAGGGGTGTACTTCTTCACACACGCTCTCGCCACTTACCACCATGTACACGTAGTGTATCTCGGCAACCTTCAAGCGGAAGCCTGGCGAGGGTGTCGGCCACGACCTGACTAACCACACGAGTCTCTAGTCCAGGTTTATCGCCTATTCGGGTTCCATCCGCGAGGAGATCTGGCCAGAGTTTCGCTCACAGCCCCAAATGATGTGTGCAGGGTTCCCGAGACACCAAACGGGCGCCTGGTACACCGTGCCACGGTGTATCTACATTATCATAGCCCACCCCTAGGGTCAGCGCTATGCACGGCCGCCAACACATATCCTACAAACACCAGAAACTCATTGCAACTCCTGGACAGAGGACAAGGGCAGTTAATAAGTCGAGAGGGTCCATTGGTTTCGGGCCCAATGCGTGGTAGTAGCTGGTCATGGATCACAAACACAGAACTCAGTTCCTAAGAACGGTTTCAATGAGACAACCCACCATGTACTCCTACATGGCCTCTCACTGCTACCTTTACCAAATCATGTTCACACACTTAGCTCACACACAGTAGGACATGTTCATCACTGTTCCAATTCATCCCCGATGAATCAGACCTGACACAACTCTAAGAAATAGCAGGCATGACAAACAAGCATGAATGAGTAGGCACACCAGGGCTCAAACAACTCCTACTCATGCTAGTGGGTTTCATCTATTTACTGTGGCAATGACAGGTCATGCAGAGGATAAGGGGTTCAACTACCACAGCAAGTAACAGATGAAACGTTGTTGTCCTAATGCAGTAAAAGAGAGAAGGAGCGAGAGAGTGGGATTGTATCGGAATGAACAAGGGGGTTTTGCTTGCCTGGCACTTCTAAAGATAACATTCAGTCTTCATCAGTGTCAATGATCACAGCGTCAGAGCAGCGTCTACCGAGAGGGGACAATTACCGGCAAACAAGGAAGAGCACAATCAATGCAATGCACAATATGATGCATGATCATGACATGACAATATGTTGTGATTTGGGCTAATGCAACAGAAAGTCATTTAAATTGAAGTGGAATTCAAAACTATATCAAATTCCAACTCCAAACCTATTATGAAATTTTCCCTAATCATGTTTCATCCTAAACAGTGAGGTTAGCTTGCTCAAACATGCATGAAAATGGTACAGATGGATTCCTTGAATTTTTCTGATAATTTTTCATATATAAATTATTTCATTTGGAGTTATGGTTAAATTTCTATGATTTTTAGAAGTTTAAACTATTTTCTGGAATTTCCTAATTTATTTTAAATCCAGAAAATCAATTAATGCATCAGCATCACGTCATGACGACATCAGCAGGTCAAGAGGGGCTGGTCCAGGTCAAACCTTACCAGTGGGGCCCACTGGTCAGTGACCCGGTGCCAGTTTGTCTCACAGACAGGTGGGGCCAGTCAACGGTGACGTCAGCGGGTCAACTGACGTGCGGGGTCCACTGTGTTTAAATAAAACTAAGCAGAAATTAAACTGGTGTTAGTTAAGGGCGTGGGGCCCAGTAGTCAGAGAGAGAGGGGGTTAGTTAGCCCCGTCATTAGCAGTTAACGATGTTGCCACGTTGGCTCGCCAGCGTTCAGCCGCCGACGACCATTTGCCGCAGCGGACGTGCGTCGGAAAAGCGCCAGGGGCCGCGGTTTGTCGTGCAGAAAGCATCGGGGAGAAGCCCTTGCTCGGGCGCATCCAATGGGCCAGACAGGGGGTCGCGGGGCGGCCGGAATCTAGCCGGCGACGAGCTTTGGCGGCGGCGCAGCTACGGGTTTGCACGGGCACGGCGTGGAGGAGCACGGGGAGCTCAGCCAAAGGCATAGACGGCGTCGTGGGGTCACCAGGAGCACGTCTGTGCTACTAGTGCAAGCAAGAAAATCTCGGGAGCGCGTGGCTCAACGTCCATGGCGGACGACGGCTCCGGTTACTTGCGGGGCAGTGGCTACGGAATGAAAACGACGACGTGGTTAAGGGGGAAAGGACCGGGAGCTCACAGCGATCATGTAGGGAAGGTCAGCGAGCTCGGGGAGGCGCCGGAGCGAGCGGGGCGGTGAGATGGATCTCCGACGTCCGACGGCGAGGATGAGGATGATGGCGTCGCTTAGGGAGCTCTGCGGGCACGTCCTTCGTCTTGGGGCTCCGTGGCGTCGAGGCGGAGCCTCTGGACAGCTCACAGAAGCGAGGGGGAGGCGATGGCCGTGGTTGCGCTCGTCGGGGGCGACGACAGCGCTCGGTGGTCGCGTGGGAAAGAGGCAGAGGAGGGAAGAGTGCTCGAGGGGGAGAGAGGAGAGGTGCAGGCGGTCGAGTGAAGTGCGTGGCGCTCGGGGACGACTCCAGCAGCGGCAAGCAGGCAGGAGGTGGCCGTGCGCGTGCCGGCGTGCGGTGGCCACGCACCTCGGTCCTTCTGGCAGAGGATGGAGAAGACACGGGAGCCCCTGGTGGGCTGGTCCGCCAGCTGGGCCACTAGGTGGGCTGGAAGGCTAGGTAAGTTGGCCCAGGTAGTTCTCTCTCCCTCTCTATTTTTGTTTTAATTTGGTTTTCTATTATTCTGTAGTCTTTAGGGCTTTATTAAAAATACTTGGACACTTCCAAAAATCATGAAACTACTCATGATCACTGTTGGGAATATATCCTACAGTAAACATTTTAGTTTATGATTATTTGAGCATTTAAAATATTTGATAGCATTTAAATGCCCAAATGCAAATAGTGTATGATTTAATCCAGAGCACAAATATGTCATGCAAAAATGTGCATCACCTCTGGTTACTGTTTCCAGCTTTTTCCAAGAATGATGAACATTTTTTTAAAGCCATTTGGATTTATTGGAAATATTTTGGTTGAACCTAGTGAATTCCTTTAATGCTAGGGTTTAGGCAATCCCCATTTCAAGTTTATTTCAAAGTTTAAACATGATGCACACATGAAGTTACCCTAGTGCAATGCCAGAAGCTAGGGATGTGACAACTCACCCCCACTAAACAAGAATCTCTGCCCGAGATTCAAGACGTGAGGTAAGAAGGAAGGGGGGGGGCACAAGACCAACACGATCTTCACGATCCAGGTTGCACCTCAAAAGGTTGTTGATTCGTTGCATATGTTAATCTTGACATCCTCGCTTTTGAGATCTTCATCCACGCGATGACGACAGAAAGAAACTATACTAAGATTGATCTTCTCGAAGATCGAGCTATACAAGATCCACGCATGGAAGGAGATGTTGAAACATCTTGAGTTGAGACACAGAACACATCGAGAAGCATGGAAGAACAAACAACGGGGTTTGATTTGTGGGCAACAATTCCACGCTTAGAAAGATGGTGGATGGTGTCAAGGTGGCGAGGAAATAATTGCCATGATCCCGTAACGGGACACCTTGGGAAAGGTGACTCGTTGGATTGTTCCCTTAAGTGGCAAAAAGAATTACTTTTGATCCATAGATCATTGAAACTCTTCATACCAGCTTAAGGCAATTTACAATTGATCGTTTGAAAGAGCTCGAAGAAATGGCATACCCTGACTAGAATAGATGATGTGGACTACCTTGTTGAAGACAACGCAAGGGATGATTTTGTTTGCGCGTGCTCTCAAGAACTTGAGCATTTCCATAATCATCAAGGTTCTACCAACATACGTGGCAATGATCCTGGCAACACGACATACTACCATGATGATTAGTGATGGATGATGTGGATACAAAGGAAGATAACACCCTCTCAGACCTTCCCTTAGCGAGGCTAAGGAAATAGAATCTGGACGATCGACCAGGAGACATTTAGCACTCCGCTTCTAATGTTCTCCTTGATGTGCTAGCGTAATCCATTCATAGATATGGTTTGATATCTAGTACATCAAGTAAAAGGTCAGACTTCAGAAGCTCAAGAATCCATAAGGAATAACTACGGAGGAAGATCCTGCGAGATCCTTATGGGGAGGTGACCAACTTCTTCAACCAAGCTACTACAATAATAGGCCTTCCGGCTAGGTGTGTTGGCCACGACATCCACGTTACCGGTTACAGAGAGACCAACATTATAGTTCTTGGAGTATGTTCCAACCATCATATATGCCTGAGATTGAAATCCGATTGGTTATAGGATACTTCAGACTCAGCATGTCTGAAAAGAAAGTTTGCAACACAAGTCGACGAGATGGCGTTGCAAGATTCTCAAAAAATGAACTACGATACTAAGCTCCAAAACATGAGCCGGTTTTGCTACAAACCTGTGGACACGCTGTCCCAGACAAGCATGACCACATAGTAGTCTTATAATAAAACACTACCGAGTCCAGATGGGGAACCATCATCGAGGATATTGAAGTCCTTGCGTAAGTCTAGCTCTTAAGAAGAAACTTCTTCTCCTTGAACAAATCAATCAGTGGCTTGGTGTGCTAGGGATTCATATAGAATGAAGGTTGCAAGTCTCCAGACCACAGAATACTTCGCACGTATGCATGACTGACTTGGGATGATTCCAGAGAAAGCGAAACAAACTTTCCCAAATTCATGGCGGCAACTTGCTTCAAATGCACGTGAACTAGAGGAAGTCACTCCTTATACCAAACATATGCTTCATGAGCTAGCATGAAGAAATGCTTTCAAAGTTTCCAACACTAGCTTAATGTTCAACATGAATCATGGATAAGATGAAAATATTGTCGATGGGCTCAACAACAGGTCATCCAGATTTCCGTGAAGATGGAATTCCATAATTATGTGAACAAGGTGATAGCATTGGTTAGACCCAAAAGATATAACGGTGTATGCTCGAGGAAACCCACGAGTAAGACAACATTATGAAAATCATTGGTTCTCATTTGATTTGATGATAGCCCACACTAGAATCAAAGTTTTGATACGACAATAGGTCCAACAACTGATCACAGGGACCAATCGATGAAGATATCATCTTTCTTCAACACACACACACACAAAATATCCCTTGACACGAACTAAGTCAGACAAGCTTTTATCTTCCAACTCTCCAAGTTGTTGTTTGGCTTAACCAACTAGCTCAGGGGTATCCAACACAGATTCTTGGAGAATGGATGGTTTGGAGGAAAACTAGCATGATCATGAACTCAACGTAGCGGTCAGGTGTCAACCTGGTAATACTTCCGAGAAGATATTCGGAACATCACGAACCACCGATATGTCATTAAGCTCGAGAACAATCTTGCTTTTCAGAACAAGATGATATGATCAAATAAGCAAGGGATTGGTAAAATCCTAACCCGTTGATCGAAGAGTGCACAAGGAAATAAGGACTAGGTAGCACGATCAACCTTAGGGTGATGATTCAATAATCAGCACACTAAGAATGATATTAATGTCCATTAACTACCAAGCAGCGGAGTTGCTAGGAGTATTTATTTCACACATCATAGTTCACTTGCCGGCATTCCGGTTGCGACAACACGGGACCGAGGAATGAAAAATGATGGCAAGAGTATCACTAAGTCAAGAATTCATGAGAGATGCTGCAATTCCTATGACAATCCTGACATAAAGGGGATAATACTCCGAGGTAGAACATAACAAAAGCTTGATTGCATTTGATCTGCGAAATACAACTGCTTTGACCCAATCCTAGAAATGGATGAGGTACTGGAGTTTGTTTCTTCTAGTCATTCTGAAATAGAACGGCTCAACGGACCACAAGGGTAAGAGGCACCGATGAACGAATTCTCACATACTCTTGACTATCAATTGATAGACGAAGGTCGGAATATAACAGAAGGGGGACAACTCAAAGGAACATATAACTTTCTGAGTTGTGGATGCATAGATTAGTATGTCGAACGAGTTCGACATATTTCTTCCGGATAACCCATGTAGAAAGGTAGGGTTGGCAGAGTCACAACATAGAATGGGGAACTCATCAGGAGCACTCTGTCGTGACCTTTTGGTTCAAAAGAACTCCTGCCAAGAATGGTTCATGATAATTGGAAGAAGGATGTACCACGAACCTCGAGGACTATCGCAAAGGTTACTAATATCCTAAAGGAACTAGAAACACTATCAACATGAGGTAAGTAGGGTGAATCTCGGGTTCAAGAACCCATGAATAGAGTACCTGCTACTACATGGCATCACGGGATGCGTTCGAGAATAGTGGCCAGAATCACACACCGGGGATACAAAACATGACTAGATCACTAGGTGACTCCCTAAAACACCTAGGGCCATAAAAATAGCTCCAACATATATGTCGAGGCAACAGAGTACCTCAACTCACCGATTAGTGTGATTAATCTGGCCCAATTGGACATCAGGAACAGGAGGAAGGAGTTTGCAAATGCATCAGACTACTTAGAAACCTGGGATGACTCGGACAACATAACGGCTGTAAATGCTCAAAAAGATTTGAGACATCCTGCAAAATGGTGGCATAACTACTCAACATCATAATATCAAGGTTCCGAGACCAATTATGAACACACGGAAGTACTGGAAACTGAACTGCGGCATGAATCCATCAATCCTATAAGTCAACGAGTTAGTAACACGTCATCCTGATAGATAGATGAGAAAGCCTAGTTCTTAATTCCCGTAGAAAAGAAGAGGTTGACTCAGATCAGAAGGGCATAGGGTAAAGGAGTAAAAAGAGCCTTACGTTCCCTTCCACAATCAATTCCCTTACATAACTAAAGCATTTCTAGACTCAACTTCGACCGGTTGGCTTGGTAATCCTACAGGCAGTCAGGCTCTGATACCAAAGCTGTCAGGACCCCGATCCTAAGTCACACCGATCTAGCATGTAACACTTCATATCACTTTGCGGCCTCACGCATGGTATTCCCACGGGTGCCACCTTACCTGGCCCGGGACCATTTGCGCCTTTTGGCTCACGTATATGATAATGTCGCTAGCATCCATATGACAGAGAACCCGAGCCGACATGGCTAGTAGTGAACCCAAAGCGGCAGTAACCTATGGGGACAGGCATACATGAATCACATCGAGCATGTCGGTCAGCAGCGTGTGAATTCGGGCTGTAGCACTGGGCTAACAGGACTCCGGGAACCCGGGCTGTAGCAGGCTAGGAAGGACTCCGGATTTCACTGCGTGACATTTCCCTGAAGGGACAGACACAGGAACGAATTGAAACACATGCCGGCCAGTCAAGTGTCCTGAGCAGTAGTGCTAGGCTAGCAGGACTCTGGTGAACCGGGCTGTAGTGGACTACTATGGCTCATGGAAGCACTAGACTACATTTCCCCATAAGAGAGGCTGCCAAGGATAAACAACTAGATTGTCGGATCCCACACATACCAAGCATTTCAATCATACACACAATATGCTTGATATGTGTAAATACAACATGGCATCACAACATAACTCTACGACTCAAGTATTTATTCATTAGGCTCCGAGGAGCGAGAAATTACCTACATTGGTCTCATGACCCAACAATCATAGCATACAAATCAAAGCACATGCGGAAGCTTAACATGTCTGGGTACAGACATCTACAAATGGAAAAGGCTAAGAAGCCTGACTAACTACTAGATCCTGCCGAGGGCACAAGATTGTAGCTGAGGTATCAAGCTAAACGTCGAAGTCCACACGGAACTACTAGCGAGACTGAAGTCTCTCTGCAAAACATAAATTAAGCAAACGTGAGTACAAAGGTACTCAGCAAGACTTACATCAGGACTAGCTACATATGCATCGGTATCAACAAGGGGGGTGGTGGAGTTTGACTGCAGCAAGCCAACTTTGACTCAGTGGCTAACCTGAACTACGACTACAAGCAACTCTTTTGAGGTGGCGCACATGAGTCCACATATTCACATTCAATACACCACTATGGATCCACTCCCGTCTCCCTACGAGAAGGCCATCCATAGCACTCACACTTATCTTGCGAGTTTTAGAGTATCCACTTCCACTTGTCTATGAACTGTTATAGGCAACCTAGAAGTCCTTTACCGCGGACACGGCTATTCGAATAGATCATTTATACCCCTGCAGGGGTGTACTTCTTCACACACGCTCTCGCCACTTACCACCATGTACACGTAGTGTATCTCGGCAACCTTCAAGCGGAAGCCTGGTGAGGGAGTCGGCCACGACCTGACTAACCACACGAGTCTCTAGTCCAGGTTTATCGCCTATTCGGGTTCCATCCGCAAGGAGATCCGGCCAGAGTTTCGCTCACGGCCCCAAACGATGTGTGCAGGGTTCCCGAGACACCAAACAGGTGCCTGGTACACCGTGCCATGGTGTATCTACCGCATCATAGCCCACCCCTAGGGTCAGCGCTATGCATGGCCGCCAACACATATCCTACAAACACCAGAAACTAGTTGCAACTCCTGGACAGAGGACAAGGGCAGTTAATAAGTCGAGAGGGTCCATTGGTTTCGGGCCCAATGCGTGGTAGTAGCTGGTCATGGATCACAAACACAGAACTCAGTTCCTAAGAATGGTTTCAGTGAGACAACCCACCATGTACTCCTACATGGCCTCTCACCGCTACCTTTACCAAATCATGTTCACACACTTAGCTCACAGACAGTAGGACATGTTCATCACTGTTCCAATTCATCCCCGATGAATCAGACCTGACACAACTCTAAGCAATAGCAGGCATGACAAACAAGCATGAATGAGTAGGCACACCAGGGCTCAAACAACTCCTATCATGCTAGTGGGTTTCATCTATTTACTGTGGCAATGACAGGTCATGCAGAGGATAAGGGGTTCATCTACCGTAGCAAGTAACATATGAAACGTGGTTGTCCTAATGCAGTAAAAGAGAGCAGGAGCGAGAGAGTGGGATTGTATCGGAATGAACAAGGGGGTTTTGCTTGCCTGGCACTTCTGAAGATAACATTGAGTCTTCATCAGTGTCAACGATCACAGCGTCAGAGCAGCGTCTACCGAGAGGGGACAATTACCGACAAACAAGGAAGAGCACAATCAATGCAATGGACAATATGATGCATGATCATGACATGACAATATGTTGTGATTTGGGCTAATGCAATAGAAAGTCATTTAAATTGAAGTGGAATTCAAAACTATATCAAATTCCAACTCCAAACCTATTATGTAATTTTCCGTAATCATGTTTCATCCTAAATAGTGAGGTTAACTTGCTCAAACATGAATGAAAATGGTACAGATGGATTCCTTGAATTTTTCTGATACTTTTTCATATATAAATTATTTCATTTGGAGTTACGGTTGAATTTCTATGATTTTTAGAAGTTTAAACTATTTTTTGGAATTCCCTGATTTATTTGAAATCCAGAAAATCAATTACTGCATCAGCATCACATCATGACGACATCAGCAGGTCAACAGGGGCTGGTCCAGGTCAAACCTTACCAGTGGGGCCCACTGGTCAGTGACCCGGTGCCAGTTTGTCTCACACACAGGTGGGGCCAGTCAACGGTGACGTCAGCGGGTCAACTGACGTGCGGGGTCCACTGTGTTTAAATAAAACTAAGCAGAAATTAAACTGGTGTTAGTTAAGGGCGTGGGGCCCAGTAGTCAGTGAGAGAAGGGGTTAGTTAGCCCCGTCATTAGTAGTTAACGATGTTGCCACCTCGGCTCGCCGGTGTTCAGCCGCTGGCGACCATTTGCCGCGGCGGACATGAGTCGGAAAAGCGCCACGGGCCGTGGTTTGTCGTGCAGAAAGCATCGGAGAGAAGCCCTTGCTCGGGCACATCCAATGGGCCAGACAGGGGGTCGCGGGGCAGCCGGAATCTCGCCGGCGACGAGCTTTGGCGGCGGCGCAGCTACGGGTTTGCACGGGCGCGGCATGGCGGAGCACGGGGAGCTCAACCAAAGGCATAGACGGCGTCGTGGGGTCACCAGGAGCACGTCTGTGCCACTAGGGCGAGCAAGCGAAGCTCGGGAGCGCGTGGCTCAACGTCCATGGTGGACGGCGGCTCCGGTTACTTGAGTGGGAGTGGCCACGGAACGAAAACGATGACGTGGTTAAGGGGGAAAGGACCGGGAGCTCACGGCGATCATGTAGGGAAGGTCAGCGAACTCGGGGAGGCGCCGGAGCGAGCGGGGCGGCGAGATAGATCTCAGGCGTCCGACGGCGAGGATGAGGATGATGGCGTCGCTTAGGGCGCTCCACGGGCGCGTGCTTCGTCTTGGGGCTCCGTGGCATCGAGGCGGAGCCTCTGGATAGCACAGAGAAGTGAGGGGGAGGCGATGGCCATGGTTGCGCTCGTCGGCGGCGATGACAGCCCTCGATGGTCGCGTGGGAAAGAGGCAGAGGAGGGAAGAGTGCTCGAGGGGGAGAGAGGAGAGGTGCAGGCGGTCGAGGGAAGTGCGTGGCGCTCGGGGATGACTCCAGCAGCGGCAAGCAGGCAGGAGGTGGCCGTGCGCGTGCCGGCGTGCGGTGGCCACGCGCCTCGGTCCTTCTAGCAGAGGAAGGAGAAGACACGGGAGCCCCTGGTGGGCTGGGCCGCCAGTTGGGCCACTAGGTGGGCTGGAAGGCCAGGTAAGTTGGCCCAGGTAGTTCTCTCTCCCTCTTTGATTTCTGTTTTAATTTGGTTTTCTATTATTCTGTAGTCTTTAGGGCTTTATTAAAAATACTAAGACACTTCCAAAAATCATGAAACTACTCATGATCACTGTTGGGAATATATCCTACAGTAAACATTTTAGTTTATGATTATTTGAGCATTTAAAATATTTAATAGCATTTAAATGCCCAAATGCAAATAGAGCATGATTTAATCCAGAGCCCAAATATGTCATGCAAAAATGTGCATCACCTCTGGTAACTGTTTCCAGCTTTTTCCAAGAATGATGAACATTTTTTTAAAGCCATTTGGATTTACTGGAAATATTTTGGTTGAACCTAGTGAATTCCTTTAATGCTAGGGTTTAGGCAATCCCCATTTCAAGTTTCTTTCAAAGTTTAAACATGATGCACACATGAAGTTACCCTAGTGCAATGCCAGAAGCTAGGGATGTGACAACTCACCCCCACTAAACAAGAATCTCGGCCCAAGATTCAAGACGTGCGGTAAGAAGGAAGGGGGGGCACAAGACCAACACGATCTTCACGATCCAGGTTGCACCTCAAAAGGTTGTTGATTCGTTGCATACGTTGATCTTGACATCCTCGCTTTTGAGATCTTCATCCACGCGATGACGACAGAAAGAAACTATACTAAGATTGATCTTCTCGAAGATCAAGCTATACAAGATCCACTCGCAGAATGAGATGTTGAAACATCTTGAGTTGAGACACAGAACACATCGAGAGGGATGGAAGAACAAACGACGGGGTTTGATTTGTGGGCAGCAAATCCACGCTTAGAAAGATGGTGGATGGTGTCAAGGTGGCGAGGAAATAATTGCCATGATCCCGTAATGGGACACCTTGGGAAAGGTGACTCGTTGGATTGTTCCCTTAAGTGGCAAAAAGAATTACTTTTGATCCATAGATCATAGAAACTCTTCATACTAGCTTAAGGCAATTTAGAATTGATCGTTTGAAAGAGCTCGAAGAAATGGCATACCCTGACTAGAATAGATGATGTGGACTACCTTGTTGAAGACAATGCAAGGGATGATTTTGTTTGCGCATGCTCTCAAGAACTTGAGCATTTCCATAATCATCAAGGTTCTACCAACATCCGTGGCAAGGATCCTAGCAACACGACATACTACCATGATGACTAGTGATGGATGATGCGGATACAAAGGAAGATAAAACCCTCTCAGACCTTCCCTTAGCGAGGCTAAGGAAACAGAATATGGACGATCGACCGGGAGACATTTAGCACTCCGCTTCTAATGTTCTCCTTGATGTGCTAGCGTAATCCATTCATAGATATGGTTTGATATCTAGAACATCAAGTAAAAGGTCGGACTTCGGAAGCTCAAGAATCCATAAGGAATAACTACGGAGGAAGATCCTGCGAGATCCTTATGGGGAGGTGACCAACTTCTTCAACCAAGCTACTACAATAATAGGCCTTCCGGCTAGGTGTGTTGGCCACGACATCCACGTTACCGGTTACAAAGAGACCAACATTATAGTTCTTGGAGTATGTTCCAACCATCATATCTGCCTGAGATTCAAATCCGATTGGTTATAGGATACTTCAGACTCAACATGTCTGAAAAGAAAGTTTGCAACACAAGTCGATGAGATGGCGTTGCAAGATTCTCAGAAAATGAGCTACGATAGTTAGCTCCAAAACATGACCCGGTTTTGCTACAAACCTGTGGACACGCTGTCCTAGACAAGCATGACCACATAGTAGTCTTATAATAAAACACTACCGAGTCCAGATGGGGAACCATCATCGAGGATATCTTATGATCCCTTTGAGCATGTGGCTGCACACGGAAGTTTCTAGCATGAATAATCTTATGATCCCTTTGAGCATGGGTGGCAGTCCATAGGAAAATCACACGGTACCCCGGGATTTCCAAAAATACAGGCAATCACTGGATTCCCCAGGTGCCTCAATCCACCCAGATGTGTATTAAAGTTGCCACCTTAAGTTAACCATTAATTAACAAAACTCACATCTGTCATGGATACACTCACCCAAACCACGTCTACGAGCATAGCATAGCAATATAAGCAACATTGAAGTAACTCCCAAAGGTTTGATAAAAAAACAGGTGAATAGGTACTACCTCTTCTATTTCCCAACCCACAATTTAATCAGATCCTAACCATGCAATTGTTTGAGGATTGATCTAATGCAATAAAACTGGGTAGTAAAGAGGTATGATCAAAGTGTTACTTGCCTTGTACAGTTGATGAAGATGATTCGCACTTATAACTCCCGATAGTTCTACTCGTCACACTCCGTTCAATCTATCGTGAGCAAGAAATAGTAACCACACATAAGCAATCACTCAAAAGATCAGGAAGAACGAAGAAAACAGCTCGAAAAACATCAAAACCAAGCAAATATCTCTTGCAACATAAAACAATTTCTAAGAGTACCAAAATTATGTGAATTTGGCCTTATCAGAAAGTTTAGGTCAAGAGCTTTGATTTGCAAAAAGAATCAACTCAAACGGAGTTATAAAACTCAAGTTATGATCAAAAGAATATTCAAATTCAAATCTGCTTGAAAACAAATTTTAAATTTTCAAAACATGTTTACGTTGTTTTACTCGATGGAGGGGATCATAACGAAGAAGTGGGCATTGGTTTCGTTGGATTTGGACAATCGAGTAAAAAGTAGTGATCGTTTGAAAAACAGAGGCAAATCTGTAAATGAAATCTTCACAAATGAGTCCCTGGCAGAAAACTAAAACTAAAAAGAAAAACCCTAACGGACGAACGTTCACCACAGTACCTAATCTAATGAATATGTTCGCTGTAAAGATCGAACTAGTGAATGCTCATAAAAAGAAGTTTTTGAAAGAAAAAAACAATGACGCGATCTGGATCATTGGATCCAGATCCAACGGATGGGAGGCGGCAGTTACCGTGGCAATCGCTGGAGTCGGGAAGGACGACAGCGGTGGCTTCGGTCTCGGCCGGGGCGGTTGCTCCGGTGGGTCTCTGGCTCGGGCATCACCACTGGAAGGAGTGGGGCGATGAGGCGGAGACGAGGGAGGCAGCTGCTTCGGTCGAGGGCGACGGGACGGTGCGGGCAACGGCAGCGGATCTCGTCGGAGCTCGATCTCCGGCGAGTGTGGGCGGTGGCTGCAAACGGCGCGGAGGCGGCTCGGCTTCGAGCGGCGAGATGCGGGAGAGAGAGGAGTGTCTGGGCGGCGGCTTTATAGGAGGTGGGGAGGTGCGGTGGCGTGGGGAAGGGGCAGAGAGGCGGCGGCCGGGGGACTCATGCGGGGTGCGGTCTCCCGCTGGAGGTCGGGGACGACTGGGGTGGGCCGGCTGGGCTTCGGCCCATTCGGTCCGAGAAGAAGAAGTTTTTTTATAAACATTTTTTAAACACAGACAATCAAAAAATAATAAAACCAAAGAAATAAAAATATTAAATAGGCATTTAATATATCAAAAATTTCAGAAAAAGATTGTCTACAACATGAACATTTTTATAGCAGCAAATAAAATCCACAAAAATTCAAATAAATCAAACAGTGCTAGTGCTCTAATAAAATCCAGTAAAAATCATTTTAAAAATACCAAAATGATTTCAAATTAATTTCTCTCCAATTTTCTATTGTAGGGAATCACGTTACCCTATTTTCTGTATTTTTTATTTTTGGGGAAAAATAATTTGAATAAAACTGAAATAACTCCAAATTGAAAATAATTTCAAAAGGACTTTGAATTTGATCCTTTTAAACTTCCAACTCATATTTCATATGTTTTGGAGAAGTCATTTTATCTTCTCTCATGAAAATCATTGAGTTGCTTAAAGTTTCTGAATTTGAAATATTTCCAAATAAGATTCAAATCTTTTCAAATCCCTTTTCATTTACTAAAAATGGAAGAAGTCATGTTATCTTCTCTCCAGGGTTTTGTGATGAACAAAATTTGAATTCAAGGAGATCATAAAAGCAAGGTGAAAGTTTTGGGAAGGTCATTTTATTCCCTCTCATTTAACTTTCAAAAGTTTCAAATTTCACTCACTTTCAGTCAATCAATCAATCAAATCTACCTATTTATTATAACATTCCAAAATTTAGAATTTTGGGATGTTACAAACCTATCACCCTTAAAATGAATCCCGTCCTCGAGATTCGGAGAGGTTAGAAAGAAATAGGTTATGGTCGGGCTCTTCTCAGAATCCATCGACCGCCTTCGTGGCCTGGGGTGCTACCACCCTTAGAAACATTGTTACGGCTCTATTGAAACTCATATACTCCATCATTATTGATGACAGGGTCGGTTATCTCAGATTCTCAGGAAAAATCTTTCTCCGGCTCTTCCGTTAGTGGCACAACCTTTTCCTCAATTATATTTTTCCTTTTCTCTGGGTGAGGTCCTTCTATGAATTGATCTTCTTAGCTGACAGGTATGATGCCCATACTAAACAACTATCGACATCTCATGGTGGTCAACAATTTATGGTTTCTCCTGCAGGAAAATGGGTCTGGCTGAACCTCACCATATATCCTACGATTGGCATAAGCTGCCTTGTACAAGGGAAAAAATACTTCTACCATTCTAAGGTTCAAACAAGGTTTTGATCATCACCTCTCCACTATAGGTAAGTCACTCAGATTTACCATCCCATATAGCAAGGCGAACAATAAGAGTAAGTTAATATGGTGATCAATCCATCCCGCACCCAAATCATTACCTTGTATACGGTTTAGTGAATCTCGCATTCTAACACTCGGTCATCCTCACAAGCATTGCAGAATTTCTCTTGTCGACAAACTAAGTTCGGATAAATCCATGGATTCTACAAGCCAAACAAACATCTATCATTCCTTCACAACTCTCGGGTTTTGCGTAAACTCCTATAAGATCGTCTGTCTATAAAATCATAACTTCTTCCAGGGTTTTTCCTTCAGCAAGAATGTGTTTGCTTCTTGGCAGGTCCTGGGGCCTGTGGGTTATGGCCCATCTCATCACTTGTAAACCTTGAACTCATCATGGGGGCAGCTGATCATTAATCCAACATCCAACTTCCTAGAATTCTTAAATCCATCGAATTGTACTATCTTCCTTCCTTCTATTGGCACCAAACTAGGACATGATTACTCAGACTCATCATGGAGTATCCATTGATCCATATTTCCAACATCATACCTCCTTTATCCAATACTACTTCATCTCTTCATATTCTTGGGGTATCCAACATATCGAGATAAAACTCATACTTATTTTGTCTGAGGTCCACTCTGTGGAATATCATTATCCTTTCCACGGGTCAAGGGATCTCATAGTTACTACCACCCTTGAAATGCACAAACTCATCCATAGATCATATTTCTCATGTCCTCGAAAATGGTCAAAACCTTTCTTCATAGAGTAACGACTCATAAAATCCCATCAGTACCAACGATGCTAACTTTGTTTCTTCTCAATTCATTTCAATCTCCTGCATTTCCATTACATGCCTCAACTCAACACTTCAAGATAAAAGAAATGTTCCTAATACTACTATATTTCTCACAGACACCACTAATTATCACAAGTCTCCTTCTCCTTGGGGCATTATCTAGCAAAATGCCCTGCTCCATTACAAAGAAAACATATTACTTCTGACAAGTCTCGAGGTTTCCTTTTTGGGCAACTGCTAAGGTAGTGCCCTGACTCCTTACACCCGTAATAGGTGATATGACTCAGGTCCTTCCTGGAATCCAATCTACTTCTCTTCTTGGACCTTTCCATGCCAATCATGGCTTCTATTTCTTGTGGTTCATACTCTACTTCCTCCGTTGGGAATTCTACTAGATCCCTATTCATACAATTCTGGGAGATGTGTCCTTCTTCTCCACATGAATAGCATGACGTGGTGCGGGGTTTAATTGGTTCTTCTTTGGGTGTGTCCCCGACATCTTCATTCATCACGGGTTCTTCTAAAATTTCCATAAGGGATCCATTCTTTACTTCTTTCTTCTGCTTTACGGTTCTTCGTACCATGGGGTAAATGTGACACTGAGCAGGATAGTGGGTAGTCCCTTCACACAAGAAACAAGTAATCTGCCTAGTTGGGCATTCTTTAGCTGGGTGACTTCCTTCACAATTAAGGCATTCATCCTTGTGTTCTTCATGGGTGTGTCCTATTTCTCCACAAATCTTGCATGCACAAGGTTTCTTCGTATCCTTCCCATAAGGCTTCAACTTCCGGGACACAAGACGAGATCTTTGCAGAGTCAACTTAAATTCTTTCCAAGTGGTTACTCCTTGCCATCCATTGATGGTTTGGTACATCCTCCACCAAGTAGCAGCACCTCTTTCAAAGCACTGAAGAGCATGTTAGGTCATATCCTTTCCAACTATAGGGTTATTCTTTAGGTGATTCTCCATGTTCTGAATCCATCAGTCCATCTCCAATTGACTCATCGGTCCAGAAAATACAAGCTCATCTTCATTCATCTTTATTGGGTCCATGGTTTTGGGTGAGATAAGAGAGACAGAGAGGGATACAGACAAAGCAGTCAGTAGTTTTGAAAAGACAGATTTTATTTTGTGGCTATCGGGAAAACATCGAACAAATGACAGCTCACAAACGTTGCATCTAACGTAAGTGTATAACAGGGGTTTGGTCTTCTAAAGGTCAATAAATCTTCAACGTCGCCAAACTCTTCAAGTCTTGTTCATGCCTCCAATGGCTTCTTCTGATCATGCTTGCCTTTCTCAAGTTCTTTTGCCAGATCATCTCTATTGACGTGAAGTCTCTCGTGGCGTCCTTCAATATTTCTGGAGTTGCGTTCCAAACTTCTAGATTTCAACATCCTTGGCAATGAGCCATGGTCCTACTGTCCTTCAGTTCATGACAAATCTCCAGTATTCTCGAGGTTCTGCTCCTCTCGCTTGGCTACTTTCAGCTTCTAGGGTCCTGAGTTCTTCACAAAATACTTCCTTATCAAATACTGCTTCCTGTAGGTCCATCTTAACTTCTTGAGGTAACACTCCAGATCCTGGCGATACACCAGCTAAGGTTAAAACTTCATCTTGCTGATAGGTACTCCGTCAGCCTTCTTATCATCCAATCCTTCCAAAGAAATGCATGGTTATCTTAGCATGGTGACAATAGCATAAGCGGGCGATAACATCGTAGATAGCCGTGTTTCTGCTCTTATCATTTCCATGAGCTATCATTCCATAGTTGATATCTCCTGCCTTAGGGTTTTCTTGACAAAAACATTGAGTTCTAATGCTCCATGCTCTGGTCTTTCTCTGATACACCTTGATCTCGGTTATTGACAGCTTCCTCAGTCAGCCAAGTTCCATAAGGGTAGCCTTCCTAGGTCATACTAAATCTGGAAATTCTTCAGAGCCTTCAAATTCTCCCAGTGTTCGGAGTCTTCAACCGTTGTAGTTTCCATTATCATAATGCACGGTAAAATCCTCTTCATTCCGAAGTGGTCTTAGTTGTCCGATATCTTGTATTTCTTGGAGTGGTCTCCTCAGTCGAATCTTCGTGTGGTCAAATGGGGAAAGGGGTATAGTCCCACTAAAAGGAATTTTTTGAATAAGCTCAGAAGAGAAGAGAGGTAAAAGATCCTTTTGACAAGAAAGTTGTAGCGAAAAATCTTTCCTATGGGCTTGCCAGTTTCTAGGGGTCACGTCCTACAATCAACATGTGCTCTGATACCATCTTGTAGCGACCCGACCTCAGACAGTCAAGTCTCTGTGCTTAAGTGTCATGCCTGGATCGGTATGCTGACACACACAGTACTCGAGGATTTATAACAAAGGTAAATCACATGTATAAAGTAATGTAAATACTATTACCTCAATCCAAAAAGTGGAAGTAACAACAACGTTGTGGATTCCCATCAACACCAATGGCAAAGTTGAGTGTAGAAATCGTAACCCTAACGTATCACTTACTCGTCGTAAGATTCCTGCAATATGAGACGTTGCAGCCAAAAGGGGTCAGTACATTGAATGTACTGGCAAATTCACACCATAGGATAATGATGAATAAAGGCTATCACTACATGCATATATGGCTGGTGGAAAGGACCTATGGTTATAATGTTTTTGCGAAAAGCCAATTTTTCCCTACATCAAAGGAATATAATTTATTTAACTACAAAGTTGGTTTCAAATATTGAGAAGGTAAACCCCCTCTCAATCCCAATTAAAAGGTAATTAATAACCCAACAAAATTAATTTAGAGTGATGAGATCAACATGATAATCCAAGAACCAGATACTCAAGATGTCCATAACTGAGGACACGACTAACCATGATTAGTTTGTACACTCTGTAGAGGTTTGTGCACTTTTCCCCACAAGACTCGATTTCCTCCATTGGATTTCTCGCACTACATGATCTTTGAGAAACAGATGACCGAAACACAGTCTTTCCGAAGAGGTCCCCTTAACCGATAGATAGGTCGGTACACCTACAATCCCTTACATCTGCTATCCCATCATGGAAAGGTTTCCCACAACTTACCCAACTATGCCAGAGCCCATAATGGCATGTGGCTACACATGGAAAATCACACGGTACATCGGGATTTCCTGCATGAATAATCTTATGATCCCTTTGAGCCTGGGTGGTGGTCCATAGGAAAATCACATGGTACCTCGGGATTTCCAAATACAGGCAATCACTGGATTCCCCAGGTGCCTCAATCCACCCAGATGGGTAAAGTTGCCACCTTAAGTTAACCATTAATTAACAAAACTCATATCTGTCATGGATACACTCACCCAAACCACGTCTACGAGCATAGCATAGCAATAGAAGCAACGTAAAAGTAACTCCCAAAGGGTTGATAAAAAAAGGTGAATAGGTACTACCTCTTCTACTTCCCAACCCACAATTTAATCAGATCATAACCTTGCAATTGTTTGAGGATTGATCTAATGCAATAAAACTGGGTAGTAAAGAGGTATGATCAAAGTGTTACTTGCCTTGTACAGTTGATGAAGATGATTCACACTTATAACTCCTGATAGTTCTACTCGTCACACTTCGTTCAATCTATCGTGAGCAAGAAATAGTAACCACACATAAGGAATCACTCGAAAGATCGGGAAGAATGAAGAAAACAGTTCGGAAAACATCAAAACTAAGAAAATAACTCTTGCAACATAAAACAATTTCTAATAGTACCAAAATTATGTGAATTTGGCCTTATCAAAAAGTTAGGTCAAGAGCTTCGATTTGCAAAAAGAACCAACTCAAACAGAGTTATAAAACTCAAGTTATGATCAAAAGAAGATTCAAATTCAAATCTGTTTGAAATCAAATTTTAAATTTTCAAAAACATGTTTAAGTTGTTTTACTCGATGGAGGGGATCATAATGAAGAAGTGGGCATTGGTTTCGTTGCATTTGGACAATCGAGTAAAAAGTAGTGATCGTTTGAAAAACAGGGGCAAATTTGTAAATAAAATATTCACAAACGAGTCCCTCGGAGAAAACTAAAAATAAAAAGAAAACCCTAACGGACAAACTTTCAGCACAGTACCTAATCTAATGAATATGTTCGCTGTAAAGATCGAACTAGTTAACGCTCATGAAAAGACGTTTTTGGAAAAAAAAACAATGACGCGCTCTGGATCGTTGGATCGGGAGGCGGCGGTTACCATGGCGATCGCCGGAGTCGGGAAGGACGACGGCGGCGGCTTTGGTCTCAGCCGGGGCGGCAACTCCGGTGGCTCTCCGGCTCTGGCGTCACCACCGGAAGGAGCGGGGCAACGAGGCGGAGACGAGGGAGGCGGCGGCTTCGGTCGAGGGCGACGGGACGGTGCGGGGCGATGGCGGCGGATCTCGTCGGAGCTCGAACTCCGGCAAGTGCGGGCGGTGGTTGCCAACAGCGCGGCGGCGGCTCGGCTTCGAGTGGCGAGATGCGGGATAGAGAGGGGTGTCCGGGCGGCGGCTTTATAGGAGGAGGGGAGGCGCGGTGGCGTGGGGAAGGGGCAGAGAGGCGGCGGCCGGCGGACACGTGCTGGGTGCGGTCCCCCGCTGGAGCTCGGGGATGACCGGGGTGGGCCGGCGCGGCGCTGGGCCTGCTGGGCTTTGGCCCAGTCGGTCCGAGAAGAAGTTTTTTTATAAACATTTTTTTAAACATAGACAATCAAAAAATAATAAAACCAAAGAAATAAAAATATTAAATAGGCATATAATATATCAAAAATTTCAGAAAAAGATTGTCTACAACATGAACATTTTTCTAGCATCACATAAAATCCACAAAAAATCAAATAAATCAAACAGTGCTACTACTCTAATAAAATCCAGTAAAAATCATTTTAAAAATACCAAAATGATTTCAAATTAATTTCTCTCCAATTTTATATTGTAGGGAATCATGTTACCCTATTTTCCGTATATTTTATTTTTGGAGAAAAATAATTTGAATAAAACCCAAATAACTCCTAATTGAAAATAATTTCAAAAGGACTTTGAATTTGATCCTTTTAAACTTCCAACTCATATTTCATATGTTTTGGAGAAGTCATTTTATCTTCTCTCATGAAAATCTTTAATTTTTTAAAGTTTCTGAATTTGAATTAGTTTAAAATCCCTTTTCATTTATTTAAAATGGAAAAAGTCATGTTATCTTCTCTCCAGGGTTTTGTGATGAAAAGAATTTGAATTCAAGGAGATCATGAAAGTAAGGTGCAAGTTTTGGGAAAGTCATTTTATTCCCTCTCATTTAACTTTAAAAGTTTCAAATTTCACTCATTTTCAGTCAATCAGTCAAACAATCAATCAAATCTATCTATTTATTATAACATTCAAAAATTTAGAATTTTGGGGTGTTACATTGAGCATCGACGGTTTCAGGAGGTTCCCCATCTCCATGAGTAGAACGTAAACCTAAGTTTTTTGGTATTTCGTGTTCCATATCCATAACTAAAGATAGAGAACAACTTAGAATAGCAGATAAAAAAAACTTAGTGATAAAGCAAGCAAGCACACACGAGAATATTCACCCCACGCTATAACTCCCCGGCAATGGCGCCAGAAAAAGGTCTTGATAACCCACAAGTATAGGGTATCAATTGTAGCCTCTTCCGATAAGTAAGATTGTCGAACCCAACAAGGAGCTAAAGTTAGAACAAATATTCCCTCAAGTTCTATCGACCACCGATACAACTCTACGCACGCTTAACGTTCGCCTTACTAGAACAAACATGAAACTAGAAGTACTTTGTAGGTGTTGTTGGATAGGTTTGCAAGATAATAAAGAGCACGTAAATAAAAGCTAGGGTCTGTTTAGATAAAGACACAACTGAGTTAGTTTTAGTAGAGAGCTTGTTGTCACACAAGAAAGTTATTTGTCCCTAGGTAATCGTTAACTAGACTGGCAATCATTATTGCAATTTTATTTGAGGGAGAGGAATAAGCTAACATACTTTCTCTTCTTGAATATATACACTTATGATTGGAACTCTAGCAAGCATCCACAACTACTAAGGATCATTAAGGGAAAACCCAACCATAGCATTATAAGGCATCAAGTCCTCTTTACTCCCATACGCAAACAACCTACTTACTCGGGTCTGTGCTTCTGTCACTCACGCCACCCACCATAAACAAATCATGAACATATTGCAAACCCTACAGCGGGGATCCCACACACTTGCATGACACAGAGAGCACCATAGGACAGCACCAATAATAAAACATGCAACTCAAACCAATCACGATCATCAATTAACACATAGGACAAAACGGATCTGCTCAAACATCATAGGATAGCCTTACATCATTGGGAAACAATATATAGTGTTGAGCACCATGTTTAAGTAGAGATTATAGCGGGTACAAGAGGGGTTACACCACTGCATAGAGAGGGGAAGAGTTGGTGATGATGGTGGTGTAGTTGTTGGTGTAGATCGTTGTCGCGATGATGGCCTCGGCGGCGTTCCGGCACCACCGAGAGAGAGGGGGAGAGAGCCCCCCTTCTTATTCCTCTTCCTTGACCTTTCCCCTAGATGGGAGAAGGGTTTCCCCTCTGGTCCATGGCCTCCATGTCATGGGAGGGGCAGGAGCCCCTCCGAGATTGGATTTGTCTCTCTGTCTCTCTCTATTTTTGCGTTCCAGATTCTGCCCTTTCACCGTTTCTTATATTCCCAGAGATCCGTAACTCCGATTGGGCTGAAATTTGGAGACGATTTTATCCGGATATTAGCTTTCTTGCGGTGAAAGAAGGGCACCAACTGCCTTATGCTGTGTCCATGAGGGTCAGGGGCGTGCCCCCTGCCTCGTGGGCCCCGCGAGCATCGTCTCGCGTTGATTCTTCTTCCCAAAAATCAGATATATTCCAAAAAAAATCTGTCAGTTTTTATCCCATTTGGACTCTGTTTGATATGGATTTTCTGCGAAACAAAAAAATGCAACAAACAGGAACTGGCACTGGGCACTGGATCAATATGTCAGTCCCAAAAATAGTATAAACAGTTGCCAAAAGTATATGAAAGTTGTAGAATATTGGCATGGAACAAAAAAAATTATAGATACGACGGAGACGTATCAGGAACCTCCGGAGCCAGACTACGGGCGGCCTCGCCGGCCACTTCATTTTAATGCAATTTGCTTGCGCGTTAAAGGGGGCTCCCAAGCATCGCGCCTTAGGGGCTCCTACTGGTCTCGAGCCCTCACCCCCTGGCCTTGACCACGACATCGCGACCCGGCATACCAGCGGCGGCGAAGCCTCACTCGAGGGCCGGGACTCGAGGACGTAGGGCATCTATATAAGTGGGAAAAGGGGAGATTGACACCCTGCCTAGAAGCGCCACCACCACAATACGGTCAGGCATCGCACAAGGGAATCACCGCAGACTCGTCAAGATAAGTCACCTCATACGTGTCGGCGTGAACCTCACACCGAGTATTTTGACTCTGGCAATCTCGCTCGGGCAATGCCACTTCCCTTTTTGGCCTTTAGGAAGCTGCTTGCATGCTAAAAGGGGACCTCCTGAGCATCGCACCTTAGGGGCTCTTACCGGACCTTGGGCCGCTCACCTCCTGGCCTTGACCACAGCACCGCGACCTGGCATACCAGCGACAGCTGAAGCCTGCCTAGGGACTGGGTCCTGTCAGCGTAGAGCACTAAGCTACCACAAGAACAAAAAGGAGCACCGTGCCAAGGCGAGATACGCAATCAAAACATCGGGCTAGGAATAATAACATCGAAGCAAAAGCATTATAGTTTCTTGGTCACAATTCCGTGCAAGGAAAACAAAAGAGGAGGACCTGGAAGAACCCCGGTCGCAGGGCATCACCGACGACGCCGGACGAACGCCGCTGCTGTGCTCCGGGCACGGCGAGAGCTCGGCGGATCGTACCTGTCATCGCTGCACTACGGAGAATCGCTGGATTGAGGGAGTCGCCGCTGCTGCTGGAGGAGCTGCTGGCAAGGACAAGGGCAACTTCAATGCCCGTGGCCGCACCGCGCGGATCGCTTCTTCCGGAGCAGCACTCCAAGCACCGGCCGTCTTTGTCGAAGACCTTGAAGAAAAGCGTGGAGGCTCCGTCGTACTCGAAGTGGATGGAGAGGGCCCCCTCCGGACAGCAGGCATGGGCAATCTCGCCCCATCCTCGAGTCATGAAGACATCGCCCGGGGGACGACATCGACCTCCGCTCCCGTGGCTTGGCTGCAGCACCCGGCGTGTTGCAGCCACAACTCGGCGGGACACCTCGACGGTATCTCCTCGGCAAAGAACCTCAAGAGCCGGATCCACATGCGTGGCGGCATTTCTGCCCACACCATGAACTTGCGTGACATGCCCTCTGTGTGGGTTCACAGGCCGGCTGGCCGTGCAGCCGCGGCCTGTCTCCCGCGACCCCGACCCGTGCAGGGCTTGGCATTACCCCACTGCCCAGAGCTCTGTGCGCGGGCGTACATAGGGATCGGGAAGCCAGGCGGAGGCCGCTCGTACCAAGGCCGTGTCACCTCCTACACCTCGCCGGCATCGCGGGAGCGGCCAAGCCTTTTCTTCGGTGGAAGTAGCCCGAGCTCCTCCCCAGGAGCTTTTCCCTTCTCTGCCACGGAAAACCTCCTGATCGGCGCCATGGATGCTTCGGCAAGACAGTGAGACAAGAAGGAAGAATAAAGAGCGACCAGCGAGAAGATGGAGACGGGCAGGGGGCTCCGCCCCGCCCCCCATTTATAGCTAGAGGGAGGCCAACCGCCGGCCTCCACGATCCGCGGTAATGATGACTCTTTTTGCATGCAGCAGGCTCTTGTCAAGTCGAATGGTTGCCGAGGCAGCATGGGGAAGCGAAGACGACCATGTCCCATCAAGCACCATGCGTCGACCGAGGCCGCAGGCGGTTGGGGCCCATGGCGCTCCGCCATTGCCCTTTGGCATCGCCTCGAAGCCAAGTCCGAGCGCTCCTAGCTACTGTCGGCATTCTGGGAACCGGGGTACCCAGACTTGCCTGCCTGCGGCCCATGGCGTGGCTCCATTGACGACATGGTACGACCAACCTTCAGCACCAACAACACAAGACCCTCGCGAGGCGGATGACGCCAAGACCTCCATAAGGCGCAGCCTCCTTAGGTTGGCCCCTGAGGAGCAGAGATTTCTATGCAAGCCCTCAGCTCATTAGGTTTGGATGACGCAAGCCATGACGACCAAGGCCAGGTGGCCACCAGTGGGCATAGTACAACAGGTTTCCTCTTTGGTGCTAAAGAGGCAAGCGCAAGCTTGGAGTCCCAAGGCATCAACCAAATGTTTCCATTTCCATGCAACAAGACCAAGATCGCCAGGACGGAAGTCATCGCCGAGCCCACCATGGTGTCACGACTAGAATCTTTGCAGGTGAAGACCACCTTTCGTTAGGATAAGATGTATTAGTTGTCTCCCTTCGAATTTGGTCGTTGTGGGATCCCTTCCTGCCTTCGTTTGGGGGAAGAGGACCAAGGACACTATAAGTATAGCCTAGCCACCACCATAAGAAGGGGATGGATCCGGATCTAGAGCATCCACACCCTCACCAGCTCACACAAACACAAGAACTCACCTCCTGATATTGTTCTACCACTATACTAGTTCATCCTCAACCCACCTTGAGGCTGATCCACCACAAAGCAGGAGTAGGATTTTACATCGCAAGGTGGCCCGAACCTGGGTAAACTACTGTGTTCCATTTCCTTCCAGTTCATCAAGCTAGGCCGTGTGATCGGCGAGTTTGTAGTCTGGGGAGGTTGAGTGCTTCGCACGCACCCATAGTTTGAATCTATCTTGGGTCCGCGGAGCCCTCAGTCCGAAAATATGTCATCTGGTTAGTTTAGACATGCTTTGTGTGAATGCCATTGATGTCTACTACACAACCTTCTTCTTGTAGACGTTGTTGGGCCTCCAAGTGCAGAGGTTTGTAGGATAGTAGGAAATTTCCCTCAAGTGGATGACCTAAGGTTTATCAATCCGTGGGAGGCGTAGGATGAAGATGGTCTCTCTCAAACAACCCTACAACCAAATAACAAAGAGTCTCTTGTGTCCCAAACACACCCAATACAACGGTAAATTATATAGGTGCAATAGTTCGGCGAAGAGATGGTGATACAAGTGCAATATGGATGGTAGATAAAGTTTTTTGTAATCTGAAAATATAAAACAGCAAGGTAGCAAGTGGTAAAAGTGAGCGTAAACGGTATTGCAATGCGTTGAAACAAGGCCTAGGGTTCATACTTTCACTAGTGCAAGTTATCTCAACAATAATAACATAATTTGATCATATAACTATCCCTCAACATGCAACAAAGAGTAAACTCCAAAGTCACTAATAGCGGAGAACAAACGAAGAGATTATTGTAGGGTACGAAACCACCTCAAAGTTATTCTTTCTAATCGATCTATTCAAGAGTTCGTACTAGAATAACACCTTAAGACACAAATCAAACAAGACCCTAATGTCACCTAGATACTCCAATGTCACCTCAAGTATCCGTGGGTATGATTATACGATATGCATCACACAATCTCAGATTCATCTATTCAACCAACACAAAGAACTTCAAAGAGTGCCCCAAAGTTTCTACCGGAGAGTCAAGATGAAAACGTGTGCCAAGCCCTATGCATAAGTTCACGAGGTCACGGAACTCGCAAGTTGATCACCAAAATGTACATCAAGTGGATCACATGATATCCCATTGTCACCACAGATAAGCACATGCAAGACATACACCTAGTGTTCTCAAATCCTTAAAGACTCAATCCGATAAGATAACTTCAAAGGGAAAACTCAATCCATCACAAGAGAGTATAGGGGGAGAAACAACATAAGATCCAAATATAATAGCAAAGCTCACAATACATCAAGATCGTGCCGACTTTAGAACACAAGAGAGAGAGAGAGATCAAAGACATAGCTACTGGTACATACCCTCAGCCCCGAGGGTGAACTACTCCCTCCTCGTCATGGAGAGCTCCGGGATGATGAAGATGGCCACCGGAGAGTGATTCCCCCCTCTGACAGGGTACCGGAACGGGTCTAGATTGGTTTTCGGTGGCTATGGAGGCTTCTGGCGGCGGAACTCCCAATCTAGGTTATTTTCTGGAGGTTTCTGTATTTATAGGAATTTTTGGCGTTAGTCTCACGTCAAGAAGGTGCCCGAGTCATCCACGAGGTAGGCCCATGCGCCTAGGGGGGTGGGCGCGCCCCCCACCCTCGTGGATGGCCCGGGACTCTTCTGGCCCAACTCTTTTACTCTGGGGTCTTCTTTTGGTCCATAAAAAATCGTCAAAAATTGGCACGTCAATTGGACTCCATTTGGTATTCCTTTTCTGTAAAACTCAAAAACAAGGAAAAACAGAAACTGGCACTGGACTCTAGGTTAATAGGTTAGTCCCAAAAATCATATAAAATAGCATATAAATGCATATAAAACATCCAAGGTTGATAATATAATAGCATGGAACAATAAAAATTATAGATACGTTGGAGACGTATCAAGCATCCCAAGCTTAATTCCTGCTCGTCCTCGAGTAGGTAAATAATAAAAACAGAATTTTTGATGTGGAATGCTACCTAACATATTTATCCATGCAATTCTCTTTATTGTGGCAAGAATATTTAGATTCGAAAGATTCAAGACAAAATGTTAATATTGACATAAAAATAATAATACTTCAAGTATACTAACAAAGTAATCATGTCTTCTCAAAATAACATGGCCAAAGAAAGGTATCCCTACAAAATCATATAGTTTGGCTATGCTCTATTTGCATCACACAAAATATTTAAATCATGCACAACCCCGATGACAAGCCAAGAAATTGTTTCATACTCTTGATGTTGTCAAACTTTTTCAATCTTCACGCAATACATGAGCGTGAGCCATGGACATAACACTATAGGTCGAATAGAATGGTGGTTGTGGAGAAGACAAAAAGGAGAAGATAGTATCACATCAACTAGGCGTATCAACGGGCTATGGAGATGCCCATTGTCAGTGTCAAAACCGGCGGATCTCTGGTAGGGGGTCCCAAACTGTGCGTCTAGGCCGGATGGTAACAGGAGGCAAGGGACACGAAGTTTTACCCAGGTTCGGGCCCTCTTGATGGAGGTAAAACCCTACGTCCTGCTTGATTAATATTGATGATATGGTTAGTACAAGAGTAGATCTACCACGAGATCGGAGAGGCTAAACCCTAGAAGCTAGCCTATGGTATGATTGTTGTTCTGTATGTTGTCCTACGGACTAAAACCCTCCGGTTTATATAGACACCGGAGAGGGTTAGGGTTACACAAAGTCGGTTACAATGGTAGGAGATCTACATATCCATACCGCCAAGCTTGCCTTCCACGCTAAGGAAAGTCCCTTCCGGACATGGGACGAAGTCTTCAATCTTGTATCTTCATAGTCCAGGAGTCCAGCTGGAGGTATAGTCCGGCCATCCGGACACCCCCTAATCCAGGACTCCCTCAGTAGCCCCTGAACCAGGCTTCAATGACGATGAGGCCGGCGCGCAGATTGTCTTCGGCATTGCAAGGCGGGTTCCTCCTCCAAGTACTTCATAGAAGATTTTGAACACAAAGATAGTGTCCGGCTCTGCAAAATAAGTTTCCACATATTGCCATAGTGTGACGCACCATGGCCAAGCCTTTATTCGAATCGTTTTATTATCCCACCTTAGCGCGTCATGTGAGGCGGTTTCCTTGGCACGTCTTGTTAAAGCAGAGATCGTGTCCCCTTATTCCGGGATTCTCATCAATACGGGCGTGGGTAACCCAACCGCTTCTAGGACTCCTAGACTATAGGCAAGTCCAAACGGCCACGGAGAGGACGCTTGATATTCACCCTCTTTATAAAGGGACACGGCTTTTATTTTTCCCTCCCGTGCTCAATCGAATCCTTCCCCCACCTCAAGCTCAAACACCCAAAGTTCAGGTCAGGTGCTCCGAACCTTCAATCATGTCCGGATCTAGCCTTCAAGGCCAATGGGTGCCTTCCTCCGTCACGGAAGAAGACATCAAAAAGTTGAGGGAGGCCAGATATCTGACCGCCGAGGTTTTGCATTGGCTGCCTGCCCGAGGGCAGGACGTCCCCTCCCCCGAACCCAACGAGAACGTCGTGTTCGTCTCCCACTTCCTCCGAGGTCTAGGCCTTGCTTTGGATCCTTTCATCAGGAGTTTGATGTTTTATTACGGGCTAGATTTCAATGATCTAGCTCCGGACTCCTTTCTTCATATCACGACATTTATTGTCGTGTGTGAGGCCTTCCTCCGGGTTACCCCTCACTTTGGCCTGTGGCTCAAGACCTTTGAAGTAAAGCCGAAGATGATCGAGGGGCAACATGCAGCGTGTGGAGGTGCCTCAATATGCAAGATGACGGGAGCTCCATGGCCCAAAGGTTCCACTCCAGAGGTGTCTGAATTGTGGCAACAGGAGTGGTTCTACATCACAGCTCCTAGAAGTGCCAAGTGGGCGGCCGCCCCTCTTTTCCGCTTGGGCCATCCACCACAACTGATGTCATGGATCAACAAAAGTCTAAGCTAGGGTCCAGCCAAGGACGTGCCTATACTGCAAAGCCACATTCGAGATCTCTTCAATGGAGATTTTAGTTTGGTTGCGGTAATACAAGTTATGTTGGTTCGTCGAGTCCAGCCTTGCAAACGCCGGCCCCTTCGCTTATGGGAGTTCAATCCCGAGGGACCGCGTGTCATCCAAAATTTCCTCGGCCTGACGCACGAGGAGATGTACAAGTCATTCTTCGGACCTCAGGTAGAGTGTCCGAAAATCACCGAGGACGTGGGCCTGAGCAGTAACCGCGCCGCCGAACATGTAAGGAATCTTCCGGCCGAACATACTATCTCTCATTTGTTACGAAGTTATTTCTGAGAGTTTGCTTTTTGACCAGGACCGGCTAACAAAGGCGAAGTTGATTCGGTGTTTGGCCCCCCTCCCTGAGGGTTTGGACAATCCGGTATTGGGAAAGATGCTCCAGGTCGCACCCTACCCGGAGCCCTTGAAGGAAGATACTGGGAAGGACAATACAGGCGGACGCGGGCCCCCAATGCTGCCCATTCTAACCGAGGGAGCGAGCGTCTCCATGAAGGAAGACGACCGGGGGAGGAAAAGGACTGCGCCCGGGGATTCGGAAGCCGAAGCTTCTAAACGGGAGAAGAAGTCTCCCACAGAGGGTCCTACCTTGGGGGGTGCTTTTGCCACACAAAGTCCACGGGGGGATCAATTATCCAGCGAGTCGTAAGTGGCCCGAAATACTTTAATAGTACAGGTATGCCATCTTCTTCTTCTGAGAAAATAACCACCGCATATATCTTTGCAGTTCGGGCCTTAGCCCCTCTCAGATGAGCTCGTCTTCAGGGGATCTTCTTCCAGAGATGATGGAGAGCGAAACACCTCGTCCAGACTCCTTCGCTCCGGAAGCGGGCGACCCCGAAGTGTCGTCGTGGAGGGCCTCTCCAAGTCCGGTGAGGCCAGAAGATAATCCCATTGACCCCCGAAGCTCACAGTGTCCGGCTCCTGAAGAGAGCAGAAAAAAGAGTCCGGCACCGTCTGGTGTGCGATCAGATGTTCTGAGGGAGTTGGTGGGGCGAGCGGCCATCTCATATGAACACCATGTGCTGATGAATACGGTGATGGAGAGAATCTCGTCCGCCGAAAGCAGATTGCATGAAGCTTTTATGAGTCTACTGACAGGCTTTGAGGTACGTAAAATAGTGTATGATAGTCCTGCACATGCTAGGTGTGCCCTGTGTAGATAGTAGCCCCTGAGACTCTGGTTGTCATCGGAAACGACGACGAACAGAGGATCATATTCCCAGGTAGTAACCATACTGCCTCGATGTGCAGGTGATGGAAGCTCTGGTGGCTAGCCGGACTAGCGAGTTTGCCCATTTAAAATGGCAGTTGGATGCGGCAGACGCCGACATCGAGCTTGTTAACAAAAGGCTTGACAAGGCACATGGTAAGTGTCATTATCTGGTAAATGCCACATAGTAAGAGCAGCACGACGCCAGTATCTTTAATATGTTGTGACTACAGATGGAGCTGCCACTGTTGAAGCCTTGCGGGCAGAACTTGCCCGAGCCAAGGAACAAGCGAGGTTTGGTAATGCGGCTGCTTTGAAGGCGGCCGAAGAGTTGAAAGCCTAGAAGGCCGGGCATGGCGAGAGCCGAGATAAGATGGCCAAGATGGCCATAGAATTAAAAGCCACCGCCGACCGTTGCCGGGTTCTTGAAAAGGAAAACCTAGCGAAGTCATCGGACCTTGAGAAGGCTGCTGCGACGAGAAAAGACATCCGCTCTGCTATGAGGGCGAAGATGGAGGAGCTGCGGGAAGCCGGGGATATTGTAGCTGGGAAATCCTTTATGTTGCGGAGGAAGTTCGGATATCCACGGTATGCCTCTCTGGATCGGCTGTGGAGTTCGGACGATGTGTATATGGATTTGGGGGCGAGCGCTGCCGATGCGGCCAAGTACTTCTAGGGTCAGACGGACCGTGAAGTGGACCAGCTGTTTTGGACACAATTCCATTGTCCCGAGCGTCCGCTTTCATTGACCGACCAATTAGCCGAATGGGCCGTACTGAATAGGTTGTCCGGACTCGCCATGAGGTCTGTTGTGGATCAGCTATGGCCGGAAAGGCCAAAACCGAATAGCTATTTCAGCTTGGTGCAGCAGGTCCTTGACGTGGTGCCGCACATTAATGCGATGAAGAGGTCGGCGTGCATAGAGGGCTCACGGATGGCCTTTGCCCGTGTTAAAGCATACTGGGCAGAGATGGATGCTACCACTGTTGCAGCGCGGGATTCGGCCATAGGTCGAATGGCTGCTGAGCACTACTTTGAAGAAGTTCTTGAGGGTGCTCGTTTGATAGAGACCCAATGCTCAAAAAATATTATGTTTGAGTGATATGTAATATCATTGTAAGCGAAATGCTTTTATAAATTTTGATAAGGCTATTTTTATACTTTTGCCTGAAAGTAATATGATGCCTCCTAGGCGGCCGTTTATGTATACATGTGTATAACCTGAAAGATTGTAGCCGTCGGCTTCAACTCCCACTCATATAATGCGGAGGTGCTAGCAAAAAACACGTGTTCACACTTAACCCAACGTCTTGGTCCTATTAAGGAGGTGATAGTGGAGCGAGCGAGGCAACCGGACTATAATGCTTTAGCACTTTCACTTAGCCATAGGAGTTTGACAGTGGGGCTACTAGATAGCCCCTGGTGGCTCCGCACTCTCCCGATCCCGGGGTGCGTACATGCCTGGCCGGAAAACGGCCCTTCATTAAGGCGGAGGAGTTCTAACATTCCAACAGGTCATCGAGTGGTTGACCAGTCTCACGCTATATCATGATAGTCAGTTTTCGGCTTTCTCTACTGAGCTGCTCATCCGGATGAACCAGGGCACAATCGCAGTAGTTCTCCTGGTTCTACCTGAGCCGGTAAAGCAGAACGTAAGGCACCAAAACACAGGAGCCGGGAAAACCCAACATTTGACCAAAGACAATGATTCGAAGGTGATGCATATAGGGCCAAACTCACGACGCCGAACACTCCCTAAGGTATTCGGTCTTTGTGGTATAAACCAGGCCTAAATAATGGACTTTGTAAGAAGCCCCTTGTGTCCAGGTACGTGCATTGTTCTGGCGTGGCCACATGCCAAGACGTCAGCATCCTTCTTAACGGTGGATATGTATCAACAAGAGACAGTAAAAAAGGTTTACGCAGGGTCTTAATCTAAAAAGAATCCTTGGAGCGGGTCCCTACTGCACGTCTGCGCCTGTGTCTCCGTTGTGCCGTATCTTGGATGGGTGTAGCACGATGATCGTCTGTAAAAGAGAGGAGTTTAGGTGAAAAAAGTTGTCGTGCAAAAAGATAGTTTTTAAAGAAACCATGTATAATTCAAGATGAGAAAAAATTGCCACTTGTCTGCGCGCGTTGAGCCCCTTGTATTGACAAATAGGGGTGTGACCACTTATTCGGTATAAATAGCGGCGCCGGACTTGATTAGTTGTGTCTGAGGTCTTGACGACCTATTGGATGCTTTCGCTGGTCCGGGCGCCTTTAGTGTGCGGCTGCCAGGGCAGCCGCACTCTCTTCGGCGCGCAGAGATCGCTTGATATTTCCGTTCACTGAAATGATGCCACGTGGTCCGGGCATCTTGAGTGTGAGGGAGGCGTAGTGTGGTATTGCATGAAAGCGAGCAAAAGCTTCGCGTTCGAGCAGTGCTTGATAGCCACTTTGGAACGGAGCGATGTGGAAGGTTAAATGCTCACGACGGAAGTTATCGGGGGAGCCGAATATAACTTGTAGTAGGAGGGAGCCCGTACAACGAGCCCCTGGGCCTGGCCTTACTCCTTTAAAGGTAGTATTGCTATGGCGAATTTTTGTTGGGTCTAACCCCATCCCGCGGATTGTATCCTGTTATATTAGGTTTAGATTGCTGCCACCATCCATCAAGACTCGTGTGAAGTGATATCCGCCAATTACTGGGTCTAATACCAGGGCAGCCCATCCTGCGCGTCGGATACTTGCTGAGTAATCGCGATGGTCGAAAGTGATTGGTTGAGACAACCAGTGGCAGGACTTCGCGGTGACATGCACTTGGGTATATTTTCCTGGGAGTGCGCGTTGTTTTTCCCTTGATCACATGTAACATGTTTACTGTTTTGACTTCTGGTGGAAATTTCTTTTGTTCCCCAGTGTCTTGCTTGGGAGGCTCGTCATCGTCTTCACTTGGTGTATCCTCCTTGTGTACGGCGTTGAGCTTGCCGGACTGCTTGAAGACCCAACATTCTCTGTGGGTATGATTAGCAGGTTTACCAGGGGTACTATGCATCTGACATACTTGGTCCGGAATTTTGTTGAGGTTGGACAGTTTATCCCTGGTGCCTTTAGAGGGCGGCTTTTGACCTGGCCGAGATCTTTTGAATCCGGCGTTTACTGCCGTGCCCTTCGTGCTGTCTTCTTTATTCTGGTGTTTGTTATTGCTGTTGCGCCGTGATTTCCCGTTTCCATCTCTAACTTCAGATGTACTAGGGTTGCTGGTGCTGCATCTGGCTAGCCAGCTGTCCTCACCCGCGCAAAAGCGGGTCATGAGGCTTGTTAATGCGGCCATCGTTCTCGGCTTATTTTGGCCGAGGTGTCTGGCGAGCCATTTGTCATGGACGCTATGCTTAAAAGCTGCCAAGGCTTCGGCGTCCAGACAGTCGACAATCTGGTTCTTTTTAGTAAGAAACCTGTTCCAAAGCTTTCGGGCTGACTCTCCGGGTTGTTGAGTTATATGACTCAAATCGTACGCATCCGGAGGTCGGACATAAGTCCCTTGAAAATTTGCCCGAAAGGCATCTTCAAGCTCTTCCCAACTTCCAATGGAGCTTTCGGGGAGGCCTTTAAGCCAGTGATGAACTGGCCCTTTGAGCTTGAGGGGTAAGTACTTGATGGCATGGAGATCATCTCCTCGAGCCATATGGATATGAAGGATGTAGTCCTCAGTCCAGACCCCAGGGTCTGTTGTTCCGTCGTATATCTCTATGTTTACGGGTTTGAATCCCTTTGGAAATTCATGGTCCAGTACCTCATCGGTGAAACATAGGGGGTGTGCGGCACCCCTGTAGATGGGTGTATCGCGTTGTTCGGATGTTTGTTGTGTTGCATTGTATGCTGGGGCGCGCTTGCGTGGTCCATAGATGGATCTTGTTGCACCGTCCTTTGGGTGCGAGCCCTCGCATGGGTCGCGTGTTGTATTGTAAGTGGCGTTGTATGCCGCTCTGTGTTGGTAGAGGGGTCGTCTATCCGGCCAGGTGGCTGCTTTGATATGTGGTTGTGGGGGGTCTGAGGCCTCCTCATCGAATTCAGGTAGCAGCTTCCGCTTTGGGTAGCTCTTGGAGGGGCGATTATCGCCGTACCTCGCTGCTGTCCCTGTTCAAGAATTCATCCGATTAACCAGTTAACTTGCCGATTAATCCCTACTCGTAGGGTCACCGAGTAGCCGATTAACCGATTAATCACCCGATTAATTGATTAAATGGCCGATTAACTTGCCGATTAGCCTATTAATCCCCTACTCGCCAGCCAACCGAGCAGCTACCAGTTAACGATTTCCTCAACAATGGCTGCTGTGTTGAGTATTTTACTCCATCTGATTTGGAGTGTGTCTTGCACAGCCTTGAGCCTTTTCTTCTGCTTTTTAAGACTCCTCGCGGTGGCAACAAGCCTTTTACGGGCATTCTACTGCTCCGAGTGCCTGTCCGGTGTTATGTCGTCCGGACCATTATCCTTGATAGAATTTGTTTGTTCGGTTTGATTATCCGGATTGCCGTTGTCCGGCAGCGGTTCGCCCTGCTCCAGCGCTGGGTATGTGTGATTGTTATTTCTGTCGAGGCGGGATTTGGGGCGGCGCTTGCGTCGCCGATTTGACTGCTTCTCGAGGGAACAAGCCTTCGGTGCGTCCTTCCGCTCCTTGTTGTCATCTTTTGGTGCGTCCACCATGTATACGTCATATGACGAGGTGGCTTTCCAGGGCCCAATAGGCGCTGGTTCTTCATCGTCTCCTGCATCGGTGTCCATACCGTCGATGTCTTCGGAGTCGAAATCGAGCATGTCGGTTAAATCGTCGACAGTGGCTACAAAGTGGGTGGTGGGTGGGCTTTGAATTTCTTAATCGTCCGTATCCCAACCTTGCTGACCGTAGTCCGGCCAAGGCTCTCCTGATAAAGAGAGAGACTTTAGTGACTTCAGAATATCGCTGAAAGGTGAGTGCTGAAAGATGTCCGTGGCAGTAAACTCCATCATCGGCACCCAATCGGATTCGATCGGCAGGGGCGCGGAGGGTTCGGAGTTCGGAGAGGATTCCAGCTCCTTGGAGTCACGAGTCTCGTGGAGTGCGGGGCTGGTGTTCGGCTCGATCGCTATTGGGATCGCAGCCCCCGAGGCGGCGTCCAACCACCTATCCTCGATCGGCGCAGTTGGCTCCGAATTAAGGGTCGAAGCCGATGCGGGTGCGGCCTCCAGGGCACTGTTCGGCGGCAGAGATAGATCATGCTCGTCGTGATAGTGCGGCGCGCTCAGCAGTGGCTCGAATCCGTTGAAGATCAAGTCCCCGCGGATGTCAGCCGTGTAGTTTAAACTTCCAAATCTGACCTGACGGCCAAGGGCATAGCTTTCGATCTATTCCAGATGGCCAAGTGAATTGGCCCGCAGTGCGAAGCCGCTGAAGACGAAGATCTGTCCGGGGAGGAAGGTCTCACCCTAGACTGCATCGCTATTGACGATCGTAGGAGCCATCAAGCCTGACGGCGACGACACAGAGGAACTCTCAATGAAAGCACCAATGTCGGTGTCAAAACCGGTGGATCTCGGGTAGGGGGTCCCGAACTGTGCGTCTAGGCCGGATGGTAACAGGAGGCAAGGGACACGAAGTTTTACCCAGGTTCGGGCCCTCTTGATGGAGGTAAAACCCTACGTCCTGCTTGATTAATATTGATGATATGGTTAGTACAAGAGTAGATCTACCACGAGATCGGAGAGGCTAAACCCTAGAAGCTAGCCTATGGTATGATTGTTGTTCTGTATGTTGTCCTACGGACTAAAACCCTCCGGTTTATATAGACACCGGAGAGGGTTAGGGTTACACAAAGTCGGTTACAATGGTAGGAGATCTACATATCCGTACCGCCAAGCTTGCCTTCCACGCCAAGGAAAGTCCCTTCCGGACACGGGACAAAGTCTTCAATCTTGTATCTTCATAGTCCAGGAGTCCAGCTGGAGGTATAGTCCGGCCATTCGGACACCCCCTAATCCAGGACTCCCTCACCCATCAATAGATATCAATGTGAGTGAGTAGGGATTTCCATGCAACAGATGCACTAGAGCTATAAGTGTATGAAAGCTCAAAAAGAAACTAAGTGGGTGTGCATCCAACTCACTTGCTCACGAAGACCTAGGGAATTTTGAGGAAGCCCATCATTGGAATATACAAGCCAAGTTCTATAATGAAAGATTCCCACTAGTATATGAAAGTGACAACATAGGAGACTCTCTATCATGAAGATCATGGTGCTACTTTGAAGCACAAGTGCGGTAAAAGGGTAGTAGCATTGCCCCTTCTCTCTTTTTCTCTCATTTTTTTGGGCTTCTCTTTTTTATAGACTCTTTTTCTCTCCTTTTTTTATTTTCGTCCGGAGTCTCATCCTGACTTGTGGGGGAATCATAGTCTCCATCATCCTTTCCTCACATGGGACAATGCTCTAATAATGATGACCATCACACTTTTATTTACTTACAAGTCAAGAATTACAACTCGATACTTAGAACAAAATATGACTCTATATGAATTCCTCCGGCGGTCTACCAGGATGTGCAATGAATCAAGTGTGACATGTATCAAAGAATTATGAATGGTGGCTTTGCCACAACTACGATGTCAACTACATGATCATGCAAAGCAATATGACAATGATGATGCGTGTCATAATAAATGTAACAGAGGAAAGTTGCATGGCAATATATCTCGGAATGGCTATGGAAATGCCATAATAGGTAGGTATGGTGGCTGTTTTGAGGAAGGTAAATGGTGGGTTTATGGTACCAGCAAAAGTTGCACGGTACTAGAGATGCTAGCAATGGTGGAAGGGTGAGAGTGCGTATAATCCATGGACTCAACATTAGTCATAAAGAACTCACATACTTATTGCAAAAATCTATTAGTCATCAAAACAAAGTACTACGCGCATGCTCCTAGGGGGATAGATTGGTACGAAAAGACCATCGCTCATCGCCGACTGCCACCCATAAGGAAGACAATCAATAAATAAATCATGCTCTGACTTCATCACATAACGGTTCACCATATGTGCATGCTATGGGAATCAGAAACTTTAACACAAGTATCTCTCAAATTCACAACTACTCAACTAGAATGACTCTAATATCACCATCTTCATATCTCAAAACAATCATCAAGTATCAAACTTCTCATAGTATTCAATGCACTCTATATGAAAGTTTTTATTATACCCATCTTGGATGCCCATCATATTAGGACTAGTTTCATAACCAAAGAAAATTACCATCCTGTTTAGGACTCTCAAAATAATATAAGTGAAGCACGAGAGTTCATCTATTTCTTCAAAATAAAACCACCGCCGTGCTCTAAAAGGATATAAGTGAAGCACTAGAGCAAATGACAAACTACTCTGAAAGATATAAGTGAAGATCAATGACTAGTCGAATAATTATGCAACTATGTGAAGACTCTCTAATATTTAATAATTTCATATCTTGGTATTTTATTCAAACAGCAAGCAAAACAAAATAAAATAAAATGACGCTCTAAGAAAAACACATATCACGTGGTGAATAAAAATATAGCTCCAAGTAAAGTTACCGATGAACGAAGACGAAAGAGGGGATGCCTTCCGAGGCATCCCCAAGCTTAGGCTCTTTGTTGTACTTGAATATTACCTTGGGGTGCCTCGGGCATCCACAATATTAGGCTCTTGCCTCTCCTTATTCCATAGTTCATCGAATCTTTACCCAAAACATGAAAACTTCACAACACAAAATTTAACAGAAAACCCGTAAGCTCCGTTAGTATAAGAAAATAAATCACCACTTAGGTGCTGTTGTTAACTCATTATTTATTTATATTAGTGTAATATCTACTGTACTCCAACTTCTCTATGGTTCATACCCTCCGATACTACTCATAGATTCATCAAAATAAGCAAACAACACATAGAAAACAGAATCTGTCAAAAACAGAACAGTCTGTAGAAATCTGTATCAAACGTATACTTCTGTAACTAATAAAATTCTGAAATAAATTGGTGGACGTGAGGAATTTGTCTATTAATCATATTCAAAAATAATCAACTTAATCGCACTCACCAGTAAAAAATGGCAGCTAATCTCGTGAGCACTAAATTTTCTGTTTTTTACAGCAAGATCACAAAGACTTCACCCATGTCTTCCCAAAGGTTCTACTTGGCACAAACACTAATTAAAAGCATAAAACCACATGTAAACATAGGCTACATGAATTATTTATTACCAAACAGGAACAAAAAGCAAGGAACGAAAATAAAAATTAGGTTGCCTCCCAACAAGCGCTATTGTTTAACGCCCCTAACTAGGCATGATGATTTCAATGATTCTCACATAAAGGATAAGAATTGAAACATAAAGAGAGCATCATGAATAATATGACTAGCACATTTAAGTCTAACCCACTTCCTATGCATATGGATTTTGTGAGCAAACAACTTGTGGGAACAAGAATCAACTTGCATAGGAAGGTAAAACAAGCATAACTTCAAAACTTTAAGCAGATAGAGAGGAAACTTGATATTATTACAACTCCTACAAGCATATATTCCTCCCTCATAATAAATTTCTGTAGCATCATGAATAAATTCAACAATATAACCATCACATAAGGCATTCTTTTCATGATCTACAAGCATAGAAAATTTACTACTCTCCACATAGGCAAAATTCTTCTCATTCGGAATAGTGGGAGTATCATAAGAAACTCAAATACTAAAAGTTGTTTCCACATTAAAATAGTAATATTCAGGAAAAGGGTAATCAGAATCATGACAACTTTTAATATAATAATCACTACTTTTATAGCATACGTGTCATCACAATAATCATCATAAGTAGCAACTTTGTTCTCATCATAGTCAATTGAAACCTCTTCCAAGATAGTGAATCATTACTAAATAGAGTCACGATCTCTCCAAATCCACTTTCATCCATATAACCATCATAGATAGGAGGGATGCTATCATCATAATAAATTTTCTCATCAAAACTTGGGAGACTAAAAATATCATCTTCAACAAACGTAGCATCCCCAAGCTTGGGTCAATCATTAATTGCAGAAAATACATTCTCAAACATGTCATTCTCATCAAACATACCATCCCAAGCTTGGGCCTTTTCATATCATAAGCATAATCACTCTCATCATTAATAGTATGGATAGCACCAATAGTATAGCAATTATCATCATCACGATGAGTGATAGGCGCAACATCATTTAAGAGGGATACCTCTTTACCTTACCTCTCCGTCTTTTCTTTTTCTTCTTCAAAATAATTTTCAGTATCTTCATGAATGAATTCAACAATATAACTATCACATAAAAGCATTCTTTTCATGGTCTACAAGCATAGAAATTTTATTACTCTCCACATAAGCAAAATTCTTCTCATTCGGAATAGTGGGAGTATCATAAGAAACTCGAATACTATAAATTGTTTCCATATTAAAAGAGTAATGTTCAGAAAAGGGGTAATCATAATCATGACAAGTTTTATAAATATAATCATCATTACTTTTTATAGCATAAGTGTCATCACAATAATCATCATAAGTAGCAACTTTGTTCTCATCATAATCAATTGAAACCTCTTCCAAGATAGTGGAATCATTACTAAATAAAGTCATGACCTCTCCAAATCCACTTTCATAATTGTCAAAATAAGATTCAACATCCTCGAAAATAGTGGGATCATTACTTCCTAAAGTTGACACTCTTCCAAACCCACTTTCATCAATATAACCATCATAAATAGGAGGCATGCTATCATCATAAAAAATTTGCTCATCAAAACTTGGGAGACTAAAAATATCATCTTCATTAATCATAGCATCCCCAAGCTTGGGAAAAACATTAATTGCAGCAAATAAATTCTCAAACATGTCATTTTCATCAAACATAGCATCCCCAAGCTTGGGCTTTTTCATATCATAAGCATAATCATTCTCATCATTAATAGTATGGATAGCACCAATAGTATAACAATTATCATCATCACAATGAGTAATAGGAGAAACATTATTTGGGAGGGATACATTTTTACCTTTTCTTCTCCATCTTTTCTTTTTCTTCTTCACATCATATGTGGGTTTAATCCTCGTTTTGGAGCTCCTTATTAATGAGATTGGTTGAATAGGAGGTTCCTCCTTGTTACCCGATTCATCATAAGAAATAATAGGATAATATTGGGAAGTCTCTTCCCTTTCATTAGTATTCTCTTCATATTCTATTTGTTTTCTTGTCTTTATGTAATTGGCAATATAAGGATTTTCAATGCAATTCACCGCACAATACTTAAAAATTTCTTCTAGATCAAAATCAAGAAATCTATCAAGATTAAATTTTGGAATACCCTCAGTTATACGTTTCATTTGTTCATACCCCAAAAGAAGACTAAGCTCTTTATGATGCTCAAGGGTAATCAAGTTATCACAATTTTTGGACATGATTTGATCATGAAACAGCATTGGAGCTATAAATGACCATGTTCATTGCAAAGTTCACAAGGATGGCGATAAATATTGAATCTTTCAGCACAATCATCTAGCCTTTCTTGCAACCATTTACTTTCCAAATACTTATGCCTCTTGCAAAATCTATCTTCCATATTTGGTGTGTGCTTGCAAAGTTGACATGCTTATAAGAGACATTTTCATCATGACTAGTGCAATCATCATTAGTACCATGGATATTCAAGGAATTCATACTAACAACATTGCAATCATGCTCATCATTAAAATATTTAGTGCCAAACATTCTAATGAATTCTTCTTCTAACACTTTGGCACAATTATCGGAATCCTTATTTTCATGAAAGATATTAAAAAGATGAAGCATATGAGGTACCCTTAATTCCATTTTTTGTAGTTTTCTTTTATATATAGACTAAACTAGTGATAAAACAAGAAACATAAAGATTCGATTGCGAGATCTAAAGATATACCTTCAAGCGCTAACCTCCCCGGCAACGGCGCCAGAAAAGAGCTTGATGTCTACTACACAACCTTCTTCATGTAGACGTTGTTGGGCCTCCAAGTGCAGAGGTTTGTAGGACAATAGCAAATTTCCCTCAAGTGGATGACCTAAGGTTTATCAATCTGTGGGAGGCGTAGGATGAAGATGGTCTCTCTCAAATAACCCTGCAACGAAATAACAAAGAGTCTCTTGTTTCCGCAACACACCCAATACAATGGTAAATTGTATAGGTGCACTAGTTTGGTGAAGAGATGGTGATACAAGTGCAATATGGATGGTAGATAAAGGTTTTTGTAATCTGAAAATATAAAAAAGCAAGGTAGCATGTGGTAAAAGTGAGCGTAAACATTATTGCAATGCGTTGAAACAAGGCCTAGGGTTCGTACTTTCACTAGTGCAAGTTCTCTCAACAATAATAACATAATTGGATCATATAACTATCCCTCAACATGCAACAAAGAGTCACTCCAAAGTCACTAATAGCGGAGAACAAACGAAGAGATTATTGTAGGGTACGAAACCACCTCAAAGTTATTCTTTCTGATCGATCTATTCAAGAGTTCGTACAAGAACAACACCTTAAGACACAAATCAACCAAGACCCTAATGTCACCTAGATACTCCAATGTCACCTCAAGTATCCGTGGGTATGATTACACGATATGCATCACACAATCTCAGATTCATCTATTCAACCAACACAAAGAACTTCAAAGAGTACCCCAAAGTTTCTACCGGAGAGTCAAAATGAAAACGTGTGCCAACCCCTATTCATAAGTTCATGAGGTCATGGAACTCGCAAGTTGATCACCAAAACGTACATAAAGTGGATCACGTGATATCTCATTGTCACCACAGATAAGCACATGCAAGACATACACCTAGTGTTTTCAAATACTTAAAAAGACTCAATCCTATAAGATAACTTCAAAGGGAAAACTCAATCCATCACAAGAGAGTAGAGGGGGAGAAACATCACAAGATCCACATATAATAGCAAAGCTCGCAACACATCAAGATCGTGCCGACTCAAGAACACGAGAGACAGAGAGAGGTCAAACACATAGCTACTGGTACATACCCTCATCCCCAAGGGTGAACTACTCCCTCCTCGTCATGGAGAGTGCCGGGATGATGAAGATGGCCACCGGAGAGGGATTCCCCCCTCTGGTAGGGTGCCGGAACGGGTCTAGATTGCTTTTTGGTAGCTACGGAGGCTTCTGGCGGCGGAACTCCCGATCTAGGTTATTTTCTGGAGATTTCTGTATTTATAGGAATTTTTGGCGTCGGTCTCACGTCAAGTAGGTGCCCAAGTCGTCCACGAGGTAAGCCCACGCGCCTGGGGGGAGGGGGTGGGCGCTCCCCCCACTCTCGTGGAAGGGCCGTGACTCTTCTGGACCAACTCTTTTACTCCTGGGTCTTCTTATGGTCCATAAAAAATTGTCAAAAATTGGCACGTCAACTGGACTCCGTTTGGTATTCCTTTTCTGTATAACTCAAAAATAAGGAAAAAACAGAAACTGGCACTGGGCTCTAGGTTAATAGGTTAGTCCCAAAAACCATATAAAATAGCATATAAATGCATATAAAACATCCAAGGTTGATAATATAATAGCATGGAACAATCAAAAATTATAGATAAGTTGGATACGTATCAGAAATCTATTTAGTTTCTATACTGTATATGTGAATTATGCAACGCCATCTTGTTTAGCCAGGCATCATATATGTGAATTTTGCAATGCCATCCTGCTTAGCCTGTTATCTTGTATGTGAATTATATCATGCCATCCTTTTTTTCATTACATATTACATTTGTCAACAATGTTAGTACATTCAACTACTCTTTGTGTGCATCAGCCATTTGACATGGTGATGAAAAAATCAGGAGTGAAAACAAGGTCTTCAGAGCAGACAATGCTATCTAACGAAGCACATATCTCGCTGGTTACGGATAGCTCCTCAGAAGAGGATTCAAAGACAGATGACCAGTCCTATTCCCCCCAAGGTGTATGCTTGATACATCTCCAACGTATCTATAATTTTTGCTTGTTCCATGCTGTTATATTATCATTCTTGGATGTTTTACAATCATTTGATAGCAACTTTATATCATTTTTTGGGACGAACCTATTGACATAGTGCCCAATGCCAGTTGCTGTTTTTTGCTTAGCATACCAAATGGAGTCCGAAAGCAGCAAAACTTTTTGGAGAATTTTTCTCGGCCAGAAGACACCTGATGGGCCATAGAAGTACAAGAGGGGGCTCCGAGGGCATCAGAACCCACTAGGGCGCGCCCAGGTGGGTTGTGCCCACCTTGGTGGCCTCCCGCACCGCCTCCTCGCCCTATAAATCCCCAAATATTCCAGAAACCCTATGGGAGTCGATGGAACACAATTCCAGCTGCCGCAAGTTCTAGAACCATGGGATCCAATGATGTATGGTGGAAACCCTAGGGCCAATTTTTCACGATCGGAGCACATCCTACGAAGAACACGAGGGGAAACGCGAGGGGAAACGAGAGGAAACACTCAAATCGACGAGGAACGATCACACATGTGCTAGATTAATGAACATAAAGAGTGATAAAAGATTCAAACGCAACAAAGGACGATGTAGAAAGGTCTTCTCCGCGAGGAGGTCTTGAGGGGTCTTTCCGTGACGGGGTCTTGAATCCACTTGGGGGATCTTCTCCGTACAGGCCGTGAACTTCGATGGAGAAGGTATCAAGTGGATGAGCAAAGCTCTATCTCTAAAATGAGCTAATCCTTTGCTAACCCTAAAATGAGGGAGGAGGAGTATATATAGTCTAAGGGGGCGAAAGGGTACATGGGCCTCGGCCCAACACGCTGTGCATAGACAGGCGTCGGTCGTTCGGACGCTGTCGGACATCCGGTGGCTCACGAGGGTTCGAATGTCCGAAAGCGGTCGGATGTCCAACATTTCGGCTAGGATAAGGTGGCGTCGGATTTCCGGAGACGGTCGGTCGTCCGGTCACTGGTCGTCCGGAAGTTTCAGACTTGCTATAATTTCCCTTCTGTGGTGTGGCAACGATCGTCCAGAGGGGCTCGTTTGTCTGGGCGCTGGGAAGTGTCGGACATCCGATCGGGGTCGAACGTCTGACTGCTATAGCATTCGCTAGCTGGTTCTTCGGGCTGGCAGAGGCTCCAGGCGTCGGACTTTCGGTTCGGACAGGTGGTCCGATGGCTGTAGGCTTTTGGCAACTCTTCTTCTTGTAACTTCTACTTGGTGTCCACTCCGCCTTGGCCTTGGGATGTAGTCGCTCCGTGGCTTCCCTCCAAGTACCTGATCACGCATAGGGTCTCTGCTTGAGGTAGTAGCCACGTCTCATATGTAGGAGGTGGTAGTTCGGAGAGGAGCAAGTTCACCTTATCTTCGATAGCCTTTGCTCGAGCTCTTGTCATTGGTCCAAGTGGTGTCGTGGGAGACGTAGGTAGGTCCATTGGGATGATTGAAGGATGCTCTACATCATCTCCCCCCCTTGGGTAAGATCCGACCTCGGATCAAAATCCTCATCACCATGGTAGGGAGAGAGATCTTTGACGTTGAAGATATCGCTCATGGAGTACTTGTGGTGTGGTAAGTCGATCTTGTACGCATTGTTGTTGTAGCGCACGAGCACCTTGAATGGTCCATCGGCTCGTGGTCGTAGCTAGGACTTGTTTTCGTTGGGGAAGCGTTCTTTGCGAAGGTGTATCCATACAAGATCTCCAATGTTGAATATCATGGGTTGCTTTTTGATGTTCAGCTTGGTCGCGACTCGTTGTACATGGCGCTCGATGGTGTGCCTTGTATCTTCATGCATCTTCTTGAGATAGTTCACTCATGCACTCGCGTCCATGTTGATGCGCTCTTGTAGTGGAAGAGGTAAAATGTACAATGGGGACAACGGGTTGAAGCCATAGACGACCTCGAAGGGGGAAGTGCCGGTAGTAGAGTGTCTTGCGCGATTGTGGGCGTACTCGGTGATGGGTAGGCACTCTTCCCACTCTTTGATGTTCTTCTTGATCAACCCGCGTAGGAGGGTAGATAGCGTCTGGTTCGTGACCTCCGTCTGGCCGTCGGTTTGGGGATGGTATGCCAAAGAGAACAAAAGCTTGATTCTCATCTTGGCGCATAGAATCTTCGAAAAGTAACTTAGGAACTTGACGTCGTGGTCCGAGACAATCGCCTTTGGAACTCCATGTAGGCACAAGATTTCCATACAAAAAATATTGGCAACATGTGAAGTATCGTCTATCTTGTTGCTTTAGATGGAATGAGCCATCTTAGAGAATCAGTCCACAACAACAAACACGGAATCTTTGCCATTTCGAGTTCTAGGCAACCCAAGCACAAAGTCCATACTAATATCTTCCCATGGGTGATACAAAATAGGAAGTGGCATATAGAGGCCATGGGATTGAGCTTTTGACTTAGCTTTGCGGCATGTAGAGCATCGGTTGGTGAAACGTGAGACGTCACAGAACATCTTGGGCCAAAAGTAGTTATTGGAGAGCATGGCAAATGTCTTGTCACGTCCGAAGTGTTCCATAAGTCCTCCTCCATGAGATTCTTTCATAAGTAACAAACAAAGAGAAGACTCAGGTATACATAGTTTGTTAGATCTCATAAGATAATCATCTTTGATGTAATAGCGTTCCCAAGATGCATGCATCAAACATTTGGCATATGGAATAGTAAAAGTAGGATCATGCACATACAAGTCTTTTTGTGCTTAAAGCCAATGACATTCAATTCAAGTTGGGTAATAAGCATGCATCTACGGGATAGGGCATCCGCCACAACATTTTCCTTACCTTTGGTGTACTTGATGACATAAGGAAAAGATTCAATTAATTCACTCCACTTAGCATGACGCTTGTTCAACTTAGTTTGACCCTTAAGATATTTAAGTGTTTCACGATCGGTGTGGAGAATGAACTCACGAGGGTGGATATAATGATCCCAAACATGCAAGACTCAAACTAAAGCATATAGCTCTTTGTCCTAGATGGGGTAGTTAAGTTGCGCTCTCAAAAGTTATTCACTAAAGTAAGCTATGGGGCGCTTCTCTTGCATTAACACACCTCCTATGCCATAACCGCTAGCATCGCAATGTATTTCAAATGGCTTATCAAAGTTGGGTAATGCAAGGAAAGGAGCATGTGTAAGAAAATTCTTAAGCTTATTAAATGTGGTATCTTGGGATGGTCCCCAAACAAATGGTGCATTTTTCTTACTCAAAGCATGCTAAGGGGATGCAATAGTGCCCAAGTTCTGAACGAATCTATGGTAGAAGCCGGCTAAGCCAAGGAAACTTTGCACTTGTTGCAAGTTGGTTGGTTGAGGCCAAGTTTTAATAGCATTAATCTTAGATTCATCTACATGAACACCCTTAGAAGACACAACAAAACCCCAAAAAAAGCTTATCAACACCAAAAAGGCATTTGTCCAGATTAGCATAAAGGCGCTCTTTTCTAACAGTTTGCAAAATGGTTCTAAGATGGGTGACATGATCTTTGAGAGATTTGTTAAACACAAGAATATCGTCGAAATAGACCACAACAAATACGCCAATGTATGGGCGAAGAACAAAATGCATCACACGCATAAAGGTGTCGGGTGCTTCGAATAAACCCATTGGCATGCGCAACCATTCATACAAGCCAAACTTGGTTTTAAAAGAGATTTTCCATTCATCACCTTCTTGGATGCGTATTTGATAGTGGCCACTTTTAAGGTCAATCTTAGAGAAAATTGTGGCTCCGCTAAGCTCATCTAGCATGTCGTCTAAGCGTGGAATGTGGTAGCAATATCAAACCATGATAACATTGATAGGAAGACAGTCGAAACACATGCGATATGTACCGTCTTTCTTGGGAACAAGGATTACCAGGACGACACATGGGCTCAAGCTTTCTCATAAATGGCCATTGTCCATGAGTTGTTGTATTTTCCGTTGGATCTCCTTGGTTTCCTCGGGGTTGAAGCGGTAGGGAGCCTTGTTACAAAGAGGTGCTCCGTGGATGATGTCGATGCGGTGTTCGATGCCTCAAAGAGGAGGTAGACCTAGAGGTAGCTCGTCGAGGAATACATCTTGGATTCCTGCAATAGAGAAGATAAAACTAAAGGTAGATTGTGAGAGGTGTTAGTTTTAGGTGCATCGTCCTTGCACAATAGGACATAGTACATAACAATTGATGGGTTCTCACACACTTCTCTCATCTCACTTTTGCTAGCGAATAGTACTAAGTTTTTCTTGTTACTCATCATGGAGGCACTCAGTTTTGGCTTGTGGCGCTCACTCTCTTTTTGGTGGTTTGCTCTCTCACTATTCTCTGCATGATGGTGTGTTGCTTGCTTGTCGGCGATCACTTGGCGTGGAGACATAGGTCATAGAACGTACTCCTTCCCTTTCATCTTAAAGCTATAGTGATTGGTTTGCCCATTGTGGATGATGCCATGGTCAAATTGCCAATGTCGTCCAACTAGGAGGTGGCAAACAGACATAGGAACAACATCACACTCCAAAGTGTCTTCGTATGCTCCGATCTTGAAGGATACTTCGACCATGTGTTGCACTTGAATTGTGCCGGAGTCGCTAAGCCCTTGGACCTTGTAGGGATGAGGGTGCTTCATCTCGACCAATTGGAACTTGGAGCATAGTTCTTCACTTGCCAAATTATGTCAACTTCCTCCGTCAATGATGACCTTCACGGACCTTCCATTGATGCCCACCTTGGTGTGGAAGATATGACATATTTGATCTTTGTCTTGTTGATGTTGAAGAGTCAAGACCTTGGAGACAACGAGAGCGGGGCTTGAATCTTTGTCACAAAAGACTTGGTAATCTTCATCTTAATTCACTTGCCAGTGCATAGCCACATTCTCAATGGCTTCCATTTCCCCTTCACTCATGGAGTCGTATGTACCGTCGTCATTGAGAATCATGGTATGCTTGTTGGTACACTTGAAGGACTTGTGGCCTCGGCCGCCGCATGTGAAGCATTTGATGGAACTTTTCTTGATAGTCTCATCTGGTGGAGTTGTAGATGATGAAGCTCTCAGCTTGAAGTTGCTTGTAGTAGGAGGACGACTTGAAGTTGTCGAAGTTTTCTTGTAACTTGACTTGTTGCCGGTGCTTGGAGAAGGTTTGGTTAACGTAGAAGGTGTTGGAGTCGTTGAATCTTGATTGTATGAGCCATATTTCTTGGAAGAGTACTTGGCATATTTGAATTCATCTTGCACTTGTCGCTCCGCTTTTGTAGCTTGGTGCACTTGCTCGATGAGGTTTTAGTAAGGTTGAAAGTCGGCGATTTTCTTGATAGGGTGATTGAGTCCATTCAAGAAGCGTGCCATAGTTTGCTCATCATCTTCCGTGACATTAGCTCGTATCATGGCAATCTCCATTACTTTGTAGTACTCTTCAACTGTCTTTGTTCCTTGCTTGAGGAGTTGTAGTCGCTTGAAGAGGTCACGGTTATAGTATGTTGGCACAAAGCAGGCTCACATGACATCCTTCATTTGATCCCAAGTTTTGATTGGTGGTTCACCTCTTGCTTCTCGATGCTCAATGAATTGTTCCCACCAAATGAGGACATAGTCTTGGAACTCAAGGGATGCCATGGCGATCTTCTTCTCTTCCTCATACCTGTGCAAACAAAAGATCTTGTCAACCTTTAGTGCCCATGAAAGGTACTCTTCGAGAACATTGCTTCCAGAAAAATTGGGCATGGTGAACTTGAGTTTGCCATAGCGTTGCTCTTTATTGTGTTGGGGTCGAGGGTGATGACGCCTTTGATGAGAAGGATTGTCTCCCTCAACTTGCTCTTGACGTGGAGGATTCCCATAATCTTTTTGCTCTTGGTGAACTTGTGGTTCTTGTCGAGCTTGTGGAACTTCATCGCGAAGTGCTTCTTCTTGCTCACGAATATGTCGGTTGCATGCGGCAACGACATGACTTGTGTCTCAGAGGGCACGTTGCGCTTTAAGTGCTTGAGATTCTCACCACTGTTGTTGTTTTTGACGGAGAGCTTCAGCGTCTTGCTCATGGTGTTGGCGTGCTCGCTCTTCCTCTTGTTGGCGTAGGCGTTGCCATTCTTATGCTTGTGCAAAGGTAGATTGATTTTGACGATGTCGATGTTGTTGCGCTAGAAGTTGCTCTTGAGGATCAGTTTCGTGTAGAGGATTGCATTTTGCTTGACGGTCTTGGTGTGCGGCTCGACGAAGAGTGTTCAACGTCGGTGTACTTGAGCCGGAGATGGTGTCATGGGAGTGTCGACTCGAGCGGCTCCGTCTTGAATACGACGAAGTGGTAGAAGAGCGGTTGACCAACAAGGCATGAATCTCGTCCATTCTTGCATTGTTCTCTTGTTTCTATTCATCGAGCTTGTTGTCGAAGTAGTCTCTTGTATGTTGCTCGTTATGTCGCAAGCCGGTGGTGAGATTGTTGATGTGGTCGCTCAATGCTTGTTGTTCTTGATGCAAAGCTCTTTGTACGCTAAATAGGTGGTTCTTGGTGACGAAAGTGTTTGGGTCCTCGTCTTGCTCGATGAAGAGTGGGTTCGTAGAAGTAGTTGGCCTATCCATCATTCCAAGTAAATGTGTGAGTGGAAGAAAGGAAGAACAATACCAAATGTACCTTGACCGATGTTGAGAATGGATCAAAGATCACTCAATGACGTAACAAGGAAATAGAAAAATTGGTACCGTATCTCTCACACCTACACAAAGAAAGCTTATGGTGGAGCTCGGTTAGGATGGTGGCACACAATTTATGCAATTGTTAGTGAGACTCAATAATGTTGAAAACAATTCGCAAATTGGCAAATGCAACAAGTAGACCAATAGCAAGATATGTTACACGGAAACACACACACACATAGATAGATGGGGTCGTGCAATCAAGGAATGAGCCAAAATGTGCAATCCACGAAAATGCTCTTGTTGCACAATGCTAGAGAGACGCTAGCTCGATTGCACAATAAGCGGATACGATACTTGTGCACAACCTACTAAGAAAAATGCATTGACTTCTATCCCAAGTATGCTATATGTATGGTGTTCTGATGATATGATCCAAGATGATCGAGTATGACAATCCTAATGTAGTATGATGCTATGGTTCTTGCTTAAAAGCTCTTTACTTATCTTTTCCTTCCGCTTAAAAGCTTGTTTAGCTCTTTCTCTTTTCAGATCTTTCTTTGGCCTCTTATGCAAAACTTCACAAACCAAGATAGCAATTGTGTATATGAGATGACAACCTTGTGACACAAGTGATGATACCGAGATATGTTTACCAATATGATGTGGTATGTATGCTATGGGAACTATGATCAATAATGTGCACAACTAACATTGCCGGCAATACTCAAAGGCTAGTCTCGATAGGGTAGGTACGCAAGATGGGCTATGGGGTTATCAATGCAATGGCTAGCATGAATGTACAATGAAGGGATACCACGATACCAAGATGATATAGAGGTTATCATTCTTGCTTACGGTGAAGGTGTCAAAATGGTGAAATGGTCTATGTCGATGACGAAGATGAGCGACGGTGATGTCGATATCAAATCATGCCAAAGTAGCCGAAACAAATTAGGAAACGAGAATCTCAACTCAAATTCTCAAAGACAGTTGGTAGCGGTTAAGCGATGGTGGTTGTGGAGGGCAGTGGTGGTTTGGCAGTGCGTATGCGGAAGTGGATATTGGAGTGGCAATGCGGAAGTGTGGGTGGTGGTTGAAAATTTTCGGGCAAAAAATTTCAGTTTCGTGAGGGAATGTCCGACGTCCGGTATATGTCCGATGACCGGCCGTCTGACGTCCGGTCGGGGTCGGAAGTCCGAGAGTTTGTCTCTGTTTTGGTTCACCGGATTTCCGGATGTGTTGGTCGGCCGGTGCGGCTGGGCGATTTTGGGCTCGAGAAAAAGGGGACAAACTCGTGGTTCGAAGAAAAAATGGGGCAAACTTCAGTGGATGGAAATTGGGGAAAAGATGGGGGAATGCTAGATCTACCTGCTACACATGAAATCCATGGATCAAAACCAACAAAACTTCATCACACCAACAAATCACAAGAAAAATTGGGGCTATCTTTGGTGGGGTATTTTCGAATTTGGGGAAGAACACAACAAAACAAGGCTAGAAAACAAGTGTAGGGGCTCCAAATTCATGATCAACCAAGGCTCATGATGCCAAGATGATGTAGGGTGGAAACTCTAGGGCCGATCTTTCATGATTGGAGCGGATCGCATGAAGAACATGAGGATAAACCCGAGGGGAAACGAGAGCAAACACTCAAATCAACGAGGAACGATCACACATGTGCTAGATCCATGAACATAAAGAGTGATACAAGATTCAAACGCAACAAAGGACAATACAGAAAGGTCATCTCTGCGAGGAGGTCTTGAGGGGTCTTCCCATGATGGGGTCTTGAATCCACTTGGGGGATCTTCTTTGTAGAGGCCTTGAACTCTGATGTAGAAGGTATCAAGTGGATGAGCAAAGCTCTATCTCTCAAATGAGCTAATTCTTTTCTAACCCTAAATGGAGGGAGGAGGAGGAGTATATAGTCTAAGGGGGCGAAAGGGTACATGGGCCTCGGCCCAACACGCTATGTATAGACACACATTGGTCGCCTAGTGGCTTGCGAGGGTCCAGACGTCCGGAAGCGGTTGGACGTCCGTCATTTCGGCTCGGATCAGGTGTCGTCAGATTTCCAGAGATGGTCAATCGTGCGGTTGTCGGTCGTCCGTAGGCTTCAAACTTCTGATAATTTCCCTTCTATGGTGTGGCAACGGTCATCCAGAGGGGCTCAGTTGTCTGGGCGATGGGAGGTGTCGGACGTCCGGTCGGGGTCGTACGTCCGGCCGCTGTAGTGTTTGCTGGCGGGTTCTTCGGGCTGGCGGAGGCTCCAAGCGTCGGACGTTCGGTCCGGACCGGTCGTCCGGTGGCTGTAGGCTTTTAGCAGCTCTTCTTCTTGTTCCTTGTACTTGGTGTCCTCGCTATCTTGGTCGTGGGATGTAGTTGCTCCGTGGCTTCCCTCCAAGTACCTGATCACGCATAGTGTCTCCGATTGAGGTAGTAGTCACGTCTCATATGTAGGAGGTGGTAGTTCAGAGAGGAGCGAGTTCACCTTATCTTTGATAGCCTTTGCTCGATCTCTTGTCATTGGTCCAAGTGGTGTCGTGGGAGACGTAGGTAGGTCCATGGTGACGACCGAAGGATGCTTCGCATCATCCAATCTAAACACCACATGGAGGGGTTCATCATCCTCATTGGTGCCTCTACGATGATGCGTGAGTAGTTCATCATAGACCTACGGGTCCGTAGGTAGTAGCTAGATGGCTTCCTCTCTCTCTCTTTTTATTCTCAATACAATGGTCCATTGGAGATCTATTTGATGTAACTCTTTTTGCATTGTGTTTGTTGGGATCCGATGAACTTTGAGTTTATGATCAAATCTATATCCATGAATATTATTTGAGTATTCTTTTGATCTTTTATATGCATGATTATTTATAGCCTTGTTTCTTCTTCGAATCTTTGGTTTATTTAGGCTAACTAGATCGATTTTTCTTGCCATGGGAAGAGGTGCTTTGTGATGGGTTCAATCGTGCGGTGTTCTTTCCAAGTGACAGAAGGGGCAGCAAGACACGCATGTATCATTGCTATTAAGGGTAACAAGATGGTGGCTATTCCTACATGAATAGATCTCGTCTACATCATCTCATCGTTCTTATTGCATTACTCCGTTTTTCCAAGAACTTAATACACTAGATGCATGCTGGATAGCGGTCGATGTGTGGAGTAATAGTAGTAGATGCAGTAAGGAGTCGGTCTACTAATCATGGACGTGATGCCTATATATTGATCATTGCCTTGGATATCATCATAATTATTCAATTTTCTATCTGTTGCCCAACAATAATTTGTTTACCCACGGTGTGCTATTTCCCGAGAGAAGCCACTAGTGAAACCTACGGCACCCGGCTCTATTCTTTATCATATTTGCTTTCCAATCTATTAATTGCCACTTTTATTTTCAGATCTGTTATTCCAAAAACCCAAAAATACATTGCTGTTGGGGAATGCAGTAATTTCAAAAAATTTCCTACGCACACGCAAGATCATGGTGATTCATAACAACGAGAGGGGAGAGTGTTGTCCACGTACCCTCGTTTACTACAAGCGGAAGCGTTATGAGAATGTAGTTGATGTAGTCGTACGTCTTCACGATCCGACCGATCCAAGTACCGAACGTACGACACCTCCGAGTTCAGCACACGTTCAGCTCGGTGACGTCCCACGAACTCCAATCCAGCTGAGCTTTGAGGTAGTGTTCCGTCAGCACGACGGCGTGATGACGGTGATGATGATGCTACCAACACAAGGCTTCGCCTAAGCACCGCTACGATATGACCGAGGTGGATTATGGTGGAGGGGGCACCGCACATGGCTAAAATATCAACTGATCAACTTGTGTGTCTATGGGGTGCCCCTCCTCCGTATATAAAGGAGTGGAGGAGGGGGAGAGGCCGGCCCTCCTAGGCGTGCCCCAAGGGGAGTCCTACTCCCACCGGGAGTAGGACTCCAACCCTTCTAAGAGTAGGAGTAGGAGAGCGGGGAGGAGGAGAGAGGGTGAAGAAAAGGGGGGCGCCGCCCCCTCCTTGTCCAATTCGGACTAGAGGGAGAGGAGGCCCGCGGCCTGCCCCGGCTGCCCCTCCTCTTCTCCACTAATGCCCAATAGGCCCATTACAATCCTCGGGGGGTTCCGGTAAACTCCCCGTACTTCGGTATTTGTCCGAACTTGCCCAGAACCCTTCTGAAGTCCAAACATAGTCATCCAATATATCGATCTTTAAGTCTCGACCATTTCGAGACTCCTCGTCATGTGTGTGATCATATCCGGGACACCGAACTACATTTGGTACATCAAAACACATAAACTCATAATATTGATAGTCACCAGACATTAAGCGTACGGACCCTACGGGTTCGAGAACTATGTAGACATGACCGAGACTCGTCTCCGGTCAATAAACAATAGCGGAACCTGGATGCTCATATTGGTTCCTACATATTCTACGAAGATCTTTATCGGTCAAACCGCATAACAACATACATTGTTCCCTTTGTCATCGGTATGTTACTTGCCCGAGATTCGATCGTCGGTATCTCAATACCTAGTTCAATCTCGTTACCGACAAGTCTCTTTACTCGTTCCGTAATACATCATTCAACAACTAGCTAGTTAGTTGCATTGCTTGCAAGGCTTATAGTGATGTGTATTACCGAGGGGGCCCAGAGATACCTCTCTGACAATCGGAGTGACAAATCCTAATCTTGATCTATGCGAAGCCAACAAGTACCTTCGGAGACACCTGTAGAGCACCTTTATAATCACCCAGTTACGTTGTGACGTTTGGTAGCACACAAAGTGTTCCTCCGGTATTCAGGAGTTGCATAATCTCATAGTCATAGGAACATGTATAAGTCATGTAGAAAGCAATAGCAATATACTAAACGATTGAATGCTAAGCTAACGGAATGGGTCAAGTCAACCACATCATTCTCTAATGATGTGATCCCGTTAATCAAATGACAACTCATGTCTATGACTAGGAAACTTAACCATCTTTGATTCAACGAGCTAGTCAAGTAGAGGCATACTAGTCACACTTAGTGTGTCTATATATTCACACATGTACTAAGTTTCCGATTAATACAATTCTAGCATTAATAATAAACATTTATCATGATATAAGGAAATATAAATAACAACTTTATTATTGCCTCTAGGGCATATTTCCTTTAGTCTCCCACTTGCACTAGAGTCAATAATCTAGATTACACAGTAATGATTCTAACACCCATGTAGTCTTGGTGCTGATCATGTTTTTCTCGTGAGAGAGGCTTAGTCAACGGTCTGCAACATTCAGATCTGTATGTATCTTGCAAATCTCCATGTCTCCCTCCTTGACTTCATCGCGGATGGAATTGAAGCGTCTCTTGATGTGCTAGGTTCTTTTGTGAAATCTGGATCCCTTTGCCAAGGCAATTGCACTAGTATTGTCACAAAATATTTTCATTGGACCCGATGCACTAGGTATGACACCTAGATCGGATATGAACTCCTTCATCCAGACTCCTTCATTTGCTGCTTCCGAAGCAGCTATGCACTCCGCTTCACACGTAGATCCCGCCACGACGCTTTGCTTAGAACTGCACCAACTGACAGCTCCACCGTTCAATAAAAACACGTATCCGGTTTGTGACTTAGAGTCATCCAGATTAGTGTCAAAGCTTGCATCGACGTAACCATTTATGACGAGCTGTTTGTCACCTCCATAAACGAGAAACATATCCTTAGTCCTTTTCAGGTATTTCAGGATGTTCTTGACCGTTGTCCAGTGATCCACTCCTGGATTACTTTGGTACCTCCCTGCTAAACAAATATCAAGGCACACATCAGGTCTGGTACATAGCATTGCATACATGATAGAGCCTATGGCTGAAGCATAGGAAACATATTTCATTTTCTCTCTATCTTCTGAAGTGGTCGGGCATTGAGTTTGACTCAATTTCACACCTTGTAACATAGGCAAGAACCCTTTCTTTGCTTGATCCATTTTGAACTTTTTCAAAACTTTATCAAGGTATGTGCTTTGTGAAAGTCCAATTAGGCATCTTGATCCATATCTATAGATATTGATGTCCAATATATAAGCAGCTTCACCGAGGTCTTTCATTGAAAAACTCTTATTCAAGTATCCTTTTATGCTATCTGGAAATTCTATATCATGTCCAATCAACAATATGTCAACCACATATAATATTAGAAATGCTACAGAGCTCCCACTCACTTTCTTGTAAATACAGGCTTCTTCAAAACTCTATATAAAACCATATGCTTTGATCACACTATCAAAACGTTTATTCCAACTCCGAGATGCTTGCACCAGTCCATAGATGGATCGCTGGAGCTTGCACACTTTGTTAGCATCCTTTGGATTGATAAAACCTTCAGGTTGCATCATATACAACTCTTCTTCTAGAAATCCATTCAGGAATGCAGTCTTTACATCCATTTGCCAAATTTCATAATCATAAAATGCGGCAATTGCTAGCATGATTCGGACGGACTTAAGCATCGCTACGGGTGAGAAAGTCTCATCGTAGTCAACTCCTTGAACTTGCCGAAAACCTTTTGTAACAAGTAGAGCTTTGTAGACAGTAACATAACCGTCAGCATTAGTCTTCTTCTCGAAGATCCATTTATTCTCGATGGCTTGCCGATCATCGGGCAAGTCAACCAAAGTCCACACTTTGTTCTCATACATGGATCCCATCTCAGATTTCATGGCCTCAAGCCATTTTGCGGAATCTGGGCTCATCATTGCTTCCTCATAGTTCGTAGGTTCATCATGGTCTAGTAACATGACATCCAGAACAGGATTACCGTACCACTCTGGTGTGGATCTTACTCTGGTTGACCTACGAGGTTCAGTATTAGCTTGATCTGAAGTCACATGATCATCATCATTAGCTCCCTCATTAATTGGTGTAGGAGTCATAGGAACAGATTTCTGTGATGAACTACTTTCCAATAAGGGAGAAGGTACAGTTACCTCAACAAGTTCTACTTTCCTCCCACTCAGTTCTTTTGAGAGAAACTCCTTCTCTAGAAAGGATCCATTCTTAGCAACGAATGTCTTGCCTTCGGATCTGTGATAGAAGGTGTACCCAACAGTCTCCTTTGGGTATCCTATGAAGACACATTTCTCTGATTTGGGTTTGAGCTTATCAGGTTGAAGCTTTTTCACATAAGCATCGCAGCCCCAAACTTTAAGAAACGACAACTTTGGTTTCTTGCCAAACCATAGTTTATAAGGTGTCGTCTCAACGGATTTAGATGGTGTCCTACTTAACATGAATGTAGCCGTCTCTAAAGCATAACCCCAAAATGATAGCGGTAAATCAGTAAGAGACATCATAGATCGTACCATATCTAGTAAAGTACGATTACGATGTTCGGACACACCATTACGCTGTGGTGTTCCGGGTGGCGTGAGTTACGAAACTATTCCGCATTGTTTCAAATGAAGACCAAACTCGTAACTCAAATATTCTCCTCCACGATCAGATCATAGGAACTTTATTTTCTTGTTATCGATGATTTTCCACTTCACTCTGAAATTCTTTGAAATTTTAAAATGTTTTAGACTTATGTTTCATCAAGTAGATATACCCATATCTGCTCAAATCATCTGTGAAGGTGAGAAAATAACGATACCCGTTGCGAGCCTCTATATTCATTGGACCACATACATCAGTATGTATGATTTCCAACAAATCTGTTGCATGCTCCATTCTTCCGGAGAACGACGTTTTAGTCATCTTGCCCATGAGGCATGGTTCGCAAGTACCAAGTGATTCCAAAAGTCCATAAGAATGGAGTTTCTTCGTGCGCTTTATGCCAATATGACCTAAACGGTAGTGCCACAAATAAGTTGCACTATCATTATTAACTCTGCATCTTTTGGCTTCAATATTATGAATATGTCTATCACTACTATCGAGATTCATCAAGAATAGACCACTCTTCCAGGGTGCATGACCATAAAAGATATTACTCATATAAATAGAACAACCATTATTCTCAGATGTAAATGAATAACCGTATCGCATCAAACAAGATCCAGGTATAATGTTCAAGCTCAACGCTGGCACCAAATAACAATTATTTAGGTCTAAAACTAATCCCAAAGGTAGATGTAGAGGTGGCGTGCCAACTGCGATCACATCGACTTTGGAACCATTTCCCACGCGCATCGTCACCTCGTCCTTAGCCAATCTTCGCTTAATCCGTAGCCCCTGTTTCGAGTTGCAGATATTAGCAACAGAACCAGTATCAAATACCCAGGTGCTACTGCGAGCATTAGTAAGGTACACATCAATAACATGTACATCACATATACCTTTGTTCACCTTGCCATCCTTCTTATCTGCCAAATACTTGGGGCACTTCCACTTCCAGTGACCAGTCCCTTTGCAGTAGAAGCACTCAGTCTCAGGCTTAGGTCCAGACTTGGGATTCTTCACTTGAGCAGCAACTAGCTTGTTGTTCTTCTTGAAATTCCCCTTCTTCCCTTTACCATTTTTCTTGAAGTTGGTTGTCTTGTTAACCATCAACACTTGATGCTCCTTCTTGATTTCTACCTCCGCAACCTTTAACATCGCGAAGAGCTCGGGAATAATCTTATCCATCCCTTGCATATTATAGTTCACCATGAAGCTCTTGTAGCTTGGTGGAAGTGATTGAAGAATTCTGTCAATGACACTATCATCTGGAAGATTAACTCCCAGTTGAATCAAGTGATTATTATACCCAGACATTTTAAGTATATGTTCACTGATAGAACTATTCTCCTCCATCTTGCAGTTGTAGAACTTATTGGAGACTTCATATCTCTCAATCCGGGCATTTGCTTGAAATATCAACTTATACTCCTGGAACATCTCATATGCTCCATGACGTTCAAAACGTCGTTGAAGTCCCGGTTCTAAGCCGTAAATCATGGCACACTGGACTATCAAGTAGTCATTAGCTTTGCTTTGCCAGACGTTCATAACATCTGATGTTGCTCCTGCAGCGGGTTTGGCACCTAGCGGTGCTTCTAGGACGTAATTCTTCTGTGCAGGAATGAGGATAATCCTCAAGTTATGAACCCAGTCCGTGTAATTTCTACCATCATCTTTCAACTTTGCTTTCTCAAGGAACGCATTAAAATTCAACGGAACAATAGCACGGGCCATCTATCTACAACAACATAGACATGCAAAATACTATCATGTACTAAGTTCATGATAAATTAAAGTTCAATTAATCATATTACTTAAGAACTCCCACTTAGACAGACATCCCTCTAATCATCTAAGTGATCACGTGATCCATATCAACTAAACCATGTTCGATCATCACGTGAGATGGAGTAGTTTTCAATGGTGAACATCACTATGTTGATCATATCTACTATATGATACACGCTCGACCTTTCGGTCTCAGTGTTCCCAGGCCATATCTGCTTATGCTAGGCTCGTCAAGTTTAACCTGAGTATTCTGCGTGTGCAAAACTGGCTTGCACCCATTGTATGTGAACGTAGAGCTTATCACACCCGATCATAACGTGGTGTCTCGGCACGACGAACTTTCGCAACGGTGCATACTCAGGGAGAACACTTATACCTTGAAATTTAGTGAGAGATCGACTTATAATGCTACCGTCGATCTAAGAAAAATAAGATGCATAAAAGATAAACATCACATGCAATCAATATAAGTGACATGATATGGCCATCATCATCTTGTGCCTGTGATCTCCATCTCCAAAGCACCGTCATGATTACCATCATCACCGGCTTGACACCTTGATCTCCATCGAAGCATCGTTGTCGTCACGCAAATATTGCCTCCATGACTATCGCTACCGCTTAGTGATAAAGTAAAGCAATTACATGGTGATTGCATTTCATACAATAAAGCGACAACCATATGGCTCCTACTAGTTGCCGATAACTTGTGTTACAAAACATGATCATCTCATACAATAAAATTTAGCATCATGTCTTGACCATATCACATCACAACATGCCCTGCAAAAACAAGTTAGACGTCCTCTACTTTGTTGTTGCAAGTTTTATGTGGCTGCTACGGGCTGAGCAATAACCGTTCTTACCTACGCATCAAAAACCACAACGCGGTATAGTGATTGCTTTTTGATCTTCAGAAAGAACCCTGTTCATTGAATCCGATTCAACTAAAGCTGAGAAACAGACACCCACTAGCCACCTGTGTGCGAAGCACGTCGGTAGAACCAGTCTCACGTAGGCGTATGCGTAATGCCGGTCTGGGCCGCTTCATCCAACAATGCCGCTGAATCAAGAATGAACTAGTGATGGCAAGCAATATGTATATACCCACGCCCACAACTCCTTTGTATTCTACTCGTGCATATGACATCTACACATAAACCTGGCTCGGACGCCACTGTCGGGGAACGCAGTAATTTCAAAAAAATTCCTACGCACGCGCAAGATCATGGTGATGCATAGCAACGAGAGGGAGTGTGTCATCCATGTACCCTCGTAGACTGTAAGTGGAAGCGTTATGAGAATGCGGTTGATGTAATCGTCCGTCTTCACGATCCGACCGATCCAAGTACTGAATGTACGACACCTCCGAGTTCAGCACACGTTCAGCTCGGTGACGTCCCATGAATTATGATCCAGCAGAGCTTTGAGGAAGAGTTCTGTCAGCACGACGGCGTGATGAAGGTGATGATGATGCTACTGATGCAGGGCTTCGCCTAGGCACTACTACGATATGACCGAGGTGGATTATGGTGGAGGGGGGCACCGCACATGGCTAAAAGATCAACTGATCAACTTGTGTGTCTATGGGGTGCCTCCCTCCTCCGTATATAAAGGAGTGGAGGAGGGGGAGAGGCCGGCCCTCCTAGGACCGCCCCAAGGGGAGTCCTGCTCCCACAGGGAGTAGGACTCCAACTCTTCCAAGAGTAGGAGTAGGAGAGAGGGAAGGAGGAGAGAGGAAAGGGGGGAGCCGCCCCTCCTCCTTGTCCAATTCGGACTAGAGGGAGAGGGGGCGCGCAGCCTGCCCTGGCTACCCCTCCTCTTCTCCACTAAGGCCCAATAGGCCCATTACACTCCCCGGGGGGTTCCGGTAACCCCCCGGTACTTTGGTATTTTTCCAAACTTGCCTGGAACCCTTCTAAAGTCCAAACATAGTCATCCAATATATCGATCTTTATGTATCGACCATTTCAAGACTCCTTGTCATGTCCATGATCATATCCGGGACTCCGAACTATCTTCGGTACATCAAAAAACAAAAACTCATAATACCGATCGTCACCGAACGTTAAGCATGCGGACCCAACGGGTTCGAGAACTATGTAGACATGACCAAGACTCGTCTCCGGTCAATAACCAATAGCGGAACCTGGATGCTCATATTGGTTCCTACATATTCTACGAAGATCTTTATCGGTCAAACCGCACAACAACATACGTTGTTCCCTTTGTCATCGATATGTTACTTGGCCGAGATCCGATCATCGGTATCTCAATACATATTTCAATCTCGTTACCGGCAAGTCTCTTTACTCATTCTGTAATACATCATTCCACAACTAACTCATTAGTTGCATTGCTTGCAAGGCTTATGGTGATGTGTATTACCGAGAGGGCCCAAAGATACCTCTCCGACAATCAGAGTGACAAATTCTAATATCGATCTATGCCAACCCAACGTTATAATCACCCAGTTATGTTGTGACGTTTGGTAGCACACAAAGTGTTCCTCCGTTATTCGGGAGTTGCATAATCTCATAGTCATAGGAACATGTATAAGTCATGTAGAAAGCAATAGCAATATACTAAATGATCGAATGCTAAGCTAACGGAATGGGTCAAGTCAATCACATCATCCTCTAATGATGTGATCCCATTAATCAAATGACAACTCATGTCTATCACTAGGAAACTTAACCATCTTTGATTCAACGAGCTAGTCAAGTAGAGGCATACTAGTGACACTTAGTTTGTCTATATATTCACACATGTACTAAGTTTCCGGTAAATACAATTCTAGCATGAATAATAAACATTTATCATGATATAAGGAAATATAAATAACAACTTTATAATTACCTGTAGGACATATTTCCTTCACTTGCTGCACTTTTTATTTGCATATTTTATTTTGCGTTTTATCAATATCTATTTATCTAATCTATCACAATTTTTATTCCGTTAACTTGACAATTTCTGACGCCGTTACCCGAAAAGGGATTGACAACCCCTTATAAGCGTCGGGTTGAAAGTATTTGTTCTTTGTGTGCAGGTACCGTTTACATAGTGTTGCTTGGTTCTCCTACTTGATTGATACCTTGGTTTCATAACTGAGAAAAATACCTACCATAGTTGTGCTGCAGCATCCCTTCCTCTTTGGGGAAATACCGACATTGTTCAAGCGACATCAAAAGGAATTTCTGGCGTCGTTGCCAGGGAGACACCATCAACGTCTATCAGGTTCCTAATCATAAATCTCATCTCCTTGCAATTTACGCCATTTGCCATTTGCCTCACGTTCTCATGTCCCCCACTTCACAAAAACTTGCCTTTTTATTCGCTCTCTCTTTCATTCGCCATTTTCTTGTCAGATCTCTTATTTGTTTGAACTTGTCACTATGAATGATTTTGGTATGGCAGAAAAAAATTGATGGCCTAACTCCTAAAATTGGACGATCTGGCAATCTGGATGCTAAAACTTTTGTTTTGGGGCGAGGGAATGTTATGGGAAAAGAACATATCCAAGATTTTTTCAATTTTGTTGGAAATTTGACTCTTGATGATACCCCTATACTTAAAAGAACTAAATCTTATGCGGAAGCTATTTCAGCTCCTGATCCAAAACTCGAAAATAGATTTATCCATACCCTTCCTACATTGCAAAGATTGTTTTCTGAGCTACCCATTATAAAGGATCCTAAAGATAAGAAGTTAGCTACCCTTGTTCTTATGAATGAATTTGATTACATAGTGTGGGAAGCGAGGGAAATTTTTGATTTTTATGGTATGAGCCATGAAAAACCGGTGATAGATGAGATCCTTTATATAGTGATTATATGTTGATACATTTGCTTCGAAATAATCAATATTTTGATGAGAATATCAAAAAGTAAATCCCCTTTTTAGATATAATCCAACAAGTTTTCAATGATGTTAATCAACATTATTCTTAGATTGTGGCCGGAAATCAAAGGGGATATGTTGATGGGCAACTTGATAATGCTAAAATTTCTATGGATAATGTGGTTCAAGTTATTTTTTCAAAACCTCCTCACAAAAACACATCTATGGAAAATAAGAAGAAATATGATAAGACTTGAATCTATGCGTTATGCCTAGTTAGGGGCTTAAAACGAAAGCGCTTGTTGGGAGGCAAACCAATGAATAAATTTTATTTTTGCCTTTTTCTTCCTGTTCTTGAGTGTTTACACAATTATGCCTCTCTTATTGTTGTGTTTTTATGTTTTAATTAGTTTTTGTGCCAAGTAAATCCTTTGGGATCACGTTGGGTGATAGTTGATTTGATCTTGTTGGAAAACAGAAACTTTTGCGTCCAGTAGCAAAATTTTCAAAAATAACAGAAGCGGCAAAAAATTATGAAGTTTTTACACAAGATTGATATACAAATTTCCAACGCTATCCTATTTTTTTAATAATTTTTGGAGTTACATAAGTATACAAAGTTTTCAGATTACTACAGACTGTTATGTTATTGACAAATTCTATTTCCTTTGCGTTGTGTACTTATTTTGATGAATCTATGGATTGTATCGGGGGGTACACGCCATGGTAAAGTTGGAATAAAGTAGATATAATGCAAAACTAAAATATGAATGGGTTTGCAACAATACTTAGAGTGTTGATTTGCTTTCTTATACAAACGGATCTCACAAAGGTTTTGTTGAGTTTTGTGTGATTGAAGTTTTCAAGTTTTGGGTCAGATCACAATTGATGAAAGAATAAGGAGTGAGAAGAGCCTAAGCTTGGGGATGCCCCATGGCACCCCAAGTTATTATCCACGGAGAAACAAGCAACTAAGCTTGGGTATGCCCCGGAAGGCATCCCCTCTTTCTTCTAACGGCCATCTATATTTTACTTGGAGCTATATTTTTATTAGTCACATATCATGAGTTTTGCTTGGAGCGTCTTGTATTATATGAGTCTTTGCTTGTTTTGCTTTTTAGTTTGCGTCGTCTATCCTTGCTGGAAATACCTATTTGAGAGAGCCAAAACTTACGCTATGATTTGTTAGAATTTCTCTTTATGCTTCACTTAACTTTTTTGAGCTATGGAATTGCTCTAGTGCTTCACTTATATCTTTTTGAGCACGGTGTGCTTTAATATTTTTGAAGAAATGATCTCATGCTTCACTTAGATTTATTTGAGAGTTATTAAATTTTAGAAGAAATTCTCTCATGCTTCACTTATATTATTTTGAGAGATGAAAATTGTTACGCTCATGTTCTTCACTTAGATTTGTTTGAGCTTGTCATAAGCAACATATGAAACCAGTCCCAATGTGATAGATATTCAAGAGGGATATAATAAAAAAATTCATGAAGATCATTGGAGAAAATAAACTTGATTCTTTGTAATAGTTTTGCGATATGATGATAGTGATATGTCAGTCATGTTGGTGAGTAATTATGCTTTAGTAAGAATATTGGTGTTAAGGTCTGCGATTCGCTATGCAAGCACGGAAGTCAATAGTTATGCAATCAAGTTACATCCTACTTGTGGTGCATTATTTGGTGTTAGCTATTCTTAATGCTCGCTTATGTGATTTTTCGTTTCTTGGTTGTTTGCTTCTCAATATATTTGCTAGCCTCCACTTGTACTAAGTAGAAATACTACTTGTGCATCCAAAATCCTTAAACCCAGTTTTGCCATATGAGTCCACCATACCTACATATGTGGTATTCTCATGCTGTTCTAAGCAAATTTGTATGTGCCATCTCTAATTTTCAAAATAAATTTCCCTTTCTGTGTGCTCGTACCGCTTATGAAGCGGCAGGGGGTGGCCAATATTTTTCATGCCAGATGTGTTATTCTCAAGATGAGTGTTTACTCAATTTTCATTACACGAGAGTACGGCGGTAATAGGGATGCCCAGTCCCAAAATGTAAAAGAAATTTACTTTATGTTGTCAAATAATAAATTCCTTGGAAAGTGTTGGTATGGAAGGCACCCTTGGATACGGCTAGCCATGGATTGTGAAAGAACGGTGGAAAAAGGAATAAACTTTATTTTCTTTTTGGGAACCACCTATGATATATCTAGCATGGAAAGTGTTGGGAATTACTCGGTCGTTTTCGTTGACGGGAAAAGTATGCCTCTCAAAATTTTTTATCTCTCAATTTATGCTTTGAGTTCTGGCACCTATACAAATCCCTACTTCCCTCTACGAAGGCCCTATCTATTTACTTTATGCAATTTTTATTTTTATTTAAGTCTCCATCTTCTCTTATAAAGCACCAACTAAGGGGCATTACGATCGCACTTGAGCGTTAGATGTAGCTAATATGCGAATGTGTATCATGAATGGATCGATGATTGAGCAAGATGGGCTAGGGATAACTTTCTTTAGTGTTGATTTTCTGAAAAGTATGGTTGCTTATTGATATGCTTGAGTATTGAATTCTTCATGTCAAAACTAGACTATTGCTTTGAACCATATAAAAGTCCATATGTCCATGCTACAAAAGAAAAGAATATGTGGTGAACATGTTAGGCAACATTCGTGTAACATCCCAATTTACAATTTGGATGTTAATCATTAGGTCATCATATGCATCCATATTTTGAGCATTTTGAATTTGTTTTATTTGGACATTTTTATCCTAGAGACCTTAAGCAACTCAAGGACCCTTTGAGAGAGTTGGAGGTTTTCATAAAATTCCATTTTTGAATTTTAAAAAATTTGTAAACTGGATAAAGGTGATTTTTATTTGAAATTATTTTTCCAATTATTTCAAAAACAAATAAAATAATGACAGAAGATAATATGACTTCTTCAAAGCAGAGGAAATAATGGGAATTTAATTTTGAATAAAAATATATATTCTATTTGAATTTTATTTGAGATTTTATTCGGTTAAATTAGGGAAAAGATGCAGTTTAGCCCAAAAAAATGTTCGCATTGTCATAAATATTAGTAGAGGACCATGAAAATTATTTTTGGGATTTTAGGATTGTTATTTTTTTATTTTTTATTTTTCTTTTTCGGAAAAATTATTAAAAAAACACTTCGGACCGACTGGCCGAAGCCCAGCCGGCCCAGGCCGCCTCGCTCGTCGGCCTCCGAGCGGGATACCCGCCCGACCACGACCGCAACCGCCGTGCCTGACGTGGAGTCTGCCACCGCCTCGCCCTTTTGCCCCTCCCCCAAGCCGGTCTCCCCCTCTTATATAGCCACCACCTCTGCCCCCCTCTCCCCATCAAGACGCCGCCGCTTGCGCCGCACGACCGCCTCGCCACTCACGCCGCGTCGCCACCTGTCTCGCCGTGCCGCCGCCTCGCCGCTTCCCGATGCCGCCTCCCACCGCACGTGCCGCCGCTAGCCGTCGCTGGAGCCGCCGTCCCGCCTCGCTGATCTGCCGCCGCCGTTGGTTTTCCTCGCCGCCGGCCGAAACCTCAAGAACCGGTAAAAACTGATCGGTTTCTACGATTTTTCGGTTTTTAGATTAGATCGGTTTTATTTATTTTATTTCGCTAATTAGCGAACGTTCACCCGTTTAGCTCTGTTAACGAACGAAATCGTTCATTAGCCTCTGTTAGTGGACGTTCGTCCGATAGATTTTTCTTTTTCTGTTTAATTTCAGCCAGAGACCTCTCCATGAATAGTTTTCTTACCGTTTAGTCCCTGATCTTCAAACCCTCACTACTTTTTGCTCGTTTATCCAAATCCAGTGAAACCAACGCCAAAATCTTCGTCTTGTTCCCCTCTGTCCAGATAAACAACTTGAACATGATTTTGACAATTTAAAATTTGGTTTCAAGCAGATTCGAATTTGAAATTCTTTTGATCGTAGATTGAGTTTCGTAACTCCGATTCGATTGATTCTTTTTGCAAATCGAAGCTCTTCACTTTGACTTTATGTTCATGATAGAGTTTCTAGAGTGCGAGGCTTGCTACTACGAATCACTAGGGTTTTACGATCGTTAGCAAGGCAAGTAACACTTTGATCATACCCCTTTATTATCTAGTTGTTATGCATTAGTTTCAACCCTCAAACATTGCATGAGTACAACTTTGATAAAATGTGGGTTTTGGGAAGTAGATGATGAGGTAGGAACCTATTGTCTTAAATTCAAACCCCAGGTACTACTACGTTACGATTGCATTACTTTGCTATGCTCGTAGACGTGGTTTGGTTTGTGAGATTCATTACCAGACTTATGGGTGGATTGGTGGCTACTTCAGTACACATCTGGGTGGATTGGTTGCAGGCACCTAGAGCAATCCAGTGTTGTCCTAGGATATCCCGGAGTACCCGTGTGATCATCCTATGGTTTGCCACCCAAGCTCAAAGGAATCATAAGATTATTCATGCTAGGAACTTCCGTGTGAAGCCACAATCCATTATGGGCTCTGGCATAGTTGAGTAACTTGTGTGACCTCTTTCAGTGGTAGGCTAGCAGATGTAGGGGATGTAGGTGGTACTGTCTACCCAGAGTAAAGAGTTAATGCTTCGGAAAGACTGTGTCTTGATCATCTGCTTCTCAAACATCATGTAGTGTGAGAAATCTAACGGAGGAGATCGAGTCTTGTGGGGTGGACGGAGCTGCTCGTGGCTCACCTACCTGTACTGAAGCTGGGCTCGTGGCTCACCTACCTGTACCCGTGGCTTGGCGTGGGGTGGACGGAGCTGCTCGCGGTTGAGCTCACAAGCTTCGGTGGCGGGCGGGGTTCGCAGGAGAGATTGAAGACGACGGCTAGGGGCGGCTCAGAGGGCTCATCAGCATCCAGGAAGCACCAACAGGTCCCGAATGCCTCGCCTGAGCAGCTGCTTGAGCTCAAGAGGCACCGGAGAGCGGTGGCCATGGTGTGGGGGTCACCGAAGTTCTTTGGTCGGGGTGATGGCCAGAGGCCTGCCCGACCGAGCTGCTGCTCGTCTACGTGTTCGTGGAGGTGGTGTGGTGTGGCGCTTGGCTAGCATCGAGGAAGGGAGTGCTATATATAGCTGGAGCGAGGGGGGAACGTGTCGCCGCCAGAGCTCTCTGGACGCGCGGCGAACGGCAACGAAAAGCTCTAGTGCGAGGGGTCAAACACTCAGCATCAATGCAGGAGCTTTCCCATGATCACGGACGAGCACATGAGGCGGTGGAGGAAGCGGGCAAGCACACGCACGCACTGTGGCCTTTGGCCATGACGTGCCTGTGCTTGCGGCGGCGGCTCCAGTATCGGCGAGCGCCAGGGAGAGGTCAAGGTTGATGGGTCGACGCTGTAGGTGCGGCGCGGCAGGCGTCGGCGAGCGCTGGAACGAGCACGCGCAAAACAGAGAGGAAAGTGCCAGCTAGAGCGCGTCGAGATGTTGCCAGGCACCGTGTCTTCACGCGGTCATCACGCTGGCATGGTCAAGACGAAGCCCAGGCGCATCCAAACCTTGTCTATGCTTTCGTCCATGCAGTGTTTATTCTAGGAGTGGTGATAGCTCATACCCAGGCCGACCAGATTGGACTCAACTAAGCTGACAAGTTTCTGACCAGAAACTTGGTCGCCAAGTTATGCAATCTTCTAGGAGGTCATTAGGGCTGATCTCCTAGAGTTTAGGTTTTATTAGGAGGGTGTTTAAGCTCAAGAAAGATCAGGGTCAAAAGATCAAGGAAAAATGTACTTGTCGTACAAACTGGAATTTTGGGCCAAAAGAGAAATGATTTTCTATAGCAAAAATATTACAAAATTCATGCAATATTTTTTCTTGGGAAGGTGTGCCAAGGTTCAGAGGATATTCAAGATTTATCTCAGATTTTTGGGAGCAAGAAAAATTAGGGTTGCTTTGGAGACAAGTTTCTGAATTGAACTTCAGAGAGGAAAATGAATATTTTTCTTTTATGAAAAATATTCATTAGATTATTTTGGTGATTTATGAGGGAAATATAGTTGAATGAGGAGTAGATAGGTCACTTGGGTGAAAGTCAAGGATATGCCCAAGTGACATGTCCATTTGAAATGATTCAAAAACCCAAATTAAAGCAAGGCAAAACCAAGTCTGGAAACAAGGAGAAGGCAAAGTCCTGAAAAAGACAGATAGCAAAATCCAGGCTATCACAAAACTCCCCCACTTAGGATGAATCTCGTCCTCGAGATTCAGTTGCTTGGGAAAACCATTATGGGTATACAGTCCTTAAAAATTCCTCTCTTTCCCAGGTGGCTTCCTCTTTGGTGTGATGCTCCCACTGAACCTTGTAAAACCTTATTTCTTTGCGGCGAGTGGCTCTTTCTGTCTGATCCAATATCCTGATTGGCTTCTCCTCATAAGTGAAATCCGTAGCCAATTCTATCTCTGTCATATCAATCCTCTTTTCAGGTGGCGAGATGCACCTCCTTAGCTGCGAGATATGAAACACATTGTGCACTTCTGAGAGTTCCGATGGCAACTCCAACTGATATGCAACTATTCCGACTCTGGCCATGACTGGAAACAGACCAATGTATCTGGGTGCCAACTTTCTGCTGGTCTGAAACCTATTGACTCCTTTCATAGGGGTGCCTCGGAGATATACGTGCTCTCTGGGTTCGAAGCTGATCTGACAGTGTTTGGCATCATAGTAGCTTTTCTGTCGTGATTTGGCCAGCTGCAGTCTATCTCGGATTTCCTTGACTTGCTTCTCCGCTTCGAGCATTAAATCAGTCCCGAAAATACATTTTTCTCCGGTTTGAGACCAGTTCAATGGAGTGCGGCATTTCTGTCCATATAGAGCTTCATAGGGTGACATCTTTAAGCTGGCCTGGAAACTGTTGTTGTAGGAAAACTCGGCATAGGGCAGACCGTCTTCCCACTTGGTTCCTTGGGCCAATATACATGACCGGAGCATATATTCGAGTATTTGATTTACTCGCTCAGTCTGCCTATCTGTCTGAGGATGATATGCCGTGCTGTACTTCAGAGCGGTCCCCAAGGCTTTGTAGCGACCCGACCTCAAATGGTCAAGTCTCTGTGCTTCAGTGTAATCCCTGGATCGGTAATGCTGACACACACAGTACTCGAAGGATTTATAACAGAGTAGCAGTCACACACTTATTACATCGAATGTCTCAAAAGAGAACTTATTACAATAAATATGGCATAAGGCCATCTAATACGATAACAGCGGAAGGCTTGGAAGATAAAATGAGTCCATCAACTCCAACGGCATAGCTGAGCTGCACGGCAACGACCTAACGAACCTTACTCCTCGTCTGAAAAGTCTGCAACATAATATGTTGCAGCCCGAAAACGGGTCAGCACATGGAATATGCTGGCAATATAACACAGTAGAGCAAGAACTGAATAACGCTATCACTACATGCATATTTGGCTGGTGGAAAAGCTCTGTGGTTAAAGTTTTGCGAAAAGCCAATTTTTCCCTACAACAAAGGAGTAGATTTTATTTAACTATCATGGTAGTTGAAACATCATTGAGAAGGTTCCTCCAACTCAATCCCAAGTAATTATCAACCCAACAATATTAAATTTGAGTGATGAGATACATATGATAATCCAAGTACTAGATACTCAAGATGTCCATAACCGGGGACATGGCTAACCATGATTAGATTGTACACTCTGCAGAGGTTTGCGCACTTTTCCCCACAAGACTCTATCTCCTCCGTTGGATTTCTCGCACTACATAGTGTTTGAGAAACGGATGACCGAGACACAGTCTTTCAGAAGCATTAGCTCTAACCCCGGGTAGGCAGTACCAACCTACATCCCTCTACATCTGCTAGCCTACCACTTGAAGAGGTCATGCAACTTACTCAACTATGCTAGAGCCCATAATAGCTTGTGGCTGCACACGGAAGTTTCTAGCATGAAATATCTCAATTCCCTTTGAGCCTGGGTGGCGGACCTTAGGATTATCACACGGGTACTCCGGGATATCCTAGGACAACACTGGATTCTCCAGGTGCCCGACAAGCAATCCACCCAGATGTGTATTAAAGTTGCCACCTTATGTTGAACCATTAATTACCAATCTCACATCTGTCATGGATTCACTCACCCAAACCACGTCTGCGAGCATAGCATAGCAATATAAGCAATACATAGAAGTAACTCCCAAGGGTTTGATAATAACATGGCTATAGGTTCTACCTCATCAACTACTTCCCAAACCCACATGTTATATCACAACCTAATCATGCAATGTTTGAGGATTGGAACTAATGCATAAAAACTGGGTGATAGAGGGGTATGATCAAAGAGCTACTTGCCTTGCTGATGATCCACAAAACCTAGAGACTCATAGTAGCATGCTTCGCACTCCGGGTGTTCTATCGCAAACAAACAATAGCATACATAAGAAAACAAGCAAAGAAGAACGGGTAAAACACGAATAAGAAGATCTAACCAAAAAGTTCAACTTAAGAACTCCGGTTTGCAAAAAGAATCAAATCAAATGGAGCAACGAAACTCAAACTGCGGAAGAAACAAGATCTGATTACTAAACTAGACTAAAGTCAAATTTTACAGTACCAAAATCTTGTTCAGGTTGGTTAAACGGAAAGAGGACTTCGAGACGAATATCTAGGCGCTTGAATCGCCTAATTCCGATAAACGAGCGTAAAGATAAACTAAAACAAAAATCGGATCAGAAATCGCGATCGAAAATAATCACGGAAAAACCCTGGAAAAAGAAAAACTGACAAACAGGCTAACGAACAAACGTTCACTGTCTGTGGCTAACGAGTTAACACCGTTCGTTAAAACGAACATACGGACAAACGTCCGCTAAGTAACTAAACCGAGAAAACCGGCGAACCGATCTAATAAAAAAACAGAAACTAGGGTTTTAAAAAAACTGACGATTTTTACCTAAACCGAAAAAAACTGTACGGCGAGATTTGCGAACTCTGGCGCGGCTCCGGCGGCTTCCGGCGAGCGGGGCGGGGACGCGGGCGACGGTGGGATGCGCCGCGAGGCGGCGGAGGGCGGCGTGGGGCGGCTCAGCGGCGGTGCAGCAGCAGCAGCGAGCGGCGGCGTGCGGCAGCGTGAGGCACCGGAGAGCGGTGGCCGTCCTGCGGGGGTCACCGGAGTTCTTTGGTCGGGGCAACGGCCAGAGGCTGGCCCGACCGAGCTGCTGCTCATCTACGTGTTCGTGGAGGTGGTGTGGAGTGGTGCTTGGCTAGAAATCGATGAAGGGAGTGTTATATATAGCGGGAGCCAGGGGGAAACGTGTGGCCGCCGGAGCTCTTTGGACGCGCAGCGAACAACGACGAAAAGCTCCAGTGCGAGGGGGAAAACACTCAGCGTCAACGCAGGAGCTTTCCCACACTTGAGGACGAGCACAAGAGGCAGTGGAGGAAGTGGACAAGCACACGCGCGCACTGTGGCTTTTGGCCATTGGGATAACTCCGGCGTCGGCGAGTGCTAGGGAGAGGTCAAGGGTGATGGGTCGATGCTGTAGGTGCGGCACGGCAGGCGTCAGCGAGCGCTGGAACGAGCACGCATGAAACAGAGAGGAAAGCGTCAGCCAGAGCGTGTCGGGACGTTGCCAGGCATCGTGTCTTCACGCGGCACCACGCTGGCATGGTCAAGACGACGCCCACGCGCATCCAAACCTTGTCTACGCTTTCGTCCATGCATTTTTTAGTCTAGGAGTGGTGATAGCTCATACCCAGGCCGACCAGATTGGACTCAACTAAGCTGATAAGTTTCTGACCAGAAACTTGGTCACCAAGTTAAGCAATCTTCTAGAAGGTCATTAGGACTGATCTCCTGGAGGTTAGGTTTTCTTAGGAGGGTGTTTAAGCTCAAGAAAGATCAGGGCCAAAAGATCAAGGAAAAATGTACTTGATGTACAAACTGGAATTTTGGGCCAGAAGAGAAATGATTTTCTATAGCAAAAATATTACAAAAAGTCATGCAATATTTTTGCTTGGGAAGGTGTGCCAAGGTTCAGAGAATATTCAAGATTTATCTCAGATTTTTGGGAGCAAGAAAAATTAGGGTTTCTTTGGAGCACAAGTTTCTGAATTGAACTTCAGAGAGGAAAATGAATATTTTTCTTTTATGAAAAATATTCATTTGATTGTTTTGGGGGTTTATCAGGGAAATATAGTTGAATGAGGAGTAGATAGGTCACTTCGGTGAAAGTCAAGGATATGCCCAAGTGACAAGTCCATTTGAAATGATTCAAAAACCCAAATTAAAGCAAGGCAAAACCAAGTCCGGAAACAGAGAGAAGGCAATGTCTGGAAAAAGAGAGAAAGCAAAATCCAGGCTGTCACACCTTTCATCACAAACTTGTTTATCTTATGGATGCAACATGCCTTCCAACTTGTATTACGTTCTACCTTGAAGTATTACTGTCTTTTATGTCAAGGATGTTGTGAGGATTGCTCCACCTCTTAAGAGTTCCTGGTATAGTGATACTTCTCATCATCACCATTAATTCTTGGACCCCGTGTCGATTCTAACCGGGACACGAACAAGTGAACGGTACTTTTTGGATTCTGCCCTTCTAGCAACCCTATTGCTTTGAAGTTAATGGTTGATAGTTTCATTCTAAGTCTATTGCTTACTGAATAATCATTCAAAGATTGATCGTGCTACGTAGTCCAGATTTCTGGGTGCACCCTTCTATCATTGTTAAATTGTGTATGTTTTCCTCGAGCATACCTCATTATATCATTTGATCTGACAAATGTTATTTTCCTTGTTCACACAATTGTGGAAATCCATTTTTTGGAAATCTCAATGAATTGTCGCTGAGTCAATCAGCCACCTCCTCACCTCCTTGATTTAATGATGAACTCTTGTTTCGGAACTCACTTCCATAGTTCAATTCCCGAGAATCTTACAATGTCATCTCGTTAATTTGTGTCTCACCTTTTCTTCTCAACCATCTTGAGCGTGAGGTATCCTGGCACCAACCTAAACTAAATCTCGGCCAGATATGATGGTTGGAACATACTGGTGTTTTGACCTGATAAGGTGATGTCATGCCTAGCACACCTGGCCGAAGGACCTATTGTTATAGTTTCCTTTTTAGCAAAGTTATCCATTATTCCATGAGGAAATTGTAAGACTTACTCTATAAGTTCCCTGATGAATCCTTGTGTATCTAGAGTCCGACCTTTGATTGCAAACCATGTCAATGCTATATTGAAGCATGTCAGTGGTACTCCGATCATCAATAAGAACAGTTCAAGCAATGCTATTTTTCTTCATCACTTATCCAAAACACCGTTGTATGGGTTTTGTCATGAAATTTCTCTCCCCTTACCTAAAGGGTTTTCTACTTAATATCCCATCATGGTTATCATGATCTACTTGTCCTTGGGAAGGATATACCCCTGAAATATGTGTTTAAACACATCTTCCTTTCCATTGTTCTAAATTAATCGGATAACCGTATCTCCTTTCCATTGTTTTGTTTAACTTTTCTTGTAATCTGAATTAACTGAGCAGTAATAATTCCCTGCTTAGGTAAGCACCTTGTTGTACCACTTTGTCAGTAAGACCATGCTACTATTGTTGATGACATTCCGGTAACCACCAATGGACGAGAACTTTGCCTATTGGTCTGTCTCGTTTAACGAGCAGGAAGATGGTTCTCTTTGTCCCTCACCCTTGGTACCGACGTTGTTGATGACATAACTGACAGACTATTCTCTGCCATGCCTTGCTATCGTAACCGTGCAAGATCCCAGTGCCTTTCTTACTTTTAACCCACACGGTGGGCCCATAACCCACAGTTCCACATGATCGAAACCCGACTCTACTGTACACCTTGTTGTCAAAGTTATTCCTCGTGCTTGACTGCATATGTAATTCACGAGCCACCTGCCTAGTGATCTATTCTAGTATCAGAAGCAATGTTTATTCCCATTGCTCTAAACCCCTTTCACACTTCATTTCAGGCAAACGAACGATTAACTCTGCGCTTGAAACTTCTATTTTGCACCTTCTTACTTTGCTCTTGACAATTTCTTAAGTTTCAATTCGAGAGTTACTTTCCGCCACCTTCCCGATCTTATCGACCAACCATACAGAGGTTCGTTCTCCCGGAATACCCACCCTTTATTCTTTCGTAAGTATGATGGAGTTCCCAAAGGAATGATGACGACTTCATCAGGATGACCTGAATCAGAGAAATGAAGGCATCAACGAAAGATATCAATGTCTCCGGGAAGAGAAACCAAGACCGACAACACTCGTTAGAATTCATAACCGATTCTTTCCCCTTAAATCTAGCTCTTAAATCTTGGGATGAGATTTCTTTTAGTGGAGGAGATTTGTAACACCCCGGTAGCTCATCTACAGTAATCACACACTAATGGTGCCATGTCATCGCTATTCATTTACTAAACCTCACTTTGGTCCAAACCATGTTCAAATTCAAAATTTAAAATTATGTCAAAATAAAACTTCTTCAAATAAGTAAACAAAAGTGTTAATGTTATTGCAAATATTCACTAATTGTTTGATATGAAGAAACCAACATTATTTAAGTTGTTAAAATGCCCCTAGAAGTTAAACGGTGGACCAGCAGCCATTTTAACCGACCATTTCAATTTCTAAAAATGCTCAAACAACTCCAAATGCTCAGAGACTTTTTGTACAACACCAAAATACAGCAATGGAATTATGTGCCAAGTTCCACCACTGGAAAAATTCATTTAGTACTCCAACTAAATGCAAAACAGAGGCTAGAAAATAAAATAGAAAAGAAAAGTGAAAATACTAAATCCTACTGGCTGTGTGGGCTGAGAATGCTATAGTACATGGGCCACCCCACCTTGAGGCCTTCCCCTTCTTGTACAGTACAGAGGAGGAGACAGGGGCGCGCCGTGGCGCACATCCACGCCTCCATGGTCGTGGATGTCGCCGTGTCGATCATCTCCCTACACCCCTGAGTAGGATAAGAGCCTGCTACCTCTTGAGCACTGCGTTGGTTTTCCCCAAAGAGGAAGGGATGATGCAGCAAAGTAGCGTAAGTATTTCCCTCAGTTTTTGCGAACCAAGGTATCAATCCAGTAGGAGGCTACGCGCGAGTCCCTCGTACCTGCACAAAACAAATAAATCCTCGCAACCAACGCAAATAGGGGTTGTCAATCCCTATGAGGCCACTCACGAGAGTGAGATCTGATAGATATGATAAGATAATATTTTTGGTATTTTTATGCTAAAGATGCAAACTAAAATAAATGCAAAGTAAATAGCAAAGGAAATAACTAAGTAGTAGGAGATCAATATGATAAAGATAGACCCGGGGGCCATAGGTTTCACTAGTGGCTTCTCTCGAGAGCATAAGTATTCTACGGTGGGTGAACAAATTACTGTTGAGCAATTGACAGAATTGAGCATAGTTATGAGAATATCTAGGTATGATCTTGTATATAGGCATCGCGTCCGAGACAAGTAGACCGACTCCTGTCTGAATCTACTACTATTACTCCACTCATCGACCGCTATCCAGCATGCATCTAGAGTATTAAGTTAAAAAACAGAGTAACTCCTTAAGCAAGATGACATGATGTAGAGGGATAGACTCATGCGATATGAAGAAAACCCCATCTCGTTATCCTCGATGGCAACAATACAATACTTGCCTTGCTGCCCCTACTGTCACTGGGAAAGGACACCGCAAGATTAAACCCAAAGCTAAGCACTTCTCCCATTGCAAGAAAGATCAATCTAGTAGGCCAAACCAAACTGATAATTCGAAGAGACTTGCAAAGATAACCAATCATACATAAAAGAATTCAGAGAAGATTCAAATATTATTCATAGATAGCCTTGATCATAAACCCACAATTCATCAGTCTCAACAGACACACCGCAAAAAGAAGATTACATCGAATAGTTCTCCACAAGAGAGGGGGAGAACGTTGTATTGAGATCCAAAAAGAGACAAGAAGCCATCTAGCTACTAACTATGGACCTGTAGGTCTGAGGTAAACTACTCACACTTCATCGGAGAGGCTATGGTGTTGATGTAGAAGCCCTCCGTGATCGATGCCCCCTCCGGCGGAGCTCCGGAACAGGCACCAAGATGGGATCTAGTGGATACAGAAAGTTACGGCGGTGGAATTAGGGTTTTGGCTCCGTATATAATCATTTGGGGTACGTAGGTATATATAGGAGGAAGGAGTACGTCGGTGGAGCAATAGGGGGCCCACGAGGGTGGAGGGCGCGCCTGGGGGGGGGGGGGGGGTAGGCGCGCCCCCTACCTCGTGGCCTCCTCTTTTCCTTCTTGACGTAGGGTACAAGTATCCCGGGTCTTGTTCGTTGAGAAAATCATGTTCCCGAAGGTTTCATTCTGTTTGGACTCCGTTTGATATTTCTTTTCTTCGAAACCCTAAAACAGGCAAAAAAACAGCAATTCTGGGCTGGGCCTCCGGTTAATAGGTTAGTCCCAAAAATAATATAAAAGTGAATAATAAAGTCCAATAATGTCCAAAACAATAGATAATATAGCATGGAGCAATCAAAAATTATAGATACGTTGGAGACGTATCAAGCATCCCCAAGCTTAATTCATGCTCATCCTCGAGTAGGTAAATAATAAAAACAGAATTTTTGATGCGGAGTGCTACTTGGCATAATTTTAATGTAATTCTTCTTTAATTGTGGTATGAATATTCAGATCTAAAAGATTCAAGACAAAAGTTCATATTTACATAAAAATAATAATACTTCAAGCATACTAACAAAGCAATTATGTCTTCTCAAAATAACATGGCTAAAGAAAGTTATCCCTGCAAAATCATATAGTCGGGCATTGCTTTATCTTGACCACACAAAATATTTAAATCATGCACAACCCCGATGACAAGCCAAGCAATTGTTTCATACTTTTGACATTCTGAAAACTTTTTCAATCTTCACGCAATACATGAGCGTGAGCCATGGATATAGCACTATAGGTGGAATAGAGTGGTGGTTGTGGATAAGACAAAAAGGGAGAAGATAGTCTCACATCAACTAGGCGTATCAACGGGCTATGGAGATGCCCATGAATAGATATCAATGTGAGTGAGTTGGGATTGCCATGCAACGGATTTACTAGAGCTATAAGTATATGAAAGCTCAAAAAGAAACTAAGTGGGTGTGCATCCAACTTGCTTGCTCATGAAGACCTAGGGCATTTTGAGGAAGCCCATCATTGGAATATACAAGCCAAGTTCTATAATGAAAGATTCCCACTAGTATATGAAAGTGATAACATGAGAGACTCTCTACTATGAAGATCATGGTGCTACTTCGAAGCACAAGTGTGGTAAAAGGATAGTAACATTGTCCCTTCTCTCTTTTTCTCTCATTTTGTTATTTTTTATTTGGGCCTTTTCTCTTTTTTGTGGCCTCTTTTCTTTCTCTCCTTTTTTTATTTTCGTCCGGAGTCTCATCCTGAATTGTGGGGGAATCATAGTCTCCATCATCCTTTCCTCACTGGGACAATGCTCTAATAATGATGATCATCACACTTTTATTTTCTTACAACTCAAGAATTACAACTCAATACTTAGAACAAAATATGACTCTATATAATTGCTTCCAGCGGTGTACCGGGATATGCAATGACTCATGAGTGACATGTATGAAAGAATTATGAATGGTGGCTTTGCCACAAATACGATGTCGACTACATGATCATGTTAAGACAAATGACAATGATGGAGTGTGTCATAATAAACGGAATGGTGGAAAGTTGCATGGCAATATATCTCGGAATGGCTATGGAAATGCCATAATAGGTAGGTATGGTGGCTGTTTTGAGGAAGGTATATGGTGGGTGTATGATACCGGCGAAAGGTGCGCGGTGTTAGAGAGGCTAGCAAAGGTGGGAGGGTGAGAGTGCGTATAATCCATGGACTCAACATTAGTCATAAATAACTCATATATTTATTACAAAAATCTACAAGTTATCAAAGCAAAGTATTACGCGCATGCTCCTAGGGGGATAGATTGGTAGGAAAAGACCATCGCTCGTCCCCGACCGCCACTCATAAGGAAGGCAATCAAAAAATAAATCATGCTCCACTTCATCACATAACGGTTCACCATACGTGCATGCTACAGGAATCACAAGCTTCAACACAAGTATTTCTCAAATTCAAAACTACTCAACTAGCATGACTTTAATATCACCATCTCCATATCTCAAAACAATTATCAAGTATCAAACTTATCGTAGTATTCAACACACTCATAAGAGAATTTTTTATTCTTGAATACCTAGCATATTAGGATTTAAAGCAAATTACCATGCTATAAAGACTCTCAAAATAATCTAAGTGAATCATGAAAGATCAATAGTTTCTATAAAACAAATCCACCACCGTGCTCTAAAAGATATAAGTGAAGTACTAGAGCAAAATTATATAACTCAAAAGATATAAGCGAAGCACATAGAGTATTCTAACAAATTCTAAATCATGCATGGCTCCCTCAAAAGGTGTGTACATCAAGGACGGTTGGGGTAAAATAACAAGGAAAGACTCAAATAATACAAGACGCTCCAAGCAAAACACATATCATGTGGCGAATAAAAATATAGCTTCAAGTAAAGTTACCGATAGAAGTAGACGAAAGAGGGGATGCCTTCCGGGGAATCCCCAAGCTTTGGCTTTTAGGTGTCCTTAGATTATCTTGGGGGTGCCATGGGCATCCCCAAGCTTAGGCTCTTGCCACTCCTTGTTCCATAATCCATCAAATCATTACCCAAAACTTGAAAACTTCACAACACAAAACTTAAAGTAGAAAATCTCATGAGCTCCGTTAGCAAAACAAAATAAAAGACCACTTCAAGATACTGTAATGAACTCATTATTTATTTATATTGGTGTTATACCTACTGTATTCCAACTTCTCTATAGTTTATAAACTATTTTACTAGCCATAGATTCATCAAAATAAGCAAACAACACACGAAAAACAGAATCTGTCAAAAACAGAACAGTCTGTAGTAATCTGTAGCTAGCACAAGATCTGGAACCCCAAACATTATAAAATAAATAGCTGGACGTGAGTATTTTATCTATTAATCATCTTAAAAAAGAATTAACTAAATATCACTTTCCAAATAAAAATGGCAGTAGTTCTCGTGAGTGCTAAAGTTTCTGTTTTTTATAGCAAGTTTAACAAGACTTTCCCCAAGTCTTCCAAACTTGTCTACTTGGAACAAACACTAATTAAACACAAAAAACACAACCAAAACAGAGGCTAGATAATTTTTTATTACTAAACAGGAGCAAAAAGCAATAAATAAAAATAAAATTGGGTTGCGTCCCAACAAGCGCTATCGTTTAACGCCCCTAGCTAGGCATAACAAGCAAGAATAGATCTAGGTATTGCCATCTTTGGTAGGCAATCCATAAGTGGCTCTCGTAATAGATTCATAAGGTAATTTAATTTAATTTCTAGGAAAGTGTTCTATGCCTTTCCTTAATGGAAATTGGAATCTAATATTTCCTTCCTTCATATCAATAATTGCACCAATCGTTCTAAGGAAAGGTCTACCAAGAATAATAGGACATGAAGGATTGCAATATATGTGAAGAACAATAAAATCTACGGGCACATAATTCCTATTTTCAACAATAAGAACATCATTAATTCTTCCCATAGGTTTCTTAATAGTGGAATCCGCAAGGTGCAAGTTTAGAGAGCAATCATCAAAATCACAGAAACCTAACAAATCACACAAAGTCACTGGAATCGTGGAAACACTAGCACCCAAATCACATAAAGCATAGCATTCATGATTTTTAATTTTAATTTTAATAGTTGGTTCCCACTCATCATAAAGTTTTCTAGGGATAGAAACTTCCAATTCAAGTTTTTCTTCATAAGATTGCATCAAGGCATCAACAATATGTTTACTAAACGCTTTATTTTTACTATAAGCATGAGGAGAATTTAGCACAGATTGCTACAAGGAAATACAATCAATCAAAGAGCAATTTTCATAGTTAAATTCCTTGAAATCCATAATAGTGGGTTTAGCAACATCTAGGGTTTTAATTTCTTCAATCCCACTTTTATCAAATTTAGCATCAAGATCAACAAATTCCAAATTCTTGGAACGCCTTCTAGGTAAAGGTGGATCATATTCAGTCCCATCATTATAAAGATTCATATTGCAAAACAAAGATTTAATATGGGACACATCAATAACTTTTAGATCTTCATCTTTATTTTCATAGGAACTAGAAGAACACGCTCTTATAAAGGCATCTTTCCTAGCACGCTTTCTAGCGGTTCATTCTTTGCACTCATCAATGGAAATTCTCATGGCTTTGAGAGACTCATTGATATCATGCTTAGGTGGAATAGATATAAGTTTCAAAGAATCAACATCAAGAGCAATTTTATCAACGTTCCTAGCCAAATCATCAGCCTTAAGCAATTTTTCTTCAATCATAGCATTAAAATTCTTTTGCGAACTAATAAATTCTTTAATATTAGATTCAAAATCAGAGGGCATCTTATTATAATTTCCATAAGAATTTTTGTAGGAATTGCCATAATTATTAGAGGGATTACTAGGATAAGGCCTAGGATTAAAATTTCCTCTATACGCGTTGTTACCAAAATTGTTCCTACCAACAAAATTCACATCCATAGATTCATTATTATTCTCAATCAAAGTAGACAAGGGCATATCATTAGGATCAGAAGAAACACTCTTATTAGCAAATAATTTCATAAGTTCATCCATCTTTCCACTCAAAACATTAATTTCTTCTATCGCATGCACCTTTTTATTAGTAGATCTTTCAGTATGCCATTGAGAATAATTAACCATAATATTGTCTAGGAGTTTAGTAGCTTCTCCTAAAGTGATTTCCATAAAAGTGCCTCCCACGGCCGAATCTAAAAGATTTCTAGAAGCAAAATTGAATTCGGCATAAAGTTTTTGTATAATCATCCACAAATTTAAAGCATGAGTAGGGCAATTACGTATCATTAGTTTCGTTCTCTCCCAAGCTTGTGCAACATGTTCATGATCAAGTTGCTTAAAATTCATAATATCGTTTCTAAGAGAGATGATCTTAGCGGGAGGAAAATACTTAGAGATAAAAGCGTCTTTGCACTTGTTCCATGAATCAATACTATTTTTAGGCAAAGACGAAAACCAAGCTTTAGCACGATCTCTAAGCGAAAAAGGGAATAGCTTCAATTTAACAATATCATTATCCACATCTTTCTTCTTTTGCATGTCACACAAATCAACGAAGCTATTTAGATGGGTAGCAGCATCTTCACTAGGAAGGCCGGAGAACGGATCTTTCATGACAAGATTCAGCATAGCAGTATTAATTTCACAAGATTCAACATCGGTAAGAGGAGCAATCGGAGTGCTAATAAAATCATTATTGTTGGTATTGGTGAAGTCACACAATTTAGTATTATCTTGAGCCATCGTGACAAGCAAGAAAACTAACGCACAAGCAAACAAAAAGCAAGCGGGCAAAAAGAGGCAAATAGAGAAAGAGAGGGAGGATAGAGAGAGAGAGGGCGAATAAAACGGCAAGGGTGAAGTGGGGGAGAGGAAAACAAGGGAAAAATGGCAAATAATGTAATGCGGGAGATAAGGGTATGTGATGGGTACTTGGTATATTGACTTTTACGTAGACCTCCCCAGCAACGGCGCCAGAAATCCTTCTTGCTACTTCTTGAGCACTGCGTTGGTTTTCCCCGAAGAGGAAGGGATGATGCAACAAAGTAGCATAAGTATTTCCCTCAGTTTTTGAGAACCAAGGTATCAATCCAGTAGGAGGCTACGCGTGAGTCCCTCATACCTGCACAAAACAAATAAATCCTCGCAACCAACGCAAATAGGGGTTGTCAATCCCTATAAGGCCACTTACGAGAGTGAGAACTGATAGATATGATAAGATAATATTTTTGGTATTTTTATGATAAAGATGCAAAGTAAAATAAAGGCAAAGTAAATAGCTGTGACGCCCCCGATTTGACCGTATACTAATCATACATGCAAATGTGTACGATCAAGATCAGGGACTCACGGGAAGATATCACAACACAACTCTACAAATAAAATAAGTCATACAAGCATCATATTACAAGCCAGGGGCCTCGAGGGCTCGAATACAAGAGCTCGATCATAGACGAGTCAGCAGAAGCAACAATATCTGAGTACAGACATGAGTTAAACAAGTTGCCATAAGATGGCTACCACAAACTGGGATACAGATCGAAAGAGGCGCAGGCCTCCTGCCTGGGATCCTCCTAACTACTCCTGGTCATCGTCAGCGGGCAGCACGTAGTAGTAGGCACCTTCGGTGTAGTAGGAGTCGTCGTCGATGGTGGCGTCTGGGTCCTGGGCTCCAACATCTGGTTGCGACAACCAGGTAGAAGGGATAGGGGGAAAAGAGGGAGAAAGAAAACGTGAGTACTCATCCAAAGTACTCGCAAGCAAGGAGCTACACTACATATGCATGGGTAAATGTGTATAGGGCCATATCGGTGGACTGAACTGCTGAAAACCAGAATAAGAGGGGGATAGCTAATCCTATCGAAGACTACGCTTCTGACCACCTCCATCTTGTAGCATGTAGAAGAGAGTAGACTGAAGTCCTCCAAGTAGTATCACATAGCATAAACCTAACCGATGATCCTCCCCTCGTCGCCCTGTGAGAGAGCGATCATCGGTTGTATCTGGCACTTGGAAGGGTGTGTTTTATTAAGTATCCGGTTCTAGTTGTCATAAGGTCAAGGTACAACTCCAAGTCGTCCTGTTACCGAAGATCACGGCTATTCGAATAGATTAACTTCCCTGCAGGGGTGCACCACATAACTCAACACGCTCGATCTCATTTGGCCGGACACATTTTCCTGGGTCATGCCCGGCCTCGGAAGATCAACACGTCGCAGCCCTACCTAGGCACAACAAAGAGGTCAGCACGCCTGTCTAAACCCTATGGCGCAGGGGTCTGGGCCCATCGCCCTTTGCACACCTGCACGTTGCGAACGCGGCCGGAGAGCAGACCTAGCAACCTCCATTACAAAGGAAGTTGTGTTACGCGGTCCAACCCGGCGCGCGCCGCTCAGTCGCTGACGTCACGTAGGCTTCGGCTGATACCACAACGTCGAGTGCCCATAACTGTCCCCACGTAGATGGTTAGTGCGTATAGACCAGTAGCCAGACTCAGATCAAATACCAAGATCTCGTTAAGCGTGTTAAGTATCCGCGAACGCCGACCAGGGCCAGGCCCACCTCTCTCCCTAGGTGGTCTCAACCTGCCCTGTCGCTCCGCCACAAAGTAATAGTCGGGGGGCGTCGGGAACCCTGGCCCACCACTACTTGGATGGAGCCACCTGCCCCTTCAGCCCCCATCTCCGAACAGTATCATAAGTAATGTAACAATATAAGTATATATCATATGCCCGTGATCACCTCCCGAAGTGATCACGGCCCAGTAGTATAGCATGGCAGACGGACAAGAGTGTAGGGCCACTGATGGAACACTAGCATCCTACACTAAGCATTTAGGATTGCAGGTATGGTATCAACAGTTGTAACAACAATGACAGGCTATGCATCAGAATAGGATTAACGGAAAGTAGTAACATGCTACACTACTCTAATGCAAGAAGTAGAGAGAAGAGTAGGCGATTTCTGGTGAACAAAGGGGGGGGCTTGCCTGGTTGCTCAGACAAGGAGGGGTCATCGATGTAGTCGATCACAGGGGTACCGGCATCGGTCTCAGGGTCTACCGGAAAGAAGTAACGGAGGGGAACACAATAAATAACAGAGCAATCAAATGTAACAAAAAGCAAGAAGCGGCAATACGTTGTGCTAGAGGTGACCTAACGTAGGGATAGGTGATACCGGCGAAGGGGGGAAACATCCAGGAAAGTATTCCCGGTGTTTCGCCTTTTCGGACAGATTAACTGGAGGGGGAAAGTTGCGTGTTTGCTATGCTAGGGATGTGTGATGGACGAACGGGCTGCGTATCCGGATTCGTCTCGTCGTTCTGAGCAACTTTCATGTACAAAGTATTTTCATCCGGGCTACGGATTATTTTATATTATCTTTCAAAGTGTTAAACATTTTCTGAAATTATTATTAATTCGAAAATTTGACGTCAGCCTGACGTCATCATGATGTCAGCAGTCAACAAAGCATTGACTGGTCAAACTGATGTGTGGGTCCCGCTGTCATAGTCATAGTTTAATTAACAGGTATTAATTAACTAAACCAGTTAATTAGGTAAATTAAACAGAAGTAATTAAGTTAAGTTATTAATTAAACTAGTTAATTAATTAACATTATTATTATTAATGTTATATATATATTTATTTATTTTAACCGGGGCATGGGCCCCTAATGTCAGTCGCCCAGGGGGCCTTAGCGGGGCGGGCGGAACGGGTGCGGACGTGGGCGCCCGTGTGCGCCCGAGGCCACCAGAGGGGCGCCGGCCACGGCAGCTGGCCGGAGTAGGGCGGCGCGGCGACTGCCGTAGAGGCACGGGTGAGCGGAGCACGAGCCGCACCAGCGCTAGGCGGCAGCGGGTAGAGCGTGCGCGGGACGACCACGGGCGCGTGGCAGGCCGCCTAACGCGCGCCACGGGCACGGCAGTACGACGGTGAGCGCGAGCGCTCGAGGGATAGGGCGCGGGGTGACTGCGGTGAGCAGCGACAACCGGGACCGCGGGGCATGCACGGCGATGACAGGAACAAGGGGGAGATAGGAGGGGTTCTCACCCCCGTTTGAAGGGGATCAGGGTCGGCGAGGCTCGATGGAGACGTCGAGGGAGAGGTGGGGAGGCGACGCCGACGAGGTGGTGACGAGTGGCGATGACATGACGGGTGGCGAAGGCGTCGCGGTCCGGCAACGGCGAGCGGTGAAGCTGGGGCGGCGCCAGGGGGCAGCGGCTTCGGGGTGTCGCCGCGAGGGAGGGCTTCGAGGGAAGAGGGGCGAGGCGACGGCGTGCGGCGGCATGGGGAGGCTCCGGCGAGGGGGGGGCCTGAGCGACGGTGCCGTCGGGGACGCGGCAGGGGAAGGGGGGAACGGCCCGATCCAGATCCACTCGGGGCGGGGTGGGGAGACGAGGTGGATTGAGGGAGGAGTGGGGGGTTACGGGCGACGTGGGTTAGGGTTTGGAGGGGTTATGGGGGCGCCGGTCGGGCTGGCCTGGCTAGCTTAGTGGCCAGCTGGGCCGAGGCCCAGCGGGGGGGGGGGGGGGCTTTTCCTTTCTTTCTTTTTGTTCTGTTTACTTTTCTTCTTTTTATTTTTATTTTTATGTTCTGTTTTATTTTAGATACACATTATTTTTAGTTTAAAAAATGATAACAACTCTTAAATTAATGTTTGAGAACCACCCACCGCCATAAATGTTTTACCCCGAAATAAATTAGTTTAGAATTTTATTAATTGAAAAAGGTATTCACTTAATTGTTTTTGTTGCTGTTTTAATCACTTTAGAGTAATTAATTATTTTATAAAAATGTTATTTCTCCACCAATACTATCCATGATTTATTTGTCACAATAAGAACATTTTAGTTTTGAGTATCGAAAACTTTTATTGCTTGACTTTAATTCGAATTTGAATTTGGATCGGTTCTGCACTAACGCGAGATTAACAACAGTAATCGTGGTGATGTGGCATCATTAACGTGTGATTACTGTAGCCTAATTATCCGGGCGTCACAATTCTCCTCCACTACAAGAAATCTCGTCCCGAGATTTAAGAGGGGAGTAAGGGGGAAAGTTCTGGTTACTAAATTCTAATGAATCTTCTTGGTCTTGGTTGCGCTTCTCGAAGAGGTCGATCCATTACGTTGATGTCTTCATTTCTCTGCTTCAGGTCATCATGATGAAGTCAACATCATTTCCTCGCGTACCCCATCGTACTTACGAAAGAATAAAGGGTGGGTATGTTCTAGGAGAACGGACCTTGCAAGGTTGACTACCTGGTAGCTAACATCGAGGGAAGGTGGCGGAAAGTTACTCTCGAACTAAACTTTAGAAAAATTCGAGAGCAAAGTAAGGAGGTACCATGAGAAGTTTAAGCGGGTAGGCAATCGTTCGATGCCTGAACATGGTGTGAAAGGGGTCCAGAGCAACGAGAATAAGTATTGCATATGATACCAAAGTAGATTACTAGGAAGATGACCCTTGAATTACATATGAAATCAAGCGCGAGGAATAACTTTGGCAACATGGGTGTACAGGAGAGTCAGGTTTCGATCCTGGGAACTGTGGGTTATGGGCCCACCATGTGGTTAAAAGTAGGAAAGGCATTGACATCTTGCACGGTCATGATAGCAAGTCAAGTCAGAGGATAGTATGTCGGTTATGTCGGGAACAACATCGGTACCAAGGGCAAGGGACAAAGAGAACCATTTTCCTGCTCGTTTAACGAGGCGGACCAATAGGAAAAGTTCTCGTCCATCGGCGGTTACCGGAATGTCATCAACAGTAGAAACAGGGTCTTCCAGATAGGTTATACACCAAGGTGCTTACAAAAGCAGTGACTTATTACTGCTTAGATCATATAAACCTCAAGAAGGTTTAAACAAAACAATGGAAAGGAAAATGTGATTATCAGATTAAACAGAACAATGGAAAGGAAAATGTGTTTAAACACATAATTCCAGGGTATATCCTTTCCAAGGATGATATCCATGACATGATAGAAAGTAGAAAACCATTTAAGTAATGGGAGAGGAATTTTCATGGCATTATCCATGCAGCGGTGTTTGGATAATTGAGCAGGAAACATGTAGCATTGGGCTTCAAATGTTCTTGTTGAAAATCAGAGTACCATAGACATGCTTCGGGATAGCATTGATATGGTCATCAGGTAAAGGTTAGACTTTGGAAACACAAAGGATCCATCAGGAATCACTTGTAGAATAAGTCTTACGATTTCCTCATGGAAGAATGGATAACCTTGCTGAAAAGGAATCTATAACAATAGGGCCCCTGGCCAGGTGTGCTAGGCACGACATCACCTTACCGGGTCTTATAAAGACCAGAGTTATGACTCTTGGAAGAAGGTCCCAACCATCATATCTGACCGAGATCCAGATCTGATTGGTGTCAGGATACCTCAGGCTCAGGATGCTTGAGAAGAAAAGGTGCAACACCAACTGACGAGATGACATTGTAAGATTCTCGGGAAATGACTATGGAAGTGAGTTCTGAGGCAAGGGTTCATCGTCACTAAACCAAGGAGAGGATGAGGGGGGTGGCTGGTGGACTCGGTGGCAATCCATCGAGATTTCCACGTTTATGTGAACATGGAGATAACATTTGTCAGATCAAATGGTATAATGTTGTATGCTCGAGCAAAACATACATAATTAAACATTGGTTGAAAGGTACAACCGAAATATAGGTTTAGGTAGCATGATCAATGGTAGAATAGTGACTCGATAACCAATGGTCTAAGAATGAAATGTCGACCACTAACTTTTAAGCAATAGGGTTGCTAGAAGTTTTGAATTTGCACGTCACAATTCATTTGTCGGCATTCCAGTTAGAAACAGCACGGGGACAAGAAAAGAACGGAGATGGCGAGAAGTGTTACTATATCAAGAATTTTTAAGAGGTGGAGCAGCCCTCACAACGTTCTTGACATCAAAGATGGTAATACTCCGCGGTAGAACATAACATAAGTTAGATAGCAAGGAACTCAAGGTTCAACACAAAACAAAAACAAGTTTTGTGTTGGAGGGAATGCAATAATGTTGTCGATGATAACCCAAATCATCGAGGGCAAAGGATGGTATTTCTTATCAAGAATTCGATAGATATCTTGGAAGACCTCAGAATGTTGATGATGATCCTGACACATTTGTCGAGAGGTTTCGAGAAGATGTAATTGATCGGCGATGACATCAAGTCAACGGAATGATGAAGCAAAAAGTTATTGGAATCATGGGTACGACACAAACTCGAAATCAAGCTTGCTGTTCAAGGACAAACGATATGACGAGGAAGATAGATTGTAATATTAGATCACCGCCGAAATTGTGCTCCCGGAAGAAGGACCAGATAGTACAGTTAAAATTAGCACTATCACGATATAGCCGAGCAGGCTAGGAATGACGTGATCGAGTTCAAGCTCGTAAGTAATGAAGGTTACTAAGAGTTGTTGAATCGCAGTGTGGACTCGATTCAGCTGTCGGTGTCCTTGAGGGGTTCTGACAACTCAGAACCCATTGGAAAAATGGAATCGGCGAGAATAGTAGTTGATGAAGAACTCATAAGAAGTTATGTAGTTCCGTGGTATTCTTGAGATACCAGAGTGTAATGCTCGACGGTAGATCAAAGTAAGGGTTGGACAGGTGCAATGATCTGCAGAAGACAAGTACTTCAACTTGTCCGAGAATTGGGATTTAAAAGGAGAACATGACCGGAACTACGGTTGCAAAATGCCAGATCCCAGATATAAGATAAACTTATGCCAAGGAAATATTTATTTGAAGAGAAGCTTTGATGATAAGATCTACATCGTGTCCATGGGCATGAACACAAACTTCAAGGTCGACTCCCACTTCTTCAATGCATAACCTTTCATTTTACTTCTCGCTTTTGATGAAGCTGTAGTGTAGAAATTTTATCTGGCGAAACAACCGAAGAGTATGACTCGTGAAAACTTTCGGGTTCACACGGTTTAGAAAAGGCATAGGTTCAACTCATCAGGATATCTTAGAAACATATACCACAAGCTTCAAGAGTAAATATCACAAGCTCGAAAGTAGAGCATGGTTAGCCAAGCAGAGGGTACAATTTACCAAAGGCACTATGTATCAGGGGAAGAACGCACAAGGTGATTGAATATGAAGGACATTGTCGGATAACAATCCAACAATGGATCGGGCGATCCACAACAGAGCTGATGTGAGTATCGGTACCCACTCAGAGGAAGAAAGAATGTAGAGGCATCAGATTCAAGAATCACCTGATTAGTCTGATGCTTAAATAGAAAGAAATCATGGTTTCCAAAATGAAGGATCAGAATCAGACGCTCTGATCAAGGATGGATAAGTTGAAAACACTTAGTTGGACAATTAATAAAGGTTTGAATTGCCGAGAACCAACTCATGTCCGAAATGACGCCTGAGCCGGAAAGATAATTTTAAAAAGGATAACCTGATGACTGCGTGCGTATGCACACATTGGATCAATAGGCTCAAAATGACTAAGACAAGGGATGTTAATGGGAACTACTAGTCATATGAAATTAACCATAATGCAAGCAGGCAAGAGTTTCAAGAGTAACAGGCTGCAGAGGATTTTCGAAAGATCGAAAAGTATTCCGAAGAATTATGTGAGACACATGAACAATTGAGAAGAACAGATCCTCGATAAATATGAGGAAAAACCCGTAAGGGTTTTCATGCGAAATAAAACTGCAAGACAGTAAACTCAAAGGATTCTCGGGACAACGACTAATATTTCGAGGCATCTTGTAACAACAAGAGCGACAAGGAATGATCAAGAGAATGACAAGTGCATACAGATATCCATAAGGGTTGACGATGGAAGGGGAATTCCAAACGCGATGAACACAAGTTCTCGGGAGAACATCGTAGAATAATTTCAAAATCTTCTGGAGCATTCGGCGATCATCTGTTATAAGGGGCTCTCCGGGAGAAAGCAGTTACGAGAACCTAGAGTCAGATTTAGTAAAACATTTAACCCGAATAGAAGAGAGATCAGAGTCCCAGAGTACAGGTCAAGGAATAAAAGATCCTAATACCACCCAGATGGCGACGTGGGCCCCTAAGGCACACGGCCATGTTAGTAAAAAGTTTTGTAATGTCTAGACTCGACTTCGGCCAAGGAATGTGGAAGGGGGATTCCTACAGGCAGTCGGCTCTGATACCAACTTGTGATGCCCCCGATTTGACCGTACACTAATCATACACGCAAACGTGTACGATCAAGATCAGGGACTCACGGGAAGATATCACAACGCAACTCTACAAATAAAATAAGTCATACAAGCATCATATTACAAGCCAGGGGCCTCGAGGGCTCGAATACAAGAGCTCGATCATAGACGAGTCAGCAGAAGCAACAATATCTGAGTACAGACATGAGTTAAAAAAGTTGCCATAAGATGGCTAGCACAAACTGGGATACAGATCAAAAGAGGCGCAGGCCTCCTGCCTGGGATCCTCCTAACTACTCCTGGTCATCGTCAGCGGGCAGCACGTAGTAGTAGGCACCTCCGGTGTAGTAGGAGTCGTCGTCGACGGTGGCGTCTGGATCTTGGGCTCCAACATCTGGTTGCGACAACCAGGTAGAAGGGATAGGGGGAAAAGAGGGAGAAAGCAACCGTGAGTACTCATCCAAAGTACTCACAAGCAAGGAGCTACACTACATATGCATGGGTATATGTGTATAGGGCCATATCGGTGGACTGAACTGCAGAAAGCCAGAATAAGAGGGGGATAGCTAATCCTATCGAAGACTACGCTTCTGACCACCTCCATCTTGCTGCATGTAGAAGAGAGTAGACTGAAGTCCTCCAAGTAGTATCACATAGCATAACCCTAACCGATGATCCTCCCCTCGTCGCCCTGCGAGAGAGCGATCATCGGTTGTATCTGGCACTTGGAAGGGTGTGTTTTATTAAGTATCCGGTTCTAGTTGTCATAAGGTTAAGGTACAACTCCAAGTCGTCCTGTTACCGAAGATCACGGCTATTCGAATAGATTAACTTCCATGCAGGGGTGCACCACATAACCCAACATGCTTGATCTCATTTGGCCGGACACACTTTCCTGGGTCATGCCCGGCCTCGGAAGATCAACACGTCGCAGCCCTACCTAGGCACAACAAAGAGGTCAGCACGCCGGTCTAAACCCTATGGCGCAGGGGTCTGGGCCCATCGCCCTTTGCACACCTGCACGTTGCGAACGCGGCCGGAGAGCAGACCTAGCAACCTCCATTACAAAGGAAGTTGCGTTACGCGGTCCAACCCGGCGCGCGCCGCTCAGTCGCTGACGTCACGAAGGCTTCGGCTGATACCACGACGTCGAGTGCCCATAACTGTCCCCGCGTAGATGGTTAGTGCGTATAGGCCAGTAGCCAGACTCAGATCAAATACCAAGATCTCGTTAAGCGTGTTAAGTATCCGCGAACGCCGACCAGGGCCAGGCCCACCTCTCTCCCTAGGTGGTCTCAACCTGCCCTGTCGCTCCGCCACAAAGTAATAGTCGGGGGCCGTCGGGAACCCAGGCCCACCACTACCTGGATGGAGCCACCTGCCCCTTCAGCCCCCATCTCCGAACAGTATCATAAGTAATGTAACAGTATAAGTATATATCATATGCCCGTGATCACCTCCCGAAGTGATCACGGCCTAGTAGTATAACATGGCAGACGGACAAGAGTGTAGGGCCACTGATGGAACACTAGCATCCTACACTAAGCATTTAGGATTGCAGGTAAGGTATCAACAGTTGTAACAACAATGACAGGCTATGCATCAGAATAGGATTAACAGAAAGTAGTAACATGCTACACTACTCTAATGCAAGAAGTAGAGAGAAGAGTAGGAGATATCTGGTGATCAAAGGGGGGGGCTTGCCTGGTTGCTCAGACAAGGAGGGGTCGTTGATGTAGTCGATCACAGGGGTACCGGCATCGGTCTCAAGGTCTACCGGAAAGAAGTAACGGAGGGGGAACACAATAAATAACAGAGCAATCAAATGTAAAAAAAAGCAAGAAGCGGCAATACGTTGTGCTAGAGGTGACCTAACGTAGGGATAGGTGATACCGGCGAAGGGGGGAAACATCCGGGAAAGTATTCCCGGTGTTTCGCCTTTTCGGACAGATTAACTGGAGGGGGAAAGTTGCGTGTTTGCTATGCTAGGGATGTGTGGTGGACGAACGGGCTGCGTATCCGGATTCATCTCGTCGTTCTAAGCAACTTTCATGTACAAAGTATTTTCATCCGGGCTACGGATTATTTTATATTATCTTTCAAAGTGTTAAACATTTTCTGAAATTATTATTAATTCGAAAATTTGGAATTATGACGTCAGCCTGACGTCATCATGATGTCAGCAGTCAACAGAGCATTGACTGGTCAAACTGATGTGTGGGTCCCGCTGTCATAGTCATAGTTTAATTAACAGGTATTAATTAACTAAACCAGTTAATTATGTAAATTAAACAGAAGTAATTAAGTTAAGTTATTAATTAAACTAGTTAAATAATTAACATTATTATTATTAATGTTATATATTTATTTATTTTAACAGGGGCATGGGCCCCTAATGTCAGTCGCCCAGGGGGCCTTAGCGGGGCGGGCGGAACGGGTGCGGGCGTGGGCGCCCGTGTGCGCCCGAGGCCACTAGAGGGGCGCCGGCCACGGCAGCTGGCCGGAGTAGGGCGGCGCGGCGACTGCCGTAGAGGCACGGGTGAGCGGAGCGCGAGCCGCACCAGCGCTAGGCGGCAGCGGGTAGAGTGTGCACGGGACGACCACAGGCGCATGGCAGGGCGCCTAACGCGCGCCGCGGGCACGGCAGTATGACGGTGAGCGCGAGCGCTCGAGGGATAGGGCGCGGGGTGACTGCGGTGAGCAGCGACAACCAGGACCGCGGGGCGTGCACGGCGATGATAGTTACAAGGGGGAGATAGGAGGGGTTCTCACCCCCGTTTGTAGGGGATCAGGGTCGGCGAGGCTCGATGGAGCCGTCGAGGGAGAGGTGGGGAGGCGACGCCGACGAGGTGGTGACGAGTGGCGACGACATGATGGGTGGCGAAGGCGTCGCGGTCCGGCAACGGCGAGCGACGAAGCTGGGGCAGCGCCAGGGGGCAGTGGCTTTGGGGTGTCCCCGCGAGGGAGGGCTTCGAGGGAAGAGGGGCGAGGCGACGGCGTGCGGCGGCATCGGGAGGCTCCGGCGAGGGGGGGCCTGAGCGACGGTGCCGTCGGGGACGCGGCGGGGGAAGGGGGGAACGGCCCGATCCAGATCCACTCGGGGCGGGGTGGGGAGACGAGGTAGATCGAGGGAGGAGTGGGGGGTTACGGGCGACGTGGGTTAGGGTTTGGAGGGGTTATGGGGGCGCCGGTCGGGCCGGCCTGGCTAGCTTCGTGGCCAGCTGGGCCGAGGCCCAGCGGGGGGGGGGGGGGGGTTTTCCTTTCTTTCTTTTTGTTCTGTTTACTTTTCTTCTTTTTATTTTTATTTTTCTGTTCTGTTTTATTTTAGATACACATTATTTTTAGTTTAAAAAAATGATAACAACTCTTAAATTAATGTTTGAGAACCACCCACCGCCATAAATGTTTTACCCCGAAATAAATTAGTTTAGAATTTTATTAATTGGAAAAGGTATTCACTTAATTGTTTTTGTTGCTGTTTTAATCACTTTAGAGTAATTAATTATTTTATAAAAATGTTATTTCTCCACCAATACTATCCATGATTTATTTGTCACAATAAGAACATTTTAGTTTTGAGTATCGAAAACTTCTATTGCTTGACTTTAATTCGAATTTGGATCGGTTCTGCACTAACGCGAGATTAACAACAGTAATCATGGTGATGTGGCATCATTAACGTGTGATTACTGTAGCCTAATTATCCGGGCGTCACAATAGCAAAGGAAATAACTAAGTAGTAGGAGATCAATATGATAAACATAGACACGGGGGCCATAGGTTTCACTAGTGGCTTCTCTCGAGAGCATAAGTATTCTATGGTGGGTGAACAAATTACTGTTGAGCAATTGACAGAATTGAGCATAGTTATGAGAATATCTAGGTACGATCATGTATATAGGCATCACGTCCGAGACAAGTAGGCCTACTCCTGCCTGCATCTACTACTATTACTCCACTCATCGACCGCTATCCAGCATGCATCTAGAGTATTAATTTAAAAACAGAGTAACGCCTTAAGCAAGATGACATGGTGTAGAGGGATAGACTCATGCAACAATACAATACGTGCCTTGCTGCCCCTACTGTCACTGGGAAAGGACACCGCAAGATTGAACCCAAAGCTAAGCACTTCTCCCATTGCAAGAAATATCAATATAGTGGGCCAAACCAAACTGATAATTCGAAGAGACTTGCAAAGATAACCAATCATACATAAAAGAATTCAGAGAAGATTCAAATATTATTCATAGATAGACTTGATCATAAACCCACAATTCATCAGTCTCAACAAACACACCGCAAAAAGAAGATTACATCGAATAGTTCTCCACAAGAGAGGGGGAGAATGTTGTATTGAGATCCAAAAAGAGAGATGAAGCCATCTAGCTACTAACCCGTAGGTCTGAGGTAAACTACTCACACTTCATCGGAGAGGCTATGGTGTTGATGTAGAAGCCCTCCGTGATTGATGCCCCCTCCTGCGGAGCTCCGGAACAGGCCCCAAGATGGGATCTCGTGGATACAGAAAGTTACGGCAGTGGAATTAGGGTTTTGGCTCCGTATCTGATCGTTTGGGGGTACGTAGGTATATATAGGAGGAAGTAGTACGTCGGTGGAGCAACAGGGGGCTCATGAGGATGGAGGGCGCGCCTGGGGGGGGGGGTAGGCGCGCCCCCTACCTCGTGGCCTCCTTTTTTCTTTCTTGACGTAGGTTCGAAGTCTCCCAGGTCTTGTTCGTTGAGAAAATCACGTTCCTGAAGGTTTCATTCCATTTGGACTCCGTATGATATTCCTTTTCTTCGAAACCCTAAAAGAGGCAAAAAAACAGCAATTCTGGGCTGGGCCTCCGGTTAATAGGTTAATCCCAAAAATAATATAAAAGTGGATAATAAAGCTCAATAATGTCCAAAATAGTAGATAATATAGCATGGAGCAATCAAAAATTATAGATACGTTCGAGATGTATCAGAGCCTCACGTCGTTGTAGACAAACCCTAGCACGCCATATCCCCTTGCTCGCCCTCCTCTTATCTGTTTAGATGACGCCCGAGCCGTTGTTGCCGCGCCATCATCGTCCTCACGGCCACTGGCCTCCTTGGCGCCTGGGAGGATGTCCAGGAGCTTCAGCATGGATGACTCATTCGTCTGGTTGCTTCAATTCGAGTAGGGGCGTACGGGAAGCTCGCCATCGCCCGTCTTCTTCACAATGGCCGCCGACGTTCGTCGTCAGATGTGCTGCCTCCTGAGCGCGCCCGACCTCCTGACCACGTCCAAGAGCTCCATGGAGAGCCCCTCCTGCAATTCCCCTACTTCCCCCTTTGATCCATAGCCGTAGCTGCCGCCTTGTGCTCATCCATGGCTGCACCCGTACTGTACGCGCCCTGCTTTCTGTTAGTGTCGTGCACACCGCACCGTGCCCGCGTCCAGCGTCCCCCTAGCCGCACCTTGTGAGTGTGCCCGCGACCACCTACGTTGCGCCGCGTGCTGCCTTGGGCACACTCCCGCCCGCACCGCCTTTGGTTGCGTCCAAGCGCCCCACGCAGCCGCCCGCTGCTCTGCTATCGCTGCTGCTTTTGCTTCCTCCTGCTCTTGCCATCGCCAGTGCTCTTGCACTGCTGCTGCTCTTGCTTGCTGCGCCGCAGCTTCTTTGCTAGTGCTGCCTGCTGCCCCTAGCTACTACTGCTGCTAATGGCCATGGCAAAGGCCATGGCCGTGCGTGTTTGTGTGTTGTGTATGTGCGAGTGTGTGATGTGTGTGTGCGTACGTGTGTGTTAGGGCCGGCCCTCTTCGTGTTAGGTTAGGTTAATAGGATTAGTTAATTTAGTAGTTTATGTACATATGACATGAGGCCCCAACTGTAAATTAGAATGATAAATTAAATAAAAAGTGCCTAAGTCTATGACAGCCGGGACCCACTTTTACTATTGACCTTTTGACCAGTCAAATGTTGATTGGGTCAACTCTGCTGACTGGACCCTCCCTGGCCCACTGTCAGCCATAGGTGGGTACACTTTTGGGTTCCTATAGCTTTCACTGTTTAATTTTCAAATTAATTTAATTCCTGAAATTTAGAAAAATCTTTTAAACTTTGGAAAATCATAGGAAATAAACCGTAACTCGGATCGAAATAATTTATATATGAAAAATGATCAGAAAGATATGAAGATTCTGATTACGCCACCCACATATCTGTCACATACCCCCATTAAATAGAACATGGATCCGTCCCCTCTGATTCATCTGTCCGAAAAATGCCGAACACCGGGAATACTTTTCGGGATGTTTCCCCCCTTCGCCGGTATCGCCTACCTCTAGCACCACGCAATGCCATGTTACACTTTGTGATGCTTTGATTGCTCTGTTATTTATTGTGTTCCCGCTTCGTTAATTCTTTCCGGTAGACCCCGAGATTGCCGGCAACCCCCGGTTCGACTACGAAGTTGACGACCCCTCCTTGCCAGAGCAACCAGGCAAGCCCCCCTTGATCACCACATATCGCCTATTCCTTCTCTCTACTGCTTGCATTAGAGTAGTGTAGCATGTTACTGCTTTCTGTTCATCCTATTCCGATGCATAGTGTAACATCCCAAATTTTCAATTTGGAATGTTATACATAGGTCATTTTTGCATAGCGTATTTTATTGCATTTTCGTTCCGCAATCCTCAAAATCCTAAGCAACCCAGGGACCCTCGTAGAGAGTTGGGGATTCCCCGGTTTTCATATTTGATTTTTATCAAATACTGAAACGAGGATTTTTGGTTTTAATTATTTTCTCTCCGAAAAGTGTTTCATATTAAAATATATGAGAGGAGATAATATGACTTCTCCAAAATAACTGAAATATTGGAGGAAAAATATTAAAATCACTTATTCGATTTTATTTGGATTTTGTTTGCATTAGAAAAATTGCACGTTTTAAAAAATTGCATTTTAGGGCCAAGAAAATGTTCATCTCGTCCTAAATATTTTATTTAGACGGTGAAAATTTGTTTTGGCATTTTTAGATTTTTACTTTATTTTCTAGGATTTATTTTCTATTCGGCGGAATTATTAAAAAAACTTCCAGCCGACTGGGCCGAAACCCAGCCGGGCCGGCCCATCTCCCGCCGCCGCAGCCTCCCGCCCGGAAACCGCGCCGCCGCCGCCGACTCGGAGGAGTCCGAGCCGGACTCCACCGCCGCCTCGGCCCTTCCTCCAAGCCAAGCCCCCCCCCCTTTATATACCCCCCGAGCCCGCCACCACCACCCCGCACCGCCGTAGCAGCCCGCGCCACCCGCAGGCCCATCCCGTCAGCCACCGCCCGCGGCGCTGCTACCCTTGCCGCTGAGTCGCCCCACTGCCCCGCGAAGCCGCCGCCCCGCAAGCCCCGCCTCGCCGGAGTTGCCTCGCCGGAGAGGTAACGCGCCGATCCGCCGCCACCAGTTTTTTTTAAGAAACTGATTCGTTTTTTTAGAAAACCCTAGTTCGTTTTTTAGATCGGTTCGCCGGTTTTTCCCAGTTCCTCTATTTAGCGGACGTTCGTCCGTACGTTCGTTTCAACGAATGGTTTTTGCTCGTTAGTTACAGATAACGAACGCTCGTTCCTTAGTCTGTTCGTTAATTTTCTTTTTATCGGATTTTTCCGCGATTATTCTCGATCACGATTTCTGATCCGATTTTCGTTTCGGTTTATCTTTTCGCTCATTAGTCGGAATCAGGCGATTCAAGCGCCTAGATCTTCGTCTCGAGACCCTATTTCCGCTCAACCAACTTGAACAAGATTTTGGTACTGTAAAATTTGACCTTAGTTTAGATTAGTAAATGGATCTTGTTTCTTTCTCCGTTTGAGTTTCGTTGCTCCGTTTGGTTTGATTCTTTCTGCAAACCGGAGTTGAACTTTCTGGTCAATCTATCTTATTTGAGTTTTGCCCATGTTTCTTTGTTTATTGCTTATGTATGCTATTGTTTGTTTGCGATAGAATTCCCGGAGTGCGAAGCGTGTTATTTGGAGTCTCTAGGTTACGCAGATCATCAGCAAGGCAAGTAACACATTGATCATACTCTTTCCATACCCAGTTTTTATGCATTAGTTCCAATCCTCAAACATTGCATGATTAGGATGTCATTAACTTGTGGGTTGGGAAGTAGTTGATGAGGTAGAACCTATTGCCCTGTTATATTCAAACCCCTGGGAGTTACTTCTACGCGCTACTTATATTGCTATGCTATGCTTGTAGACGTGGTTTGAGTGAGTGAAATCCATGACAGATGTGAGATTGTTAATTAATGGTTCAACTTAAGGTGGCAACTTAAATACACATCTAGGTGGATTGAGGCACCTGGAGTACCCATTGTTGCCTGTATTTTTTTGGAAATCCCGGAGCACCCATGTGATCTTCCTATGGACCGCCACCCAGGCTCAAAGGGAACTGAGATTATTCATAGTAGAAACTTCTGTGTGTAGCCACAAGCTATTATGGGATCTAGCATAGTTGAGTAAGTTACGTGAAGCTCTTGAAGAGGCAGATCAGCAGGTAGGGGATGTAGGTTTGGAATGGTCTGTCCGGAGTAGAGAGTTAATGTTTCTGAAAGACTGTGTCTCGGTCATCCGTTTCTCAAACACCATGTAGTGCGAGAAATCCAACGGAGGCGATCGAGTCTTGTGGGGAAAAGTGCGCAAACCTCTGTAGAGTGTACAGACTAATCATGGTTAGTCGTGTCCCCGGTTATGGACATCTTGAGTATCTAGTACTTGGAGTATCTTAAATATCTCATCACTCTTAATTAATATTTTTGGGTTGTTAATCACTTTAACTGGGATTGAGTTGGAGGAACCTTCTCAATGATGTTTCAACTACCATGATAGTTAAATTAAAAAACTATTCCTTTGTTGTAGGAAAAAATTGGCTTTTCTCAAAAACTACAACCATAGAGATTTCCACCAGCCATATATGCATGTAGTGATAGCATTATTCTATTCTTGCTCTACTGTGTTATATTGCCTGCATATTCCATGTGCTGACCCGTTTTCGGGCTGCAACATATTATGTTGCAGACTTTTCAGACCGAGGAGTGAGGTTCGTTAGGTTGTTGCCGTGCAGCTCAGCTATGCCGTTGGAGTTGATGGACTCACTTTATCTTCCAAGCCTTCCGCTGTTATCGTATTAGATGGCCTTAAGCCATATTTATTGTAATAAGTTCTCTTTGGAGACACTCGATGTAATAAGTGTGTGATTGCTACTCTGTTATAAATCCTCGAATATTGTGTCTGTTAGCATTACCAATCCAGGGATGACACTGAAGCACAGAGACTTGACCGTTTGAGGTCGGGTCGCTACAAAGATGGTATCAGAGCACACGCTGAGTGTAGGACACGACCACTGAGATAAAACCATAGGTCACTCTTCTCTACTCATTTATGACTCCTCTCCATTTTCTACTCTTTAGGATGGCGGAGATAAAGAACAAGTTTGCACAACCGGAGGAAGAATCACCTTTTGGACGACACTTGAAGGAAGTCACTACGTATTTGAACATTGGAATACCAAGCTTCACCGGGACCTACAACGCCACTTTCCCAGAAGAGGAGCGATGGATGATTCAAGTTCAAGTTCTAGGAAGGACCTTGACGCCAGTCACTAAACCTATAGAATTTTCCTTCAACGCACCAACCTGGAGTTTAGGAAAGAGTATGGCAGCTCACATCACCATGGGACGCATTGGAGAAGTATATCACAAGGATCTTAAGGACACTATCTACCAGATATGTGGGCGCCGAGACGAGCAATGGGCGATGATCATCACCAGGAAGGATAGATCAATTGCAACTTTCATCCAGGAACTAAACCAACACATTTGACGCCAGGAGAATCAGATGTGCGCAGACATGATAGATTTGAAGAAGGCAAAGACAAAGACCATCGAGATGGAAGAAGAACTTAAGTCTACACGCGATGGATATGAGGAGGAAATTGCAACATTACTGGAGAAGAATGACAACTTGATTAAGAAGATCGGAATATTCATGGGAGACCCCACACCAGTAGAAGAAGATGAAGAACCCAAGGTGATTCGTCCAGAGGACTACATCATCATCGATGACACCGACTCCGACCCTAGTGATGATGACTTTGAAGATGAAGCTGGAGTAGATATCATGGAGTCTTCAACCGATCAAAATTTCTAGATGACCACCCAATGATTAGTAGTATTCCCCCATGTATTCAGCAGTAGTTGAGCACTTTTGCGATAGTTCTAGACCGCTTGTATGCCCTTGCTTGATTGATTGAGTGAATTGATTGTGTTCTCTCATGTGCATATGGGTAGTGCTTTCTCATCAGACCTCATTATATTCTAATCTCTTCCATCTAAACCCATCATATGCCTCCGAGACGTGACCCCGGATTTTCCTTCCCACCGGAGCTCACTCAGTTGATCCAGCAGTAGAACACCTTGATGCAATTGCCAGTTCAGAACCAGGGTAACAACAACAACAACAACAACCCGCCACCAGTGGACAGCCTAGCCCGTTTTCTAAGATTATAGCCGCTGGTGTTTTCCAGTAGCATCGAGCCTATAGTTGCTGATGATTGGCTACGCCGTATTGGAAGGGAGTTGAGCACCGCAGGTTGCACGGATGCTGAGAAGGTGCGCTTTGCCGCACATCAATTGGATGGACCAGCAGCCTCATGGTGGGAGAATTACACGACCACTTTCCCCATAGCCAACGTCACTTGGGACCAATTTCAGCAAGCTTTCCGTACAGCCCATGTCTCAACTGGAGCCATGAATCTGAAGAAGCATGAGTTTCGCAACTTACGCCAGGGGAACCATACTGTGGCTCAGTACGTGGATGAGTTTAGCAAGCTATCTCGCTATGCCCCTGACGATGTGGCCACAGATGCCGCAAAGCAGGAGAAATTTATGGAAGGGCTGAGTCATGAGATGAGTATGCAGTTGATGGTAGCAACCTTCAACAGCTACCAGGAGTTGGAGGATAAGGCTCTTATGATTGAAGGGAAGCAGCAGCAGATTGAGAGCCATAAGAGGAAGTATGGACAAGGGAGGTATAACTCAGGAGCTCAGCAGAAGCCTCGCCTAACCCCGAACTCGGGAGGACTTGTTCATAACCATGGAGGTCATAACCACACCGGAGGAGGATCGAATAACCACAATGGTACTAAGAATGGGAATGGGAACGGAGCCAATAACAATCAGAACCGCCCCAATCCAGCCACACCCGCCGAAAGAGATCTAAGTCACGTTACTTGCTTCAAGTGTGGGAAGACTGGACATTATGCCATGGAGTGCCCTGAAGGAAAGAATGGAAACGGAAATGGGAGAGCTGGGAAGAAGCCCAATCCATTCAACAAAGGACAAGTGAACCACGTTAATGTGGAGGAGCTTGAAGAGTAGCCGGACGCGGTAATAGGTAAGTTTTTGGTTAAGTCATTTGCCGCTCTTGTTCTATTTGACACTGGTGCATCGCATTCATACATATCAAGGGGATTCATGGATAAGTTTAAACTACCAACCCAAACCCTTAGGACCCCTCTCTTAGTGAGTTCACCTGCAGCAGAGTATATGGCTAGTCGATGGTGCGACCAGATACCCCTAACCATTGGCACCCATGTTTTTCCATCCGACCTAATTATCTTGGAGTCACAAGGATTGAATGTGATATTAGGCATGGACTGGATGTCAAAGTATGGAGGAAGAATTGACTGTGATAGTAAGTCGATTTATCTCACCACCCCGGAGGGAAAAAGGATTAAGTATGTATCTAGGCATGTGCCTAGGAGGAGCCAAGTGAATACCCTCACGGGAGTTGTTCAGGAGGAAGTGCCTGTAGTGAAGGATTACTCGGATGTTTTTCCAGAGGAGTTACCAGGCATGCCACCGGATCGAGACATCGAGTTTTTGATAGAGCTATTGCTAGGGACAGGGCCAATATCCAAGAGATCCTATCGGATGCACGCTAATGATCTGGAGGAAATTAAGAAACAGATCAAGGAATTATTGGAGAAAGGATACATTCGAAGGAGTTCATCACCTTGGGGAGCCCAGTGCTTTTGGTTGAGAAGAAGGATAAATCGCTAAGGATGGTTGTTGATTATCGGGCCTTGAATGAATTGACGATCAGGAACAAGTACCCACTGCCGATGATCAATGGTCTGTTTGATCAGCTGCAAGGAGCTAAAGTTTTTTGCGAAGATCGATCTGCGATTGGGATACCATCAGTTGAAGATTCGAGAGAAGGATATAGCAAAGACAGCGTTCACCACGCAGTACGGATTATACGAGTATTTGGTCATGTCGTTTGGACTGACTAACGCCCCTGCCTATTTCATGAGCATGATGAACAAGGAATTCATGGAATATTTGGACAAGTTTGTTGTGGTGTTTATTGATGATATTATGGTATACTCGAAAACTGAAGAGGGGCACAAGGAGCATTTGCGTTTAGTTCTCGAGAAACTCAGGGAACATCAGTTGTATGCCAATTTCAGCAAATGCGAGTTTTGGTTGAAGGAAGTCGTATTCCTTGGACATGTTATATCAGGAGAAGGTATAATAGTAGATCCTACCAAGGTCCAGTCAGTCACTGAATGGTTAGCACCCACTTCAGTTAGCGAGATCCGCAGTTTTCTTGGACTCGCAGGATACTATCGGAGATTCATTGAGAATTTTTCCAAGATTGCGAAACCAATGACTGAGTTATTGAAGAAGGATACCAAGTTTAAATGGACGGAAGATTGCGAGGCAAGTTTCCAGGAGTTGAAGAAACATTTGACTACAGCCCCAGTGCTGACACTGCCAGATATACATAAGGATTTCCAAGTGTATTGCGACGCCTCTCGCTTGGGACTTGGATGTGTGCTTATGCAGGACGGAAGAGTTGTTTCGTATGACTCGCGACAACTAAAACCTCACGAGTTGAATTATGCCACGCATGATTTGGAGTTATCAGCCATAGTGCATGCATTGAAGACTTGGAGACATTACCTTATTGGAAACCGTTGTGATGTGTACACGGATCATAAGAGTTTGAAGTACATCTTCACACAGAAGGAGCTGAACCTTAGGCAGAGGAGATGGTTGGAGCTTATAAAGGATTATGACATGAAGTTGCACTATCATCCAGGAAAGGCCAATGTCGTAGCAGACGCCTTGAGCCAGAAGAGTTATGCTAATATCCTTGCGAGTAAGGGAGTGCCAGAGGAGTTAGCAGAGGATAGTATGGAACTGCGATTAGAGATTGTTCCTAGAGGTTTTGTTGCAACAATGGAGGTTCAGTCTACATTGTTAGGAAAGATCCGAGAAGCTCAGAAGGATGACAAAGAGATTGCTGAGATAAAAGAGAGATTGAGCAAAGGAAAGGCCAAAGGTTTCCGTGAGGATGAGCATGATACCTTATGGTTTGAGGACCGGATATACATGCCCAATAACAAAGATATCAGGAAGTTAATACTGTAGGAGGCCCATGACTCACCATACTCGATACACCCCGGAAACACCAAGATGTATTTGGATTTAAAGGAACGTTTCTGGTGGACGGGTATGAAGAAGGATATTGCCGAGTCTGTAGCCGTATGTGATGTATGTCAGAGAGTGAAGGCAGAGCATCAAAAGCCGGCAGGATTGTTACAGCCTATGCCGATACCTGAATGGAAGTGGGATAAACTTGGCATGGACTTTATCACCGGATTGCCCAGGACCAAATCAGGATATGATTCCATATGGGTACTAGTTGATCGCTTGACCAAAGTGGATCACTTTATCCTAGTGAAAACCACTTATACAAGTGCGAAGTTGGCCAAGATATATAAGTCCAGGATCGTATGTGTGCATGGAGTTCCAAGGACCATCGTATCAGATAGAGGAACATAGTTTACCTCAAAGTTTTGGCATCAGTTACACCAGACTTTGGGAACAAGACTGGAGTTCAGTACAGCGTTTCACCCGCAGACGGATGGACAGACAGAGAGAGTTAATCAGATTCTGGAGGACATGTTGAGAGCCTGTGCGCTAGATTATGGATCTAGTTGGGATGACAATTTGCCTTACGCAGAGTTCTCATACAACAATAGCTACCAAGCCAGTTTGAAGATGGCACCGTTCAAAGCCCTGTACGGACGAAGGTGCAGAACGCCGTTAATGTGTGATGAAGTAGGAGACCGACAATTGTTCGGACCGGACTTGATCAAGGAGTCTGAAGAGAAAGTTAAGCTGATCCGTGATAGACTGAAGATTGCTCAGTCTAGACAGAAGAGTTATGCAGACTCGAAACGCAAGGAGGTAACCTGTGAAATTGGAGATAGAGCATATGTGCGAGTATCACCCTTGCGAGGAGCGGAACGTTTTGGAGTTAAAGGAAAGTTAGCCCCGAGATTTGTAGGACCGTATCGTGTTTTGGAACGGATGGGAGAAGTTACCTACAAGTTGGAGTTACCTGAAGGACTGTCAGGAGTTCATGACGTGTTCCACGTTTAACAGTTGAAGAAGTGTCATGCTGAGATGGCCGATATACCATTAAGAGATACAATACCCTTGGAGGCGATTCAGTTGGACAGTGATTTGACTTATGAGGAAAAGCCAGTTAAGATTTTTGAGTTTGCCAGCCGAGTCACCCGCAGCAAGGTTATCAAGTTTTGTAAAGTTCAATGGAGCCACCACATCAAGGATGAAGCCACCTGGGAACGAGAGGATGATCTGCTCAAAGACCACCCACACCTATTTTCTAGCCAACCCGAATCTCGAGGGCGAGATTCATCTTAAGGGGGGTAGGTTTGTAACATCCCAAATTTTCAATTTGGAATGTTATCCATAGGTCATTCTTACATATCATATTTTATTGCATTTTCGTTCCGCAATCCTCGAAATCCTAAGCAACTCAGGTACCCTCGGAGAGAGTTGGGGTTTCCCGGTTTTCATATTTGATTTTTATCAAACAATGAAACGAGGATTTTTGATTTTAATTATTTTCTCTTTGAAAAGTATTTCATATTAAAATATATGAGAGGTGATAATATGACTTCTCCAAAATAACTGAAATATTGGAGGAAAATTATTAAAATCATTTATTCGATTTTATTTGGATTTTATTTGCATTAGAAAAATTGCACGTTTTCAAAAATTGCATTTTAGGGCCAAGAAAATGTTCATCTCGTCCTAAATATTTTATTTAGACGGTGAAAATTTGTTTTGGAATTTTTAGATTTTTATTTTATTTTCTAGGATTTACTTTCTGTTCAGCGGAATTATTAAAAAAAACTTCCAGCCGACTGGGCCGAAACCCAGCCAGGCCGGCCCATCTCCCGTCGCCGCCGTCTCCCGCGCGGAAACCGCGCCGCCGCCGACTCGGAGGAGTACAAGACGGACTCCCCCGCCGCCGCCGCCTTGGCCCCTCCTCCAAGCCGAGCCACCCCCCCTTTATATACTCCCCCCGAGCCCGCCACCACCACCCCGTGCCGCCGCAACCGCCCGCGCCGCCGCCAGCCGCCGCCCCGCGCCGCTGCTGCCTGCGCCGCCGAGTCGCCCCGCCACCTCGCAAGCCCCGCCTCACCGGAGAGGTAACGCGCCTATCCGCCGCCACCGGTTTTTTTTAAGAAACTGATTCGTTTTTTTTAGAAAACCCTAGTTCGTTTTTTAGATTGGTTCGCTTGTTTTTCCCGGTTCCTCTATTTAGCGGACATTCGTCTGTACGTTCGTTTCAACGAATAGTTTTTGCTCGTTAGTTAAGATAACGAACGCTCGTTCCTTAGTCTGTTCGTCAATTTTCTTTTTATCGGATTTTTCCGCGATTATTCTCGATCGCGATTTCTGATCCGATTTTCGTTTCGGTTTATCTTTTCGCTCCTTAGTCGGAATCAGGCGATTCAAGTGCCTAGATCTTCGTCTCGAGACCCTATTTCCGCTCAACCAACTTGAACAAGATTTTGGTACTGTAAAATTTGACCTTAGTTTAGATTAGTAAACGGATCTTTTTTCTTTCGCCGTTTGAGTTTCGTTGCTCCGTTTGGTTTGATTCTTTCTGCAAACCGGAGTTGAACTTTCTGGTCAATCTCTCTTATTTGAGTTTTGCCCATGTTTCTTTGTTTATTGATTATGTATGCTATTGTTTGTTTGTGATAGAATTCCCGGAGTGCGAAGCGTGTTATTTGGAGTCTCTAGGTTACGCGGATCGTCAGCAAGGCAAGTAACACATTGATCATACTCTTTCCATACCCATTTTTTATGCACTAGTTACAATCCTCAAACATTGCATGATTAGGATGTCATTAACTTATGGGTTGGGAACTAGTTGATGAGGTAGAACCTATTGCCCTGTTATATTCAAACCCCTGGGAGTTACTTCTATGCGCTACTTATATTGCTATGCTATGCTTGTAGACGTGGTTTGGGTGAGTGAAATCCATGACAGATGTGAGATTGTTAATTAATGGTTCAACTTAAGGTGGCAACTTAAATACACATCTGGGTGGATTGAGGCACCTGGAGTACCCATTGTTGCCTGTATTTTTTTGGAAATCCCGGAGCACCCATGTGATCTTCCTATGGACCGCCACCCAGGCTCAAAGGGAACTGAGATTATTGATGGTAGAAACTTCTGTGTGCAGCCACAAGCTATTATGGGCTCTAGCATAGTTGAGTAAGTTACGTGAAGCTCTTGAAGAGGTAGATCAGCAGGTAGGGGATGTAGGTTTGGAATGATCTGTCCGGAGTAGAGAGTTAATGTTTCTGAAAGACTGTGTCTCGGTCATCCGTTTCTCAAACACCATGTACACTACTAGGAAAAGGGCTATAGATGATATGGCCACTAATGGCGCACCAGACATGTGGTGCACCACTACTATATAGTAATGGCGCACCATGAGTTGGTGCGCCATTAGTGTGGTAGACACTAATGGCGCACCAGACACACGGTGCACCATTAGTAATTTTTTTATTTTTCCATAAGTACTAATGGCGCTCCAGGGAAGAGTGTGCCATTACTAGTTTAACTAGTAATGGCGCTCCAGGGAAGAGTGTGCCATTACTAGTTTAACTAGTAATGGCGCACCAGGGAAGAGTGTGCCATTACTAGTTTAACTAGTAATGGCGCACCACCAATGCAGTGCGCCACTACTATTTTTTTATTTTTTATTTTTTTGCAAAACTACTAATGGCGCAACTCAAGCTGGTGCGCCATTAGTAACCAGGGTTACTAATGGTGCATTTGAGGGTGGTGCACCATTAGTAACCTGGGACCAGTTAGATATTTTGGACAGCCACACCTACACAATCACTTTCCCCACTTCATTCTCTCCACCTCCTCCTCCAAGCTTGTGTCGGCTGCCTCCTCCTCCTCACCTCATTTGTACCATAGATTCATCAAAATTAAGTGGTTAAATTACCTTTTTTGATAGGTAAGTAAGGGGAAAGCTGTCTTTATGTTGTAGATCTACTTTTTTTTCTCCCTAGCTCGCTCCAACAATGTGCACATGCACTTTTTAGGGCCTTGCTAGATCTATGTATGTTTGTGGTGTTGCATATATGTTTGTGTTTGCAGGTACCGGTATTTGAAATGCGATAGTTGCCAATATTTTGCCGGAATGTTGATTCATTTCCATTTCGGCGAGAATTTTGGCACTATGCATTCTTTTTGGTCCTATTTTTAGGGAAAGTCATGCCAAAAATTTTCTTGGTTGTAAAGTATCGTTTTGCTCTACCCCGCAGGCGACCATGGTCTGCACGATGACCGAAGGCATCGTGAATAGGTTTTTGAGCTCCGCGAAGGCCAAGATGCTTCAAAAGAACGAGACGGAGATAAGATGTCCGTGTCGAAGATGCAAGCTGAAGAGCCTTATTGTGGATCCGGATTCCGGGCAGGTGCGGGACCACCTGCTCTTGCATGGTTTCATGGATGGCTATCGTGGCAAGGTGATGAAGATGACTATGAAGTCATCCATGGGGGCCGGGAAAGAAATGAGGAAGGGTAGCAAGACAACCACCGCGGCGAGGGCGAGCGAGAAGATGAAGAATCTCCAGGACATGATCACGACGGTGATGCTATACACAGTCATCATGTAGAAGATGCCGGACATGATGATGAGGAAGATCAAGACGAAGGGCATGATCATGAAGATGAAGATGCCAGACCAGACGACGATGGAGGCTGGGTGCAGGACCCTCATATTCAAGAGCTGCTTCTCAAGCAGACGGATAACGCAAGAGCTGCCGCCCGAGAGAAAGCCAAGCTGGATCAACTAGAGATAGACGTGGCTACTCCATTGTATGAAGGATGCAGGCCCGAGGATACCCGCCTGAAAGTAACGCTCATGGCTTTGGAGATGAAGGTAAAACACAAAATGACTGACGCATGCTTCGACGAGAACATGTCATTCTGGCACGAACGTCTTCCCAAGGGGAATAAGTGCCCGACCAGTTTCGAGAAGGCGAAGAAAATCGCGTGTCCTCTGGATTTACCGCACATGAAATACCATGTGTGCATGAACAATTGTATCATTTATCGGGACGAGCACGCGGAGTCTACCATATGTCCGGTGTGCGGCGTCACTCGATACAAGAAGAGGAAGAAAGCTCCTCAAAAAGTGGTGTGGTACTTTCCGATCACTCCTCTTCTGCAGCGGTATTTTGCGGACCCTAAGGTAGCAAAGCTCCTGCGTTGGCATGCGGATAGGGAGGAGAAGAAGCGAGAAGATGACGAAAATGATCCGGAGATAAATAAAAAAGACAAGATGCTGAGTCACCCTAAGGATGCGAGCCAGTGGAAAGCGTTGAACTTCGAAGACCCAGAATTTGGGAACGATCCAAGGAACATCGTGCTGGGCATGAGCACCGATGGAGTCAATCCGTTTGGTAGCCAGAGAAGCACACATAGCACCTGGCCTGTGTTTGTGTGGATGTACAACCTTCCCCCCTAGTTGTGCATGAAGAGGACGTACATTCACATGAGTATGCTAATTGAAGGGTCGAAACAACCAGGGAACGGCATCAATCTGTATCTTGGGCTGCTGAAAGAGAAGCTAGACACGCTGTGGAAAATGCCAGCCAATACGTGGGACGCCGCAGAGAAAGAATATTTCCCTATGAGAGCCGCACTACTCACGACGGTGCACGACTATCTCGGTTACGGATATCTCGCGGGGCAGGTGGTCCACAAATTTTCTGGATGCGTCAAGTGCATGGATGACACAACGTATTGCCAGCTAGATAGAGATCCTAGGTCTTCGAAAACCGTGTTCATGGGACATCGAAGGTGGCTTCGCGACGATGACCCGTGGAGAAAACGCAAGTATCTGTTCGATGGTGAAACCGAACGCCGAAGACGCCCGCGTACGAGGAGCGGCGAGGAAATAGACGAGATATTGAAAAATTGGAAAGATTTCCCACTGCCGGGAAAGAAGCAAAAGGCGCCAGAGCCGCTGCTGAAGGTAGGGAAAACGAGGTCTGTTTTCTAGGACTTGCCGTACTAGAAGATCCACCGTGTGCCTCACAGCCTTGATGTCATGCATATCACGAAGAACGTGTGCGAGAGTCTGCTTGGTACCCTGCTCAACATGCCAGAGAGGATAAAAGATGGGCCGAAAGCAAGGGCAGACTCGAAATCAATGGGCATCAGGGAGGAGCTTCACGCTAATGATGATGATGATGATGATGATGAGGCGAAGCAGGACACAAAGAGTCATCGCAAAGGCAAAAAGGCCAAGAAGACCGAAAATGACTACCCTCCCGCGTGCTTCACTCTAAGTCAGGAGGAGATCGAGCAGTTTTTCACCTGCCTCATATGAGTAAAACTTCCTTACGGTTACGCGGGGAAGATAAGCAGATACCTAGACCCAGCGAAGTCAAAGATCAGTGGGATGAAGTCTCACGACTGTCACGTGCTGATGACGCAGATACTTCTAGTTGCAATCTTTGGGATCATGGACGCGCACGTCCGTGAAACGCTATTTGGCCTATGCCACTTTTTCGACGTCATCTCTCGGAAGTCGGTTGGCGTGAGGCAACTCAGAAGGCTACAGGAAGAGATCGTGGTGATACTATGCGAGCTTGAGATGTACTTCCCGCCCGCATTCTTTGACGTTATGGTGCATCTACTGGTCCATATCGTGGTGGATATCATCCAACTCGGGTCGACGTTCCTACACAGCATGATGTCGTTCGAAAGGATGAATGGTGTCATCAAAGGATACGTTCGCAACATGTCATGTCCAGAGGGAAGCATAGCCAGGGGCTTTCTGACCGAAGAGTGCATCTCCTAATGCACGAATTATCTAGGCATCGAGAACCCCGTTGATCTGCCCGTCAACAGGCACCTCGGTAGGCTCGCTGGATGGGGTCACCATGAGGGTCGCCGCGAAATGCATGTCGACTTCGAGGGTCAACTCGCCGACTTTGAAAGAGCAGACCTAGTCGCGCTACAACACATAGACGTGGTCGATCCTTGGGTGGTAGAGCACAAAACCTTTATTGAGAAGACATACATTGACCAAGGCCAACAGAGGACGGACGGAGATATAATCAAAGAGCACAACTCATGTTTCACGCGTTGGTTCAAGAAGAAGCTTCTGTCGTACCCTTTACATGAGGATTCTTCCGCGGAAGAACAACTCATATTCGCCTTGTCCCAGGGCGCCAAGCACAACCTGATGACCTATGAGGCGTACGATATCAACGGCTACACATTCTACACCAAGGACAAGGACATGAAGAGCGATGGTTATCAGAACTCCAGGGTAACGATGTAATCCTACACCAGTAATGACAAGGACAGATACTACGGAAAGATCAAGGAGATCTGGGAGCTGAGCTATGCTGGAGAGAAGGTCCCGATGTTCCGTCTTAGATGGGCCAAGAGCGTCCTAAAAGAAGACTGGTATTTCACCACCATGGTTATTCCCGAAGCCAAATCCAAGACCGCGGGCACAAAAGTCACCGCGAAAAATGAACCATGGGTACTGGCTTCCCAAGTGGACCAATACTTCTTCATTACCGACCCGTCAAAGCCCAGTCGTGTTGTCGTGATGAGCAAGACTTCGACAAGTATGGCGACCCGAAGATTGAACATGACGACGACGATGAAGTAGCAGCATACACCACAAGAAGAAGCAGGACCACCCTACCTAAAGGACCTCCATTCCATAGAAGAACTCCATTTGCGAAAAAGAAGGGCAAGAAGATTGTGAACAGATAGCTAGCTAAGATCGATTGTATTTAAATCGTAGTCTTTATTTCTTGATTGTATTTCATGGGCACTTTTTATATCATGAATATTCTTAAATTTCATGGGCACTTTTTGAATTCATGAATTTTTTTTCAAATTTGATGATATTTTTTCATATTCAATATGAAAAAATATTGAATATTCATGAGGACACTCGATCTCGATCCCCCTCCATCTCGATCGCTATCCCCCTCCATCTCGATCTCGATCCCCCCCGCACCCTCCCCCGCTAGCTCCACCGCCGCCGACGACCCACCGCACCCTCCCCCGCTCCACCGCCGCCGACGAGCACCCCCCGCACCCTCCCCCGCTCCACCGCCGCCACCGACGCACCGCACCCTCCCCCGCTCCACCGCTGCCGCCGACCCCCCGCACCCTCCCCGACCTACTCCACCGCCGCCGAGCACCACCCCCGAGCACCCCTATTTGATGATATTTTCAAATAACAAATTTGATGATATTTTTCTAAAAATTATTATTGTTTTTATAAAAAATTATTACTGTTTCATATTCGTTTTCTAAAAAATAAAAAAAAACATACTAATGGTGCACCGGTCGGGTGGTGCACCATTGCTATCTAAAAAAAGATTTCTAATGGTGCACCGCTCGGGGGTGCGCCATTGCTATAAAAAACATACTTATGGCGCATCGCTAAGGGGTGCGCCATTAGTAATCCTCCCATAGCTCTAATTCGCCCGACCCCTTCGTCCCTCGCTCTCGCCAGATCCACTTCCCCCCCCCCCCCCCGCTGCCCCGACCCACGCCGTCAATGCCCCTACGTGCGCCGCCGCCCCCGCGCCCCCCACCACTCTAGCTCCGCCATCGCCGACGCCTCCGCGACCCCGCCATCGCCGTCAGCCTCCCCGCGTCGGCCCCTGCCCTGCCTCCCATCGCCGTCACCGATAGCCCCTGCCCTCCGTCTCCGTTGCCGCCCCCAGTCAGCCCCTGCCCTGCCCCCCATCACCGTCGCCAACAGCCTTCCCTTTAACAAGTAGGCGCTCGCGCCCCATCTCTTGTCTCGCTCGTAGGCACCGAAGAAGGAGAAGGCCCCGGTGGCGTCGTCGAAGCCGACCAAGTTCGGCGGCGGCAAGCAGAAGAAGAAGTGGAGCAAGGGCAAGCAAAAGGAGAAGGTGAACAACGCGGTGCCCAAGTACAAGCAGATCACGCCCTCCATCCTCTCGAGCGCCTTAGGGTAACGCCCGCTTGCCATCCCCCCTCCTCCAGATCTCTTCTTCCTTCTTGCTTTCTTTCTTCCCGTGAGAATCGAGATCTCGGGATGGTAGGATATGGTAGAACTGCATGATGTGAAGTAGATTGTTAGATGCTCAAGTTCACTGAACATCACCATCGATTTTTAGGGTTTCATAGTTATTAATGTTATTTGCTCCAATGGCACAAACTTGAGATGCTAGCATAAAAAGTGTTGCAGGCGACAGACAGTGAGGAGCTACTGTCAAAAACTTGAGCTACTGTCAAAAAATTCAGTTAGGTACAGTGAGCATCATGTAAGAAAATGGCCATAATGTGCCCTGATAATGATGTATTTTGTCATAAAAATATATAGTGGACTGCCATGATAATGACATGCTGCTAGTAGTTACTTCCATGAGTTGTTTTATTGACATGGCACATTTGCAATGGAGTTTTATATATCTTTAGCCACTGTTCATTAACAGCAAGTCAGTTTTGTTTATAGTTGAAAGTAAGTGTGTGGTTTGAAATTTTGATCTGATTATGGCATCTAGAATTTTTTCAGTTTTGTTTTGTAACTAGAAGACCAAAGTGTGTTACTCACCTGGGATCTTAACTGTTGGGGGGTAGTATTGTAACTAGAAGACCATGTATTTTCAGAATTGAGCTAAAGATTTCGGGGGTAGTATTTCTGATTTTAGAGCACCTTTGCTGGATGTATTTTACAGCAGCTGTTGAAATCAAAACAATGCTTGTGGGTTGTCGTGTTAAGTTGAGTGGGTCATTAGAGGGCAGATAGAGTCACCCACACCAATTAATGTTTATGAAGAAGAAGAATAAACCTACTGTTGCTGCTGTCATTAGAGGGCAGGTAAGTAACAATATATTGAGGATGAAAAAAATGCTTATCGATACATGAGTTGAGAAACCAATCATATACCTTCAGATTCAATGACACAATTATCCTCGAAAGATCTTAAGCCTGGAGGGCCCTTCAACTGAACAAAAAACAGCAAGTCTGCATATCAATCAACAACCCAAGAGACAGCTTGTTAGCAAATCCAGCAGTAAACAAAAAAACATGCTACTAATTCTTAATATCATTAACCTGTAAGATTTGTACACGCAAACTCATGTTAGTGATTCTTACACCAAATTAGTATACCACCACCATAGTACTACACCGTCTAATTACTATATGATTGTCAGACTGAAGAAAATCGTTGCAAACCCCTTTTGCCACTTAATGGATGCGACCTCGTGTTCCTCCGCTTCAGATCAGGAACCTGAGGGAGGAAGAACGGTCAGCGGATGATGGTTATTTCCACTCTTGTTTCAATGTGATTAGGAAGCAAATGCAATCCACTTTCAGAAAACCAAAGTATATATACCTAAAGTATCGGTGTTATAAAAATGTGAGTTACACTCCCCACTTCCATGAACCATAATAAAATAAGAGACTTAGGAAAGGGGATAGCCTTCACAAATAGCCCAGAAAGAGCAAGCAAAACTTGTAGAGTGGAAGGAGAGCTCACCTGGACCCAAGAATCCGTAGGTGGCCAAGCCAGATGTGATAGGGAGCACAAAGGATCTGAAGAAAAGCATACAACTCATTAGGCAATACATTCCTCCCCTACAATCCGTGGCCATGCTGGCCATGCTCGAACCAGAGGTCCATAATGTTGCATCTAGTATCAGCACAACAGTAAGGCAAAGGCATGACTTCGGAACCTAATCCCAAAGCAGCAAAAATAAAATGGCAGTAAGGCGAAGATATGTAAAGATGCAAAGGTTGCATGAACTAGACATGCCAAAATTGACCTTCTCATCTTCGAGTTCCTCCAACAATGCTACTTCCCCGTTTGAGGAGCTCTCTGTATCATCCACTCGCCTGCTCATGTTCATGATGCTCACCTCAGCCTACAAATCCATAAAATTTAATTTAAACCAAGTAAGTATTTTATTAGTAACTCTAGCTCTCTGGGACAAATGTGGACCAGCTAAACTAAATATTCTACATCAGGACAGAATCTTGACTGGTTAATAACTATCATAAGCACTCGACCTATGAACACTCGCTATATGGGACAAATGCAGACCAAACTAAACAGAATATTCTACATGAGAACATAATCCAGACTAATTAATAACAGCGTAAGCACTGGACCTGTGAACACTCGCTCTCTGAGACAAATGCAGAGCAAACTAAACTGGAGAAACATATAAATTTGTTTTTACCTTCATAACAAGTAGCATGACCAGAATCACATCCCATGAGAAGCAATAAACCTAGAAATTGCATCAGTTATAAAGACCGCATAGACATGGCATATGTGCAAATAAGACAGGGATATTACCAGCACACTTTGGTTATACTACTTGGTTATGTTCAACTGGTACACAAAACCGTATTGGTAGATGAAGAAACGCAATGCAAGATCTTTCAGTGCCCTCTTTTCATCCCTCTCTGAATCCACGTCCCTTCTTTTTCACCCCTCTCTCTGAATCCAGATCCTAGCAATGATCAAGCTTCCAGTCCCCTCTTTTTCATCCCTCTCTCTCAAACACACATGACACATTGCAGCAAACATAACACATCAACTACTGTAATTGAAAACTGAAGCTGTGACTCTCTATTATCCAATTTCAGTAACCATAAACTCTGTACCTAGTAGCAAATATCTCATAAATGCACATACACATGATCACAAATTGTATCATCTAAATGCAAGAACAAAGGTTCAAAACAGGGAGGAAAATCACCTTGATTTTCTTCACCCCTTCAGCTAAATTCTTCTTGTTCTCTTCATCCTCAGATCTGTACACTTCATGTTTATAAAACCCATATATCAGCAAAGTTAAACACGTGTGATGGATAAAGTAATAGGAAAATACAGAGGAGCACGTCAGCAAGATTTTTGTGGCAAACTCTCATCTTTCCTCTCTCCTTCTCCCTCCTCTCCTTCCTTCTCTCTCCCTCATCTTCCTTCTCTCCTTAAGGACCGGTCCATGGCCCCATAATCCACGAGTTAACCGCTGCATGGTGGAGCAGCGGGCACCGCGTGACGCGAGAGAAGAGGGAGTCAAGGGCGTAGATCTGGTCGACAGAGTGGCATGCGCGACAAGGCTGACCCGAGGACCTTGCAAGGCGCTGGATCTTCGCAGTGGAATATCTCTTGGTGCTGCGGCTGGTGATGAAGGAGGGGCCGCAAATCCACAGTTGCGACGACTGGTGATGAGGGAGGAGGGAGGAGGGAGATGGTGCGACAGTGTGGCGAGGGAGTGAGGAGGAGGGAGGGGTCGGGGGTGTGGCGGCTGGGCACTGGGGGGCTAGGGTTCACGCCCACGCCCAACCACAGGCCTGCACGTCCCCACGACGCGAGCGCGCGCACGCGGCGCGGCAGGAGAGGCTGCCCCGCACACCCGAAAAACAGGTACCCAGCCAATCGGAGCTAGCCCGAGCCCACATGTCATACCCCGTCCAGGATCTACCACGCGGTGAAAATGGCACAAGTGAATTCCTAGCGAGGATCCAATGGCCAGGAGCGAAAAAAGAATGCGCTGACCAGCATCGAAGGGCCAACGAAGGACGCGATCGGGGGAGCATTCTCCAAGCGAGTTGGCTAGCCTCTGTATAGTTTAAAATTATCTTGGGATGCCTTGGGAATCCCCAAGCTTGAGCTTTTATGTCTCCATAATTCTTCTCATATCAGGTTTTCCTAAATCTCAAGAACTTCATCCACACAAAACTCAACAAGAACTCGTGAGATTAGTTAGTATAAACAAAAGCAAAAACCTTATCATTCTCTACTGTAGCAGACCACTAAAATTATTATTCAAAATTTCATACTAAATGCCTCTGCATATTTAATACTCCTATCCTCCAATAGAACCATTAAACAAACAAACATATGCAAACAATGCAAACATAACAGCTATATGCCAAAACAGTACAGTCTGTAAAGAATGCAAGAGTATCAATACTTCTTTAAATCCAAAAATTATGAAAATATGTCACACTATAGAAAATTTATCAGAGCTCATTTTTCAAAAAAATTCAACATTTTATCGCATTCAGACTTTTCTAGGGAATTTTTGCAACAACGGGAAACTTTCTGTTTTCAAACAGCAACATGTATACTTGCAAAATATGCATGAGGAAGGCTACCATTGCCACTTTTATTGAAGTAGAAGATGCAAAAAATTATTCTAAATAGCAGCAAGCAAATCCAAACAAAATAAAATGATCCTCCAAGCAAAACACATATCATGTGACGAATGAAAACATAGCTCCCAGTGAGGTTATCGATAATGTTGGAGACGAAAGAGGGGATGCCTTCCGGGGCATCCCCAAGCTTAGTTGCTTGGATTATCCTTGAATATTACCTTCGGTTACCTTGGGCATCCCCAAGCTTAGGTTGTTGTTACTCCACATATCGACATCTCACCCAAAACCTGAAAACTTCAATCACACAAAACTTAACAGAACTTTGTGAGATAGGTTAGTATGATAAAGAGCAAACCATTTCACTTTTGGTACTGTTAAAGACAAGAATCATAATTGTTATCACACAATGCCTACTGTAACCACTATTAGAAAAAGGGGCTTTTGTCCCGGTTGGTAAGGCCCCTTTAGTCCCGGTTTTCGAACCAGGACTGAAGGGTCGGTACTAATGCCTCTGCCCTTTAGTCCCGGTTCTTACACGAACCGTGACTAAAGGGCGCGGCCATGTGGAGCTCCACCCACCAACCGGGACTAAAGGAAATTTTATGATTTTTTTTGAATTTTTTTAATTTTTTTTGATTTTCGGGACTAAAGGGTCGGTACTAATGCCTCTCCCCTTTAGTCCCGGTTCTTACACGAAATGGGACTAATGGGCGCGGCCACGTGGAGCTCCACCTTTAGTCCCAACCAGGACTAAAGGAAATTTTATGATTTTTTTCTGAATTTTTTTTTTGAATTTTTTTTTTGATTTTCAAATTTCTGAATTATTTTAACCTCTGGTGTGTAATCACCACCCCTCATCACTGCTCAATTTATCCTCTAATCACCCCTCATCATTCCAAATCATCTAACTTCCCGAACGGTCACCCATCCTCCCACTCCCCCAGCCTGAGCACGCTTAACTTCCGGGTTCTTTTCTCTCTCGTTTCCAAGTCTCCACTTGTTGTTTTCCTGACAATAGTAAGATGTCAATCCTATTAACCTTCATGAATTTTGCTTGAGCATGAAGTGACACATTTCACTGTTTGAGTTTGAAACTATTGTTTTAAAAAACAATAATTATTTAGTAACACTAATATTTCTTGAATAATTAGTTTGACCATTGTTTGACCACAGTTTGACTAGATTTGACCAAAATTCAAAATAACTAAAATAATTATTTAGTAACACTAATATTCTAGAATAATTAGTTTGACCATTGTTTGACGACAGTTTGACCACTGTTTGACCAGATTTGACTAGTAATTTTTTCGATTTTTTCCACTCTAGATCTTAAAAGCCCCGTAACTTTTTCTGTTAGGTTTTTGAGGATTTTGAAAATGTTTAACGGGGTTCCCTCGATTAAATTCGGATGTAACTTTTCGAGTAGATGATTTTTCATATAAAAACTTTTTAATCTGAGTTTGTATGCAAAAGTTATGCCCATTTTAGAAATTCCAGAGAGATTTTGCAAATAAAGTCGAAATTCATATTTGTAAATTTTCCCAACAAGTAGACAACATATCACATGGGAAACTTATTTTTTTTGAAATTTCCATCATTTTCTTTTGTTTTTTCTAAAACTGAAAAGGCGGTCCAGGGGGGAGTTTGAAAATGGGACCTTTAGTACCGGTTCGTGCCATGAACCGGTACTAATGCCTCAAAAGCCATTAATACCGGTTGGTGGCACCAACCGGTACTAAAGGTCTAACCTTTAGTCCCAGTTGGTGCCACCAACCGGGACTAATGGGCATCGCACCCATTAGTCCCGGTTCGTGGCACGAACCGGGACTAAAGGGCCTAGGTGAACCGGGACTAATGCCTTAGCCGCACGAACCGGGATAAATGCTCACGTTAGTCCCGGTTCTTGACTGAACCGGGACTAATGTGAAAACTGCCCCATGACCAAAGCCCTGTTTTCTACTAGTGAACATATCATTTCCACAATTTATATATAAGCCATAGAAACTAGAAAACAAACAATCTATGCATTGAAAACAGAATCTATCAAAAACAGAACAGTCTGTAGTAATCTGTACTCCAACCATACTTCTGATACTCTAAAAATTATGAAACATTAGGAACACATGAGAACTTTGTATATAAAACTTCTACAAAACGAATCAACTCAAAATCGCGCTTCTGTTAAAAATACGAATTATTTTCCTGAGCGAAAAAATTTGTGTTTTTCAGCAAGATCAAATCAACTATCACTATAAACCATCCCAAAGGTCTTACTCGGCACTTTATTGAAACAAAAGCAATAAAACATGGTTACCACAGTAGATTAATCATGTGAACACAGAAAAACAGTAGGTCAAAGTGTTGAGTTGTCTCTCAACAAGCGCTTTTCTTTAATGCCTTTTAGTTATGCATGATGATTTCAATGATGCTCACATAAAAGATAAGAATTGAAGCATAAAGACATCATCATGAAGCACATGACAAGTACATTTAAGTCTAACCAACTTCCTATGCAAAGGGATTTTGTGAGCAAACAATTTATGGGAACAAGAATCAACTAGCATAGGAAGGCAAAACCAGCAAAACTTTAAGATTTTCAACACATAGAGAGGAAACTTGATATTATTGCAATACCTACAAGCATATGTTCCTCTCTCATAATAATTTTCATTAGCATCATGAATGAATGCAAAACAATAGTTATCACATAAATAATTATTTTCATGATTCACAAGCATAGAAATTTTATTACTCTCCACATAAGCAAATTTATTCTCATCAATAATTGTGGAAGCAAACTCAACAAAAAAACTCTCATGTGATTGGAAATTAAAATCACGATGACAAGTTTCATGTTTATAATTATTCAATATAGCGTACATGTCATTACCATAATCATCGGAAATAGGAACTTTGTTGTCATAGTCAATTGATACCTCTTCCAAAATAGTGGATGTATCACTAAATAAAGTCACGACCTCTCCAAATCCACTTTCATCAATATAATCATCATAAATAACAGGCATGAAATCATCATGATAAATTTTCTCATCAAAACTTGGGGGACTAAAATATCACATTCATCAAATATAGCATCCCCAAGCTTATGGCTTTGCATATCATTAGCATCATGGATATTCAAAGAATTCATACTAACAACATTACAATCATGCTCATCATTCAAATATTTTGTGCCAAAAATTTTATTGACTTCTTCTTCTAACAATTGAGCACAATTTTCTGATCCATCGTTTTCAAGAAAGATATTATAAAGATGATCAGTAATATGTTGCAACCTCAATTCCATTTTTATGTAGTTTTCTTTTATAAACCAAACTAGTGATAAAACAAGAAACTAAAAGATTCAATTGCAAGATCTAAAGATATACCTTCATGCACTCACCTCCCCGGCAACGGCGCCATAAACGAGCTTGATGTCTACTACGCAACTTTATTCTTGTAGTCACGTGTTGGGCCTCCAAGCGCAGAGTTTTGTAGTACAGTAGCAATTTTCCCTCAAGTGGATGGCCTAAGGTTTATCAATCCGTGAGAGGTGTAGGATGAAGATGGTCTCTCTCAAACTACCATGCAACCAAATACAAGGAATCTCTTGTGTCCCCAACACACCCAATACAATGGCAAATTGTACACATGCACTAGTTCGGCGAAGAGATGGTGATAAAAGTGTGATATGGATGGTAGAAATACATTTTCAAATCTGAATAAATAAAAATAGCAAGGTAGCAAATAGTAAACGGGCACAAAGACGGTGTTGCAATGCTTAAAAACAAGCCCTAGGGTCCGTACTTTCACTAGTGCAATCTCTCAATAGTGCTAACATAGTTGGATCATATGATTATCCCTCAAAGTGCAATAAAGAATCACTCCCGAGTTCCTATTAGCAGAGAACAAAAGATAGAAATTGTCTATAGGGTACGAAACCACCTCAAAGCTATTCTTTCCGTTCGAACTATTTAAGCGTTCGTACTAAAATAACACAAAGCTATTCTTTCCGTTCGATCTATCCTAGAGGTCGTACTAAAATAACACCAAAGCAAATTCATATTCATAATACTCAATCTAACACAAAGAACTATAAGGATATCCCAAAGTTTCTACAGGAGAAAAGATAATAAAAACGTGCATCAACCCCTAAGCATAGATTACCCCAATGTCACCGCGGGAATCCGCTAGTTGAATGCCAAAACACATATCAAGTGAATCAATATGATACCCCATTATCACCTCAAGTATTCATACCACAAGACATACATCATGTGTTCACATATCTGAATATTCAATCCGACAAGAAAAAACTTCAAAGGTGTCGGAGTAAATGACCACGGGTAGCCTCATCGGTCTCCCTTGGTATTTCGAGACATTGGGGCCGGCTGCGCCCCTCAAGCGTCAAAGACAAAGGACTGCCTTCTTGGGGCCGGCTGGTCTAAGCGGCAGGCGGCTGGAAGACGACAGACCCTAGCAGGAGGCCTCCAGGGAGGCCGGCTCCTAGCAGGCGGCCCCTCACTCCATCAAAGTTTGCACCTCATTAAGACGACAAGACAGGGTGTGGCAACAGTGCAACCACCCACCCTCGAATTCAGGGCTGAGCGGGGCTACAGTGTTGCGTACCAGGCGGACATCCCCTGCACGACGCCGCACTGTAGCCACGCCACCCGTGACATCATCATGGCAAAGGAGGCCATGCTCCCACGACGAGCTGTTAGTACGGTCCATAGGCGGCGGTCCCTACCTGTCCGCGAGATGCCGTAGGACGGCAAGCCCTACCTAGTCGGCGTGGGGGAGGCTGACTCCAAGCAGGCGGCCCCACTCCACACTTGGAGTCTGTGCGCCATTAACTAGATAAGATGGCGTGTGGCTACAGTGAACGCCCGCCAGGCGGCGGGACTGTAGCCACGCTCCCCCGTCAAAGCATGCATCATCACTGGCAGGAGAACAATGCCAAGTAGCCGGCAAGACCCGTGAGCGGCGGGAGCGGCCTGTCGGCTAAGTACAAGGCAGCCGGTGCGACCCACCAAGCTGCGGGCCCCAGCAGTCGCCAGAGAAGCCGGCGACCAGAGACACTGCGACTGGGTCCCACACCCGACCAATTACCATTGTACCCCTTGGGGGCAGGCCTATATAAACCCCCCAGGGCACCCATGCAAAGGGTTCAAAACCTTAGTAGTTCCACACACACATATAGAGAGGGGAAGAGAAGCTAGCCTTGCTCATCTTCCTCTTCTAGCAAACAACTCAAGGAGCAACCTTGTAGTCACCTTTGTTGAGATAGTGATCACGCGGACACCCCGCAGAGCAGGACTAGGGGTGTTATCTCCTAGGAGAGCCCAAAACTGGTTAAGATCCACCGTCTTAGGCGTTCTCGCTCATTCCCGCCTCTAGAACCTGGCGACATAAACTTGGCCCTCTCCATGATAAGCCACCCCTTGGCATATGTCGCACCACAACCCCGACATTTGGCACCCACCATGGGGCCAGGTGAACCATCGTGTGAAACACGTTTTGGACGGGAACCCTCTTCCTTCCCAGCGAACGCAGCCAGCCTGGCACGCCGGATGGCGTCTACGTCGACACGCTGTGCGGCGCAGAAGCCGCTTGCGCGACGAGACGCCTTGCTGACCTCATTGGTGAGATTCGTCTCTCCGATGAGCCGACACCTGACGTGGGAGCGGTCCTCTTCGAAAATTGCCTCGTCGAGCTCCTTGGCAAGGTCAACATCGCCAACGAGCCTGCCTCCGACAAAGAGTCGGTCGGCTCTACTAACCCGATGCTCGTCAACTTCGACATGGCATCCCCCGACTCCTTCCCCGCCAACATGGTGATCATCGACGACCCACTCCGTCCTGCGGTCAGTGACGCCGACACCATCACTATCACGGAGGGTGTTGGTCATCAGGCACAATGGAGCTTCTGGTGGAGCCGGCCAGGACCCGCTGTAGGTGGCAATGCGGGACCTGTCTGCACCCATCGCGGTAGACGCTAACGGCGAGATGCTGGAGGCCTGCCTCGTCGCACTCGTCGAGAGCGCCAAAAAGTTGGCCACCATGAGTTGCCTCACCGAGGTTTACCAGCGTAAGATCGACCACGCTGTATGTGGCACGCCGGCTGCTGGCGAGCCCAGCTGGAGAGGCACCGTTCGGCAATGGGGCGCAGCCATCACCAGCATGCTGGGGGTCAACCGCCCTATTTACGCCACGCCTTTGGAGAATCTGCGTGCTGCCCAGGCGGCAGCTGATGAGCTAGATCCCTGGAGGGTGACGAGCGACGCTGCATGACGGATTGCGTTCAGCCGCTCCTCGACGAGGCTGCCACTCAGCAAGAAGCCACCCACCGCATGGAGGAACCCGGCCTGCATGCCGAGAACCCACCCCCCCCCCCCCCGGCCGAGAACATGGCGCGACCTCCCGGACATTGACAGACGGCGCCCGCGACCAAAGAAACCAGGAGCCGGCTGCTAGCCGCAGCCGGACACGCATCACCATCGAGTGTGACCAAGACGGCCGCCCTCGAGCAGTTGAACAGCGGGGCGAACGCCCACCTCCTCCACACTGGGAGAGGCGCATTTCCCGCCCGGCTGTTGATCACCCAACTCTCCGTGACCAGTTAGGCCGCCGTGAGGGAATCGAAGAAAACGATGCCCGCCACTGGATCGACTGCTTAGCTCGGTCCCTGTCGCTTGAAGAAGAAGATGCGATCGGCTCGCCTTGTTTCAACCTCCACATTCGCGATGAGCCCTTCCCCAAAGGGTTCTCGCTCCCACGGGACACTCCCAAGTACAACGACCCCATGAAGCCAGAAGATTGGCTGGTTGAGTACTCCACCACCATCAGCATAGCAAACAGCAACAAGCGTGTCACCGTGAAATATGTTCCACTCATGCTCCAGGGCACAACCCGGACATGGTTGAACAGTCTCAAGCCCTACAACGTCAACAGCTGGGTAGACTCCACCGATGTTTTCATCCGCAACTTCACCAGCACCTACAAACGGCCACCCAAACCTCGCTAGCTCTCTTTGTGCATCCAATGCCCGACCGAGTCCACACGTGACTACTTGACGCGGTTGGCCAAACTGCGCAACTCCCATGAAGGGGTGCATGAGGTGCAAGCCATAGAATACTTCACTGTCGGGTGCCGAGAGGGCACCCTAATCAAGCATCGACTTTTGTGCGATAAGCCGGCTACCTTGGCTTTATCAAGGAAACTTCTTATACCCTTGATGTCCTTGGGACATGACATCTTTTCAATAGCATCAACCTTGGCTTTATCAACTTCAATACCTCTTTCAGAAAATTTATGCCCCAAGACAATACCTTCATTAACCATAAAGTGGCACTTTTCCCAATTCAGGACAAGATTAGTTTCTTCACATCTCTGCAAAACTCGATCAAGGTTGCTCAAGCAATCATCAAAAGAAGATCCATAGACGGAAAAGTCGTCCATGGAAACCTCATAGATCTTTTCACAAAAGTCAGAGAATATAGCCATCATGCATCTTTGAAAGGTAGCAGTTGCATTACATAAACCAAAAGGCATACGTCTATAAGAAAAAGTACCAAAAGGGCATGTAAAAGTAGTCTTTGATTGATCTTTGGCTGACACAAGTATTTGAGAGAAACCAGAATAACCATCTAGAAAGCAAAAATGTGTATGCTTGGATAATCTTTCTAGCATTTGATCAATAAAAGGTAAGGGGTAATTATCTTTTTTAGTAGCCTTATTTAATTTGCGGAAATCAATTACCATCCTATAACCAGTAATAATTATTTGAGGAATCAATTCATCTTTATCATTAGGAACTACAGTAATACCTCCCTTCTTAGGGACACAATGGACAAGACTTACCGACTTACTATCAGCAACGTGATAAATTATACATGCCTCAAGGAGCTTTAGTATCTCCTTTCTTACCACTTCTTTCATTTTAGGATTCATCCGACGTTGATGATCGCGAACTGGTTTAGCATGTTCTTCCAAATTAATTTTATGTTTTCATAGAGTAGGACTAATGCCCTTAATATCATCAAGAGTATACCCAATAGTAGCACGGTGCTTCTTCACAGTTTTTAATAATCTCCATTCTTCATGTTCTGAAAGGTTATCACTAATAATAACAGGATATATCTTTTTCTCATCAATATAAGCATATTTAAGAGTATCAGGTAATGGTTTAAGCTCAAACATGGGATCACCCTTGGGTAGAGGAGGATCCCCTAGGATTTCAACAGGTAAATTGTTTTTCAGAATAGGTTCCTGTTTAAAGAATACCTCATCTAATTCCCTTCTTTCATTCATAAACATATCATTTTCATGGTCTAGCAAATATTGTTCTAAAGGATCACTAGGAGGTACGGCAATAGAAGCAAGACCAATAATTTCATCCTTACTAGGTAATTCTTCTTCACGGTGTAGTCTACTAAATTTAGAAAAATTAAATTCATGAGTCATATCATCTAAAATGACAGTAACAACATCCCTTTTGCAATCTATGGTAGCATTAACAGTATTTAAGAAGGGTCTACCAAATATAATGGGACAAAAACTATCTTGTGGGGAACCAAGAACAAGAAAATCAGAAGGATATTTAGTTTTCCCACACAAGACTTCAACATCTCTAACAATTCCCATTGGTTAAATAGTATCTCTATTAGCAAGTTTAATTGTGACATCAATATCTTCCATCTCAACAGGTGCAATATCATGCATTACTTCTTGGTATAAAGAATAAGGTATTGCACTAGCACTAGCACCCATATCACACAAGCCATGATAACAATGATCTCCTATTTTAATAGAAATAACAGGCATGCCTATCACAGGTCTAGGTTTATTTGTATCACGGGGTTTAGCAATTCTAGCAGTTTCATTACAGAAATAAATAACATGCCCATCTATATTACCAGACAAGAGATCTTTAACAATAGCAATATTAGGTTCAACTTTAACTTGCTCAGGAGGTGTATATGTTTTAATATTGCTTTTACGAACCACAGTTGAAGCTTTAGCATGATCCTTTATCCTAACAGGGAAAGGTGGTTTCTCAACATAAGAAGTAGGAATAATAGGATCATTATAAGTAATAGTCTTTTCTTCAACTTTAATAGGTGCAGCTACTTTTACTTCTATGGGAGGATGATATTTAAACCACTTCTCCTTGGGGAGATCAACATAAGCAGCAAATGATTCACAGAAAGAAGCTACTATCTCCGATTCAAGTCCATATTTAGTGCTAAATTTACGAAAAATATCGGTATCCATAAAATATTTAACACAATCAAAACTAGGTGTTATACCTGACTCCTTACCATTGTCGAGGTCCCAATCTTCAGAGTTGCGTTTAATTCTTTCCAATAAATCCCATTTGAATTCAATAGTCTTCATCATAAAAGAGCCAGCACAAGAAGTATCAAGCATGGTGCGATTGTTACCAGAAAGCCGAGCATAAATTTTTTGAATAATCATTTCTCCCGAGAGCTCATGATTGGGGCATGAATATAACATTGACTTAATCCTCCCCCAAGCTTGAGCGATGCATTCTCCTTCGTGAGGCCAAAAATTATATATATAATTGCGATCATGATGAACAAGATGCATAGGATAAAACTTTTGATGATATTCCAATTTCAATCGTTTGTAGTTCCAAGACTCCATATGATCACATAGCCTATACCATGTCGATGCATATCCCCTCAAAGATAAAGGGAAGACATTCTTCTTAACAACATCACCGGGTACACCTGCAAGCTTAAATAATCCACAAACTTCATCCATATATATTAGATGCTCATCAGGATGTTTTGTTCCATCTCCTAAAAAAGGATTAGCTAGTAGTTTTTCTACCATACCCAAAGGAATTTCAAAGCAAGCATTTTCATTTTCAGTAGGTTCAGTAGGTTGAGGAGCAACTCTTTGTTCTACTGGCCAGGGTGAAGTTACCTCGAACAAGCCCTTCAGAGGATTACTTTCCATAGTAACAAGTGACAGTAAATTTCAGCACACTATATATTTTTACTTACCAAATTCCACCTACCAAAGGCGCTTCACTCCCCGGTAACGGCGCCAGAAAAGAGTCTTGATGACCCACAAGTATAGGGGATCTATCGTAGTCCTTTCAATAAGTAAGAGTGTCGAACCCAACGAGGAGCAGAAGGAAATGATAAGCGGTTTCCAGCAAGGTATTCTCTGCAAGTACTAAAATAAGTGGTAACAGATAGTTTTGTGATAAGATAATTTGTAACGAGAAACAAGTAACAAAAGTAAATAAGGTGCAGCAAGGTGGCCCAATCCTTCTTGTAGCAAAGGACAAGCTTGGAGAAACTCTTATATGATGTAAAGCGCTCCCGAGGACAAATGGGAATATCGTCAAGCTAGTTTTCATCATGTTCATATGATTCGCATTCAGTACTTTGATAATTTGGTATGTGGGTGGACCGGTGCTTGGGTGCTGCCCTTACTTGGACAAGCATCCCACTTATGATTAACCTCCATTGCAATCATCCGCAAATACAACAAAAGTATTAAGGTAAACCTAACCATAGCCTGAAACATATGGATCCAAATCAGCCCCTTACGAAGCAACGCATAAACTAGGGTTTATGCTTCTTTCACTCTAGCAACCCATCATCTACTTATTACTTCCCAATGGCTTACTCTAGGCCCAAACAATGGTGAAGTTCATGTAGTCGATGTTCACATAACACCACTAGAGGAGAGACAACATACATCTCATCAAAATATCAAACGAACACCAAATTCACATGACTACTACTAGCAAGACTTCTCCCATGTCCTCAGGAACAAAAGTAACTACTCACAAAGCATAAACATGTTCATAATCAGAGGGGTATTAATGTGCATATAGGATCTGAACATATGATCTTCCACCAATTAAACCAACTAGCATCAACTACAAGGAGTAATTAACACTACTAGCAACCTACTAGCACCAATCCCGGACTTGGAGACAAGAATTGAATACAAGAGATGAACTAGGGTTTTGAGATGGGATGGTGCTGATGAAGATGTTGATGGAGATTTCCCTTTCTCGATGAGAGGAGCGTTGGTGATGACGATGGCGATGATTTCCCCCTCCGGGAGGGAAGTTTCCCCGGCAGAACAGCCCCGCCAGAATCCTAGATTGGTTCCGCCAAGGTTCTGCCTCGTGGCGGCGGAGTTTCCTCCGAGAAGATGGCTTATGATTTTTTCCCATTGAAGAAGTCCATATAGCAGAAGATGGTCACCGGAGGGCCACCAGGGGGCCCATGAGGTAGGGGGGCGCGCTAGTGGGTAGGGCGCGCCCCCCACCCTCGTGGGCAGGGTGTGCCCCCCTGGTGAAGTTCTTGCGCTCAATGTTTTTTATATATTTGGAAAACATCATCCGTGAAGTTTTAGGACTTTTGGAGCTGTGCAGAATAGGTCTCTAATATTTGCTCCTTTTCCAGCCAGAATCCCAGCTGTCGGCATTCTCCCTCTTTATGTAAACCTTGTAAAATAAGAGAGAATAGGCATAAGTATTGTGACATAATGTGTAATAACAGCCCATAATGCAATAAATATTGATATAAAAGCATGATGCAAAATGGACCTATCACCTGGCACGGATCGGCTCCACCCGGCAAGCCATACCGGCCGACGTCTCCCTTCAGCGCCTCCTCAAGCCGTCTATCAAGCCTTCGCCGGAATCAGAGTCTATCTTTGTGTCGGCTGCTCCCAGGACAGTCAGATCCGTCCCAGGGGCTGCAGCAGTCGGCCCGGGGACTTTGGCAGGCGGCTCGGGGGCTGCAGCAGTCGCACCCGGCCCGTGGACTTCAGAACCCGGCCCAGGGGCTGCCATAGTCGGCCTGGGGACTTCAACAACGCAGCAAGTGGTGGCTGGCTCCACCCCACCGCCTCCCAACCCAACCGCCCTAGTTTCAATGCTCGTGGTGACAGTAAATGAAGTCGAAGAAACATCATGGGCGCAACCCATCATCAACTTTCTGGTGAACGGCGAGCTACTAGCCGACGAAATCTCGGCCCGACAGGTGCAACGCAAGGCAGGAGCATACACGATAGTAAATAGAGAACTCGTCAGGCGCAGCATCACTGGTGTTTTCCAGCGCTGCGCGGAGCCAGAGATAGGCAAAGCAATCCTCAAATATCCACCAAGGCGAGTGCGGCCACCACGCGGCCTCCGGATACCTTATCGCCGAAGCCTTCCATCATGGTTTCTTCTGGCCGACTGCTCTAGAAGACGCCAAAGATCTAGTCAAGAAATGCAAGGGGTGCGAGAAATTCAGCTCCAAGCAACATCCGCTGGTTTTTGCACTCAAGACCATCCCCCTTACTTGGCCTTTTGCCATATGGGGGTTGGACATGGTGGGCCCATTCAAGACAGCACACGGCGGCATGACTCACCTGCTTGTCGCCATGGACAAATTCACCAAGTGGATTGAAGCAAAACCAATCAAGAAATTGAATGATCCGACGGCTGTGACCTTTATTACAGAAATCACCGTCCGGTACTGTGTACCGCACAACATCATCACCGACAATGGCACAAACTTTGCCAAAGGCACCTCAGCTCGTTACTGCACGACGCAGGGTATCCGACTGGACTTAGCGTCCGTTGCCCATCTGCAATCAAATGGCCAAGTCGAATAGGCAGACGGCCTCATCCTCTCCGACATCAACCCCTGACTGGTCGAGCCGCTGGACCGCTCAGCCGGCTACTGGATCGATGAGCTACCGGGCGTCCTCTAGAGTCTACGCACCATTCGGAACAAATCAACTGACTTCACTCCTTTCTTCCTCGTGTACGGGGCCGAGGCCGTCATCCCAACTGACATTGAGTTCGACTCACCTCGCGTCACCATGTACACAGAGGTGGAGGCGAAGGAAGAATGAGAAGATGACGTTGATCTACTGGAAGAGGGCCATCTGTTGGCACTCAGCCAGTCCGCTATCTACCAGCAGAGCTTGCGCCGCTACCACAGTCAGAAGGTCAAGCCAAGATCCTTCCAGGTGGGAGACCCTGTGCTCCGGCTGATCAAGCGAACAGCCGGCCAGCACAAGCTCTCGGTCCCTTGGGAAGGCCCTTTCATCATCAACAAAGCATTGGGCAATGACTCCTGCTACATGATCGATGCATAGAAGCCTAGGGCACACAAGAGGGACGACTCCAGCAAAGAAACAGAGCACCATGGAATGTGAATCTCCTCCGAAGATTTCACAGTTAAATGCAGTATGTACCATGCTACCTTCTGTATTAAGCGGAAAGACATCGGGTGTCAGGACCCCGATCCTAAGTCACATTGATCTAGCATGTAACACATCATATCACTTTGCGGCCTCACGCACGGTATTCCCACGGGTGCCACCTTCCATGGCCCAGGACCGTTTGTGTCTTTTGGCTCATGTATATGATAGTGTCGCTAGCATCCATATGACAAAGAACCAGAGCCGACATGACTAGTCGTGAATCCAAAGTGGCGCTAAATTACAGGGATAGGCATACATGACCCAGCAACGAACGTTTCAGTCATCAATGTATGAACCCAAGTTGTAGCAAGCTACAAGGACTTAAAGGAACAATGCGTGACATTTCCCTGAATGGACAAACACAGGAACGAAGAAGGACACATGCCGACCAGCCTAAGTGTTCTGGAGCAGTAGCAAGCTACCATGGCTCAGTGGAAGCACTAGGAGACATTTCCAAGTAAGAGAGGCTACCAAGAATAAACAACTAGGTTGTCGGATCCCACACATACCAAGCATTTCAATAACATACACACAATATGCTCCATATGTGCAAATACAACATGGCATCACAACAAAACTCTAGGACTCAAAGTATTTCTTCATTATGCTCTAAAGAGCCAGATATTACAAACATGGGTCTGATGACCCAGCATTCAAGTCATGCAAACAACAAGCACAGGCGGAAGCAAAAACATGTCTGAGTAAGGACATCTGAAAAGAGAGAAGGCTAGTAAGCCTATCTATCTACAAGACCCTCCAAAGGGTACAAGATCGTAGCTGAGGTAACAAGCTAAATGTCGAAGTCCACGGGGAACTACTAGTGAGACTGAAGTCTCTGTGCAAAAACATAAAGTAAGCAAACGTGAGTACAAATGTACCCAGCAAGACTTACATTAGAACTAGCTACATATGCATCAGTATCAACAAAGGGGGTGGTGGAGTTTAACTGCAGCAAGCCAACTTTGACTCAGTGGCTACCCTGAACTACGTATACAAGTAACTCTTTGGAGGTGGCGCACACGAGTCCACATATTCACCATAACAATACGCCACTATGGATCCGCTTCCGTCTCCCTACGAGAAGGCCATCCATAGCACTCACGCTTTATCTTGTGCATTTTAGAGTATCCACTTTCACTTGTCTATGAACTGTATAAGCAACCCAGTAGTCCTTTATGGCGGACGCGGCTATTCGAATAGATCATGTTAACCCTGCAGGGGTGTACTTCTTCACACACACTCTCTCCACTTACCGCCATGTGCACGTCATGTATCTCGGCAACCTACAAGCGGAAGCCTGGCGAGGGTGTCGGCCACGACCTGACTAACCACGCAAGACTCTAGTCATGTTTATCGCCTATTCGGGTTCCATCCGCAAGGAGATCCGGCCGGGGTGTCGCTCACGGCCCCAAACGATGTGTACAAGGATCCCAAGCCCACCAAACGGACGAGCATGGTTCGCCCGGCCACGGTGCCTAGTCTGTCCCAAGCCCACCTGTACTGGGTGCCACTTGGTAGACTACTAACACTACCTACAAATACAAGAAACTAATTGCAACTCCTGGATATAGATCGTGTTGATTAATAAGCCGAGAGGGGTCGAGTTACTGGAACCCAATGTGTGGTAGCAACTGTCTTGGATCACAGACACAAAACTCGGTTCCTGAGGACGGTTTCAATGAGAGAACCCACCACGTACTCCTACATGGCCTCTCACCGCTACCTTTACCAAAACGTGTTCACCCACACTTAGCTCTCAATAGTATGACATGTTCACAACATTCAAATTCACCCCCGATGAATCAGACTCGACTCAACTCTAAGCAGTAGCAGGCATGACAAACAAGCATGAATGAGTAGGCACATCATGGATCAAACAACTCCTACTCATGCTAGTGGGTTTCAACTATTTACTGTGGCAAATACAGGTCATGTAGAGGAAAGGGGTTCAACTACCGCAAAATGTAAGAGTTGAATCATTGTTGTCCTAATGCAGTAAAACAGAGCAGGAGCGAGAGAGTGGGATTCTATCGGAATGAACAAGGGGGTTTTGCTTGCCTGCCACTTCTGAAGATATCATTGGGTCTTCATAAGTGTCATCGATCACATCACTAGAACATCGTCTACTGAGAGGGGACAAACACCGGCAAACACGAGGGACACAATCAATGCAATGCAATAGTATGATGCATGATCATGACATGGCAATATGTTGTGATTTGAGCTAATGCAACAAGCAACCAGATTAAATGAAGTTGGTTTGAACCAAAGGTTCAAATTGAAAGTCCACATGTGGTTATTTAAATGGCATTCACTTGATTTGTCCTAAATAGTAGCCAAAAGTTGTTCTAACATGCCTGAAAAGTTACAAATGGATAGATTGGATTTTTCTGATAATTTTTCATATATAAATTATTTCATTTGGAGTTTTGGTTGATTTTCTATGAATTTTAGAAGTTTTAAACATTTTTTGGAATTTTCTGAATAGGTTTTAATTCAAAAATTCTTTACTTGTTAGCATTTCGTCACTGTGACGGCAGCAGGTCAACATGGCCGGTCTAGATCAAACTTGACGTGTGGGGTCCACATGTCAGTGACACAGGGCTGGTTAGTGTTGCTGACAGGTGGGTCTGGTCAACGTCCACATCAGCAATGTCAATGCTGATGTGTCCGTCCAGCTGGGTTATGAACTAATCTAAACAGAAATTAAATTAACCTAAACAAGCTTAGGGGCCGATGTGGCAGTGGCTCTAGGGGTGTTTAGTAGGGTCATTAACATTAATTAAACAGGCGCCACGTTAGCAGTTGATGCCGCCGACCACAACAACGGTGGGGACTGGCTAGAGTTGCTCAAGACGGTGCTACAGAAGGTGGTTCACGGTGGGGTTTGGCTCTATTATGAGCTAGCATCCGCGCGCATCCAATGCAGCAAGCGGGAGAAGCTAGGGTGGCCCGAAACATCGACTACAACAACGGCAGGCGGCGTCCAGAGTCGCACCTTGACGGAACCGGTGTTACAGGACACGGGCGAGCAAAGTAAAGGCCTGGGCAGCGTCCTGGGTTCACCAGGAGCTCGGTGCGGTGCACAGGCATGACCCGTTTGATCTCAGGCCGCGGCGGTGACAAGGCCGTGCAGCGGCGAGCTTCGGTCACCGCGGGGAACGGTGCTACGGCATGGAGGAGAGAAAACGGATAGAGGGGAAACACAGTGGAGCTCATAGAGGATATGAGGGGATGGTCAACGTGCTTGCGGAAGGCTTGAACGGAGCAAATCGACGGTAACGGTCCATGGTGGCCGAGGACGGAGACGAGGGTGGTAAGGACGTTGCAGGGCTTCCGGTGATGTGTGGCTCGGCGGAAAGCTTTAGCGCGAGGAGACGGAGCTCGAGGAAACGAAGACGGGGCGAGGCAGCAGGCAGGCGGGCAGGTGCGTGGCGCGTGCACGGGCGCCATGCGTCTCGTCCTCCTGGCACCAGGAGGACGATGACTGGTGTCAACTGGTGGGCTGTGCTGCTAGCTACAGTGTTGGGCTGGTTGGTGGCTGCCAGGTAAAAGTCTCTTTCCTTATTTCTCCTATTTTGTAATTTTTGTAGATTGTCTTGATTTGGTTTTCAAACCAAATCCTTTTATATAGTTCTGAAAATATTTTTGGGCAATCTCTGAATTAATCGAGTGTCCCTCAATAATTCTCAGAATATTTGGAGCTGTCAAAATATTTATAACATTTTTTGGTAGCCGACTAGGTCGAGAAGACCTGAACCATGGTCGTCTGGTCAGACGACAAAGCAAGAACTCGAACAAGGAAAGAATGAAAAGAAATTACAAACTCACAACGGGCGGCGGGTGTGCGCGGTCATTCGACTGCTTGCCTAACCGCCAGTCCTTCTCCGACAACTTGCAGTTGGAGAAGAAGTTCACCAGGCGGACCACCTCCACGTACGGCAGCTCCCGCGTGCACATCCAACACGGGTCTCGGTGCCCACTCATGCTGGTAATGATGTGGGGGCGGGCTTGGAAAGTCGTATCCCTTAAGGCCCTCCAACTCCGTCATCACCTGAAGTTAGTCGAGGGCGGCGGTGGAGGAGGCCGATAGGGAACTCGACTTGGAGTTCAGTTGGGGAGCGGTTCGGCAAGAGGGTCGGCTACATAAGCCAGAAGGTTGATGTAGTCCCTCGATGCATGCACGTTCTTGATGTAGAAGTAAGATTTCTGCCACAGCTTGGCTGGCTGCAGTAGAGAGACGGGAGGCAAGCGATTCCCGGCACCTGGACGTCGTACCGCCACGCAGGCTCCATACTGGGGCTTCCTGGCCCTTGGCAACGGTGCCGAGCTTGAGGTAGAAGCACTCTACCCAGAGCTCAAGTGTGGGGAGAGTACCAAGATATCCTTCGCAGAAGGTGACGAAGGCGGACAGCAGCACCACCGTGTTCGATGTGAGGTGGTGCGGCTAGACTCGGTAGAAATTGAGGAAGCCGCGAAGGAAATGGGACCGGAAAACGACGTATTCGCCCTCCTCCGGTGTGGCGAGATTTCCGCTTTGGGGGTGGGGGGGCACACACCTTCACGTCCGTCTCTAGGGGCAGCCACCATGTTTGATGAAGGAAAGAGAGGCGGTCTTCGTGGACGTTGGAGCCATCCCAGTCGCCGTCCCCCGCGCGCGCCATAGGGTTCAGTGCTCGACGGAGGCGCTGCGCGGTGACTACGGAGCAAGGAAGCCGCGGCGAGAAGGTGCCCGGCGACAATGGGCTGCAGTAGCGCGTCGGCAAGAGGGAAGGGCGTTGCGGCAGCGGAGAAGAGGAGAAGAAGAGGAGCAAGGGGAGAGGAGGGGCACGCGTGCGTCAGCCCCTCCTCCCCTACTTATAGCCCCAGGTGCCGGAGCCGAGGGGGCGAGAACGTCGGGGGTCGTGGGATTAACCGTGCCCACTCCCCCCATTACCCCACATTTTATGGTTCTGGATCGGCATGTATTTACTACACACGGAAGCTCAACCGTTCGCCTCGGCCGCAGCGGATCCGCGCGCGTGCCGAGGCTCTGTAGTGGCGGGCCCCAGCCTGCGGCAATGTCCGCCGCTCGCGTGGGTGATGACCCACAAGTGTAGGGGATCTATCATAGCCTTTTCGATAAGTAAGAGTGTTGAACCCAAGGAGGAGTAGAAGGAAATGATAAGCGGTTTTCAGCAAGGTATTCTCTGCAAGCACTGAAATTATCGGTAATAGATACTTTTGTGATAAGGTAATTTGTAACGAGTAACAAGTAATAAAAGTAAATAAGGTGCAGCAAGATGGCCTAATCCATTTTGTAGCAAAGGACAAGCCTGGACAAAATCTTATATAAAGGAAAGCACTCCCGAGGACACATGGGCATCATCGTCAACCTAGTTTTCATCACGTTCATATGATTCGCGTTCGGTACTTTGATAATTTGATATGTGGGTGGACCGGTGCTTGGGTACTGTCCTTCCTTGGACAAGCATCCCACTTATTATTAACCCCTATTGCAAGCATCCGCAACTACAACAAAAGTATTAAGGTAAACGTAACCATAGCATGAAACATATGGATCCAAATCAGCCCCTTACGAAGCAACGCATAAACTAGGGTTTAAGCTTCTGTCACTCTAGCAACCCATCATCTACTTATTACTTCCCAATGGCCTCCTCTAGGCCCAAACAATGGTGAAGTGTCATGTAGTTGACGTTCACATGACACCACTAGAGGAAAGACAACATACATCTCATCAAAATATCGAACGAATACCAAATTCACATGACTAATTATAGCAAGACTTCTCCCATGTCCTCAGGAACAAACATAACTACCCACATATCATATTCATGTTCATAATCAGAGGAGTATTAATATGCATAAAGGATCTGAACATATGATCTTCCACCGAATAAACCAACTAGCATCAATTACAAAGAGTAATCAACACTACTTGCAACCCACAGGTACCATCTAAGGTTTTGAGACAAAGATTGGATACAAGAGATGAACTAGGGTTTGAGATGAGATGGTGCTGGTGAAGATGTTGATGGAGATTGACCCCCTCCCGATGAGAGGATCGATGGTGATGACATTGGCGATGATTTCCTCCTCTAGGAGGGAAGTTTACCCGACAGAACAGCTCCGTCGGAGCCCTAGATTGGTTCCGCCAAGGTTTCGCCTTGTGGCGGCGGAGTTTCATCCCGTGAGCTAGCTTATGATTTTTTCTCGACGAAAGACTCCATATAGCCTAAGATGGGCATCAGAGGGCTGCCAGGGGGCACACGAGGCAGGGGCACGCCCAGGGGGTAGGGCGCGCCCCCACCCTCATGGATGGTGGGTAGCCCCCCTCTGGTACTTCTTTCGCCCAATATTTTTTATATATTCTGAAACTTGCTCCCGTGAAGTTTCAGGACTTTTGGAGTTACGCAGAATAGGTCTCTAATATTTGCTCCTTTTCCAGCCCAGAATTCCAGCTGCCGGCATTCCCCCTCTTCATGTAAACCTTGTAAAATAAGAGAGAATAGGAATAAGTATTGTGACATAATGTGTAATAACAGCCCATAATGCAACACATATCGATATAAAAGCATGATGCAAAATGGACGTATCAGTGGGCTGGTAGGTCGGGCCTAGCCTACTAATGCCACGTGGCAAGCAGGCTGCGGGCTGGAAAACCGGCGTCCAGCTGGCTAACCACCCGGCCCCTACCGCGACGTTTCAAGAATCACCAGGCGACCTGCCTAGCTACGGCCAGCTCCCGGCAGTCGGCGTTCCATAGGATGGATGACACAAAGCTATTAAGTCTTTCGGAGTAGGAAGCTGTTGAGGCTTCTCGCCCTTTCAGCCGCGGCGCCTCACCAGCTTCGGGGACTGCTGTCGGAGTAAATGACCACAAGTAGCCCCATCGGTCTCCCTTGGTATTTCGAGACATCAGGGTCGGCTGCGCCCCTCAAGCATCAAAGACAAAGGACCGCCTTATTGGAGCCGGATGGTCTAAGCGGCCAGCTGATGGAAGACGGCAGAGCCTAGCAGGCGGCCTCCAGGGAGACCGACTCCTAGCAGGCGTCCCCTCACTCCCTAAAAGTTTGCACCTCATTAAGACTTCAAGACGGGGTGTGGCAACAGTGCAGCCTGCCACCCTCGAATCCAGGGCTGAGTGGGGCTATAGTGGTGCATACTGGGCGGACATCCCCCGCCCGGCGTCGCACAGTAGCCACGCCACCCGTGATATCATCATGGCAGAGGAGGCCATGCTCCCATGATGAGTTGTCAGTACGGCCCGCAGACAGCGGGCCCTACCTGTCCGTGAGATGCCGGAGGGCGGCAAGCCATGACCTGTCGGCGCGGGGGAGGCCGACTCCTAGTAAGCGGCCCTCCTCCACCCTTGGAGTCTGTGCGCCATTAACTAGATAAGATGGGGTGTGGCTATAGTGAACGCCCGCCAGGCAGCGGGACTGTAGCCACGCTTCCCCGACAAAGCATGCATCATTAGTGGCACTACAATAGTGCTAAGGAGCCAGCAGACATGTGAGCCGCGGGAGCGGCCTGTCAGCCAAGTACAAGGCAACCGGCGGGACCCACCAGGCGGCGGGCCCCAGCAGCCAGCGGAGAAGTCGGCGACCAGAGACACAAATGGCCGGGTCCCACGCCTGACCGATTACCATTGTACCCCTAGGGTAGGCCTATATAAACCGCCCAGGGCACCCATGCAAAGGGTTCACAACCTTAGTAGTTCCACACACACATATAGAGAGGGGAAGAGAAGCTAGCCTTGCTCATCTTCCTCCTCTAGCAAACAGCTCAAGGAGTAGCCTTGTAGTCACCTTTGTTGAGATAGTGATCATGCGGAGACCCCGCAGAGCAGGACTAGGGGTGTTATCTCCTAGGAGAGCCCCGAACCTGGGTAAGATCTGTCGGCTTAGGCGTTCTCGCTCGCTCCCACCTCTAGACCCAAGCGACGTCCTCTTGGCCCTCTCCATGATAAGCCACCCCTTGGCATATGTCGCACCACAATCCCGACAAAAGGGTAAGGATTCAATTCATCAAAACAAGGGTATAGAGGGGAGAAAGATCATATGATCTGACTATATTAACAAAGCCCATGATATAGATCATGAGAGGGAGAGAGAAAGAGAATAAATACATAGCTACTGGTACAAAGCCTCAGCCCCGAGGGTGAACTAATCCCTCCTCATCATGGTGGCCGCTGGGATGATGAAGATGACCACCGAAGATGATTCCCTCCTCGGGAAGGGTGATGGAACGGGTCTATATTTGTTTTCGATGGCTACGGAGCCTTGCGGCAGTGGAACTTCTGGTCTAGGTTAACCCCGAGGGGTTTTGGAATATGTGGGAATTTATAGTGCAAAGAAGGGGTACGGGAGGCCACCGAGGTGGGCACAACCCACCTGGGCGCGCCAGGGGGCCCTAGCATGCCCTGGTGGGTTGTGCCCCCCTCGGGGCACCCCCCAGGTGTTGCTCTAGCCCATCGGGAGCCTTCTGATCCATAAAAAATCCACAAAAAGTTTCGCGGTGTTTACACACCGTTGAATATTGATGTTCTACGATGTAAAAAACAAGCAAAAAAACATCAACTAGCACTGGGCACCGGGTCAATAGGTTAGTCCCAAAAAAAATATAAAGTTGCTATAAAATGATTGTAAAACATCCAAGAATAATAATATATTAGCATGCATACTTCATAAATTATAGATACGTTGGAGACGTATCAGCATCCCCAAGCTTAATTCCTACTCGTCCTCGAGTAGGTAAATGATAAAAGAAATAATTTATGAAGTGTGAATGCTAGCAAAGTGCACAAGTTTTATCAATGACAATTTCAATCACTTTTCCTTGCATCATAAAAGCAATTCTTTGTCATAAAATTTCTCATGTTAAAGTAGCAACCAATTCATATGTTAAGGTTCAAACAATGAATTCTCTTGAAACTCAACAACCTATGTTCTCAGTCACCAAGCAATTGCAATTCAACTTATTCAACAGAGTTTAAGTAAGAGCTCCACATACTCAACCATCATATAGTCTTCTACGATTGCTAACACTCACCTTGTACACATGAGCAAAACGTTTCAACCTGACACATAGAAAGATAGGGGCTTATAATTTCGCCTCCAAACGTATTCACCTCAAGGGTGATGTCAACAATAATAAATCATGCTACACATATCCAACTGGATATATGTGCCTAGATCTTTCCTCACCACATGATGCTTGCCAAAAGAGAAAATTAAAAGGAGTAGGGAGAAGAACTTTGATTCTTTGCATAAAAGTAAATACATAAAAGTAAAGATAGGCCCTTCGCAGAGGGAAGCCGAGGTTGCCATGCGCTTATTTGTTTGTATGCTCAACCCCTTAGTGCAAAATAATGTCACGTTATATTGCCCCTTATGACAGCAACCTTTATTATGTAGTCCGTCGCTTTTATTAATTTTCCATTACAAGTTCGTACAACGCTCAATTTTCTCTTACACTAAATGATCTAACACTTTCATAAGCAATTTTTATTGCCTTATTGCACCGATGAAAACTTACTTAGTGTATCTTGATCAATCCTTAGGTAGGTATGGTAGACTCTTGAAGATAAGATTTGGTTTTAAGGGTTTTTGGATGCACAAGTAGTATCTCTACTTGGTGCGGAATTTTTGCATTGCAAAGATGGGGGGCAAGCACCAGATGTTGAAGGATCTATGACAATATAACTTCTATGTGAACATGAACAAAGATAAACCATTACGTTGTCTTCCTTGTCCAACGTCAACAATTTTGGCATGTAATATTTTGATGGGGGCTCACAATCATAAAAGATTTCCATGATAGTGTATTTATATGTGAAAGTTCTCTTCCTTATACTAATTATTCATGAATTGCTACTAGCTTTGGACCTGTAGGCCTGTTGTAAACTTCTCATGCTTCATCGGAGAGGCAATGGTTTTGATGTAGAAGCCCAAGAATCCCCCTCCGGCAGGACACTGGAAAATGCCCATAAATGAGATCTCACGGGTACAGAAGGTTGCGGCGGTGGAAAATTGTTTTCGTGGTTGTCCTGGTTGGTCTGGGAATATTTGAGAATGTATAGGTGGAAGAAATAGGCCAGTGGAGTCACGAGGAGGCCACAAGGGTGGGGCGCACACCCTACCCCCTGGGCGCATTTCTTTGCATAAAAGTAAATTCATTGTGAAAGTTTTATTCCGTTTGGACTCCATTTGATATTCCTTTTCTGCGAAACTCTAAAACAAGTAAAGAAAACAAAAACTAGCACTAGGCTCTAGGTTAATAGGTTAGACCTAAAAATAATATAAAATAGCATAATAATGCATATAAAACATCCAAAACAGATAATATAATAGCATGGAACAATAAAAAATTATAGATACCTTGGAGACGTATCGAGCATCCCCAAGCTTAATTCATGCTCGTCCTCGAGTAGGTAAATGATAAAAACAATTTTTTTACGTGGAATCCTTCCTAACATATTTATCCATGTAATTTTTCCTATTGTGGCATGAGTGTTCAGATCCGTATGATTCAAAACAAAAGTTTAACACTGACATAAAAACAATAATACTTCAAGCATACTAACAAGGCAATTATGTCTTCTCAAAATATCATGGCCAAAGAAAGCTTATCCCTACAAAATCATATAGTCCAGCTATGCTCCATCTTCATCACATAAAATATTCAAATCATGCACAAACCTGCTGACAAGCCAAGCAATTGTTTCATACATGAGCGTGAGCCATGGACATAACACTATAGGTGGAATAGAAAATGTTTGTGGAGAAGAAAAATGTCAGGACCCTGATTCTAAGTCACACCGATCTAGCATGTAACACGTCATATCACTTTGCGGCCTCGCGCACGGTATTCCAAGGGTGTCGCCTTACCTGGCCCGGGACCGTTTGCGCCTTTTGGCTCACGTATATGATAGTGCCACTAGCATCCATGTGACAGAGAACCCGGGCTGACATGACTAGTCGTGAACCCAAGGTGGAACTAACTTATGGGGACAGGCATACAAGAAACAAGATCGAGCATGTCGGTCATCAGCGTGTGAATCCGGGCTGTAGCAACTGGGCTAACAGGACTCCGGGAATCCAGGATGTAGCAAGCTAGCAGGACTCCGGAAGTCACCGCGTGACATTTCCTACAAGGGACAGACACAGGAATGATGTGAATCACATGCCGGCCAGTCTAAGTGTTCCGGAGCAGTAGTGCTGGGCTATTAGGACTACGGTGAACCGGGCTGTAGCGGACTACCATGGCTCAGTGGAAGCACCAGACTACATTTCCCCATAGGATAGGCTACCAAAGATAGACAACTAGGTTGTTGGATCCCACACATAGAAATACATGTCACACGTACGCATAACATGCAAGTATGTGCTGTACAACATGGCATCACAACATAACTCAAACTCATATAGATAAAGGCGCAGAAGAGCCACATAGCATTCAATACAGACAGGGGTCTCATGACCCATCATTCAGAGCATACAACCAACGGAAGCATTACATGTATGAGTACAGACATCTACAAATGAAAAAGGCTGAGAAGCCTGACTATCTACAAGTCCCTCCCAAGTTACAAGATCGTAGCTGACGTAACAAGCTACTCGTCGAAGTCCAAGCGGAACTACTAGTGAGACAGATGTCTCATCCGCAAAACATAAATAAAGCAAATGTGAGTACAAAGGTACTCAGCAAGACTTACATCAGATCCTATCATACATGCATTAGTATCAAAAGGCAAGGTGGGGTTTAGTTGCAGCAAGCCAGCTTTGACTCAGTGGCTATTCTGTTCTACGACTATGAGTAACTTCTTTGAGGTAAGAAAGCGCACACGAGTCCATTAATCACCACATCAATACACCACTATGGATTAATTCCCGTCTCCCTACGAGAAGGCCATCCATAGCACCCACACTTGTCTTGAGCATTTTACACTACTAGGAAATGGGCTATAGATGAAATTGACACTAATGGCGCACCGGAGATGTGGTGCGCCACTACTATATACTAATGGCGCACCATGTGGTGATGCGCCATTAGTGTGGAAGACACTAATGGCGCACCAGGCACAAGGTGCGCCACAAGTAACAATTTTTTTCATTTTTCCAAACATACTAATGGCGCATCCGGGCAAAGTGCGCCATTAGTAGTTCTAACTAGTAATGGCGCATCAGCAATAGAGTGCGCCACTACTGTATTTTTTTATTCTGTTTTTTGCAAAACTACTAATGGCGCACCGTTGCAAAGTGCGCCATTACTAGTTTAAACTAGTAATGGCGCACTCTTCCACGGTGCGCCATTAGTATCTATATTTTTCTTTACTTTTTTGCAAAACTGCTAATGGCGCACGGCTAGCAGGTGCGCCATTAGTATGTTGGGTTACTAATGGCGCATGTCTGTATGGTGCGCCATTAGTAACCTGGGACCAGCTAGATATTTTGGACAGCCACACCTACACACTCACTTTCCCCACTTCATTCCCTCCACCTCCTTCTCCAAGCTTGTCGGCTGCCTCCTCCTCCTCACCGAGCACAACCTAATGACCTATGAGGCATACGATATCAATGGCTACACATTCTACACCGAGGAGAAGGACATGAAGAGCGATGGTTATCAGAACTCCGGGGTAATGATGGAATCCTACACCGGTAACGACAAGGACAGATACTACGGAAGGATCGAGGAGATCTAGGAGCTGAGCTACGCTGGAGAGAAGGTCCCGATGTTCCGTGTCAGATGGGCCAAGAGCGTCCTAAAAGAAGACCGGTATTTCACCACCATGGTTATACCTGAAGCCAAATCCAAGACTGCGGGCACAAACGTCACCGCGAAATTTCATGGGCACTTTTTGATATTTTTTGATATCACCAAGACAGATACTTTTTGATATCATGAATATTTTTAAATTTCATGGGCACTTTTTGAATTCATGAGGACACTCGATCTCGATCCCCCTCCATCTCGATCTTGATTCCACCCGCACCCTCCCCTGCTAGCTCCACCGCCGCCGACGACCCATCGCACCCTCCCCCGCTCCACCGCCGCCGACGAGCACCCCCCGCACCCTCCATCTCGATCTCGATTGCCCCACACCCTCCCCCGCTAGCTCCACCGCCGCCGATGACCCACCACACCCTCCCCCGTTGACGAGCACCCCCCGCACCCTCCCCCGCTCCACCGCCGCCGAAGAGCACCCCCCGCACCCTCCCCCGCTCTGGTCAAATTATGTATGCAAGAACAAACCTTTAAACAATTACTAACATTCATAACAAAAATTATTCATAACATCACCACAAATAAATCATAACTTGGTTTACCCACTAAACTAGTTTCAATCATTCTATAAATCAGGCATAATTAACAAATATTTATCAGAATACAAGCACACAATAATTATTTAAATGCATGGATTACTGTTTCATATTCATGTTCATTTATTAAAAAAAATACTTATGGCGCACCGGCCTGGTGGTGCGCCATTGCTATCTAAAAAAAAGATTTCTAGTGGCGCACAGGCGGTGGGTGCGCCGTTTCTATCTAAAAAACGATTTCTAATGGCGTACCGACGGGTGGTGCGCCATTAGTAAGCTTCCCCCTATAGCTAAGTCCTCCCTCTCCCTCGCCAGATCCCATTCATCCCTCTCTCCCTCGCCAGACCCACGACGCCGCCGCCCCAACCCCCGCCGGACTCCACCCCCGCCGTCCCCGCGCCCCCGCGCCCCTACCCCCGCCGGACTCCACCCCCGCCGCCCCCGCGCCCCCGCGCCCCCACCCCCGCCGCCCCCTCGCCCCCGCGCCCCACCCCCGTCGTATTCCACCCCCGTCGCCCCCGCGCGCCCACCCCCGCCTCCCCAACCCTCAACATCTTCGCCTTCCTCCTCACCATCGCCGCCGAGCAGTAACGCAGCACCGTACGCCCCCCGACCCTCCTCCTCCCCTTCCCCCTCCTCCTCCTCCCCTTGACCCCCGCCTGCGCCGGGGCTGACGACCCCTTCTCTGTCTCGCAGGGCAAGGTCTCCGGCGCCTCTACGACACCGACACCTCACCGTCGATCCGCGTCACCTCGTCAACCCCGGCCCCGCACGAGCTCGCCATCGTCTTCCTCTCGATGAGCTGCACCGGTTCCCCTTCCTCCCCTTTCTATTAACTGAACATTGTCAGGTTTAGGTTCTGTTAATTGAAAAAGTTTAGATTCAGAAACATTGTTGGACTGATAGGAAGTTTGTTGAACAGAGCAATCTACACCTGTAATTTCTACTGTTATGCCTTTGTTACTCCAGTCAAAATTTCAGTCAAAATTTTCCTGTCAAAATTTTCAGTCAAGCATAACTGAACATGTAACTTGAGACCTTGCCCTGCGGCATTATAACGTTTGATGCCTGCATCAACACTTCTCTGTACTGCATGTGGTTGTTATAGTTGAGGGTCAAAAGTAGGGGTTAGCTTTAACATGATTCGCTAGTGCTTTCATCACAGAACACATTCTTTGAAAAGGGGATATTCTGAAGTCGATGCTTTCTCGGGATGGGAATAATAGTCTGAAATACACCTGATGGAAACCTTTGTTGATTGTGATCTCTGCACATGTTTAATGTCTATGTTGTTGTGCGGCTGTTATGTGTGTCTATGTCGGTGAGCTTGTGTTATGCACTTCTGCGTTTGACAAGTAATGACTTGCAAAGATGATGATCATCTTGCTAGTTTGCTGGGTTTTGTCTCCGACCATTGTATCGTGATGAATTTGCAGGTACCCCGAGAGGCCCTTGAGTTTGCCGGAATGTCGATTAACTTCCGTTCCGGCAAATTCGGGTACTCCATATGTCCTATTTTCAGCAAAGGTCTTGCTGAAATTTTCCATGAATTTTAGCATGACTTTGCTAAAAATAGGACATATGGGGTACTTGCGACTAATGCATGGGCCGAGGTATCTTAGTACTTAATTAAGTAGGATCAACTGCCCCTTTATTCTTGCTGCATTAAACAATAGGTTTTAGGGTGCCTCGGTGTCGATAAGAACCTAAATGATGAAAGCTTAGGCTTTTAGGGTGCCTCGGCATCGACAAACCCTAAATGATAAAACCTTGGCTTTTAGGGTGCCTCAGTGTCGATAAGAACCTAAATGATTAAAGCTTAGGCTTTTAGGGTGCCTCGACGTCGACAAACCCTAAATGATAAAAGCTTAGCTTTTAGGATGCCTCGGTGTCGACAAACCCTAAATGATGTAGTTTTGAATTATGAATGTAGGATATGTCGTCATCAGACGACGAAAGTCTCCCGGGGGAGTGCGACTGGTGCCACGACGATCAAGGTCTGTGCGACATGCCTCACCTAGACGATGATCGACGCTTCAACATTAAGCTCGAGGAGACCTTCAAAGTTGAAACGGTACACAACGACGACAAGTGTTATTTTCATAATTAAGCATGACTTCAACTATTTCAACGTGTAATTTTCATCTTTTACAATTTGAGTATAGCTTATCCCATGCCATGCAAGACGCTATGTCTTGGAGAGGATGGATTTTGAAGACCATGAAATTTCTGAAATAAAGAAAATTTACCTAAGGACCCATCACGATGTGGACTTTGAAGTAAATCTATATAATTCTGAGAGCGTAACCCATTTTGGTTGCAAAAATTGGGAAGCATTTTGCAAGATGTATGGTTTTGATGAGGGTATGCTTATCACCATGGATCTTGGTAATCCTGACATCAACCAAGACAATATGGACATTTGGGTCCTTGTTGATACGCCTCCAGTTCTACCGCTATGTGAGTTTCTCAAACATAGTTATTAGCTAATTTATATTGTTTATTTCAAAATAGTTGACAGCTTATTTCCATTGATAGCTTGTTTTTATTGTTCAAAGAATGTGTGGGAAATGGTAGACAAAACCCACTACACAGATGGCTCCGAATTAACAACTTACAAGGAGAAAAATCATCTGGTCGGATTTTGTACTGACATTGAGAATTACAATATCCACAATCAAACTCCTCAACATTATGGTAAATACGTGCCACTAGTGCATGTGTTCAACTATGGTAACTACCATGGAGATACCCTCGTAAGATTTTTACTATTACGACATCCGTGCATCTTTTGCATACTTCTAAAACTAGTACATCGTTGCTAACTATGAAGTTATTACTATGTTTTCAATAGATAATCCCAGAGAATTGTGTGCCTCATTTGATGTATAAGAAAGGTAGTCTTAATGTTTTGAACATACAGCCAGGTCATCCTACGAATCTCAACTGTCCATACGAGATTTCTAAAAGAAGTGAAGACATGAAAATCAAAGGATGGAAAAAATGTATGGACATTCGTAAGGAGGTTCTTGGAAGCAAAAGGAAGCGAAGCGCAAGAATTGGAGACAGGATGTTCTCCATTCTCCATAATGGAGAGTCAGGGTCTATATTGTTTTATGCTATTTTAGCTTAAATAGGGTATTTAGGTCCTGCCTAATACTGATGATCATGTGCTAAGAACAATTAAGTAGGGTTGGTTCGATGACTATCAAGATGATGATCGTATGACTTGTTATTAATAACGAGTAGAAGTTGTATGATGATGATTAGTAGGACTTGTTAGGATTAGTATTACTTCCGACAAACTCGCTACTCGCGGTCTCGAGACTTGTAATGTTCTATCTTTGTTCGATCTTTTGAATTCGGAGACTAATATGATGAATTGTATTCGGAGACTAATCTTCTATTGTATTCGATGAATCTGCTCTTGCTGTGGGGTGCTGTCTATATTCTGTCCAATAATATATTTTGTAACCTGTGCAAAATTCAGAAAAGTAAAAAAAACCTAATATTCATACTAATGGCGCATCACCCAACAGTGCGCCATTAGTATGCCAGATACTAATGGCACATGGTGTCCTATACTAATGGCGCACTGCGTGGTGCGCCATTAGTATACCAGATACTAATGGTGCACCGGTGGTGCGCCATTAGTAAGAAATACTAGTGGCGTGATACTAATGGCGCACCAATAGTGCGCCATTAGTAGGCAAAACTGGTGCGCCATTAGTAGCCCTTTTCCTAGTAGTGTTAGAGTATCCACTTCAAGTTGTCTATGTACCATGTAAGCATCCAGGAAGTCCATAACCGTGGACCCGGCTATTCGAATAGATCATGATAACCCTGTAGGGGTGTACTTCTTCACACACGCTCTTGCCTCTTACCGCCATGTACATGTCATGTATCTCGGCAACCTTCAAGCGGAAGCATGGCGAGGGTGTCGGCCACGACCTGACTAAGCACGCAAGACTCTAGTCCAGGTTTATCGCCTATTCGGGCTCCATCCGCAAGGAGATCTGGTCGAGGTTTCCCTCACGGCCCTAAACAATGTCAGCAGCGTTCCCAAGCCCACCATCCAGGTGCCACTTGGTACACAGTGCCACCTGTGCCTAGTCTGTCCCAAGCCCACCCTGCCGAGTGCCACGTGTTAGAAGAATAACACTGCCTACAAACACTAGAAACTAGTTGCGACTCCTGGACAGAGACCAAGTCGGTTAATAAGTCAAGAGGGGTCGAGTTACCAGAACCCAATGTGTGGTAGTATCTAGTCACTGGACAACATACTAGAACTCTGTTCGTAGGGACGGTTCCAGTGAGACAACCCACCATGTACTCCTACATGGCCTCTCACCGCTACCTTTACCAAATCGTGTTCACACACTTAACTCTCAACATTAGAACATAGCACTGTACTCCAATTCATTCCTAATGAATCAGACTTGACATACTCTAAGCAATAGCAGGCAATGCATGGTAGGAACACAACATGGCTCAATCAACTCCTACACATGCTAGTGGGTTTCAACTATTTACTGTGGCAATGACAGGTCATGCAGAGGAATGGGTTCAACTACCACAACATAAATTAGCAGTTGAATCGTTGTTCTCCTAATGCGATAAAAGAGAGCAGGTGCGAGAGAGTAGGATTGTATCGGAATGAACAAGGGGGTTTGCTTGCCTGGTAGATCAACATGGGGGCACTGTTCCTCTGACAGGTACTCTGGATCGGTCTTTGGAGCAGGACCTATCGAGAAGGAACGGTGTCGGCAATCAATACACAAGCATATCAACAATATGATGCATGAACATGGCATGAAGATGTGATGTTGTTTGAGCTAATGCAACTGGCATTCATTTGGTTGAAGTCCATTTGAACCAAAGGTTCAAATGCATCTCCAAAATAAACTCTTATAAATGCCATTCATGTTTTTTCACCTATACAGCAGGTATAAGTTGGTTTGTCATGCATGAAAATGGTACAGATGGATAGATTGTATTTTTCTGACAATTTTTTATATATAAATTATTTCAATCTGAGCTACGGTTGAATTTCTATGAATTTTTGAAGTTTAGCTATTTCTTGGAATTTCCAAAATAGAAATAATCCAGAAAATCATTTATTGCATTAGCACTGCGTCATGCCTACATCAGCAGGTCAACAGCGCTGACCAGGTCAAACCTAACGTGTGGGGCCCACACGTTAGTGACACGGTTAGTTAACAGGGGGTTAATTAGCGTAACTAAAAATTAGGGGGCGCTAGGGCCCACTATCAGTGTCTCTAGGGGTAATTAGTGCCTAATTAGAGGCCGCGTCAGCAGTCACCGGAGTTCGGCCGGTGACGGCCAAAACCACGGCGGCAACTCACCGGACTTGCGCTACGAGCGGCGGCTGGACGCGCGGTGACCATCGGGGCATAGCCCGTCCTCGTCCGCATCCAGTGGAGCATGTGGGAGGAGCTGGGGCGGCCGGAGCGGAGCTCGCGGAGGCGGCCGGAGCACGGCTCCGAGCGGGATGTGGCTGCAGGGCATGGCAGGGGCTGCGGAGGGCCTCTACGGCCTCCTGGCGTCACCAGGAGCACGGTGACGCGCACGGGAGGGGCTGGCTCAGGCTCTGGTCACGGTGGCGCCATGGACGGCGGCGAGGTGCTCGCGGGTTCGACAGGTAGCAAGCTACGGCGTGCAAGATAATAAACAGAGAGGGGGAAACGGACGGTGATCTCACATGGATCCCGTCGAGGTGGACGACGAGCTCGGGGAAGCTCTGGAGACGACGGAGCTGCGACGGCGATCTCAGGCGGCCGGTGATGAAGAAGACGGCGGTGACGACTCTCCAGGGCTTCCCGCATCACGTAGCTTGACGGAGAGGTAGCAGGCGACGGCGCGGAGCTCGTGGACTCGACAGAGGGGCGATGGGACGGCGGGGAGCGCGTCGGTGGTGAGCTGCGGCGACGGCAGCGCTTCGGCTGTCGCGGGAGAGGGTGACAGAGGAGAGGATGAGGGAGAGGAAGAGTGAGAGGGGCCTGGGGGGTGTGTGGTGTCTCCAGAGATACGCGGGAGGAAGCAGAGACGCAGGAGGTGGCCGGGCGCGTGGCCGTGTGCGCCGGGTGTCGGTGTCAAAACCGGCGGATCTCGGGTAGGGGTTCCAGAACTGTGCGTCTAGGCGGATGGTAACAGGAGACAAGGGACACGATGTTTTTACCCAGGTTCGGGCCCTCTCGATGGAGGTAAAACCCTACTCCTGCTTGATTAATATTGATGATATGTGTAGTACAAGAGTAGATCTACCACGAGATCAAGGAGGCTAAACCCTAGAAGCTAGCCTATGGTATGATTCTTGTTCCTACGGACTAAAACCCTCCGGTTTATATAGACACCGAAGAGGGCTAGGGTTACACAGAGTCGGTTACAATGGTAGGAGATCTACATATCCGTATCGCCAAGCATGCCTTCCACGCCAAGGAAAGTCCCTTCCGGACACGGGACGAAGTCTTCAATCTTGTATCTTCATAGTCCAGGAGTCCGGCTGAAGGTATAGTCCGGCTATCCGGACACCCCATAATCCAGGACTCCCTCAGTAGCCCCCGAACCAGGCTTCAATGACGACGAGTTCGGCGCGCAGATTGTCTTCGGCATTGCAAGGCGGGTTTTCCTCCAAATTCCGTGTACCTGTTGAATAATGTCCGGTTTCTTGTAGATGTAGCGCTCCTTGGCTTCTACGCCCAATAATGGCCGTCTTCCACGTGTCAAACGAATACGAAAAGTCAGGGTGTTTTTATATTTACACCCCTAGCCGCGTGAATGAGCCGCCTATTTAAGGGGACGAGGATTTAGATCCAAACCACACCTTCTCCCCTCCGCGAGTATTCATCAGAGCGTATCCGACAGAGGTCCATTCTATCATGGCCGGCCGCCGCAGCTCCTCCTCTCGGCCTTCCAGCCCTCAGCCTGGAGATTGGGAGAGATGCTCCATCCCGCACAGCGAGCTAGTGACGCTCCAGACCAAGGGATTTCTACCCCCGGCCTATATGGTCCCGGTTCGAGCCAGACTTGCCACCTATAATGGCGGAGAGCAAGTGGAGAGTGCCCCCAATCCCTCCAAAGGAGAGCGGGTATGCCTTGTCCCGTACTTAATAAGAGGGCTCGGATTTCCAATTCATCCATTTCTCCGGGGGCTCCTGGAGTTCTATGGCCTCCAGCTGCACAACTTCACGCCTGCCTCCATATTGCATATCGCGGGCTTCGTAGCCCTTTGCGAGCTGTTTTTGGGCTGCGAGGCTCATTTCGCGCTGTGGAAAAGGCTATTATGCCTTGTGCCCCGTTCTCAGAAGGGGTCAATATATCAAGTGGGTGGAGCCGAAGTGTGGCGCATCGCTGGGACCGGATATCTATCCGGAACCCCAAAGAAGGCGTCCAAGGACTGGCCTTCGAAATGGTTTTATATAGAAGACGTCCCGCTGCCGGATCCTGTCCGGATCGGCCTCCCTGAGTTCAACAGTGCTCCCCTAAAGAAGCACCTAAGCCGGCGTCCACGGAGCCCTCAGAGGGAAAGTGACAAGGACGTTCTTTACCTGATGGGCCGGATAAGATTGTTAGCTCATTCCGGACTGACCATGATCGGGGTCATGGCCGCATGCATCATGCGAGGGGTGCAGCCGCTCCAGTATAGAGGCCACCCCAAGTGGGACTTCAACGGGGAGGACGACGCCACCCGCCACAGCCGTAAGGGGCCGGATTCGGCTGCCGCTCTAATAAAGATCTTGTCCTCTTTGTACAAGGGAGAAGAGGAGGAATTTCTCCGCGTCAACCCACAGGGTGGATTTTCTATGTACAATCCCCCAAGTTGGGTAAGTGGACACTTTTACTTGCCCATCCGCTTTATATTCCCATCGTTAAATATTCAGTCTAACGACTTCAATGCAGGTACTACGCCAGGCTGATAAAGAAATAAACAGCCCTCCTCCACAACCCGAGGATCCGGGACGGTCCCTCGACCTGGCCTCCCAAGAGGATCTGGACTTATCTATGGAGCTGATTGATTGGGTGTTTCATCAATTGAGCAAGAACAACGCCTTGGTGGCCATTACGACCGATTACCCAGGGCTACTCCCAGCCTCACAGGTAACTGAGACCGAAGTCCCAGCACTTTGAAAAGGGATCTATCCTCACGTGTTTTGGATTGCCGTATGACAACCGTGTTTTGCAGGGGAGGTCCTTGAGACGGGAGGCCAAGCCTGCGACGACTAGCCAACAAGGGGCGGCAAGGCCCCGCAGGCTGAAAAGAAGTGCGGTCCGGACTGAGACGCCGGTGCAAAGGTATAGCGTACCATCTTATTCCCAGGTGTTATTCCTTCAAGGCATATTAACGCTCATGCTCTCTTCAGGACGAAGAGACCTCGCCGGACTATATCCGGAGAGGTTGCCAATCGCGCCTCCACCAGCCAGGCTCCAAAGCCTGGTCCGGAAGCGGAGGCGAACACAAGGCACGCACCGGACACTCCTCCGACAGAGGATGCGGACATGCTGTCTGCCACCAATTCCGAGGTGGAGATTTCCATGAACCACAGGCGTCGCCGGATAGTTCTTCGCGACGCTTGTTTCTCCCAAGAGGCATTGGATGCCTTCAATTCGGGAGATGCGTACCTCCGTGCCGCTCAAAATGGTCTAGCCAGAGCCACGGAGCAATATGTAGAAGACATACTGGTAAGAAACTTTTGGTAATTATATATATACCAGTAGCCCCCGAGACTTGAAACAGTTAGAATAACTGATTTAAGGATCATTTGTTATGCAGGTTCTTACAGAAAAGAATACCCTACTGTCCCAGGAGCTGGTAGAGTGCAAAGCCCAACTTGAGGCCGCACTAGCCGCGGCAGGGGAGCCCAAGGAGACCCCCTCTGGTAATATACGCTTCGAAAGATAAGTATTTTGTGAAGTGCGGCGTGGGTGCAAATCTGACAAATGAAATTGCAGATGGCGCCGGATTAAATCTGGAAAAGCAACCACTCCTACGCCAGCTGAAGGCAGGTGAGAGTGTGCTGACAAAGGTGAGGCGGGAGAAGAACAATCTCCAAGATGCCAACACCAAGCTGGGCGTTGAACTAAAGGATGTTCGTGCCCAGCTGTTGGACTCCGTTAAGGAGAATCAGCGGCTTCGACGCGGCATATTTAGTAAGTGCTTAAACAAACTTTGAAAAAAGAGTTTGGCGAGGAAGTCGACTAACAGAGTGATGTCTGTAGGTATGCTAACAGGTCGTCCTGCAGAGGAAATGCCCGGTTCTATGGGTGACCTTCTTCCCGAGCTCTCACAGCTGCACGAGCGAGTTTGGCAGGTGATGCAAGGCGTCGCCCAGGCCTTGTGGCCATCCGTCTCCATGCCCGAAGGCCTTGGAGAGCTTTTAGAGAAGCTGAAGGGAGCGCGGCGGCGCTTCCGATTGTGGAAGATGTCGGCCTGCCGTCAAGGCGCCAGGGAGGCCTGGGCCATGGTGAACACGCGGTACACGAAGGCTGACCCAAACCACATGGCCGAGGTCGGACCCATGGGGCCCGATGGGAAGGGGATCCCTATGAGCTTAGTATATGGCCAAGTAGAATTGGCCGCAAAGTATTCCCAACAGGACTGTAAGCTAGACATCATGTTAGATGGTATTGAAGAGGAATACAATCAGTCAGATTGACTATGTAATTTTAATTGACATGTGTAATGCCTTCTAGCCGGATTGTAGATCGTTTGTCATGGCCGACCTTTTCACTTCAACCTCGGGACCTGACGGTCCGGAGTGTGTCCGAATACCCTCTCGGTTATATAAGAACCGGGGTATGCATGGAGACCAGGCGTAGGGGTCATTAGTGCTTGAATAGACAAGTGCCCAACTAGATATGTTATATTACATGGTTAGTAAGAAACATCTTCCAGGGAGAATAGTTCCCTTAGGGGTTCCTTTCCCTGGGAGGCATGCCTAAAGTGCATGTCCATTCTGCGAAAAGAGACGCATGAAAAACATCTAGGGGCGTATAGATAAATAAGTGAAAAAAGATCATCTTTAGTTCACCGACCGAATATTCCCTTAAGAATGCTAGCTTTCGGCTTCACCCAGTTTGAGGTACACATCCGGCTGACCCGGCAGTAGCAATCGTAGAGGTGCTCCCTTTACCACCTAGCCGAACAATCAGGAACGTAGGGGTAAGCAGAGGAGCCAGGCAACCCAGCTTGGCCAAAACTTAAGTCATATCGTTGCATATAATGGTGAAGAAAAGGTACATGCGGAAGTGTGACACATGTTTTGGGCATGAAGTCCGTATAAATAAGCTTCTGTTTAAAGAAGCCCCCGGGTTTAATGAGCGTGGATAGTGTGTCACTTTATGAGCCTTTAAAGGCTATAAGAGAGAGAGAGGGGAGAAGGAGAGAAATGTAAGACAGAAAGTATATAAAAAATGGACAGAGGAAGGAGACGAACACAGAGTCCGGCGCTAGGCATAGAATCTTCGGAGACGGGCTGCGTTCCATGGGTTCGGCTCGAGTCAGTTATCCGATGAATCTCGCAGGCGGTACGCTCCACCAGTAAGGACTTGGTCAATTATGAAGGGACCTTCCCACTTGGGCTTGAGTTTGTCCTTTTTCTTGGGTTCGGCTCGAGTCGGTTATCCGATGCATCTCGCAAGCGGTACGCTCCACCAGTCAGGACTTGGTCAATTATGAAGGGACCTTCCCACTTGGGCTTGAGTTTGTCCTTTTTCTTGTCCGGCAGGCGTAGAACTAATTCGCCAACGTTGTAATTTTTGTCCCGTACTTCTCTGCTTTGGTATCTTCGAGCCTGCTGTTGATAGAATGCGGAACGGGCTTTTTCCACGTCACGCTCTTCCTCCAAGGCGTCCAAACTGTCCTGCCGATCGAGCTCGGCTTTTCTTTCTTCGTACATGCGCACTCGAGGTGAGTCATGAATTATGTCATAGGGCAAAACTGCCTCTACGCCGTACACCATGACGAATGGTGTGTATCCGGTGGTGCGATTCGGCGTGGTCCGCAGCCCCAGAGTATGGAGTCGAGCTCCTCTACCCAGTGCGTATTAGATTCCTTAAGGGACCGCACTAATCTGGGTTTGATGCCGCTCATGATAAGACCATTTACACGTTCGACCTGGCCGTTAGTTTGTGGGTGATAGACGGAAGCATAATCGAGCTTGATGCCCATGTTTTTGCACCAGAGTTTTACCTCATCGGCCATAAAGTTCATGCCATTATCAGTGATGATGCTGTGGGGGATGTCGTAACGGTGTACAACCCCGGATATAAAGTCTATCACCAGTCCGGATTCGGTCGTCTTAACAGGCTTGGCTTCTATCCATTTGGTGAACTTATCCACCATGACCAGTAAGTATTTTTTCTTGTGGGTTCCGCCTTTAAGGGGTCCAACCATGTCAAGCCCCCAGACCGCGAAGGGCCAAGTGATGGGGATAGTTTGGAGGGTGGTGGGTGGCATATGGCTTCGGTTTAGAAAAAGCTGGCAACTGACGCATCGTTGGACTAATTCCTGGGCGTCTGCTCGGGCCGTCAGCCAATAAAAGCCTGTACGGAAGGCCTTGCTTACAAGGGACCGAGCTGCAGCGTGATGACCGCCGAGTCCGGCATGAATTTCAGCCAGGAGGTTCTGCCCTTCCTCTTCGGAGATGCACCTTTGAAGGACTCCGGTAGTGCTTTTCTTATAAAGTTCTCCCTCATGTACTTTATAGGCTTTAGATCACCGCACTATGCAGCGTGCCTCATTTTGGTCCTCGGGGAGTTCCTGCCTAGTAAGGTAGGCGAGGAATTGTTCTATCCATGGGGCGATGACGACCATTATTACGTGGGCTGAAGGTGTTATTTCATTGGCAGAGCCTCCAATTATGTCAGAGTGTTTGGTGTCGGGCAGTGCGGTTGGGTCCGGGCTGTTATTGCCGGGTTCCCCTTCCCATACTACAGATGTCTTGAACAGCCTTTCCAAGAAGATGTTGGGGGGGACTACACCGCGTTTTGCGCTGATGCGTGCCAGGACATCTGCCGCCTGATTATTTTCCCGGGCTATATGGTGAAATTCGAGCCCTTCGAACCGAGCTGACATTTTTAGGACGACGTTGTGATAAGCTGCCATTTTTGGATCCTTGGCATCAAAGTCTCCATTTATTTGGGATATTGCGAGGTTCGAGTCCCCACGCACCTTTAGGCATTGAATGCCCATGGATACTGCCATCCAGAGACCATGTAAAAGGGCCTCATATTCGGCTGCATTGTTGGAGTCTGTGTACATTATCTGGAGTACATATTGAATTGTGTCTCCTGTGGGGGACGTCAAAACGACACCAGCCCCCAGACCGGCCAACATTTTGGAGCCGTCGAAGTGCATGACCCACTTTGAATATGTGCCGTACTATTTAGGTCGGCCTCCGTCCATTTTGCGACGAAGTCGGCCAAAACTTGCGACTTGATAGCTCACCGTGGCTTGTAAGTTATGTCGAATGGGAGGAGCTCAATGGCCCATTTTGCAATCTGGCCCATCGCGTCGCGGTTGTTTATAATATCGTTAAGTGGCACTTCCGAGGCTACTGTTACTGAACACTCTTGAAAGTAGTGTCGCAGCTTCCGGGATGCCATAAATACCACGTACGCAATCTTTTGATAATGCGGGTACCGTGACTTGCATGGAGTAAGGACAGTGGACACATAGTAGACCGGCTTTTGAAGGGGGAATTTGTATCCGTCCGTTTCTCGTTCGACGACGAGCACTACGCTTACGACCTGATGGGTTGCTGCAATGTATAATAGCATTGGTTCACCAATGTTTGGTGCGGCCAGGACTGGGTTTGTTGCCAAGATGGCTTTTATTTCGTCGAGTCCGGCCGTGGCTGCATCCGTCCACTTGAAGTGTTCAGTGCGCCGAAGGAGGCGGTAAAGGGGTAGGGCCTTTCTCCCAAGCGGGAGATAAAGCGGCTTAGAGACGCCACGCATCCGGTTAATTTTTGTATTTGTTTGAGGTCCTTCGGGATATCCAATTGTGACAGAGCTCGGATCTTGGCTGGATTTGCTTCAATTCCTCTACCAGATACAATGAAGCCAAGAGCTTTCCGGCTGGAACGCCGAAAACGCATTTTTTCCGGGTTGATCTTGATGTCGTATGTTCGGAGGTTATCGAATGTTAGCCTCAAGTCGTCTACTAGAGATTCGACATGTCTTGTTTTAACGACCACATCATCTACGTATGCCTCCACTGTTTTGCCGATCTGGTTTGCCAGACATGTCTGAATCATGCGCTGATATGTTGCACCGGCGTTTTTGAGCCCGAAGGGCATTGTGTTGAAGCAGAATGGGCCGTATGGTGTGATGAATGCCGTTGCAGTTTGGTCTGACTCTGCCATCTTTATTTGATGGTAGCCAGAGTATGCGTCTAGGAAACACAACGAATCGTGTCCTACGGTAGCATCGATAATTTTATCGATGTGGGGGAGAGGGAAGGGATCCTTTGGGCAAGCCTTGTTAAGGTCTTTAAAATCAACACACAGGCGCCAGGATTTGTCCTTCTTTGGTACCATCACCAGGTTTGCTAGCCAGTTCGGGTGTTTTATATCTTTGATGAATCCGGCCTCCAATCGCTTGGCTAGTTCCTCTCCCATGGCCTGTCTCTTAGGTTCGGAAAAACGCCGAAGAGCCTGTTTGACTGGCTTGAATCCTTTTAGGATATTTAAGCTGTGGTCGGCCAGCCTGCGTGGGATTCCTGGCATGTCTGAAGGGTGCCAGGCGAAAATGTCCCAGTTCTCTCGTAGGAACTATCGCAGTGCGGTGTCTACATCAGGGTTTAACTGTGCCCCGATGGAAGCTGTTTTATTGGGGTCCGTTGGATGGACTTGGAATTTGACTATTTCGTCCGCCGGTTTAAAGTAGGTGGACTTGGATCTTTTGTCGAGTATCACATCGTCCCTATTCACCATGGAGCGCAGCGCAGTCAGTTCCTCAGCCGCTAGGGCTTCGGATAGCGCCTCGAGGGCCAGTGCGGCTGTCTTGTTTTCGGCACGGAGTGCTATGTCCGGATCACTAGCGAGAGTGATGATTCCATTAGGCCTGGGCATCTTGAGCTTCATGTACCCGTAATGGGGTATTGCTTGGAAGATTGTAAACGCTTCCCGCCCTAGCAGAGCGTGATATCCGCTACTGAACGGGGCCACTTGGAACGTGACCTCTTCGGACCTGTAATTATCCGGCGTGCCGAACACCACATCTAGTGTGATTTTTCCTGTACAGCGCGCTTCCTGACTGGGGATTATTCCTCTAAAGGTTGTGTTGCTTCGCTCAATGCGGTTCCAGTCTATTTCCATTTTTAAGGGTTTCCTCATAAATGAGGTTCAATCCGCTGCCGCCATCCATGAGTACCTTGGTAAGACGAAAGCCGTCCACTATTGGACTGAGGACCAATGCGGCTGGTGCTCGGGCTGTTCGGAATTTAGGTTCATCACTTGCGTTAAAAGTAATAGCCGTGTCACTCCATGGGTTTATTGTTGCTACTTGGTAGACTTCAGCAAGGCTGTGGAGTGTTCTTTTTCGCATATTATTTGATGCGAAAGTCTCGAAGACTGTTAATACCGTACTGGTGTCCCTGGGGTGGCTTTCTGTGGCTTCTGGAATTAGAAGATCTTCGCCAATTTTTGCCACCTGCCGGAGTATCCAGCATGCTCTAAGGCTGTGAGTTGGTGTGGCGCCCTTTGCACTGTGAATTTTACAGGGTCCATTAAGCCATCCTTCCAATACGGTTCCGTGCCCTGTAGAGGGCTTTTGCTTTTTGGTATTGAACCCGGGTGTCTGGCGATGATGCACCCTTTTATTTCGGACTGGGTTTGTATTCAGGGCCGGATTGTCCCAAAATTTTATTTTGGTTTTCCAGGCGCTTTCCATCGCATAGTACTTTCGTACTATGGACGCCAAGTCAGCGAAGCATGTAACATCACGGTGACTTATGGCGTTGAGGATTCCCTTGTCCGTGCAATTATTGCAGAAGAATGAAATTGCGTCTACCTCGCGGCAGTCCTTTATCCTGTTCATAACCAGGAGGAATCTGGCCCAGTAATGATGTACTGTTTCTTCGGGATCTTGCCTAATTTGGGATAGATCGCTTATGTACGGGTGGGTGGGTGGAATCAAATCCGAAAGCTCACCCAATCTGAGACCCAGGGGCCAAGGAGTTTCCAAACTCGGAGGTTTGGATTCTTGGATGCTGTCCAATGAATCTAGCCCGTCGCCTGTCTTTTAGTTCATGTCTTGAGTGATGTCTGTAACGCCCTCGATGCGGCTATATCTCCCACGTGTCGAAGCATGACTTAGAGGCATAACCGCATTGAAAGCAATGTCGCAAGTGAGGTAATCTTCACACAACACATGTAATATATAAGGGAAAAGATACATAGTTTTCTTACAATCGCCACTTCACACAAATACATGAATAAAGCATTACATCATCCAAATACAATCAAGTCCCAACTACGGCACCAAAATAAAAGAAGAACCCCAAATGCGACGAAGGTCCCCGATCGACCCCAACTGGGCTCCACTACTGATCAACTACAACGAAACAACACAAAGGACAAGATCTTCATTGAGCTCCTCCTTGAGCTTGGTTGTGTCATCCGCACGGACTCATCGGCACCTGCAAGCTGGTTTTTGGAAATATCTGTGAGTCACGGGGACTCAGCAATCTCACACCCTTGCGATCAATACTATTTAAGCTTATGGGTAGGGTAAAAAGGTATGAGGTGGAGCTGCAGCAAGCGACTAGCATATATGGTGGCTAACATACGCAAATGAGAGCGAGAAGAGAAGGCAAAGCACGGTCGATAAAAGTATGATCAGGAAGTGATCCTAAAACAACCTACGTCAAGCATAACTCCAACACCGGTTCACTTCTCGGACTCCGCCGGAAAGAGACCATCACGGTTACACACGTCGTTGATGTATTTTAATTAAGGTCAACTTCAGGTTTTCTACAACCGGACATTAACAAATTCCCATCTGCCCATAACCGCAGGCACGGCTTTCCAAAGTTCAAATCCCTGCATGGGTGTCCCAACTTAGCCCATGACAAGCTCTCACGGTCAACGAAGGAATAGACCTCCTACCGAGACATTCCGATCAGACTCGGTATCCCAGTTCTACAAGACATCCTCGACAATGGTAAAACAAGTCCAGTAAGACCACCCGATGCGCCGACATCCCGATAGGAGCTGCACATATCTCGTTCTCAGGGCACACCGGATAAGCTAAGCGTATGGGAGCCAACGTAACCCAAGTTGCCAAGGGACGGCCCCGCACGGTGCTCTGGGTTGGACCAACACTTAGACAAGCACTGGCCCAGGGGGTTAAAATAAGATGACCCTCGGGATGTGCGACTCCCAAGGGAAAAGGCTAGGTGGCGAATGGTAAAACCAAGGTTGGGCCTTGCTGGAGGAGTTTTATTCAAAGCGAACTGTCAAGGGGTTCCCATTATAACCCAACCGCGTAAGGAACGCAAAATCTGGGAACATAACACCGATATGACGGAAACTAGGGCGGCAAGAGTGGAACAAAACACCAGGCATAAGGCCGAGCCTTCCACCCTTTACCAAGTATATAGATGCATTAATTAAATAAGATATATTGTGATATCCCAACAGTAAACATGTTCCAACAAGGAACAACATCTCCATGTTCCAACAAGGAACAAACTTCAATCTTCACCTACAACTAACAACGCTATAAGAGGGGCTGAGCAAAGCGGTAACATAGCCAATCAACGGTTTGCTAGGACATGGTGGGTTAGAGGTTTGACATGGCAATTTGGGAGGCTTGAAAGCAAATGGTAGGCATCGTAGCATTGGCATAGCAAAAGAGCGAGCATCTAGCAAAGCAAAGATAGTAGTGATTTCGAGGGTATGATCATCTTGCCTGAAATCCCGCAAGGAAGAAGAATGAGTCCATGAAGAATACAAACGAACGTAGACGAATGGGTCCTCACAAACGCGACGTTACCGGAACCAACCCGAAGAAGCAAACACCGGAAAGAAGCACACAACATAGTAAACAACCAACACATGAACATGGTATGATATGCGGGATGCGGTATGCGATGCATATGCATGATGTGACAGGGAAATCATGAACCTGGCCTCAACATGGAAATCCAAGTGTGCCACTGGAAAGATGAGATGAAATCGCTTGAAAACGATATAAAGAATGCCAGAATCGGAGTTACGGTTTGGAAATGGCAAGCGATTCAAATATGACCACGATCTGCGATATACAGCAAGTAGCCATCTAAATGCAAGGAGATGAACATGCTACAGCACTCAAACATGACAACAAAATACATGGCAGGGATCCATTCATGAAGCTTAACAAAAGTCTAGCACTGAGCTACGCCCAATTCATCCATTAACAGGTTCAAACAAGCATGGCAAAAATGCATATGGTAAACAGATTTCAGACTTGTTACATGAAAATCAACACTTGTCTGGAATTTCAGATCAGGTAGCACTCTTTGGAGCATGAAAACTACATGCTACAAGACCTGAACATGGCAAAGTAAAGCATGGCATGGAGCTACTCAAAGAGCTTAACAAATGTCCCTTAGTGACCTTGAGCCAAAAGGGATCAGAAAATACAATTGCAAGCATGTGAACATGGCAAAAACATAATCAGTTCTCAGACGTAGTGAAAACTGGAGCATGCTGAAACAGATATCAAGTAGGCATGTTTACGAGCTCGATGCACTCACTACAGAGCATGTCATGCCAATCTAAGCATACACCCATCAAGAATACACATTAAAAAAGCTATACATGGCAAGAACAATAACATAGCATGCACGGACCAACTACAACATCCTCAGCAAAATCGCTAACAAGTAGACAATCTGCCCAGATTCACGAAATGACAAAAGTAGAGCTCGATTGACTCAAGCTAGGGTGCTCCATAATTGCAAACAAAGACATGGACGGATAGAGCACCACAAGATTAACAAAATATCCTTACTGATCATTCTCAAAAGAGGCACGGATCACTAGGAAACAACATGAACATATGGCATAACGAAATAAACAGTCCAAGGACTTAGTGGAAATGCTAAGTCCCTGAAATCAGCATTAACGAATGCTCCACTTTGCAAGCTCGTGTTAGTCACCACACACATCACAAAAATACATGGGTTGCACCTCTAGAAAGATGGAAAAAACATATAAAAAAACTCATGAAGAGCTCAGGGGCATATCATGCACACAATAATCATGACAAAAATGACAAATATCTAAATGGAGCAGCAGATCTGACAAATATCTCATGTAGCACTCTTCTAACAGCATTTCGGGCATCAAGATGAGCTCAAATGAAAATGATGCAATGGAACGAAATGATGTACTCTCTGGGACGAACATTTTGATATACAACACGCGCAAAACGGAGCTACGGATGCAAAGTTGTGACATGATGAAGATTGCAAAATGCTTAGGGTTTGGAGGGGAAAAGTCAACCGTCGGGTGGATCCAGAACTGGATCTCGCCGGAGCACGGAGATCGAGGATGGACGGGAATGGCGCCACGGTGGTCGGAGCAGCGAGGATGGCTGGAGTGGCGCGGCGGCTCGCCGAAGAGGAAGCGGGGGCGCCGGATCCGGGGTCTTCGGGACCCGGGGCGACCCGGGCGGCTGTGCGCGGCGCGAGGCAGAGGCGTGACCAGGTCGTCGCCGGCGGGAGAGGCCGGGTGCCGGCGCACGGGGTGACGGCCGCGGCGATGCTGGAGAGGCGGCGACGGAGCCACGTAGGACGGCGGGTGGGCGGCGCAAGGGCTCGGGAGCCAGGCGGCGGCGGCGCGGGTCAGGCGGGCCGGATCTGGGCCCGCAGGGCCCGGCGCGGTGGAGGCGGCGGCTGAGGCCAGGTGGCGGCCCGTGAGTGGCTGAGGCGGCGGGGAAGCTGACGTGGCAGCCTCTGGTTGGCCGAAGTGATGTGGCGCCAGGGTGGACATGTCCGGCCGGCGCGGGAGGAAATGTCCGGCGGTGCGCGGAGGAGTTTTTAGGGTTTGGACAGCGGGATTTTCGGAAGGGATCACATATTTATAGGTAGAGGGAGCTAGGAGAGTCCAAATGAGGTGCGGTTTTCAGCCACGCGATCGTGATCGAACGGCCGAGATGATGGAGCAGGTTTAGGTGGGTTTTGGGCCAAATTCGAAGGGTGTTGGGCTGCAACACACACGAGGCCTTTTCGGTCCCTCGGATAACCGTTGGAGTATCAAACGAAGTCCAAATGGCACGAAACTTGACAGGCGGTCTATCGGTAGTAAACCAAGGCCGCATGGCAAGTCTTGGTCCAATCCGGAAATGTTTAATCCCCACACACGAAAGAAAGGTAGAAATGACCACCGGAGGAGAACGGAGCGCCGGATTGCAAAACGGACAACGGGGAAAATGCTCGAATGCATGAGACGAACATGTATGCAAATGAAATGCACATGATGACATGATATGCAATGCATGACACACAAGCAGTGACAAGGCAACAACAGCGAATAACTGGACGACACCTGGCACATCGGTCTCGGGGCGTTACAACACTCCACCACTACGAGAGGATCTCGTCCCGAGATCTAGAATGGCACCGGAGGGAAAATGGAAGAGAAAGAGAAGAGGTAAAGCTAAGTTACTTCTTTGACAAACGAGTGAAACCACGAGCCTTGAGAGGTTGAACAAATTGAAAGAAAGAATGCAACGAGAATGAGCGAAGTTGAAAGCACTCCGTTAGGAAAAGGAACAAGGAAGAACAAATTCCAACAGCACTCCGGTTGGAAAGATATGCAAGGCTTGATAAAATGGAGAACTTGAGCAGCGGGCACACACTCCGGTTAAATGGATAAGCAAAAGGAAAGAACATGATCTTGACAAAACAAGATTACGAGTCTTAGAGAGCAACATCACAATGCGTCTGGAACGAAAGAATAGAAGTTGGATCGTAGGAACAAAAGAATGGAGAAGAAAATGACATGTTCTACCACAATAGAATTTGAGAAGCATCCTTAGAAAGAAGTGTGGAACGGAGTTCTTGGAAAATCAACAATGAAAGGAGTACGCTTGTAATGGTCTTATAGAAGACATCCCAGCATTATGAGGTGACAACTTGCCACTTACGGAAAATATTTGATTGGTAAGAGCAAGGAGACGAGAAACTTATTTCACCGGGAGGAATAAATGAAGAACTTGGGTGTTTATAAGCACCATAAATAGCAACAATCCTTAGGGAAGGCTTTAGGTGAAATATAACCCAAGATAACTCCAACGAAGAGGTTGATGGATTTAAAATAGCTCATGCTTAACAACATGTGAATCATGGAACATGAACTCAAATCATCAAGAATGACATAATACCACCTCTAATGATACGATAGAAAGAATGGCACTCCGGATGCAATATGAAGAACACTTGAGCTCCTTTGAAAAGAATCTCGATGAACACTTGGAGAAGGAATTAAATCCTTGGTGAACCACCATGTAGACCCTCCATGAAGAATTCCGTTAAACAAAAGGATGATCAAACGGAAGGAAAAAGAAGTTGAAAACACAAGGTGAAACCTTGCAAAGATTAGATGGACCTTCGAGATGATATATTTGAGAGAACTTGGAACTCTGGAAAAGAAAGATGGACAACTTGAATCGAGAATTTGATGAACCTCCGGAATAAGGAATTAATCACTTGGATGAAGCAAGAATAAGAATTACATTATGCGTATCCTTCACCAATTAAATTGATGACAATCAACGGATTTGGCAAACTACTTATTTTCGTAGAAAGGATTAAGATAGATAATGCGCAAACTTGAAGAGGCCTTCGATGATCCACCGGTAGGATTTGATGGAACGGAAGTATGATAACGTAAGAAGAGGAATCTTGAAAAAACCACCATAAGAATTACAATGAACGAAGAGAAAACACCGGGAAGAATTAGCAAATGAATGAAGATGCTTGAGAGAATTTATATATGAGAGAACGAAGAGATCATGCACTAATTAGATGATATTTGATCAATGCACCGGTAAAATTAGGAGGACGATAACTGACAGCTGAGAATGAATAAACCTGAATTGGTGGACTCCGGATAACACACTGAGAAGACTCTTGAATTGCCCCGGATAGGTGAAAAGAATTGACACAATTGAAACAATTATGAGAGAATGGCAACAAGCTAGCACCCTTAATCTAGAAGAGAATGGAGCAAGATATGGAAGAAAACTCTTCTTCGGACTTCAAAATCCGAGAATGACGACGAGAAACACCATCAAGAATTGTTGAGACACTCCGGAATAAAGAAGAATATAAAGGCTGAATCAACAATGAAAAGAATTTGAAAGATCTTGGAGAAAGACATTTGACTGATGACAATTCATTCTTACGTCAAACTTTGAAAAGAAATTTGAGGATAGCTCCGGGAAAATAAGAAGAGTCAGGTAAGATCCTGGGAAAAGACCTGTGGGTTAGAGCCCACTCAAGAGAAACACCGTTGAAAAGATTAAAAAGAGAGATTGCACCGGTTGAATTAAAAGGCTTGAATGAGATAACATCCTCGAAAGAGTTTGAATGAAAGCAGAGTGGAAACACGAATCTTGGAGATATCTTCAGCACTCCGGAATAATAGAATAGCAAGAAGTGAATGAATATGAGGAGCACCGGTAAGAGAAGGTACTTGAAACAAGGAAAAAGAATATGATCAACACCAAAAGCTTGAATTGAATCCACCGGAGAAGAAAACGAGCAAATAATGATGAACTAGTAGAGCATCTTCATGAGAACCACCGGGTAAGAACATGAAGGAAAAGAATGGTGAGACTTCACATGAATAAAAGGGTACTTGATTACTACATCGGATTCCTTGAAGAAAAGGGTGGGAGGGTGGGAAAACAAAGACAACTTGGTATGGATGAAACAAATACCGTTGAGAAGAAATGATAATTGATCTTCCTGATGTTGAAATGATCGGATCCACTTGAAGAGAAAACACGCCGGTGAAAAGGATTGACAAGACAATCTTGATGATCAAGAAGGATTGGTATCCACATCGGAGTATGAGAACACCATTTGGGGAAGGTATGGAATCAACACTTGACATTGAAGAAACTCGAATACCACAACTCAAAAACAAAACAAAGGATTGGCTTGCAGAATAAGCCGCAACAAACATATGATAGAGATTTCGTCCGAAGTTTTCGTGGTGGGGCCTACACAGGCTCGATCGTACATCACCATCATGTACAAGGCAGTGCACATGACATACGAAGCGTCCCTGAGTCGGCATAGCCAAGGAATCTTTAAGACACAACGAGACCACTGTAAAACCGACCGTGGATAGGCGGACCACTAGACGTCGAACCCCAATTTCATATCATACATCTTTGGAAAGATATCCTAAGAGCTACTTGAATTCCCACTTACAAACTCCCGAAATTTTCCGGTTATGCAATCAGGTGTTGGGGATACAGGGGAAGCATAATATCTCACCCAAAACTAGCAAATCCTACATCCAGCTGTATCCATCCTTCAACACATAACCAAGAAACCTTCGGAAATCATCTACCTTAACCTTTGAAAAGCATCCGTTATACGAGTTATGGCAATACTCCCAAACTCCCGCCCCAGTACTGGGTGGCGTCGAGGTTATCTCACCAACGAACTACATAAAAGAGATTTTCGATGTCGGCATACTAAACTCAGGTATTCCAGAACTGCAACGATAAAATTGTGACGACAACACCTCGGAGCTCAACTCCCCGGGACACTGCCACAAAACCCCTGACAGGAGGCACCAAGACAATGTTCTTGTCACAAAACCATCGGAACGATTCCAAGATACCCGCGTGATCCTAAAATGTTTTAGTGAAATTTGAGAAGAGAAGAGTCAAAACTCTACGTCAGGATGCCATACCAGAGCGATGAAGGGACTGGGGAGTAAAAAGAATTCCTAAACTCTCCGATATATAATTCCTAAATGACTCAAAACATTTTTCTAGACACAAACTCGGCTGCTAAAAACGATCAAGCAATGGGGGCTCCTAAGGTCGGGGAAGGCTCTGATACCAACTTGTAATGCCCTCGATGCGGCTATATCTCCCACGTGTCGAAGCACAACTTAGAGGCATAACCGCATTGAAAGCAATGTCGCAAGGGAGGTAATCTTCACACAACCCATGTAATACATAAGGGAAAAGATACATAGTTGGCTTACAATCGCCACTTCACACAAATACATGAATAAAGCATTACATCATCCAAATACAATCAAGGCTCGACTACGGAACCAAAATAAAAGAAGAACCCCAAATGTGACAAAGGTCCCCGATCGACCCCAACTGGGCTCCACTACTAATCAACTAGAACGAAACAACACAAAGACAAGATCTTCATCGAGCTCCTCCTTGAGCTTGGTTGCGTCATCTGCACGGACTCATCGGTGCCTGCAAGCTAGTTTTTGGAAGTATCTGTGAGTCACGGGGACTCAGCAATCTCACACCCTCGCGATCAAGACTATTTAAGCTTATGGGTAAGGTAATAAGGTATGAGGTGGAGCTGCAGCAAGCGACTAGCATATATGGTGGCTAACATACGCAAATGAGAGCGAGAAGAGAAGGCAAAGCATGGTCGATAAAAGTATGATCAGGAAGTGATCCTAAAACAACCTACGTCAAGCATAACTCCAACACCGTGTTCACTTCCTGGACTCCGCCGGAAAGAGACCATCACGGTTACACACGCGGTTGATGTATTTTAATTAAGGTCAACTTTAGGTTTTCTACAACCGGACATTAACAAATTCCCATCTGCCCATAACCGCGGGCACGGCTTTCGAAAGTTCAAATCCCTGCAGGGGTGTCCCAACTTAGCCCATGACAAGCTCTCACGGTCAACGAAGGAATAGACCTCCTCCCGAGACATTCTGATCAGACTCGGTATCCCGGTTCTACAAGACATCCTCGACAATGGTAAAACAATTCCAGCAAGACCACCCGATGCGCCGACATCCCATTAGGAGCTGCACATATCTCGTTCTCAGCACACACCGGATAAGCTAAGCGTACGGGAGCCAACGTAACCCAAGTTGCCAAGGGACGGCCCCGCACGGTGCTCTGGGTTGGACCAACACTTAGTCAAGCACTGGCCTGGGGGGGTTAAAATAAGATGACCCTCGGGATGCGCGGCTCCCAAGGGAAAAGGCTAGGTGGCGAATGGTAAAACCAAGGTTGGGCCTTGCTGGAGGAGTTTTATTCAAAGCGAACTATCAAGGGGTTCCCATTATAACCCAACCGCGCAAGGAACGCAAAATCCGGGAACATAACACCAATATGACGGAAACTAGGGCGGCAAGAGTGGAACAAAACACCAGGCATAAGGCCGAGCCTTCCACCCTTTACCAAGTATATAGATGCACTAATTAAATATGATATATTGTGATATCCCAACAGTAAACATGTTCCAACAAGGAACAACATCTCCATGTTCCAACAAGGAACAAACTTCAATCTTCACCTACAACTAACAACGCTATAAGAGGGGCTGAGCAAAGCGGTAACATAGCCAATCAATGGTTTGCTAGGACATGGTGGGTTAGAGGTTTGACATGGCAATTTGGGAGGCTTGAAAGCAAATGGTAGGCATCGTAGCATTGGCATAGCAAAAGAGCGAGCATCTAGCAAAGCAAAGATAGTAGTGATTTCGAGGGTATGATCATCTTGCCTAAAATCCCGCAAGGAACAAGAACGAGTCCATGAAGAAGACAAACGGACGTAGACGAACGGGTCCTCACAAACGCGACGTTACCGGAACCAACCCGAAGAAGCAAACACCGGAAAGAAGCACACAACATAGTAAACAACCAACACATGAACATGGTATGATATGCGGGATGCGGTATGCGATGCATATGCATGATGTGACAGGGAAAGCATGAACCTGGCCTCAACATGGAAATCCAAGTGTGCCACTGGAAAGATAAGATGAAATCGCATGAAAATGATATAAAGAATGCCGGAATCGGAGTTACGGTTTGGAAATGGCAAGCGATTCAAATATGACCACGATCTGCGATATACAGCAAGTAGCCATCTAAATGCAAGGAGATGAACATGCTACAACACTCAAACATGACAACAAAATACATGGCAGGGATCCATTCATGAAGCTTAACATAAGTCTAGCACTGAGCTACGCCCAATTCATCCATTAACAGGTTCAAACAAGCATGGCAAAAATGCATATGGTAAACAGATTTCAGACTTAGTGAAATTAACACTTGTCTGGAATTTCAGATTAGGTAGCACTCTTTGGAGCATGAAAACTACATGCTACAGGACCTGAACATGGCAAAGTAAAGCATGGCATGGAGCTACTCAAAGAGCTTAACAAAAGTACCTTAGTGACCTTGAGCCAAAAGGGATCAGAAAATACAATTGCAAGCCTGTGAACATGGCAAAAACATAATCAGTTCTCAGACTTAGTGAAAACTGGAGCATGCTGAAACAGATATCAAGTAGGCATGTTTACGAGCTCGATGCACTCACTACAGAGCATGTCATGCCAATCTAAGCATACACCCATCAAGAATACACATTAAACAAGCTAGACATGGCAAGAACAATAACATAGCATGCACGGATCAACTACAACATCCTCAGCAAAATTGCTAACAAGTAGACAATCTGTCCAGATTCACGAAATGACAAAAGTAGAGCTCGATTGACTCAAGCTAGGGTGCTCCATAATTGCAAACAAATACATGGATGGATAGCGCACGACAAGATTAACAAAACATCCTTACTGATCATCCTCAAAAGAGGCACGGATCACTAGGAAACAACATGAACATATGGCATAACAAAATAAACAGTCCAAGGACTTAGTGGAAATGCTAAGTCCCTGAAATCAGTATTAACGAATGCTCCACTTTGCAAGCTCGTGTTAGTCACCACACACATCACAAAAATACATGGTTTGCACCTCTGGAAAGATGGCAAAACATATAACAAAACTCATGAAGAGCTCAGGGGCATATCATGCACACAATAATCATGGCAAAAATGACAAATATCTAAATGGAGCAGCAGATCTGACAAATATCTCATGTAGCACTCTTCTAACAGCATTTCGGGCATCAAGATGAGCCCAAATGAAAATGATGCAATGGAATGAAATGATGTACTCTCTGAGACGAACATTTTGATATACTACACGCGCAAAACGGAGCTACGGATGCAAAGTTGTGACATGATGAAGATTGCAAAATGCTTAGGGTTTGGAGGGGAAAAGTCAACCTTCGGGTGGATCCAGATCTGGATATCGCCGGAGCACGGAGATCGAGGATGGACGGGAATGGCGCCATGGTGGTCGGAGCAGCGAGGATGGCCGGAGCGGCGCGATGGCTCGCTGGAGAGGAAGCGGGGGCGCCGGATCCGGGGTCTTCGGGACCCGGGGTGACGCGGGCGGCTGTGCGCGGCGCGCGGCAGAGGCGCGGCCATGTTGTCGCCTGCGGGAGAGGCCGGGCGCCGGCGCGCGGGGTGACGTCCGCGGCAACGCCGGAGAGGTGGCGGCAGAGCCACGTAGGACGGCGGCCAGGCGGCGCAAGGGCTCGGGAGCCAAGCGGCGGCGGCGCGGGTCAGGCGGGTTGGATCTGGGCCCGCAGGGCTCGTCGCGGTGGAGGCGGCGGCTGAGGCCAGGTGGCGGCCCCTGAGTGACTGAGGCGGCGGGGAAGCTGACGTGGCAGCCTCTAGTTGGCTGAAGTGATGTGGCGCCAGGGTGGACATGTCCGGCCGGCGCGGGAGGAAATGTCCGGCGGCGCGCGGAGGAGTTTTTAGGGTTTGGACTGCGGGATTTTCGGAAGGGATCAAATATTTATAGGTAGAGGGAGTTAGGAGAGTCCAAATGAGGTGCGGTTTTCGGCCACGCGATCGTGATCGAACGGCCGAGATGATGGAGCAGGTTTAGGTGGGTTTTGGGCCAAATTGGAAGGGTGTTGGGCTGCAACACACACGAGGCCTTTTTGGTCCCTCGGATAACCGTTGGAGTATCAAACGAAGTCCAAATGGCACGAAACTTGACAGGAGTTCTACCAGTAGTAAACCAAGGCCGCATGGCAAGTCTCGGTCCAATCCGGAAATGTTTAATCCCCACACACGAAAGAAAGGTAGAAATGACCACTGGAGGAGAACGGAGCGCCAGATTGCAAAACGGATAACGGGGAAAATGCTCGAATGCATGAGACGAACATGTATGCAAATGAAATGCACATGATGACATGATATGCATTGCATGACACGCAAGCAATGACAAGGCAACAACAACGAATAACTGGACGACACCTGGCACATCAGTCTCGGGGCGTTACAATGTCCTCCCCTCCGCGGGTATCCGGCTTGGAGGGATCGGGAATCCGGACATAGCTAGTCCTTAAGATAGATGAAGGGTCGCCGCACTGTCCCTCTACCACGGCAATGTGATGGGTGACCTAGGGAGAGTTAATCTCTCTCAGATCGGGTTTAGGCCCAATCTGGTCGTAATCCGTAGCGACTCCCAAGGCGGCGATGCGATCCAAGAGCTCGTTTAGGGAAGAGAGCTCCATTTGATCTAGCTGCTCGGCGAATTCCGAGCTGACGTGAAGATTGCTTTTGATTACCCGAGAGGTCATTGTCGGCGTAGCAGCCGAACAGGCGGTCATAAGGAAACCACCTAGCCGGAGAGTTTGGTCGACAGCCAAAGCTCCCTTAGCAATGGTGTCGTCTTTAAAGACGGGATGAGGCATCCTTCTTGATGGCGACGGCACAGAGGAACTCTCAATGAAAGCACCAATGTCGGTGTCAAAACCGGCGGATCTCGGGTAGGGGGTCCCGAACTGTGCGTCTAGGCGGATGGTAACAGGAGACAAGGGACACGATGTTTTTACCCAGGTTCGGGCCCTCTGGATGGAGGTAAAACCCTACTCCTGCTTCATTAGTATTGATGATATGGGTAGTACAAGAGTAGATCTACTACGAGATCAAGGAGGCTAAACCCTAGAAGCTAGCCTATGGTATGATTGTTGTTCCTACGGACTAAAACCCTCCGGTTTATATAGACACCGGAGAGGGCTAGGGTTACACAGAGTCGGTTACAATGGTAGGAGATCTACATATCCGTATCGCCGAGCTTGCCTTCCACGCCAAGGAAAGTCCCTTCCGGACACGGGACGAAGTCTTCAATCTTGTATCTTCATAGTCCAGGAGTCCGGCCGAAGGTATAGTCCGGCTATCCGGACACCCCCTAATCCAGGACTCCCTCACCGGGCGCGTGCCACTGTCCTCCTGGCGTGAGGAAGGGGACGACTGGCGCGGCCAGCTGGCTGGGCCGGCCTGCTGGGCCGCATAGTGCCAGGCCGCAGGTAAGTCCATGTAAGGTTCTTTTCTATTTTTGTTTTCTTTTCTATTTTCTGACATTTGTTTTCTCATTTAATAATAATACTAAATCATTTTATTTTCTTCTGACAATTTTTTCAGGGACATAAGGGATTATTCCGAAGCCCCTCACCAAATTTCAGGATTTTTTGACATATATAAAATATATAACATATATATATCCAACACAAATAATTATTGCATTAATTCCAAATGGCCAAAATAAATATTTATGAGCTCCTGATAATATTGGTTTGAATTTTACCTCTGACCAATATTATCAGAGAGCAACATGAACATTTTCTTGGACCTTTTTGGAGCAATTTTTATCTGGGTTATTTCCAGAAATGATTTCTGAGGGTTTCACAAATCCCCATTTCAAATTTAAATTAAATTTAAACATGATGTTCACAAGAGGGCTAGCCTAGGTCCTACCTTAACTAGGGATGTGACAACTCACCCCCACTCGAAAGAATCTCGTCCCGAGATTCAGGAGTCGGCAGAAAGAAAGTGGGGTACTCAAGTCGAAGACGATATTCTCGCTCCCAGGTAGCGTCTCTCTCGGAATGATGAGACCACTGAACCTTGAGAAACTTGATGTTCTGACGTCGAATGACACGCTCTGCTTGATCAAGGATGCAAACAGGGTACTCTCCATATGTGAGGTTATCTTGGAGATCAAGCGTTTCATGGTCCACTCCGCGGATGGGATCCGAGAAGCAACGCCTGAGTTGAGAGACGTGGAAGACATCATGTACTCGAGAAAGATGTGGGGGTAGTTCCAAGTGGTAGGCAACCTCTCCTCGTTTAGCGAGAATGCGAAAAGGACCAATGTAACAAGGAGCCAACTTTCCCTTGATACCGAAACGATGGGTACCCCTCAAAGGAGTAACCTGAAGGTAAGCCTTGTCGCCAACTTCATAAGCCACTTCCTTGTGACGGCGGTCATACTTGCTCTTTTGACGAGATTGTGTTGTTTTCAAATTATCAAGAATGACGTGAACTTGTTCTTCTGCCTCCTGGATCATATCCGGTCCAAAGAATTGTCTTTCACCGGTTTCTGACCAGTTCAAAGGTGTTCAACATCTTCGTCCATAAAGAATCTCAAAATGAGCTTTCTTGAGACTGGATTGGTAGCTATTGTTAGAAGCAAACTCAGCGAAAGGAAGGCACTTCTCCCAATCCATACCAAATGAGATAACGCAAGCTCTAAGTATGTCTTCGAGAATTTGGTTGACCCGTTCCACCTGACCACTTGACTGAGGGTGGAAAGCTGTACTGAAGGAAAGATGGGTGCCCATGGCAGTTTGGAAACTCTCCCAGAAATGAGAAGTGAAAAAACTACCACGGTCTGAATTGATCTCTAGTGGAACACCATGAAGTGATACTATTCGAGAAATATATAAGTCAGCGAGCTGACTAGCGGTGATACTCTCTCGAGCAGGTAGGAAGTGAGCCACTTTGAAAAGACGGTCAATGACTACGAAGATAGCATTATTCCCTCTCTTGGTCCTGGGAAAACCAGTGACAAAGTCCATACCAACTTTATCCCATTTCCACTTGGGAATAGCTAAAGGCTGAAGGGTGCCAGTAGGTCTCTGATGCTCTGCCTTAACGCGATGACAAATGTCATAGTTAGCGATGAACCCAGCAATTTCGCTCTTCATCCTAGTCCACCAGAACCTCTGGCATAGGTCCTGATACATCTTAGTACTACTGGGATGAATCGTGAGAGGAGATTGATGGGCCTCCTTAAGGATTAATTGCCGAACATGCTGCTTCTTGGGGACCACCAGGCGATTCCCGAAGAAAACAACACCTCGATCATCTATAGAGAAACTACCAGCAATACCCTTGGCAATGTTTCTCTAGATCTGGGTAATCCCCGTATCATGCTTCTGGGCTTCTATGATATGATCCACAAGAGTAGGTTTCGCCACCAAGGTAGAAAGGAATCCGTGAGGAGCAATGTGAAGGTTAAGCTTATAGAATTCCTCATGGAGAAGTGGTTGGCCCTGTTGCAACGTGAGATTGTTGCAATATGACTTACGACTTAGTGCATCAGCCATGACATTGGCTTTGCCTGGGGTGTAAGTGATCCCTAAGTCGTAATCTGAGATCAACTCCAACCAACGGCTTTGTCTAAGGTTCAAATCCGGTTGCGTGAAGATATACTTGAGACTCTGGTGATCGTTGTAGATCTCGCAACGTTTACCAAGAAGGTAATGTCGCCAGGTCTTAAGTGCATAGACTACGGCTGCAAGCTCTAGATCATGTGTAGGATAATTCTCCTCATGTGGATGCAACTGTCGATATGCATAGGCAATCACATGGCGATCTTGCATAAGAATGCAACCTAGTCCCTGTCGTGAGGCATCACAATATATAATAAAGTCCTTAGTGAAATCCGGTGGCACAAGTATGGGAGCAGAGGTCAAGCGTCTTTTCAGTTCCTGAAAACTGTGCTCACACTGTGGGGACCACTCAAACATTTTATCCTTCTTGAGAAGTTCCGTGAGAGGTTTGGCCACTTTGGAGAAGTTTTCAACAAAGCGGCGACAATAACTGGCTAGACCAAGGAAACTCATAACTTGTTTAACTGTTTGAGGCGGAGTCCAATCAAGAACGGCCTGAACTCTCTCGGGATTGACAGCAATGCCCTTACCAGATATCACGTGGCTGAGGTAGGTCACTTCTGGCAACCAAAATTCGCACTTGGAGAACTTGGCATAAAGGCGGTGCTGTCTAAGTTTCTCTAACACAAGTCTAAGATGTTCGACATGCTCTTCCTCGTTCTTCGAGTAAATAAGAATATCATCGAGGTAAACCACGACGAACTTATCTAAGTACTCCATGAATATCGAGTTCATCAAACGAGAGAATGTAGCTGGAGCATTGGTTAGACCAAAGGACATGACGGTGTACTCGTACTGGCCATAACGAGTGAGAAAAGCCGTCTTAGGAATGCCCCCATTTCTGATCTTGATTTGGTGGTAGCCTAACCTCAAATCCATCTTTGAAAAGACTAACGATCCAGTGAGCTGATCATATAGGTCATTGATCCTGGGGAGCGGATACTTGTTCTTTATCGTGACCAAATTAACGGGACGATAATATACAACCATTCGGTTCGTACCATCCTTCTTCTTGACGAAGAGGACGAGGCAAGCCCAAGGAGAAGAACTAGGACAGATGAAACCCTTTTGCAAGGACTCATCAAGCTGTTTCTTAAGTTCAGCTAGCTCTAAGGGTGCCATCTTGTAAGGTCTCCTAGAAATTAGGGCGGTTCCTGGAATAAGATCTATGACAAACTTTACATCTCTGTCAGGTGGAATACCTAGCAGTTCCTTAGGAAAGACACCCGGAAAGTCACGGACTACCAGGATATCCTCAAGGTCTGGACGAGGGCTGGCATTAAGAGAATAGAGCTGACGCTTTGCAACTCTAGTGGAGACAGTGACTATCTTGCCAGATGGATGCGTAAGCTGAACAGACCTGGTGTAACAATCAATCTTGGCTTAATGAGCTTTCATCCAGTCCATACCCAAGATGATGTTAATATCTGTAGACTTGAGGGCTATAAGTGATGCAAGGAATTCAAGTCTGTCAACAAGGATTTCATTACTATGGCTTACACTAGAAGTTTGCCATTTGGATCCAGGAGTTTGAATGACTAGTGGAGAGGGCATATCAGAAAATGAAATGTTGTGCAAGTTAGCATAGCTTTCAGAAATGAAGGAGTGATATGCTCTGGTATCGAATAGAACCGAAGCTGGATGACAGTAGGCAAGGAGTGTACCAAGAACAACATCTCGATCATCATGAGCGTCTTTAGCTGAGACGTGATGCACATGTCCACGTTCAGTGGAAGCTGACTTGACACTGATCATCTTGCGTGATGGCTTACCACGAAGAACAGACTCCTCGGGCTGGGGTGGAGCATAGTTGGCTTGAGAGCAGTCACGTGCATAGTGTCCTGGCTCTCCACATGTGAAGCAAGTCCCTGAATTAGGACGTGGACCCGCAGTGACAACCGGTCTACCAATAGGCCTGGGTGGAGTATACAATTTAACAGGGGGAGGTACCACATAAGATGGCCTCAGTGAACAACCGGGTGGAAGAGTGGAATTCGGAACCCAAATCCGACGCTTCTGAGAACTAGAACCGGAGGAAGAACCCAAATCAGGGGTGTGCTTACGAGACTCCTCGTAAGTGAGCTGAGCTGTCTCTGCACTAATGGCCTTGTTCACAAGAGCCTGGAATGTATTGCAATGGTGCAAGTGAAGATCACGATGCTACTTGGGGTTGAGACCCTTCCGGAACCTAGCCTGCTTCTTGGCGTCTGTGGACACCTCCTCTGTAGCATAGCGGGCGAGGTTCTCAAAGTCTCTACTGTAAGCATCAACAACCATCTTATCTTGGGTGAAACTACAGAACTCTTCTCTCTTGCGGTTAATGAGAGCCTGAGGAATGTGATGCCCGCGGAAAGCCTGAGTGAAATCTCTCCAGGTGGGTAATTGGCCAGCTGGAAGCATAGCCCCATAGTTCTACCACCAAATACTAGCAGGACCTTCTAGATGATAAGCAGCATAGGTGACCTTGTCACCTTCAGCTACGTTCGTAGAACGCAGCTTGATAGTGATACTATGGAGCTAGTCATCGGCATCGAGTGGCTCAATGGAATGATGGTAGGTAGGTGGTTTCAGGCCAATGAAGTCGTGAATGGACGCAGACTCTTTGTACTGATGGGCGGTGTTCTCCTCAATACGTGCTAACAAGCGGTTAGACTCTCACTTGTTCTTCTCCATCTCTAACATGAACTCTGCCAACGAAGGCTGGTCGGGAGGATCCTCATCCCTACCATCTCCATGGTTCCGGCTACGAGCAACAGAACTTCGGTTAACTGACGACATCCTGAAGAACCAACCAAGGAAACAAGGATGGATTCAGCATCATCATAAGGATGTAGAATGTAGTACAAGGAAAATAGTATCTCTTGAACTCCTAGGACAATTCCGGCAGAATAACGGTAGTAAAATGCTCAAAATGAGACACCCTGCAAACGATGAGGTAGTACCATACTCAACATCATCACTTAAGGTTCTGTGATAGTACTAAACAGACTACACCGGAAGTACTCAAAAACTGGAATATGACCCTGATCAACCAATCCTAAGAGACTACGGAGTAGTAACACGTGATCCTGATAGACGGAAGAGAAAGCCCAGTTCCTTAACCCCATAGGAAAGATAGGGTGACTCAGATCAGAAGGGCATGAGGTGTAAGGAGTAAAAAGAGCCTTACGTTCCCTTCCACAATCAATTCCCTTACATAACTAAAGAATTTCTAGACTCAACTTCGACCAGTTTGGCTTGTTAATCCTACAGGAAGTCAGGCTCTGATAACAAAGCTATTAGGACCCTGATTCTAAGTCACACCGATCTAGCATGTAACACGTCATATCACTTTGTGGCCTCACGCACGGTATTCCCACAGGTGTCGCCTTACCTGGCCCAGGACCGTTTGCGCCTTTTGGATCACGTATATGATAGTGTCGCTAGCATCCATATGACAGAGAAACCGGGCCAACATGACTAGTCGTGAACCCAAAGTGGCACTAACTTACGGGGACAGGCATACATGAAACAACGTCGAGCATGTCGGTCATCAGCGTGTGAATCCGGGCTGTAGCAACTGGGTTAACAGGACTCCGGGAATCCGGGCTATAGTAGGCTAGCAGGACTCCGGAAGTCACGGCGTGACATTTCCCCGAAGGGACAGACACAGGAACGATGTGAATCACATGCCGGCCAGTCTAAGTGTTCTGGAGCAGTAGTGCTGGGCTATCAGGACTCCGGTGAACCGGGCTGTAGCGAACTACCATGGCTTAGTGGAAGCACCAGACTACATTTCCCTATAGGAGAGGCTACCAAAGATAGACAACTAGGTTGTCGGATCCCAAACATAGCAATACACGTCACACGTACGCATAACATGCAAGTATGTGCTATACAACATGGCATCACAACATAACTCAAACTCTTATAGATAAAGGCCCAGAAGAGCCACATAATATTCAATACAGACAGGGGTCTCATGACCCATCATTAAGAGCATACAAGCAACAGAAGCATTACATGTCTGAGTACAGACATCTACAAATGAAAAAGGCTGAGAAGCCTAACTATCTACAAGTCCCTCCCAAGGTACAAGATCGTAGCTGAGGTAACATACTACTCGTCGAGGTCCAAGCGGAACTACTAGTGAGACAAATGCCTCGTCTCCAAAACATAAATAAAGAAAACGTGAGTACAAAGGTACTCAACATGACTTACATCAGATCCTATCATACACGCATCAGTATCAAAAGGCAAGGTGGGGTTTAGTTGCAGCGAGCCAGCTTTGACTCAGTGGCTATCATGTTCTACGACTATGAGTAACTTCTTTGAGGTAAGAAAGTGCACACGAGTCAACTAATCACCACATTAATACACCACTATGGATTCATTCCCATCTCCCTACGAGAAGGCCATCCATAGCACTCACACTTGTCTTGAGCATTTTAGAGTATCCAGTTCAAGTTGTCTATGTACCACGTAAGCATCCAAGAAGTCCATAACCGCAGACCCGGCTATTAGAATAGATCATGACAACCCTGCAGGGGTGTACTTCTTCACACACGCGCTCACCTCTTACCGCCATTTACATGTCATGTATCTCGGCAACCTTCAATCGGAAGCCTGGCGAGGGTGTCGGCTACGGCCTGACTAACCATGGAAGACTCTAGTCCAGGTTTATTGCCTATTCGGGTTCCATCCACAAGGAGATCCGGCCGAGGTTTCGCTCACGGCCCCAAATGATGTGAGTAGGGTTCCCAAGCCCACCATCCAGGTGCCACTTGGTACACCGTGCCACCCCTAGTCTGTCCCAAGCCCATCCTGCCGGGTGCCACTTGGTAGAATAATAACACTGCCTACAAACACCAAAAACTAGTTGCGACTCCTGGACAGAGACCAAGTCGGTTAATAAGTCAAGAGGGGTCGAGTTACCGGAACCCAATGTGTGGTAGTATCTAGTCATTGGACAAGATACACAAAACTCAGTTCTTAGGGACGGTTCCAGTGAGACAACCCACCATGTACTCCTACGTGGCCTCTCACTGCTACCTTTACCAAATCATGTTCACACACTTAACTCTCAACATCAGAACATAGCACTGCACTCCAATTCATTCCCAACATGGCTCAATCAACTATTACACATGCTAGTGGGTTTCAACTATTTACTGTGGCAATGACAGGTCATGCAGAGGAATGTGTTCAACTACCGCAGCATAAAGAAGCAGTTGAATCGTTGTTGTCCTAATGCGATAAAAGAGAGCAGGAGTAAGACAGGAGGATTGTACCAGAATGAACAAGGGGGTTTGCTTGCCTGGTAGATCAATAGGGGGGCATTGTTCCTCTGACAGGTACTCTGGATCGGTCTTCAGAGCAGGACCTATCAAGAAGGAACGGTGTCGGCAATCAATACACAAGCATATGCAACAATATGATGCATGAACATGGCATGAAGATGTGATGTTGTTTGAGCTAATACAACTAGCATTAATTTGGTTGAAGTCGATTTGAACCAAAGGTTCAAATGCATCTCCAAAATAAACTCTTATAAATGCCATTCATGTGTTTTCACCTATACAGCAGGTATAAGTTGGTTTGTCATGCATGAAAATGGTACAGATGGATAGATTGCTTTTTTCTGATAATTTTTCATATATATATTATTTCAATATGAGCTACGGTTGAATTTCTATGAAATTTTGAAGTTTAGCTAATTTTTTGGAATTTCCAAAATAGAAATAATCCAGAAAATCATTTATTGCGTCAGCACTGCGTCATGCCTGCGTCAGTAGGTCAACAGCACTAACCAGGACAAACCTGACGTGTGGGGTCCACACATCAGTGACATGGTTGGTTAACAGGGGGTTAATTAGCCTAACTAAAAATTAGGGGGCGCCGGGGCCCACTGTCAGTGTCTCTAGGGGTAATTTGTGCCTAATTAGAGGCCACGTCAGCAGTCGTCGGAGTCCTGCCGGCGACGACCAAAACCGCGGCGGCAACTCGCCGGACTTGCGCTACGAGCGGCGGCTGGATACGTGGTGACCATCGGGGCGTAGCCCGTCCTCGTCCGCATCCAGTGGAGCATGTGGGAGGAGCTGGGGAGGCCGGAGCTCACCGGAGCGGAGCTCGCGGCGGCGCCCGGAGCATGGCTCCGAGCGGGATGTGGCTGCAGGGCACTGCAGGGGTTGCGGAGGGCCTCTACAGCCTCCTAGCGTCACCAGGAGCACGATGAACCCGCGAGGGGACGGTGGGGAGCGCGTCTGCGGTGAAGTGTGGCGACGGCAGCGCTTCGGCTGTCGCAGGAGAGGGAGACAGAGGAGAGGATGAGGGCGAGGAAGAGTGAGAGGGGCCTGGGGGTCCGTGGCATTTCTAGAGAGACGCGGGAGGAAGCAGAGAGGCAGGAGGTGGCCGCGTGCGTCGGGCGCATGCCCCTGTCCTCCTGGCGCGAGGAAGGGGACGACTGGCTGGGCCGGCCTGCTGGGCCGCACAGTGCAAGGCCGCAGGTAAGTCCAGGTAAGGTTCTTTTCTATTTTTGTTTTATTTTCTATTTTTTGACATTTGTTTTCTTATTTAATAATTACACTAAATCATTTTATTTTCTTCTGACAATTTTTGCAGGGACCTAAGGGATTATTCCAAAGACCCTCACCAAATTTCAGAATTTTTGGACATATATAAAATATATAACATATATATATCCAACACAAATAATTAATGCATTAATTCCAAATGGCCAAAATAAATATTTATGAGGTCCTCAAAATATTGGTTTGAATTTTACCTCTGACCAATATTTTCAGAGAGCAACATGAACATTTTCTTGGACCTTTTTGGAGCAATTTTTATCTGGGTCATTTCCAGAAATGACTTCTGAGGGTTTCACAAATCCCCATTTCAAATTTAAATTAAATTTAAACATGATGCTCACAACAGGGCTAGCCTAGGTCATACCAGAACTAGGGATGTGACAACAAAAAGGAGACAGTCTCACATCAACTAGGCATATTAACGGGCTATGGAGATGCCCATCAATAGATATCAATGCGAGTGAGTAGGGATTGCCATGCAACGGATGCACTAAAGCTATAAGTTTATGAAATCTCAAAAAGAAAATAAGTGGGTGTGCATCCAACTTGCTTGCTCATGAAGACCTAGGGCAATTTGAGGAAGCCCATCATTGGAATATGCAAGCCAAGTTCTGTAATGAAAAATACCCACGAGTATATGTAAGTGACAATATAGGAGACTCTCTTATCATGAAGATCATGGTGCTACTTTGAAGCACAAGTGTGGTAAAAGGATAGTAGCATTGCTCCTTCTCTCTTTTCTCTCATTTATTTATTTATTTATTTTATTTGGGACTTCTCTCATTTTTTTGGCCTCTTTTTTTATTCGTCCAAAGTCTCATCCTGACTTGTGCGGGAATCATTGTCTCCATCATCGTTTCCTCACATGGGACAATGCTCTAATAATGAAGATCATCACACTTTTATTTACTTACAACACAAGAATTGCAACTCTATACATAGAGAAAAAAATGACTCTATGTGAATGCCTCTAGCAGTGTACCGGGATGTGCAACAAATCAAGAGTGACAGGTATGAAAGATTTATGAATGGTGTATTTGCCACAAATACGATGTCAACTACATGATCATGCATAGCAATATGACAATGATGGAGCGTGTCATAATAAATGGAATGGTGGAAAGTTGCATGGCAATATATCTCAGAATGGCTATGGAAATCCCATAATAGGTAGGTATGGTGGCTGTTTTGAGGAAGGTATATGGTGGGTTTATGGTACCAGCGAAAGTTGCGCGACACAAGAGAGGCTAGCAATTTGGAAGGGTGAGAGTGCATATAATCCATGGACTCAACATTAGTCATAAAGAACTCATATACTTATTGCAAAAATCTATTAGTTATCGGAACTAAGTACTAAGTGCATGCTCCTAGGGCTATAGATTGGTAGGAAAAGACCATCGCTTGTTCCCGACGACCACTCATAAGGAAGACAATCAATAAATAAATCATGCTCCGACTTCATCATATAACGGTTCACCATACGTGCATGTTACGGGAATCACAAACTTTAACACAAGTATTTCTCAAATTCATAGTTACTTACTAGCATGACTCTAATATCACCATCTTCATATCTCAAAACAATCACAAGGAATCAAACTTCTCATAGTATTCAATGCACCTTATATGAAAGTTTTTATTATATCCCTCTTGGACGCCTATCATATTAGGACTAAATTTATAACCAAAGAAAATTAACATGCTGTTTAGAGACTCTCAAAATAATATAAGTGAAGCACGGGAGTTCATAAATTTCTATAAAATAAAACCACTGCCGTGCTCTAAAAAGATATAAGTGAAGCACTAGAGAAAAATTGCCTAGCTCAAATGATATAAGTGAAGCACAAAGGGTATTCTAATAGATCACGATTCATGCGTATCTCTCTCAAAAGGTGTGTACATCAAGGATGATTGTGGAAAACTAAAAAGCAAAGACTCAAACCATACAAAATGCTCCAAGCAAAACACATATCATGTGGTGAATAAAAATATAGCCTCAAGTAAAGTCACCGATAGACGAAGACGAAAGAGGGGATGCCTTCCGGGGAATCCCCAAGGTTAGGCTCTTGGTTGTCCTTGAATATTACCTTGGGGTGCCTTTTGGGCATCCCTAAGCTTAGGCTCTCTTTTTTGGAAAAGGAGGTCATCCCCCGGCCTCTGCATCAGAGAGATGCATGCAGCCACTTTATTAAAAAACCAACTGTAAGAAAGTCTGAATTGCAAAGTACTGCTCACAAAAGGAGCAAAGGAAAAAATAAAGAGTACAAGTCTCAAAGCCAAATCCGGCTGGATGAGGATCCACTAAGGACCTACCCTATGCAATGATCACCATCCAACCGGTTGAAAAAAACCTGTCCTGCCATCTCCCATCGGTTGCACCTAGTAGCCAGCAGCTCCCTGGAGGCCGTAGGAGTGAGTAATGACCACGTACAGATCCATGCCGTAGCCCGGAATATGACCTGCAAGAAATTAGTTATAGGTTTTCTGTTAAAAATCATGTCATTCCTACAATTCCATATAGCCCAAATAACTGCGCATATTCCGATCCGGATATTACACGTGATACGAACATTCACTCCATCAAGCCACGTCCCAAACAACGCTTCTATGCTATTAGGAGGTGAAATTTTAAAGGCTACATGCACCTACCGCCAAAGTAACTTCGCAAGAGAACAATCAAGAAATAGGTGTTGTAACCTGATCACAAAAATAACACCTCGAGCTACCTACCCATCTCCGCCTCAATAAGTTATCTTTGGTTAGGATCACTTGTTTGTGAACAAACCACATAAATATCTTAATTCGTAAGGGCACTTTAACTCTCCAAATATGGAGCGATCACGGGATTGGGCCAGAGTTGATGAGATCTAAATACATGGACTTGACCGTGAACAAGCCACCATTCGTGAGCTTCCACCTAAAAGAATCCTCCTCATCAGAAAGGTGCACCTCCATCAGCCTCCTGACTAAGTGTAGCCAAGAAGTCCAGCGTTCCCCAACTAGAGATCGCCTGAACTTGATATTCAAGGGTACCATCTGCATCACCGTTGCCACGTACTATTCCTTGCGTTGATCAATATTATACAGAGAAGGATACTGGAGAGCTAGCGGTGTATCACCTAACCACGTATCCTCCCAAAACATTATTATTGAGCCGTCCCCAACACTAAACTTCACCCTATGGAAGAAAGTATCTTTCACTCTCATGTGTCCCTTCCAAAATGGTGAATCATTTGGTTTACGGTAACCTGGGCTAGAGTTTTGGAGTGTAAATACTTGTTGCAAAGAATCTGGGCCCACATTCCTTCGGAATGCAGCGATAATCGATATAGCCATTTACTCAACAAGCACTTATTTTTCACCTCGAGCTTTTCAATCCCAAGACCCCCTGGTCCTTTGGTCGACAAATAATATCCCATCTTGCGAGACGATATTTTGTCTTAGCCTTGTCTGATTAGCAGAAGAATCAAGATCGATAAAAGTCAATTCTCTTGTGTACCCCTTTCGGTATTTTGAAAAAAGACAGGAGGAACATCAGCATGCTCGTTAGTACTGAATTAATTAATACTACTTGTACTCCATATGACATAAGCATACCCTTCCAGCAGCTAAGTTTCTTCTCGGATCGATCCTCGATACATTTCCATTCTTTATTAGTCAATTTCCTATAATGGATTGGAATGCCAAGATAGCTAAAGAGGAGAGATCCTAGTTCAAAACCGAACAGGTTCTTGTAATCTTCTTGGTCATCCTTGGCCATTCCAAAACAGAAGAGTTCACTTTTGTGGAAATTGATCTTCAGCCCCGACAATTGCTCAAAAAGGCATAGGAGGAGTTTCATATTTCAAGCTTGTGCAAGGTCATGTTCCATAAATAATATTGTGTCATCCGCATATTGTAATATGGAGAACCCCCCATCCACCATATGAGGGACTAGTCCACCAACCAGCCCCTTTTCCTTGGCCCGACCTATGAGTACTATCAACATGTCAACCACAATATTAAACAGTATCGGGGACATTGGGTCACCCTGCCTTAGGCCTTTATGCGTTTGAAAATAATGTCCAATATCATCATTCACCTTTATTCCAACACTGCCTTTCTGGACAAAGGAATCCACATGATTCCTCCAGGTCTCATTGAAACCTTTCATGCGCATAGCTTGTTGTAGTAAAGGCCACTTAACTTTATCATAAACCTTTTCAAAATCCACTTTGAATATTACTCCATCGAGTTTCTTCGAGTGGATTTCATGTAAGGTTTCATGTAAGACAACTACCCCTTCTAGGATGTGTCTTGCAGGCATGAAGGCAGTCTGACTTGGTTGCACCACCGAGTGTGCCACCTTTGTCAGCCTGTTGGTGGCCACTTTTGTAAAGATTTGGAAACTAACATTCAATAAGCAGATGGGCCTGAATTGCTCGATGCAGATAGCCTCCTCCTTTTTAGGGAGAAGAGTGATCGTGCCAAAATTCAAATGAAATAGTTGAAGATGCCCATTAAAAATATCATGAAACATCGGCATAAGATCGTCTTTCACGATATGCCAACATTTCTTATAAAATTCTGTCGGGAACCCATCTGGTCCCGGTGCCTTCTTTGGTTTCATTTGATCTATCGCCTCAAACACCTCCTTCTAAGTGAAAGGAGCAGACATGATCTCATTCTCCTTTGACTGGAACTAAGGGATATCTACCACTACACTCTCATCCAGAGTCACGGCATTATCTATCGGAGGTCCAAACAACTGTTTGTAATAGTTGGAAATATACATCTAGAAATTCTCATGTCCAAGAACTGTTTCCTCATCCTGTTCAAGCTGAATGATTTTTTCTCCTATGCTTGACATTCGCAATCATATGGAAAAATTGTGTATTGTCACCCTTTTGCCACCTTAGGAATTTTGGCATGCAATGCCCACTTCATTTCTTCTTCTCTAAGTAACATATGTAATTTGGCCTCGGCCTCCAACTTGCAAGCTTGCTCAGTATGGTCCAGCAAGTTCGTTTCTGCCCGTATATCTAGTGTCTGAATTAACTGGAGAAGCATCGCCCTCTCTTTTTTATAGATTCCACTCTCATTTCTGGCCCAACCCCTCAAGAATTGTCTTAGGTGTCTGATTTTGTTCTGCCAGCATTCCATGTTAGATGTGCCATTCACTAGTTTAGCCTACTCTCTTGCCACCATCTCAATGAAATTTTATTTTTGGAACCAACTGAGTTCGAATGAGAAAATATTTTTATTGACAATATGCGTGGCTCCACCCAAATAAACTAACAGGGGTGTGTGGTCCGAGATCGCCCTTTGCATCATGTGCACTTATACTACGGGGTATTTCTGTTCCCATTCCACACTCGCAAGTACCCTATCAAGCTTCTCGTACGTAGGAGTAGGAAGAAAATTTGCCCAGGTAAATTTTCTTCCTGAAAGATCTATCTCCCTAAGATCAAGACTCTCAATGATCATAATTAACATAAAAGACCACCGTCCATCAAAACGATCATTGTTCTTTTCTTCCTTCCTACTTATGATATTAAAATCGACTCCTACCAAAATTGGCAGTCTTTCATCTCCACAAATCCGTACTAGATTTGCTAAGAACTCTGGCTTAAACTCTGGTTGGGCAGCACCATAAACTTACACTAAGGCCCAACGGAACCCATCCAATTTGGACCTAGCCCTGAACTTCACCGTACATTCTCCTCATACTACATTTATAACCTCAAGAGTCTCACACTTCACTCCCAAGAGAATCCCACCGGATCACCCTCTTGGCGGAAGGCAGTGCCAATCAAAGGCTATTCCCGCTGTAAGTGAGCCTAGAAATTATAGTGTGAAGTTATCTCTACCAGTCTCAAGTAGAGCTATAAACTCTAATTTATCCTCTATAGTTGTTTCAGCAAGGAACCGTTGCTTAACCAAGTCTGCCAGACCTCTGCTATTCCAAAAGATCCCTTTCATATTTCATCATGGAATTTTTTCTTGAGTTTCACTCTCGCACTCCTACGGACTGCCGACGCTAGATAGAGCTTCCTCTTCTAGGGTCGTTTAGGTTTGTTCAACACTGTCATGCCCGCTTCAGGAACAATGTTTTCCGGTGACCTCTCCAAACTAGATATATCCTCACATGACAGTGTAGTCTCTACCCCTCCTACCTCCTCATCGACCTCCGATGAGGGCATCATCTCATCGCAAAAAGTCTCAAGTGAGGGGACACTCAAATTATGAATATCGACATCTAACATAGGTTTAACCGCCGCTAACTGTCGGATCAACTCAGAGGCTCTCTCAGCCTCTAGGTCTAAAATGTCATTAACTGATTTAACAATTTCTACCCAATTTGTCCCGAGCGAGACTCCTATGTCGTTGGCTCTACTCATAATCTCATGTTCAGAAAAATGCAGAATAGAACATTGCTTATTAACCGACATACTTGTCTGGGCCTCGACGTCCCTAAGCTTCGCGGCTCTCATCGCGCGCCCAAGATGAAAGTCATCGGCATCTGGCTGGTCTTGAACTTGAGTACAAACGTGACTGCTAGAGGGTACCGGGTTCGGGTGGCCGCCAAACGAAATCACCTCCTCAGTAGACCGCGGGATCTGCACCACCTCCGTAGTGCCGTCCGTCGTGATGTGACTAAGAGAAGGAGGGGTCGGCGGCCTGGTGCCTCCTGGTCCACCCCCCCCCCACCCGCAGGACCCATGGCCGTCCGACGACCTCCTGACGAAGCCGGTGAAGATCGCGCCTGAGGTGATCTCGTGGCCGAGTCTAGAGCCGCCTGCCCTGGAACCGCCAGCGGCGAAGACCCCTTTGGCACACCCCTGTGGTATGTGAGCGCAGACTGGGGCTCGGGACACGCCGGGGCCACAAGCCCAGTCACGCGTGGCGACCCCTCGGCAGCCCGCTTCGGACACCTGCAAGCACGGGCCGTCGGCCTGCAGCCGACCCCCGGCTGATCAGGCACCGGTAGTGGCGCTGCCATGGCCTCCTGCTCAGCTGTTGTCGTGCGCTTTGAAGTCGTGGCGCGCGCCACTCCTGACGAGGCCGATCTACACTTCAGCGACAAGACAAGTGGCACCTCATTAATAGGATACATCGGAATGGGTGGAAAATTGTGCTCTGCAGCATCATCACTATCGACACAGTCACTCCACAGTCGAGGAGGTGTGGAAGTCGGTGTTCCAAAGGACCCAAACCTCAGAGTGTGAATAGGTGGGGACGAAGTTGGCTCTAAACCCCTTTCCGGCGCCTGCAGATTGGGTCGACTTGCAGCCACATCAGAACCCTTACATGCTCCATCTCCACTATTGTTCTCCCTATTGCCCGTATCATCATCTTTATCAGACATGTCCACATCACCTCCACCCAGTACTGCTTCCTAAAACATCTTAGCTTCCTCTAATTCAATCTCTACTTTGAAAACCATTCCATCATGCATCCACCTAACCACATCCGAAATATGCTCACTAAATAAAACACTGACAAGTAACCTGACCACCCCATGAGCCAGAGTAAACTACATATCCACTCGCTCGGTCTTTCCGATCAAAGACCCAAGACTACAAGCCACCCTAGCATCACTGAGAGGCTTGGAGGGTGCCCCTGAAAATCAAACCCAGACTTGAGACAAAGGTGTGCCTTTGGGCTCTGTTTGCTTCCAAGAATCAAACTCAAGAATACATTCGGTACGAGGCACTCGAGCTATACCAAACTTAAGGAGTTTCTTCAGCTCTTCCACTGACGGAAAATCAACCTTGTACAAATTATCATGTAGTCGGATAAGCTACCAATGAGAGTTCCCGGGAGCGATCTCATTCAGACGTTGCATAACTCGTGCCTCAGATAAGTAGCCCCTCGTGACCTTGACCAACCCTGTAGTCAAGTCTGTGGTGAATTCGGAATTACAGACGGCGCGGGTGACTCAAAGAACATCAAGTCCTCACAGCACACCCCATACATGGTCACCGTCGGTAATGGGTGCATCATCACTGGACACACACCCGATTCATGAACGGGCTTTAGACACATGTCACACAACTCCGTATTACACTCTGCAATAAAATGGCCTTGCTCACCGCAATGGTAACAAATCATCTTCTCTTTTTGCGCGCCCACTTAGCAGCCCGCTCACCATCCGGCTTGTCCGAAAGTCTGTCAGAACCAAGATCATGACCCTTGGCCGCATCCTGCGAGGCCACCGGGGCCTTGGTAGAAGCCAGCGCAGTGACCACCGCCATGGCCTCTCCCAATAAAGGTGTTGACTGCACATCCACAGTTTCGGACGACTTGCCCGTACCGAGGGTGTCACAGCCCTAGCTTAGTCTTGCATGTTATTACATAATCTCCATGCATCATGTTTACTTTCCCTTGGAAACTTGAAATGGGGATGACAGAACCCCTAGCACCCTCTTAATTCAACTAGGGTTACCAAAATCTTTTTCAATGAACCTGAAATGCCCTTCTAAAATGTTCATAATCTTTGCCTTGGACTAGAACCTCTAACAAAAATGGTGCACACTTTTTTAGGACATCATAAGGTCACTAGATTAAATCATATGTTATTTGCATTTGGACATTTAAATGTTATAAAATATTTTAAATGTCCAAATAATCATAAACTTAAATGTTTACTGTTGGATATATTATAAATAGTAGCCATGAGTAGTTTCATGATTTTTGAGAATGTCTAGATATTTTAACAAAGACCTGAAGCTACAGAAGAATTAGAAAACAGAAACAAAAATAGAAAAGGGCTAGAACCCACCTGGCTTACCTGGCAGCCCAGCTGGCCCAGCTCGCTTGTCCAGCCCACCTCCTCCTCCTCCTCCTCGTCTACCTCTGCCTACTGGGAGAGGCGTGTCGCCCGCGACGCAGTGGATGCCACCTCCTATCTGCCTGCCTCCCTCCCCGACCCCCTGGACGTCGCCACGCGACCCCCACAGCCGTCTGGCTCTCCCTCGAGCTCTCCCCCTCCTCTGGCACTCTCTCCCCCTCTTTCTTGAGAGGCTCAGGAGCGCGCCGACGAGCACTCCCACATCCACTGCCTCCCCCTCGCCTCTTGGACCGGTCCACGAGCTCCGCAATCGATCACAATGCCATCTCCACGAATCCACGCGACCGGAAGGCCCTCGGAGCGCCATCCCCGACCTCTTCTTCTCCCTCTGGTCGCCGAGATCGCCGCCGATGCCATGATGCCGTCCGTGCATCCCTGAGTCCGCTGATCTGCTCTACGTGTCCATTGTGAGCCACCGCATCGACTTCCCCTTCTCCCCTATCCTCCCGTGCCCTCTAGCTCCCTTGCCGCACGAGCTGAAGCTCGGCTCCGCCATTGCCGCAGCACGCGTGCTCCCCGTGCTGCGTTCACTTCCATCGTGCGACGGGCGTGCCCTAGAGCACCCCTGGCGCTGTCGTGCAGCACAGGCAGCTCGGTAGCGAGCCCTAGCGCAGCACCCGCACACCACCGAGCTCCGCCGCGGCATATGCTGGCCGCCGCTGCCGCTACACGCCGTCCCCGGCATCCCCACGACCACCACTGGATTCCCCGCACTGTGGGCTCTCAAACATACCTAACCAAGCGACCAGCCGTGGCCGGAAACGGCCGGCTGGCGATCGCCGTCGCGTTGGGTCATCGCCGGCGTAACCACGCCGACATGGCATGGCCATCAGGGGGATAACTCCACTGATTTGCCGCCTTCAGGCATTGACAGTGGGCCCCGTGGAGGGTCAAATTATGAGTCAATGCGAGATTAGCACCCGTGTCACTGACCGTTGGACCCCACTTGCCATGTTTGACCCAGTTGACCGCCGACCGAGTGCCGACGTATGCTGACACAATAAAGCTTTTCTGGAATTTTAAATAAATCAGAAATGATTTATATATTTTAGAAAATATCCTTAACTTCTAAAAATCATATAAAATAAACCGTAACTCTAAATGAAATAAGTAATATATGAAAAATGATCAGAAAAATACAATCTTTCCATATGTACTAGTTTCATGCATGTTTAAGCAACTTAACCTTGCTGTTTAGTGCAAAACATGATAATGCACTATTTGAATTCATAAGTTGAGTTTGGGATTGAACCTTTGGTTCAAAATGACTCAAACCCAGCTGGTTGTAGTTGCATTTGCCCAACACACTCATATTACCATGTCATGATCATGCATCATATTGTTGCATTGCATTAATTGTGTTTTCCTTCTCTGTTGCCAGTATTTTTCCCCTCTCAGTAGACGTGGTTCCGACGATGAGTTCGATGACATCGATGAAGAGCTATAATATCTTCAGAAGTGCCATGCAAGCAAACCCCCCTTGTTCATTTCGATACAATCCCACTCTCTCGCTTCTTTTCTCTTTTACTGCATTAGGACAACAACGATTCAACTGTTACCTGCTGCGGTAGTTGAACCCCTTTCCTCTGCATGTCCTGTCATTGCCACAGTAAATAGATGAAACCCACTAGCATGAGTAGGAGTTGTTTGAGCCCTGATGTGCCTACTCATTCATCCTTGTTTGTCATGCCTGCTACTGCTTAGAGTTGAGTCAGGTCTGATTCATCGGGGATGAATTGGAGGTGTGTGAACATGTCCTACTGCTGAGAGCTAAGTGTGTGAACATGATTTGGTAAAGGTATTGATGGGAGGCCATGTAGGAGTACATGGTGGGTTGTTTCATTGAAGTCATCCTTAGGAACTGAGTTCTGTGTTTGTGATCAATGAACAGCTACTACCATGCATTGGGCCCAAAACAAATGGACCCTCTCGACTTATTAACCACCTTGATCTCTCTCCAGGAGTTGCGACTAGTTTCTGGAGTTTGTAGGATATGTGTTGGAGGCCGTGCGTAGCGCTGACCCTAGGGGCACCAGTTTGGTGTCTCGGGAACCCTGCACACATCGTTTGGGGCTGTGAGCGAAACCCCGGCCGGATCTCCTCGCGGATGGAACCCGAATAGGCGATAAACCTGGACTAGAGACTTGTGTGGTTAGTCAGGTCGTGGCCAACTCCCTCGCTAGGCTTCCGCTTGATGGTTGCCGAGATACACGACGTGTACATGGTGGTAAGTGGCGAGAGCATGTGTGAAGAAGTACAGCCCTGCAGGGTTATAAATGATCTATTTGAATAGCCGTGTCTGTGGTAAAGGACCTCTGGGTTGCCTGTACAGTTCGTAGACAAGTGAAAGTGGATACTTTAAAATGCGCGAGATAAGCATGAGTGCTATGGATGGTGTTCTCGTAGGGAGACGGGAGCGGATCCATAGTGGTGTATTGATATGGTGAATATGTGGACTTGTGTGCGCCACCTCAAAAGAGTTACTTGCCGATGTAGTGCAGGATAGCCACTGAGTGAAAGCTGGCTTGCTGTAGTTAAACCCCACCGCGTCTTTGCTGATACTGATGCATAGGTAGTTAGTTTTGATGTAAATCTTGCTGGGTACATTTGTACTCACGTTTGCTTAATTTATGTTTTGGAGAGAGACTTCAGTATCGCTAGTAGTTCCGCATGGACTTCGACGTTTAGCTTTTTACCTCAGCTACGATCTTGTGCCCTCGGCAGGATCTTGTAGATAGTCAGGCTTCTCAACCTTTTTCATTTGTAGTTGTCTGTACTCAGGCAAGTTAAGCTTCCGCATGTGCTTGTTGCTTGTATGCTTTGTATGTGCGGTCATGAGACCCATGTTTTTAATACTTGGCTCCTCGGAGCCTAATGGATAAACACTTTGAGTTGTAGAGTTTTGTTGTGATGCCATGTTGTATTTGTACATATCGAGCATATTATGTGTATGATTTGAAATGCTTGATATGTGTGGGATCCGACAACATAGTTGTCTATCCTTGGGAGCCTCTCTTATGAGGAAATGTAGTCTAGTGCTTCCACTGAGCCATGGTAGTCTGCTACAGCCCGGTTTACCGAAGTCCTGTTAGCCCAATTGCTACTGCTCCGGAACACTTAGAATGGCCGGCATGTGTCCTTCTTCGATCCTGTGTCTGTCCCTTCGGGGAAATGTCACGTAGTGTCTTTCGGAGTCCTGTTAGCCTGCTACAGCCTGGAATCCTGGAGTCCTGCTAGCCCAGTTGCTACAGCCCGAATTCACTCGCTCATGACCGACACGTTCGTTGCTGGGTCATGTATGCCTGTCCCTATAAGTTAGTGCCACTTTGGGTTCACAACTAGTTATGTCGGCCCGGGTTCTCTGTCATATGGATGCTAGCAAAATTATCATATACATGAGCGAAAAGGCGCAAACGGTCCCGGGCAAGTAAGGTGGCACCCGTGGGAATACCGTGCGTGAGGCCGCAAAGCGATATGATACGTTACATGCTATATCAATGTGGCTTAGGATCGGGGTCCTGACAGCTTTGGTATCAGAGCGTGACTGCCTGTAGGATTACCAAGCCAAACTGGTCGAAGTTGAGTCTAGATATGCTTTAGTTATATGTAGGGGAATTGATTGTAGGAAGGGACATAAGGCTCTTTTTACTCCTTTACCTTATGCCCTTCTGATCTGAGTCATCATCTTCTTTCCTACGTGGGTTAAGGACTAGGATCTCATCTCTCTATCAGGTTCACATGTTACTAATCTGTAGACTCTTAGGATTGTTGGTTCCAGGCCTCAGTTCAGTTTCTACTACTTTAGTATGTTGTCAGTTGAACCCAAACCTTGATATGATGTTGTTGAGTGACTATGGAAATCCTTGTGAATGTATAAAATATTTTTCTAAGGGTTTACAGCCGTGTTGCTGTCCGAGTCATCCCAGGTTTCTAAATAGTCTGATGCATTCGCACATCCTTTCTTTCCGTTCCCGATGTCCCTTTAGGACAAGTCAACCACACTAATCGGTGAGTTGAGGTACTCTATTGCCTCGACATATATGTTGGAGATATTATTATGACCCTAGATGTCTTAGAGAACCACTCAGTAATCTAGCAATGCTTTGTATCCTCCGTGTGATGATTCTGGCCATTATTCTCGAAGCATCCCGTGATGCCATTTAGTTAGTAGGTATTCCATTCCTGGGTCCTTGAACCCAAGATTCACTCTACTTAATTCCTGTTTGTAGTGTTGCTCGTTCCTTTAGGATATTAGTAACATTTGCGATAGTCCTCGAGGTCCGTGGTACATCGTTCTTCCAATACCAGAAACCAATATGGTAGGAGTTCTCTTGAACCAAAGGATCACAACCAGAGCGCTCCTAATGAGTTCTCCATTCTACATTGTGAATCTGCCAATCCTTCCTTTTCTGTGTGGGTTATACCGAAGAAACATGTTGAACTTGGTTCGACATACTAGTCTATGCATCCACAACTTAGAAAGTTATATGTTCCTTTGAGTTGTCCCTCTTTAGTTGTATCCTGACCTCCGTCTATCAAGTGATAGTCAGGAATAGTTGTGCCATCGTGTTCGTCAGTGTCTCTTATTCTTGAGGTCCGTCGAGCCGTTCTATTTCAGAATGACTAGGAGAAACAAACTCTAGTACCTCATCCATATCTAGGATTGGGTCAAAGCAGTTGTTTTCCGCAGATCAAAATGCCAATCCATCTTTTGATTCTGTTCTACCCTGAAGTATTGCCCTCTTGATGTCAGAAATGTCATGAGAATTGCACCAACTCTTATGAATTCTTGATGTAGTGATACTTCTCACCATCATCATTCGTTCCTCGGTTCCGTGTTGTTGCAACCGGAATACCGGCAAGTGAACTATGATGTGTGAAATCAATACTCCTAGCAACCCTGTTGCTTGTCATGAGAATTGCACCAACTCTTATGAATTCTTGATGCAGTGATACTTCTCTCCATCATCATTCGTTCCTTGGTTCCGTGTTGTTGCAACTGGAATACCGGAAAATGAACCATGATGTGTGAAATCAATACTCCTAGCAACCTTGTTGCTTGGTGGTTAATGGACAATTCTTGATGCAGTGATACTTCTCGCCATCATCATTCATTCCTCGGTTTCGTGTTGTTGCAACTGGAATACCGGCAAGTGATGAACCGTGATATGTGAAAACAATACTCCTAGCAACCATGTTGCTTGGTGGTTAATGGACGATAATTTCATTCTTAGCGTGTTGGTTACTGAATCATCATCCTATGATTGATCGTGCTACCTAGTACATATTTCCTAGTGCACTCTCCGATCAATGAGTTTGGATTATGTTAATTCCTCGCTCTTTTGACCATATTGTCTTGCCTGAAGAGCAAGATTATTCTTGGGCTTAATAACATATCGGTGGTTCGTGATTTTATGATTATCTTCTCGGAAGTATCACCAGGTTGTTCCCTGAATGTTATGTTGAGCTCGTGATCAAGTTGATTTTCTTATAAATCACCCCTTCTCCAAGAATCTGTGTTGGATATCCCTGAGCTAGTTGGTTGATCTAGACAACAACTTGGAGAGTTGGAAGGTAAAAGCTTTGCTTAACTTAGTTCATCTCTAAGGGATATCTTCTGTGTGTGTGTGTGTTGAAGAAAGATGATATATTCATCAATTGACCTAAGTGATTAATTGTTGGACCTATTGTCTTACCCAAATCATTATTTGTGTATGGGCTATCCTCAAATCAAAGCAGAACCAACGATGTTCGTAATGTTGTCTTACTCGTGGTTGATCCCTCGAGCATACTCCATTACATCTTTTGGTTTGACCAATGCTATCACCGTGTTCACTTAATTGTGGAATCCCATCTATATGGAAACCTTGATGAATTGTTGTTGAGCCCATCAACGGCATTCTATATCCTCCATGATTCGTGTTGAACATCAAGCTAGTGTTGGAAATTTACATAGGCATTATATTTGTGCTAACCCATGAAGCATATGTTTGGATGAAAGAAGTGACTTCCTCTAATTCATGTGCATTCGATGCAAGTTGCCGCCATGAATTCGAGAAAGTTTATTTTGCCTCCTCTGGAATCATCCCAAGTTAGTCATGCACGTGCGAAGTGCTCTATGGTTTGATAGGTTGGCCGCCTCCACTCCATATGTGTTCCTAGCACACCAAGCCACTGATTGATTTGTTCAAGGAAAAGAAGTTCTTAAGTGCTAATCCTTAAGGACCCAAAGGTACATGCGCAAGACTTCACTCTCCGCAATGATGGTTCCCAATCAGAACTCGGTAGTGTTTCGTTGTAAGACTACTATGCGGTCATGCTTGTCTTGGACAACATGTTCACATGTATGTAGCAGAACCAGCTCATGTTTTGGAGCTTGCTATCGTAGTTCATCTCCCGAGAATCTCGCAATGCCATCGCGTTGATTTGTGTTGCAAACTTTCATTTTTCTCTCTAGACTGGATGAGTCTGGAATATCCTGACACTAACCAGATCTGAATCTCAGGCAGATATGATGGTTGGAACGTTTCCCAAGAACTATAATATTGGTCTCTCTATAACCCGGTGAAGTGGATGTCGTGGCCAACACACCCATCTGGAAGACCTATTATTGTAGTATCTTGATTCAGGAAGTTGGCCACCTCCCCATAAGGATTCCGTAGGATTTACTTTCATAGTTATTCCTTATGGATTCTTGCGCTCCCGAAGTCCGACCTTCTACTTGATGTTCAAGATACTAAACCATATCAAATGGGTTACGCTAGTACATCAAGGCGAACATTAGAAGCGGAGTGCTAAATGTCTCTCGGTCGATCATCCAGATTTTGTTTCCTTCGCCTCGCTAAGGTGAAATCTGAGAAGATGTTATCTTCCTTTGCATCTGCATCGTCCATCACTATTCATCATGGTAGTATGTTGTGTTGCCAGGATTCTTGACACGGATATTGGTAAAACCTTGATGAATATGGAAATGCTCAAGTTCTTGAGAGCATGCGCAAGCACTAGGTTTTATCGTTGGCATTAATTGGGATTTTCTTCCTAGTTTCCTCGGTTATGTTATAACCTTTTCAAACAGTGGACTCACTCTCTACTATTGGGTTTCTTCCCAGTTACTAGAATCATTCCCAGCATTTGCATTTTATTCCCATCTTGCACTGCCGTTGTGCCATCCTACCACATGTTCCCTCCATTTCCGATGATAAGTATAGATCATCCATTACGTTGTCTTCAACAAGGTAGTCCACATCATCCATTCTAGTCAGAGTATGTCATTCTTTTGAACTCCTTCAAACGATTGCTCGAGATTTTCCCTAGGATGGTATAGAGAATTTTATTGATCTCTGAATCAAAAGTAATTCTTTTTGCCACTTAAGGGATAATTCTATGAGTCATCCTTCTCTAAGGTGTCTCATTATGGTATCATGGCAACTCAAATCCCCGCTATGTTGACAACCGTTCACCACCCTCCTAGGTGTGGAATTGTTGTCTACCTAGTGAACCCTCGTTATCTGTTCCACCCCATCCCTCTAGATGTGTGGTTCGTGTCTCAGCTCAATAGATGTTGCTATGTCTCATTCCGTGAGTTCATCCTGAGTTGTTCGATCTTCGAGAAGATTGACCTTCTAGAGTTTCCTTTTCCTCTCATTTTCATGTTGGCTAGAGTTCACAGAGCAAGACGACGAGACAAAGATAGTGATCGAATCGATGCCTTTATGAAGTGCAACCTGGATCGTGAAGATTATGTTAGTTTGTCTTCCCCCTTCATCTTACCCTACGCTTGAATCTCGGGATGAGATTCTTGTTTAATGGGGGTGAGTTGTCAAAGCCCTAGCTTAGTCTTGCCTGTCATTGCATAATGTCCATGCATCATGTTTACTTTCCCTCGGAAACTTGAAATGGCGATGACAGAACCCCCAGCACCCTCTTAATCCAACTAGGGTTACCAAAATCTTTTTCAATGAACCTGAAATGCCCTTCTAAAATGTTTATCATCTTTGCCTTGGTCTAGAATCTCTGACAAAAATGGTGCAGACTTTTCTAGGACATCATAAGGTCACTGGATTAAATCATATGTTATTTGCATTCAGACATTGAAATGCTATAAACTATTTTAAATGTCCAAATAATCATAAACTAAAATGTTTACTGTTGGATATGCTCTAAACAGTAGCCATGAGTAGTTTCATGATTTTTGAGAATGTCTAGATATTTTTAATAAAGCCCTGAAGCTACAGCTGGCCCAGCTCGCTGGCCCAGCCCACCTCCTCCTCCTCCTCGTCTACCTCTGCCTACTGGCAAAGGCGTGTCGCCCGGGCGTGCAGTGGACGCCACCTCCTGTCTGCCTGCCTCCCTCCCTGACCCCCTGGACGTCGCCACATGACCCCTAGAGCCGCCCGGCTCTCCCTCGAGCTCTCCCCCTCCTCTGGCACTCTCTCCCCTCCTTTCCCGAGACGCCCAGGAGCACGTCGACGAGCACCGCCGCGTCCACAGCCTCCCCCTCGCCTCTCCGACCGTTCCATGAGCTTCGCAGTCGACCACTATGCTGTCTCCGCCGATCGACGCGCCCGGAATGACCTCGGAGTGCCATCCCCGACCTCTACTTCTTCCTTCGGCCGCCGAGATCGTCGGCGACGCCACGACACCGTCTGTGCATCCCCAAGTCCGCTGATCTGCTCTGCGTGTCCACTGTGAGACACAGCGTTGACTTCCCCTTCTCCCCTGTCCTCACGTGCCCTATAGATCCCTTACCGCACGAGCCGAGCCTCGGCTCCGCCATTGCCACAGCACGCGTGCTCCCCTTTCTACGTTTGCTTCCATCGTGCAACGGGCACGCCCTAGAGCACCCCTGGCGCTGCCGTGCAGCACAGGCAGCTCGGTAGCGAGCCCTAGCGCAGCACCCACACACCACCAAGCTCCGCCGCTGGATTCCCCGCACCATGGGATCTCCAACACACCTAACCGCGCGACCAGCCATGGCCGGAAACGGCCGGCCGGTGATCGCTGCCGCATCGGGTCATCGTTGGCATATCCACGCCGACGTGGCATGGCCATTAGGGGCTGACACCAATGATTAGCCACCTTCAGGCACTGGTAGTGGGCCCCGCGGAGGGTCTAATTATGAGTGAATGCGGGATTAGCACCCGTGTCACTAACCGGTGGACCCCACTCGCCAGGTTTGACCCAGTTGACCGCTAACCTAGTGCCGACGTCATGTTGACGCAATAAAGCTTTTCTGGAATTTTAAATAAATCAGAAATGATTTATTTATTTCAGAAAATATCCTAAACTTCTAAAAATCTTAGAAAATAAACCGTAACTCTAAATGAAATAAGTTATATATGAAAAATGATTAGAAAAATCCAATATTACCATCTGTACTGGTTTCATGCATGTTTAAGAACTTAACCTTGCTGTTTAGTGCAAAACATGATAATGCACTATTTTCATTCATAAGTTGTGTTTGGGACTGAACCTTTGGTTCAAAATGACTCAAACCCAACTGGTTGTACTTGCATTAGCCCAACACACTCATATTACCAAGTCATGATCATGCATCATATTGTTGCATTGCATTAATTGTGTTTTCCTTCTCTGTTGCCAGTATTTGTACCCTCTCAGTAGACGTGGTTCCAACTATGAGTTCGATGACACCGATGAGGAGCTATAATATCTTCAGAAGTGTCAGGCAAGCAAAACCCCCTTGTTCATTCCGATACAATCTTATTCTCTCGCTTCTACTCTCTTTTACTTCATTAGGACAACAATGATTCAACTGTTACCTGTTGCGGTAGTTGAACCCATTTCCTCTGCATGACCTGTCATTGCCACAGTAAATAGATGAAATCCACTAGAATGAGTAGGAGTTGTTTGAGCCCTGATGTGCGTACTCATTCATGCTTGTTTGTCATGCCTGCTATTGCTTAGAGGTGAGTCAGGTATGATTCATCCGGGATGAATTGGAGGTGTCTGAACATGTCCTACCATTGAGAACTAAGTGTGTGAACACGATTTGGTAAAGGTATCGATGGGAGGACATGTAGGAGTACATGGTGGGTTGTTTCATTGAAGCCGTCCTTAGGAACTGAGTTCTGTGTTTGTGATCAATGAACAGCTACTACCATGCATTGGGCCCAAAACAAATGGACCCTCTCGACTTATTAACCACCTTGATCTCTCTCCAGGAGTTGCAACTAGTTTCTGGAGTTTGTAGGATATGTGTTGGAGGCCATGCGTAGCGCTGACCGTAGGGGTGGGCTATAATGCGGTAGATACACCATGGCATGGTGTACGGGGCGCCAGTTTGGTGTCTCAGGAACCCTGCACACATCGTTTGGGTCTGTGAGGGAAACCCCGGCCGGATCTCCTCGCGGATGGAACCCGAATAGGCGATAAACCTGGACTAGAGACTTGTGTGGTTAGTCAGGTCGTGGCCAACTCCCTCGCTAGGCTTCCGCTTGATGGTTGCCGAGATACACGACGTGTACATGGTGGTAAGTGGCGAGAGCATGTGTGAACAAGTACAGCCCTGCAGGGTAATAAATGATCTATTCGAATAGCCGTGTCTGCGGTAAAGGACCTCTGGTTTTCATGTACAGTTCATAGACAAGTGAAAGTGGATACTTTAAAATCCGCAAGATAAGCGTGAGTGCTATGGATGGCGTTCTCGTAGGGAGACGGGAGCGGATCCATAGTGGTGTATTGATATGGTGAATATGTGGACTTGTGTGTGCCACCTCAAAAGAGTTACTTGCAGATGTAGTTCAGGATAGCCACTGAGTCAAAGATGGCTTGCTGCAGTTAAACCCCACCACCTCTTTGTTGATACTAATGCATATGTAGTTAGTTCTGATGTAGTCTTGCTGGGTACATTTGTACTCACGTTTGCTTAATTTATGTTTTGTAGAGAGACTTCAGTCTCGCTAGTAGTTCCGCGTGGACTTCGACGTTTAGCTTGTTACCTCAGCTACGATCTTGTGCCCTCGGCAGTATCTTGTAGATAGTCAGGTTTCTCAGCCTTTTTCATTTGCAGTTGTCTTTACTCAGACAAGTTAAGCTTCCGCATGTGCTTGTTGCTTGTATGCTCTATATGTGGGGTCATGAGACCCATGTTTGTAATACTTGGCTCCTCGGAGCCTAATGAATAAATACTTTGAGTTGTAGAGTTTTGTTGTGATGCCATGTTGGATTTGCACATAACGAGCATATTGTGTGTATGATTTGAAATGCTTGATATGTGTGAGATCCGACAACCTAGTTGTCTATCCTTGATAGCCTCTCTTATGGGGAAATGTAGTCTAGTTCTTCCACTGAGCCATGGTAGTCTGCTACAGCCCGGTTTACCGGAGTCCTGTTAGCCCAGTTGCTACTACTACGGAACACTTAGACTGGTCGGCATGTGTCCTTCTTCGATCCTGTGTCTGTCCCTTCGCGGAAATGTCACGTGGTGTCTTTCAGAGTCCTGTTAGCCCGCTACAGCCCGGAATCCCGGAGTCCAGCTAGCCCAGTTGCTACAGCCCGAATTCACTCGCTGATGACTGACACGTTCGTTGTTGGGTCATGTACGCCTGCCCCTATAAGTTAGTGCCACTTTGGGTTCACGACTAGTCATGTCGGCCCGAGTTCTCTGTCATATGGATGCTAGTGACATTATCATATACGTGAGCGAAAAGGCGCAAACGGTCCCGGGCCAGGTAAGGTGGCACCCGTGGGAATACCGAGCGTGAGGCCGCAAAGCGATATGGTATGTTACATGCTAGATCGATGTGGCTTAGGATCGGGGTCCTGATAGAGGGCCTCAATGTCCGCCGTGATGGTTGTAGCCGGCGGCGGTGGAGGAGGGGGGCGCTCTCTGTAGTGGGACGGACACTGAGCCCCGCCCCTACCACCACGAAAACCCCGGTAGCCACCCTGGGAGCGATAGTCCGTCACAGACGCCTCCTCCATGAAGTTTCCCAATGGCACGAAGAACGGTCTCTCCTCGGAGCCGTCACTTTGCCACGCATATCCACGCCCACCCCCGGACGATGAAGATCCCCGGTGCTGTCCATCTCCATATGTGTCTAGACCATTGTCGCCCCACCGGCCTCGAGGGGGGCCGCAGGCAGCCTATGCCGAGGTAGCAACGACCCGACCCATTGCTGCTCCCTAAGCTGTCGGGTGTGAACCCTACAACCTGCCAAAGGGGTCAGCACCGCCGTGTGATGTTGCCGCTGCTGCCCAGCTCTCTGCGGCGGTAGAACTAGCCTATGGTTGGCCTGAGGCGCCGCCCTAGGGTTAGGCACCGGGGGTACAGTCCGGTTGTGCATCGACGGTTTCTTTTGCGGTGCCGGAGCGGCCTTGTGCGGTGGAGGCAATCCTCGCCCTCGCCTGGCCATGCCCACGATCTGGGAGCGGCGCAAAGGTAGGATCCTTGTGGCACGTCCCAGCGATGAAGGAGGAAAACCAGGTCGAGCGACTCTACGTCGCGGCAGTATCGATCTTGCATGAGACCCGCACCCCGATACCATCCCGTGCAACCCATCAGGAAATGGGTCCGACAACACCACCCGGGCCGTGCACTGGGCCTCATACCCAGCCCGACTCGGGCTATGCTCGGCCGAAACAGCATCTGGCCCAACAATCCCAAGTAGCTGATTCAAACGCACCGACCGCGCCGCCTGGATTGCCCCCGGATCGGCGGGCGCCGGCGGTGGCCGGACCTTTTTTCTTTTTCTTGCGTGTAACCCTCGTCCAGCCATCCAAGGGGAAGTAATACGACAACGTATGAGGCGCCAAATTTACCTTGGGAAGGGGTCCTTTCCATGGCTTCATCTTCATCGACGAGGGTTTACCGAGCCCCTCCGACTTTTGATCCAAAGCCTTCCTGTCCTTGTGCCCCTCGGCCGGCGTGAGCATCGAGAACGATTCAAACATAGGTGAGGAGAACTTGGTCTTTGCGTCAGTTGTCGTCGGCAAGACTCGCCCTCCTTCGTTGTCTTCTTCTTCGTCTTAGTCATTCGCAAGAACCCAAAACCGTCCTCCAATGTTCGGCTTAGGTAGTGTGGCCTCGGAGTCCGACGCTAGATCAACAACTTCAATCGGCTCATCCTGATGTAAACTCTCCTACACACAATCAAGAACAACCAACGTCCAAATAGCGGCCCGCGAGGATGAAACGATCACTATCATGAACTGTCGTCCATCTTGACAACGCATGATTGTAGAGGAAGTCGTCTATCCCTGATCCAATCTTATGGCAATCATCGAAATGGATCCTCCATCTAGCGGGGGCCAAAAGAGGTTCCTGATCCAGATCCGCATCAGAATCTGATCCGGCCGGCCCCACTGAGACGGACATGGTGATGGCAGCGGTAGCGCCTGGGAGGCACACAATGATGGCGGCGGTAGTGCCTGGGAGACACCGAGCGCCGGCGGCGGTGGGTCAGGTTGCGGCGACAGGGTCGCCCCGCCCTCTCCCTCACCCTCTCCGTCTCTCACCATCCTGTTAAACAAGATCAAGCCTTAGCCTTACATATCCTATCCCTAATCTTAGGCTCTTGCCACTCTTTATTCCATAGTCCATCAAATCCTTACCCAAAACTTGAAAACTTCACAACACAAAACTCAATAGAAAATCTCATAAGCTCCGTTAGTATAAGAAAACAAATAACCACTTTTCGTACTATTGTGAACTCATTCTTTATTTATATAGGTGTATTATCTACTGTATTCCAACTTTTCCGTGGTTCATACCCCCCGATACGGGCCATAGATACATCAAAATAAGCAAATAACACATAGAAAACAGAATCTGTCAAAAACAAAACAGTCTGTAGCAATCTGGAGATTTCGAATACTTATTTAACTCCAAAAATTCTGAAACATTAGGACGACCTAAGAAATTTGTTTATTAATCTTCTGCAAAAATAATCAGTATTTTATCGCGCTTCTGCCAAAAATGAAAATTAATTTCCTAAGTGCAAAAGTTTCTGTTTTGCAGCAAGATCAAATCAACTATCACCATAAGCTATCCCAAAGGTCTTACTTGGCACAAACACTAACTAAAACAAAAAACCACATCTAACCAGTGGCTAGATAAATTATTTAATGCAAAATAGAACCTAAAAGTAAAAACGAAAAATAAAATTGTGTTGCCTCCCAACAAGCGCTATTGTTTAAGGCCATTAGCTAGGCATAAAATAAGAATAGATCTAAGTATTATCATCTTTGTCGTGTAATCCATAAGTGGCTCTCGTAATATATTCATAAGGTAGTTTAATTTTCTTTCTTGGGAAGTTTTTCATGCCTTTCCTTAACGGAAATTGAAATCTAATGTTTCCTTCTTTCATATCAATAATTGCACCAATCGTTCTAAGGAAAGGTCTACCAAGAATAATAGGACATGTAGGATTGCAATCTATATCAAGAACAATGAAATCTACGGGCACATATTTCCTATTTGCAACAACAAGAACATCATTAATCCTCCCCATAGGTTTCTTATATATGCAAGATGCAAATTTAATGAACAAATCACACAAAGTTTTTGGAATCGTGGTGTCAGGACCCCGATTCCAAGTCACATCGATCTAGCCGGTGACACCTCATATCACTTTGCAGCCTCACGCACGGTATTCCCACAGGTGTCACCTTACCATGGCCCAGGACCGTTTGCGCCTTTTGGCTCACGTATATGATAGTGTCGCTAGCATCCATATGACAGAGAACCCGGGCCGACATGACTAGTCGTGAACCCAAAGTGGCACTAACTTACGGTGACAGTCATACATGAATCAACATCGAGCATGTCGGTCAGCAGCGTGCGAATCCAGGATGTAGCATTGGGCTAATAGGACTCCTGGAACCCGGGCTGTAGCAGGCTAGGCAGGACTTTGGATGTCACCGCGTGACATTTCCCCGAAGGGACAGAACACAGGAACAAAGTGAATCACATGCCGGCCAGTCAAGTGTTCCGGAGCAGTAGTGCTGGGCTAGCAGGACTCCGGTGAACCGGGCTGTAGCGGACTAGTATGGCTCATGGAAGCACAAGACTACATTTCCCCATAAGAGAGGCTACCAAGGATAAACAACTAGGTTGTCGGATCCCACACATACCGAGCATTTCAATCATGCACACAATATGCTCAATATGTGCAATACAACATGGCATCACAACAAGACTCTACGACTCAGAGTATTTATTCATTAGGCTCCGAGGAGCCAAGTAATACAAACATGGGTCTCATGACCCAACATACAGAGCATACAAACAACAAGCACATGCGGAAGCTTAACTTGTCTGAGTACAGACATCTACAAATGAAAAAGGCTAAGAAGCCTGACTATCTACCAGATCCTGCCGAGGGTACAAGATCGTAGCTGAGGTATCAAGCTAAACGTCGAAGTCCATGCGGAAGTACTAGTGAGACTGAAGTCTCTCTGCAAAAACATAAATTAAGAAAACGTGAGTACAAATGTACCCAGCAAGACTTACATCAAAACTATCTACATATGCATCGGTATCAACAAAGGGGTGGTGGAGTTTAACTGCAGCAAGCCAGCTTTGACTCGGTGGCTATCCTGAACTACAACTGCAAGTAACTCTTTTCAGGTGGCGCACATGAGTCCACATATTCACCATATCAATACACCACTATGGATCTGCTCCCGTCTCCCTATGAGAACACCATCCATAGGACTCATGCTTATCTTGCACATTTTAGAGTATCCACTTTCACTTGTCTATGAACTATGCAAGGGGTCCAAGTTTCCATATCCAAGGAATCCAGCTATTCGAATAGATAATGTTAACCCTGCAGGGGTGTACTTCTTCAGACACGCTCTCGCCACTTACCTCCATGTACACATTGTGTATCTCGACAACCTTCAAGCGGAAGCCTGGTGAGGGAGTCGGCCACGACCTGACTAACCAACAAGTCTCTAGTCCAGGTTTATCGCCTATTCGGGTTCCATCCACAAGGAGATCCGGCCGGGGTGTCGCTCACGGCCCCAAATGATGTGTGCAGGGTTCCCAAGCCCACCATCCGGGTGCCACTTGGTACACCGTGCCACTGTGCCTAGTCTGTCCCAAGCCCACCATCCGGGTGCCACTTGGTACACCGTGCCACTGTGCCTAGTCTGTCCCAAGCCCACCTATACCGGGTGCCACTTGGTAGACTACTAACACTACCTACAAACACTAGAAACTAGTTGCAACTCCTGGACAGAGATCGAGTTGATTAATAAGTCGAGAGGGGTCGAGTTACCGAAACCCAATGTGTGGTAGTAACTGTTCATGGATCACAAACACAGAACTCAGTTCCTGAGGACGGCTGCAATGAGACAACCCACCATGTACTCCTACATGGCCTCTCACCGCTACCTTTACCAAATCGTGTTCACACACTTAGCTCACACACAGTAGGACATGTTCATCACCATTCCAATTCATTCCCGATGAATCAGACCTGACTCAACTCTAAGAAATAGCAGGATGACAAACAAGCATGAATGAGTAGGCACACCAGGGCTCAAACAACTCCTACTCATGCTAGTGGGTTTCATCTATTTACTGTGGCAATGACAGGTCATGCAAAGGAAAGGGGTTCAACTACCGCAGCATGTAACAGCTGAATCATTGTTGTCCTAATGCAGTAAAAGAGAGCAAGAGCGAGAGAGTGGGATTGTATCAGAATGAACAAGGGGGTTTTGCTTGCTTGGCACTTCTGAAGATAGTATAGTTCTTCACCGGTGTCATCGATCTCATCGTCGGAACGTCGTCTACTGAGAGGGGACAATTACCGGCAAACAAGGAATAACACAATCAATGCGATGCAACAATATGATGCATGATCATGACATGGAAATATGCTGTTGATTGAGCTAATGCAACTAGCAGCAAGTTAAATGGAGTTGGTTTGAACACTAGGTTCAAATTCAAACTCCATATGTGCTTTCTTAAATGCCATTAATTCAAATTGTCATATACAGTGGCTGTAAGTTGTTCAAACATGCATGAGAATGGTATAGATAGATTGAAATTTTCTGATCATTTTTCATGTATAACTTATTTCATTCTGAGCTACGGTTGAATTTCTATGAATTTTAGAAGTTAGCACTATTTTCTAGAATTTCCTGAGTAAGAATAAATCCAGAAAAACCTATTACTGCGTCATGCTGACCTCAGCAGGTCAACAGCGCCGTCCAGGTCAAACCTGACCAGTGGGGTCCACTAGTCAGTGAAACAGTGCAGGTTTGTGTCGCTGACGGGTGGGGCCGGGTCAACAGACACATCAGCAAGTCAATATTGCTGTGTGGGGTCGGTCAACGTGTGACGTGGCCATGTCAAACTGACGTGTGGGGCCCGTGGGGGGTTAGTTTAAACTGAACGCAAATAAAACCCGGGTTAGTTAGGGCATGGGGCCCAGCTATCATTGTCATAGGGTTAGACTAATAACATAATTAGTACTAATATAATCTGCCATGTCAGCAGTTGACGCCGGTGACCACAGCAACGGCCGGAACTCACTAGAGTTGCTCGGGACGGTGGTACGGAGCACCGTTTCGTGCATGGTTTGCAGCTAGGGAGAGATGGAGGTGCGGCGCATCTAAAGGAGGCAGCGGCAGGTGCCGGGGTGCAGTGTAGCGGCGGCGGCGACGGGCGGAACGGTGGCCGGAGCTCGGGCATTCATGAGAACGATGCCACAGAGCATGGGAGAAGGAACTGATGGTGGTGTTCGTCTCCTGAGAGGGTGCGGAGCTCGTTGGCTGGCCCGGACGTAGGTTGCAGCAGCTCTAGTCGCGGCGGCGCCATGGCCAGCGGTGGCGAGCTCGGGAGCTTGCGGAAACGGCAACTAGAGGACGTGCGAGGCCGGGGCGAGAGAGGGGTTTCATTCGCGAGCTCACCACGGTACGATTGGATTCAAAGAAGAGGCAGTGGAAGCACTGTGGCCGGCGAATCGGCGATGGCAATCGGCGGCGCCCGATGTTGAAGACGATGTCGTGGAAGCGATGTAGAGCTTCCCGGCTCGCGTGGCTCGGCAATAAGGACCGGGCATCATGGCGGTTCTTCCGGATGCGCCAAGCGGTCGAGGGGGAGGCATTGGCTATGCGAATGGCGGTGGCGGTCAGCGGCTATGTTCGGACGCGAGCGAGGGAGCAGAGGAGGTGGGGAACCAGAGAGCAAGGGGAAAGTGAGGGGAGGCGTTGGGCGTCTCCGTGGCGTGGCTGGAAGTGCCGGGTCATCGCGCCGGAGCGGGAGGTGGCGTCGTCGGCCGCGCTTGTGTAGGTATGCAGCTGCTTCTCCTCCTGGCAGGATGAAGAAGACGGTGTTGCCCCTGTGGGCTGGGCCAGAACAGGAGTTGGGCCAGGCAGGTAAGTCAGGTAAGGCCCTTTCCTTTGTCTGTTCTATTTCTTCTGTTTTGTTTCCTTTTATTTAAACTTGCCACTGTTTAAAATTTAGAACAAATCAAAACAGTGCCAAATATCCTCTAAGTATAACTTATGTTGCTCATTGGACATTTCCAAATGCACATAAATTATCACAGAGCATTTAAAAACATATCCATATATATTTGAATATATTTTCAAATTTGAATAGAAAATTGTTTTAAATTCAGAGACTAAATAATTCCTTAAAAATGTTCCAAAATTTTGGTTTGGTATATAATCCTTGCCAAAATTCTCAAAAAAAATTAGGAAATTTTGGATCCACTGAATGCAATTTAAAGGGTTCTTGCCCTTCTTTTAAAAGATTTTGAGGCTTTCAAATTCCCTCAATTCAAGTTTCTTCAATTTAAACATGATGCATGCTCACGGATGCAACTATTACACTCAGAAATCAAGGGCTGTGACAACTCACCCCTACTAAACAAGAATCTCGTCCCGAGATTCAAGACGCGAGGTAAGAAGACAGAGGGGACACAAAGCTAGCACGATCTTCATGATCCAACTGCCCTCATCAAAGATGTTGATTCGTCCTAACATAATGATCTTGGCATCTTTTCCTTCGAGATCTTTGCCCAACGCGATGAAGACAGAGAGAAACTCTATAGAAATCGATCTCCTTAAAGATCGAGCAACTCATGGAAGAAGACGTTGAACATCTCTTGAGGTGAGAGACAAAACACTGCTTAAAAGGACGAAAGAACAAGTTGACGAGGGTTTCAAAGTAGCGAGGGAAAATTGTCATGATTCCATAACGGAGTACCTCAGGGAAGGTGACTCGTGGAATTACTCCCTTAAGTGGCAAAAATAATTACTTTTGATACAGAGATCATTGAAACTCTTTATACCAGCCTAAGGCAATCACAATCGATCGTTTGGCGGAGTTCAAAGGGATGGCATATCCGGATTCGAAAGGATGATGTGGACTAACTTGTTGAAGACAACGCGATGGATGATTTTGCTTATCATCGGAAATGGATGGGACCCATGGTAGGACCACTTTTGAAGATGATCCTGGACAGCAACTACTGAGAAGGGCAGCCCATGGGAATTGGCACAATGGCGGTGCAAGCTGGGAAAAAATGCAACTGTTGGGAATGATTCTAGTAACTAGGAGAAACTCAACAGAAGAGAGTGATTCAATCATTAGAAAAGTTATGGCATAATCGAAGAAACTGAGAGCGGATCCCAATTAATGCCGACGATAAACCTAGCACTTGCGCGTGCTCTCAAGAACTTGAGCATTTCCATATTCATCAAGGTTTTACCAATATCCGTGTCAAGGATCCTGGCAACACAACATACCACCATGATGGATATTGGTGGAGGATGCGGGTGCAAAGAAAGATAACACTTTCTCAAATTTCACCTTAGCGAGGCCAAGGGGACAAAAGCTGGATAATCGACCGAGAGACATTTAGCACTCCGCTTCTAATGTTCTCCTTGATGTGCTAGCGCAACCCATTTATTAAAATGGTTTGGTACCTTGGACATCAAGTAAAAGGTCGGACTTCGGGAGCACAAAAATCCATAAGGAACAACTATTGGAGTAAACCCTTCGAAATCCTTATGGGGAGGTGGCCAACTTCTTCAATCAAGATACTACAATAATAGGTCTTCCGGCTGGGTGTGTCAGCCACAACATCCACTTTACCGGGTTACGGAGGGACCAATATTATAGCTCTTGGAAGACGTTCCAACCATCATATCTGCCTGAGATTCAGATCTGGTTAGTAACAGGATATTCCAGATTCACCGAGACTAGAAGAAAATGAAAGTTTGCAACACAAATCGACAAGACAATGTTACGAGATTCTCGAGAAATGAACTACGATAGTAAGCTCCAAAACATGAGCTGGTTCTGCTAAACACATGTGAACGCGCTGTCCCAGACAAGCATGACCACATAGTAGTCTTATGATAAAACACTACCGAGTTCTAGTTGGGAACCATCATCGCGGATAACAAAGTCCTTGCATAAGTCATATGACTAGCTCTTATGAAGGAACTTTTTCTCCTTGAACAAATCAGTTAGTGGCTTGGTGTGCTAGGGATACATATAGAATGAAGGTTGCAAGTCTCCAAACCACAATATACTTCGCACATATGCATGACTGACTTGGGATGATTCCAGAGGAAGCAAAACAAACTTTCTCGAATTCACGGAGGCAACTTGTATCGATTGCACGTGAACTTAGAGGAAGTCAATACTTTGATCCAAACATATGCTTGATGAACGGAACATGAAGGCATTGTTTACAAAGTTTCCAACACTAGCTTAATGTTTAACACGAATCATGGGGGAGACAAAGATGTTGTCGATGGGCTCAACAACAACTCATCCAGGTTTCCATATAAATGGAATTCCACAATCATGTGAACAAGGTGTTAGCATTAGTCAGACCCAAAAGATATAATGGTGTATGCTCGAGGAACAACCACGAGTAAGACAACATTACGAGTATCATTGGTTCTGATTTGATTTGACGCTAGCCCATAATCAAATCAAAGATTGGTTAAGACAATAGCACCGACAGTTGATCACGAGGATCAATCGATGAAGATGTCATCTTTCTTCAACACACACACAAAAGATATCCCTTAACATGAACTAAGTCAGACAAGCTTTTATCTTCCAACTCTCTAAGTTATCTTTTAGCTTAACCAACTATCTCAAGGGTATCCAACACAGATTCTTGGAGAATGGGTGGTTTGGAGGAAAAACCAACATGATCACGAACTCAACATAGCGGTCAGGTGACAACCTGGTAATACTTCCGAGAAGATATTCGGAACATCACGAACCACCGATATGTTACTAAGCTCGAGAACAATCTTGCTTTTCAGAGCAAGACGATATGATCAAATAAGCAAGGGATTGAATAATCCTAACTCATTGATTGAAAAATGCACCAGAAATAAGGACTAGGTAGCACGATAAACCTTAGAGTGATGATTCAATAACCAACACGCTAACGATACGATTATTGTCCATTAACTACCAAGCAACACAGTTGCTAGGAGTATTAATTTCACACATCACGATTCACTTGTCGGCATTCCGATTGCGACAACACGACACCGAGGAATGAATAATGATGGCGAGAAGTATCACTACATCAAGAATTCATAAGAGAAGGTGCAATTCTCATGACATTCTGACATAAAGTGGGTAAACTTTAGGTAGAACAGAGCAAAAGCTGGATTGGCATTTGATCTGCAGAACACAACTACTTTGACCCAATCCTGGATATGGATGAGGTACTGGAGTTTGTTTCTCCTAGTCATTCCGGAATAGAATGGTTTTACGGACCACAAGAATAATAGGCATCGATGAACACGAATGCACAACTATTCCTAACTATCACTTGATAGCCTAGGGTCGGAATACAGCTGAGGAGGGTCAACTCAAGGAACATATAACTTTCTGAGTTGTGGATGAATAGATTAGTATGTCGAACCAAGCTCGACAGGTTTCTTCCAGATAACCCATGTATAGAGGTAGGACTGGCAGAGTCACAATATAGCATGGGGAACTCATCGGGAGCACTCTTATTGTGATCTTTTGGTTCAAAGAACTTCTGCCATAAGAAGTTCATGGTATTCGGAAGAAGGAAATACCACATACCTCGAGGACTATCGCAAGGTTACTAATATCATAAAGGAACTAGCAAACACTATCAACAGGAGGTAAGTAGAGTGAATCTCGGGTTCAAGAACCCAAGAATAGAATACCTACTAACTAATAACATCACGGGAGATGATGGCCAGAATCATCACACTGGGGATACCCAAACATTGCTAAATTACTGAGTGGTTCTCGAGGACACCTAGGGTCATAATACTAACTCCAACATACACGTCAAGGCAACAGAGTACCTCAACACACCGATTAGTGTGCTTAATCTGGCCCAAAAAATAGAACGGGAACATGGAGGAAAGATTTGCAGGTGCATCAGACTATTTAGAAACCTGGGATGACTCAGACAACATAACGGCTGTAAATGCTCAAAATGATTTGAGACAACCTGCAAAAATGGTGGCATAGCCACTCAACATCACAAACTCAAGGTTCTGAGGCCATCTATGAACATATGGAAGTAGTAGGAACTGAACTGAGGCTTGAACTCAACAATCCTAGGCAACTACGGTTTAGTAACACGTCATCCTGAGAGATAGAAGAGGAGCCTAGTTCTTAACCCCGTAGAAAAGATAAGATGACTCAGATCAGAAGGTCATGAGGATAAGGAGTAAAAAGAGCCTTACGTTCCCATCCACAATCAATTCCCTTACATAACTAAAGCATTTCTAGACACGACTTCGACCAGTGGGCTTGGTAATCCTACAGGCAGTCAGGATCTGATACCAAAGCTGTCAGGACCCCGATTGCAAGTCACATCGATCTAGCCGGTAACACCTCATATCACTTTGCGGCCTCACGCACCGTATTCCCACGGGTGTCGGCTTACCATGGCCTGGGACCGTTTGCGCCTTTCGGCTCACGATTATGATAGTGTCGCCAGCATCCATATGACAGAGAACCCGGGCCGACATGACTAGTCGTGAACCCAAAGTGGCACTAACTTACGGGGACAGACATACATGAATCAACATCGAGCATGTCGGTCAGTAGCGTGCGAATCCGGGCTGTAGCATTGGGCTAACAGGACTCCGGGAACCCGGGCTGTAGCAGGCTAGGCAGGACTCCGGATGTCACCGCGTGACATTTCCCCAAAGGGACAGACACAGAAACGAAGTGAATCACATGCCGACCAGTCAAGTGTTTCGGAGTAGTAGTGCTGGGCTAGCAGGACTCCAGAAGCAACAAACAACAAGCACATGCGGAAGCTTAACTTGTCTGAGTACATACATCTACAAATGAAAAAGGCTAAGAAGCCTGACTATCTACCAGATTCTGCCGAGGGTACAAGATCGTAGCTGAGGTATCAAGCTAAACATCGAAGTCCATGCGGATGTACTAGTGAGACTAAAGTCTCTCTGCAAAAACATAAATTAAGCAAACGTGAGTACAGATGTACCCAGCAAGACTTACATCAGAACTATCTAAATATGCATCGGTATCAACAAAGGGGTGGTGAAGTTTAACTGCAGCAAGCCAGCTTTGACTCGGTGGCTATCCTGAACTACGACTGCAAGTAACTCTTTTGAGGTGGCGCACATGAGTCCACATATTCACCATATCAATACACCACTATGGGTCCGCTCCCGTCTCCCTACGAGAACGCCATCCATAGGACTCATGCTTAGCTTGCGCATTTTAGAGTATCCACTTTCACTTGTCTATGAACTATGCAAGGGGTCCAAGTTTCCATATCCAAGGAATCTGGCTATTCGAATAGATAATGTTAACCCTGCAGGGGTGTACTTCTTCACACACGCTCTCGCCACTTACCACCATGTACACATCATGTATCTCGGCAACCTTCAAGCGGAAGCCTGGGGAGGGAGTCGGCCACGACCTGACTAACCAACAAGTCTCTAGTCCAGATTTATCGCCTATTCGGGTTCCATCCGCAAAGAGATCCGACCGGGGTGTCGCTCACGGCCCCAAACAATGTGTGCAGGGTTCCCAAGCCCACCATCCGGGTGCCACTTGGTACACTGTGCCATTGTGCCTAGTCTGTCCCAAGCCCACCTGCACCGGGTGCCACTTGGTAGACTACTAACACTACCTACAAACACCAAAAACTAGTTGCATCTCCTAGACAGAGATCGAGTTGATTAATAAGTCGAGAGGGGTCGAGTTACCGGAACCCAATGTGTGGTAGTAACTGTTCATGGATCACAAATACAGAACTCAGTTCCTGAGGACGGCTGCAATGAGACAACCCACCTTGTACTCCTACATGGCCTCTCACCGCTACCTTTACCAAATCGTGTTCACACACTTAGCTCACACACAGTAGGACATGTTCATCACCATTCCAATTCATTCCCGATGAATCAGACCTGACTCAACTCTAAGCAATAGCAGGCATGACAAACAAGCATGAATGAGTAGGCACACCAGGGCTCAAACAACTCCTACTCATGCTAGTGGGTTTCATCTATTTATTGTGGCAATGACAGGTCATGCAAAGGAAAGGGGTTGAACTACCGCATCATGTAACAGTTGAATCGTTGTTGTCCTAATGCAATAAAAGAGAGCAGGAGCGAGAGAGTGAGATTGTATAGGAATGAACAAGGGGGTTTTGCTTGCCTGGCACTTCTGAAGATAGTATAGTTCTTCATCGGTGTCATCGATATCATCGTCGGAACGTCGTCTACTGAGTGGGGACAATTACCGGCAAACAAGGAAGAACACAATCAATGCAATGCAACAATATGATGCATGATCATGACATGGCAATATGCTGTTGATTGAGCTAATGCAACTAGCAACAAGTTAAATGGAGTTGGTTTGAACACTAGGTTCAAATTCAAACTCCATATGTGCTTTCTTAAATGCCATTAATTCAAATTGTCATATACAGTGGTTGTAAGTTGTTCAAACATGCATGATAATGGTACGTATGGATAGATTGAATTTTTCTGATCATTTTTCATATATAACTTATTTCATTCTGAGCTACGGTTGGATTTCTATGAATTTTAGAAGTTAGCACTATTTTCTGGAATTTCCTAAATAAGAATAAATCCAGAAAAACCTATTACTGCGTCATGCTGACCTCAGCAGGCCAACAGCGCCGTCCAGGTCAAACCTGACCAGTGGGGTCCACTGGTCAGTGAAATAGTGCGGGTTTGTGTCACTGACGGGTGGGTCCGGGTCAACAGACACGTTAGCAAGTCAATATTGACGTGTGGGGTCGGTCAACGTGTGACGTGGCCATGTCAAACTTATGTGTGGGGCCTGTGGGGGGTTAGTTTAATCTAAACGCAAATAAAACCCGGGTTAGTTAGGGCGTGGGGCCCAGCTATCATTGTCATAGGGTTAGACTAATAACATAATTAGTACTAATATAATCTGCCACGTCAGCAGTTGACGCCGGCGACCACAGCAACGGCCGGAACTCACCGGAGTTGCTCGGGATGGTGGTACAGAGCACCGTTTCACGCGTGGTTTGCGGCTACGACGAGCTGGAGGTGCGACGCATCTAAAGGAGGCAGCGGCAGGTACCGGGGTGCAGTGTAACGGCGACGGCGACGGGCGGAGTGGCGGCCAGAGCTCGGGCGTTGATGAGAACGACGCCACAGAGCATGGGAGAAGGAACTGATGGTGGAGTTCATCTCCTGGGAGGGTGCGGAGCTCGTTGGCTGGCTCGGACGTAGGTTGCAGCAGCTCTAGCCGCGGCGGTGCCATGGCCAGCGGTGGCGAGCTCGGGAGCTTGCGGAAACGGCAACTAGAGGACGTGTGATGCCGGGGCGAGAGAGGGGTTTCGTTCGCGAGCTCACCACGGTACGATTGGAGTCGAAGAAGAGGCAGGGGAAGCGCTGTTGCTGGCGAATCGGCGACGGCGATCGGCGGCGCCCGACATTGAAGACGATGGCGTGGAAGCGATGTAGAGTTTCCCGGCTCGCGTGGCTCGGCAATAAGGACGGGGTGTCATGGCGGTTCTTCCGGATGCGTCAAACGGACGAGGGGGAGGCATTGGCTATGCGAATGGCGGCGGCGGTTGGCGGCTGCGTTCGAACGCGAGCGAGGGAGCAGAGGAGGTGTGGAACCAGAGAGCCACGGGGAAGTGAGAGGAGGCCTTGGGCGTCTCCGTGGCGTGGCTGGAAGCGCCGGGTCGTTGCGCTGGAGCAGGAGGTGGCGTCGTCGGCCGCGCGTGTGCAGGCACATAGCTGCTTCTCCTACTGGTAGGAGGAAGAAGATGGTGTTGCCCCTATGGGCTGGGCCAGAACATGAGTTGGGCCAGGCAGGTAAGTCAGGTAAGGCCCTTTCCTTTGTCCGTTCTATTTCTTCTGTTTTGTTTCCTTTTATTTAAACTTGCAACTGTTTAAAATTTAGAACAAATCAAAACAGTGCCAAATATCCTCTAAGTATAACATATGTTGCTCATTGGACATTTCCAAATGCACATAAATTATCACAGAGCTTTTAAAAACATATCCATATATATTTGAATATATTTTCAAATTCAAATAGAATATTGTTTTAAGTTCAGAGACCAAATTATTCCTTAAAAATGTTCCGAAATTTTGGTTTGGTATATAACCCTTGCCAAAATTCTCTAAACTATTTTTAGGAAATTTTGGATTCACTGAATGCAATTTAAAGGGTTCTTGCCCTTCTTTTAAAAGATTTTGAGGCTTTCAAATTCCCTCAAGTCAAGTTTCTTCAATTTAAAGATGATGCATGCTCACGGATGCAACTATTACACTCAGAAATCTAGGGCTTTGACACGTGGAAATACTAATCCCCAAATCACACAAAGCATGGCACTCATAATCTTTAATCTTAATCTTAATAGTAGGTTCCCGCTCATGTTTAATTTTTCTAGGGATAGAAACTTCTAATTCAAGCTTTTCTTCAAAAGATTGCATCATGGCATCAACGATATGTTTAGTAAAAGCTTTGTTTTGATTACACGCATGAGGAGAATTCAACATGGATTGCAACAAGGAAATATAATCTATTAAAGAACAATTCTCATAATTAAATTCCTTGAGATCCAAAAGAGTGGGTTCATTGCTACCAAAAGTTTTGACCTCTCCAATCCCACTTTTATCAATTTTTGCATCAAGATCTAAAAACTCCGAATCATTGGGACGCCTTTTAACTAAAGTTGACTCATCTCCAGTCCCATCTTTGTCAAGATTTATATTGGAAAACACAGATAAAATAGGAGTCACATCAATCACAGATCCTCATCATTATTCTGACGAAAACTAGAAGAACATGCTTTTATAAACCAATCTATTTTTGCACGCATCTTAGCGGTTCTTTCTTTGCACTCATCAATGGAAATTCTCATAGCTTTGAGAGACTCATTGATATCATGCTTGGGTGGACTAGATCTAAGTTTCAAAGAATCAACATCAAGAGAAATTTTATCCACGTTGCTAGAAAAATCATCAATCTTGAGCAATTTTTCTTCAATCAAAGCTTTGAAATTATTTTGCGAACTCATAAATTCTTCAACACTATTCTCAAAATCAAAGGGCATCTAATTATAATTTCCATAAGAGTTGTTGTAGGAATTACCATAATTATTAGAGGAACTACTGGGGAACGGTCTAGGATTAAAATTACCTCTATACGCGTTATTACAACACAAAATTCACATCCATAGATTCATTATTATTTTCAATTAAAATAGAAAAAGGCATATCATTAGTATCAATAGAAGCACTCTTGCTAGCAAGCAATTTCATAAGCTCATCCATCTTTCCACTCAAAACATTAATCTCTTCAATTGCATGCACTTTTTTACTAGTGGAAGATCTTTCGGTATGCCATTGAGAATAATTAACCATACATAATATTATCTAGGAGTTTAGTAGCTTCTCCTAAAGTAATTTCCATAAAAGTACCTCCCGCGGCCAAATATAAAAGGTTTCTAGAAGCAAAATTCAATCCGGCATAATTTTTTTTGTATAATCATCCACAAATTCAAACCATTAGTAGGGAAATTTCGTATCATTAATTTCATACTTTTACAAGATTGGGCAACATGTACGTGATCAAGTTGCTTAAAATTCATAATATCACTCCTGAGGGAGATGATCTTAGTGGGAGGAAAATACTTGGAAATAAAAGCATATTTACACTTATTCCATGAATCGATACTATTTTTAGGCAAAGAGAAGACCAAGTTTTAGCACGATCTCGAAGTGAGAACGGAAATAGCTTCAATTTAACAATATCATTATCCACATCTTTTCTTTTGCATATCACACAAATCAACAAAATTGTTTTGATGGGATGCGACATCTTCACTAGGAAGGTCAAAAAATTGATCTTTCATAACCAGATTCCACAAAGCAGCATTAATTTCAAAGATTCCGCATTAGTAGTGGGAGCAATCGGAGTACTAATAAAATCATTATTATTGGTATTGGAAAAGTCACACAGTTTGGTATTCACTTGAGTCATCGTGACAAAGCAAGCAATCCAACACACGAGCACACAAAAAGCAAGCAAAGAAGACGAATGGAAGAGGGGGAGAGGAAAATGAGAGGTGAATGGCGAATAATGTAATGCAAGGGATGAGAGGTCATGATGGGTACTTGCTATGTCTTGACTTGGCATCGATCTCTCCGGCAACGGCACCAGAAATTCTTCCTGCTACTTATTGAGCTTGCGTTGGTTTTTCCCTCGAGGAGGAAAGGGTGATGCAGCAAAGTAGAGTAAGTATTTCCCTTAGTTTTTAGAACCACGGTATCAATATGTCACAGGAAACCACGACCACCTATGGGACCAGGAGGTCCCTTGCTAGTTCGGCAAGGGCGCAACGCGTTACACAAACAGTAGACGAGCGTGGGGCAGAACGGCAGAGATCACACATGCAATTTTTCCCAAGTTCGGGCCGCCGTGAGGTGTAAAACCCTACTCCTGCTTTGGTGAATTGATGGTGGAAAGGTGGTGGTGGTGCATAGTACACTTTCCTGGGAAGTGTTGCCTCAGGCAGTACCGACTACGCGCGTGGGGGGTGTGGGTTATCCAACCTTCTAACCCTTGTACGGTTGCCATGGGCCTCCTTTTATAGATCAAGGGGTTGCCACAGTGGCAAAGTAGTCATTATGCACTGATAAGACAACGGACAATATTATCATACCTAACTCTGCAGGCTGACAGGGCACATTAAATGCACTTCTCGATGTCACATCGTTGGTTTCCCGGCAAGGCTTGCCGGGTGTCATCTGTGGGTTTCTACTGTAGGAAATGGCTTCCATGTGGCGAACGGCTGCCACTTAATCACTTTGCGGCTTGACACCATGCTGATCGACAACGTGGGTCAAGGTAGAGTGGTTGGTGAGGTGGTTGCGCCTCCGTGAGCCCCGGCAGGCCCTGGCGGGGTGCTTTGGTTGTCTGTTTCTGGGGGTGGCCTCACTCCTTGCCGGGCTCGCCTGCCCGGCAAGGGAGGCTTATCTCTTTACAATACCTTGTTTCTCTGGCTCGATCTTGGCCCTTCTGATCTGCATGTTGGTCCTTCAAATCTCTTTGGTTCTTGCACTCTGACTTGGGCTGGTGCTTCAATCTTATTCCCGTGCCTGTGCACAGTCTAGGCAAAAGACCTAGGGTTTGTTGCACCGACAGAAGCCCCCGGGCCTGCCCCGAATGCGCTGCCGAGCATCATTGGGGTAGGGCCAAACAAGTGCACACGCGAGGGTTGCTGAAGTGGCTAGTTTCTTGAAGTTTTCTTCGCTAATTTATTAGCTTTGATTCCGGGCCAGTTCCTGGTTTCTCCGCACGTCGTGCACAACGTTACGAAAGAATTTCGATCGTGGCCTATGGATTCTCCTCGCCCCATGATCACGGGGCGGAAACTGCCATCCCACTTTCCTCCTATTTCGTGCGCACCCGCCACATGCTCCGCATGCATTGGGCGTGGTAGGTGGTGGATGAGGAGGGCATGGGGAGGCGTTCCATGGCTGAAAACTGTGCACCGATGGTTGGAGCAGAGGGACGGCCTTGATTCTCAAAGTCACATAGGGTGCAGGGAGGCCGCATTGGAGGAGCGGGGCGGCCACTTCCCGTATCACGAGCCAGCACCCTGCCCCGTTTCCCTATAAAAGGGGCGGGGGTAGCGCTTCTCTGCACACACTTCTTCTTCTTCTTCACCACAACCCTTCCCTTCTAGCCATGGTGAGAGGGAGAGGGCGCGGCGGTGTCCCGGTAGCGGTGACGAGGGCTTCTGCTCGACAGCTTGTCCCGCCTCCCCCAGACCTTGTGGCGGCGGAACCGGGTACGTGGGGAGGAGGAAGGGGGCGAGGTCGAGGTTACGGTGGCGCTCGAGGAGGAGGACGGGAAGGTGCCTTGGTGGCGCCCCCTTCGGCGGCTGCTCCCCCGTTGGAAGGCCACGTTGGTGACCAACCTCGGGAGTTCATCATCAGGCTATACAAGCCCTTGTGTGGTCATCTTCGCCTTCCAACTCCCTTCGTGCGGGAGATGGAGCCCAAACAACCACGCGCTCTAAGGTTGCATATGAGGGGCTGCAGGAACGACATCATGCGGGTTGATGCCGATTTTCCCACCCCTCACGTGATGTACCTCCTTCGTGGTTGGAGGACCTTTGCTCGTGCCCATGGCATCTCGGAGGGGCACATTCTTTAGTTCAAGTTAATGGAGAGCGACCTACTCTCCGTCAACATCTTCGGGTGCTCGGGAGGTCGCTTAGGGTGATGCATGGAGAGCTCGACCAATGATGAAAGCTCCTCCACGAGAGAAAGCGATGAGGATGACAGTGATTGTGATGACAACGACAACAGGCGGGGGAGCGATGACTCTGACTCCGGCTGATCGCCGCCCGCACCATCTTCATCCAGCGGCAGCACCATCATCTACGTGTGCATCTCCTCCCCGGCAATGTTATTTGCCGGGGTGTTGGATGCAGAGGTGCAGATGGTGCTCCCGGGCTCCTCCAGTAGTCTTCCAGCTTGACCCCGGCAGGCTTCCTCTTGGGCTGCAGCTCAGTTAGCTCTGCCGGGTCCTGCTGGCCGTGATGATGGTGGTCGACGGGGACAGTGCCGTGCTCTCCATAAAGGGTTCCCTTGCCCTCCCGTTCCTACCGGGCTACCTCTCTTGGAGCCCAAGGGGAGCGGGTCGGGCTCCCACCCAGGCGCTCCTTTTGCCCTCCTTGCCTTTGACGGCCATGCCTAGGAGGAGCGGGACAAGAAATGGCATTACAGAGCACTTATCTTTTCTCAATATTGAATCTATAGGCACTTGCCAAATTTTAATTCAAATAATGTAACCTCTCGTGTCCATGTTTGTGTTCTGTAATTCTTGTACTTATATCATCATATTAATGAGAAAGATGAACCCTGCCGGGAACCCGTGCATGTGTATGTCCATGCAGAGGTTGGATGCCTATTTAATACAATTAAGCGAGTTTTCCCCGATAGGTTATCTTGCCGGTACCCTCTTCGTCTGCCGAAGAACTGTGTCTGCTGGGGAACAGACAGAGGGACTAGCCCCCAACCAACTATTTTTTACCAAAGGCCACTGCGACCATCCTGACCGAAGCAACATTCGAGTCATGGATGGGAGCACCTAGGTCTCAAAAAGGGTGGCGAGGATTTCTAATGCACAAGTTATAGGTTACAGAACATTAACGGACAGGAGGTAGAACTTATCTGTTTCGGCTTGCCGATGATCGCTGTGTCGGGCAATCTTCTCAACTCTTGTCGAAGCCAAGTTCACGGTAGGAACCTACAACTTCATGCAGATGAGAATGAATGCAGGATGCGATCCTATCTATATGCATATGCAAATGCTCATTGATGTAGGATGGAACCCTGTACGGTTGATCTTTCACGAAACGAGTGGATCCCGTGATGAACACGAAGAACACAAGGGGAGAACACGGAGGGGAAACACGAGAGAATCACTCAAACCAACAAGAATGATCACACATATGCTAGATCCTCAAACACAAAAGAGATACGTGATCCGAATCCAACATAGGACGATACATAGGGTAACCGGTTCTTCTCCGAGAGGAGGTCTTAAGGTCTTCCCGTTACGGGTCTTGAATACAAGTGGATCTTCTCTGAAGAGGTGACGGACCCTCGCGATGTAGTAGATCCGGATGGATGATCAAAGCACTATCACACATATGAGCTAACACAACGCTAACCCTAGAAAGAGGAAGGAGGAGGTCTATTTATAGTCTTAGTGGTCGAAGGGATACATGGGCTTCGGCCCAACATGAAATCAACACACACACGTCGGACGTGCAGCGGTTACCGGTCGTCCGGTGGCTCGCGAGTGTCCAGATGTCTAGTGCTTGTTGGAAGTCCGCTGTTTTGGTTTGGACGTGCTTCGGTCAGACGTCCGGTCGGGGTCGGATGTCCGGGGCGTCAGTCGTCCGGTTGTCTTAGGAAATCCGCTGATTCGGCTCGGGTGAGGTGGTGCCGGTCATCCGGAGGTGCACAGTCGTCTGGGCGCTAGGAGGTGTCGGTTGTCCGGTCTTGGACGGGCGTCCGCTCGTTGTAGCCTGCGTTGGCTGGGACTTGGGTCGGCTGGGTCTTCAGGCACGAGATGACTGGAGCTTCTTCGGCAACTCTTTCTCTGTCCCTCATCCTTCGTGTTCTCGCCGTCTTGTCCGTTAGGTGTAGCTGATCTGTGGCTTCCCTCCAAGTACCTGATCACACTTAGGGTTTCCACATGAGGTAGTAGCCATGTCTCATATGTAGGAAGTGGAAGTTCGGAGAGGAGCGAGTTCACCTTATCTTTGATAGCCTTTGCTCGTGCTCTTGTCATTGGTCCAAGTAGTGTCGTAAGAGACGTAGGTAGGTCCATGGGGATGACCCTGGGATGCTCTGCATCATCTCCCCCTCCTTGGGAAAGATCCGACCTCGGATCAAAATCTTCATCACCATGGTAGGGCGAGAGATCCTTGACGTTGAAGACGTCGCTCACGTTGTACTTGTCCCGCGGGAGGTCGATCTTGTAAGCATTGTTGTTGTAGCGTGCTAGCACCTTGCAGGGGGGTCCATCGGCTCGTGGTAGAAGTTTGGACTTGCGTTCATTGGGGAAGCGTTCCTTGCGAAGGTGTAGCCACATGAGATCTCCAATGTTTAATATCATGGGTTTCTTGTAGACGTTGAACTTGGTCACGAGTCGTTGTACTTGGTGCTCGATGGTGTGCCTTATATCTTCATGAAGCTTCTTGAGATAGTTCACTCATTCACTCGCGTCCATATTGATGCACTCTTGTAGTGGTAGAGGGAGAATGTCCAATGGGGACAATGGGTTGAATCCGTAGACGACCTCAAAGGGGGACTTGCTGGTAGTTGAGTGTCTTGCGCGGTTGTAGGCGTACTCGGCGATCGGTAGGCACTCTTCCCACTCCTTGATGTTCCTCTTGATCAACACGCGTGGTAGGGTGGATATGTTCCTCTTTTTCACTCCATGTAGTCGTAAGATTTCCTTACAAAAGAGATTTGCAACATGTGAAGCATTGTCTATCTTGTTGCAAGGAATGAATTGAGCCATCTTGGAGAATCGGTCCACAACAACAAACACAGAATCCATTCCATTTCTAGTTCTAGGAAAACCAAGCACAAAATCCATGCTAATATCTTCCCATGGGTGATATGGAATTGTAAGGGGTGTATATAGACCATGAGATTGAGCTTTGGACTTAGCTTTGTGACATGTCAAACATCGGGTGGTGAAACATGAGACGTCGCGTGACATCTTGGGCCAATAGTAGTTCTTGGAGAGGGTAGCAAATGTCTTGTCGCGTCCAAAATGGCCCATTAGTCCTCCTCCATGAGATTCTTGCAAAAGTAACAAACGAAGAGAAGACTCGGGGATGCAAAGTTTGTTAGCTCTCATAAGATAATCATCTTTGATGTAATAGCGTTCCCAAGCTGTATGCGTCAAAAATTTGGCATAAATAATAGTAGGACCATGCGCATACAAGTCTTTTATGTGCTCAAAGCCTATGTCATTCAATTCAAGTTGAGTAACAATCATGCATATACGGGGAAGTGCATCTACCACAACATTTTCCTTGCCTTTGATATACTTGATGACATAAGGAAATGACTCGATGAATTCACTCCATTTAGTGTGATGTTTGTTCAACTTAGTTTGACCCTTAAGGTACTTAAGCGTTTCATTATCGGTATGAATGATAAATTCATGAGGGCGAAGGTAATGTTCCCATTCATGCAAAACTCGCACTAAAGCATATAGCTCTTTTTCATAGATGGGGTAATTGAGTTACGCTCCGGAAAATTTCTCACTAAAGTAAGCTATGGGGCGCTTCTCTTGCGTTAACACACCTCCTATGCAATTACCACTAGCATCACAATGAATTTTGAAAGGTTTGCCAAAGTTGGGTAATGCAAGCACGGGGGCATGAGTAAGCAAATTCTTAAGCTCATTGAATGCGCTATCTTGAGATGGTCCCCAAACAAAGGGTGCATTCTTCTTACTCAAAGCATGTAAAGGAGAAGCAATGGTGCTAAAATCCGTAACGAATCTACGGTAGAAACCAGCTAAACCAAGAAGCTCCACACTTGTTGCAAGTTGGTTGGTTGGGGCCAAGTTTTAATAGCATCGATCTTAGATTCATCAACATGAACACCCTTAGAAGACACAACAAATCCCAAGAAAACAAGCTTATCAACACTAAAAGGACATTTGTCCATATTAGCATAAATGTGCTCTTTTCTAAGAGTTTGTAGCACAGTTTCAAGGTGGGTGACATGGTCTTTTAGAGATTTGCTAAATACGAGAATATCATCAAAGTAGACCACAACAAATACACCAATATAAGGTCGAAAAACAAAATGCATGAGTCTCATGAAAGTACCGGGTGCTTCGGATAAACCCATTGGCATAACAAGCCATTCATATAAGCCAAATTTGGTCTTAAATGCGGTTTTCCATTCATCACCTTCTTGGATGCGTATTTGATAGTAGCCACTTTTAAGGTCAATTTTAGAGAAAATGGTGGCTCCGCTAAGCTGATCTAGCATATCATCTAGGCATGGAATAGGGTAACGATAACGCATGGTAATAGCATCGATAGGACGTCAATTGGAACACATGTGATATGTACCATCTTTCTTGGGAACAAGGATTACCGGAATGGCACAAGGGCTCAAACTTTCTCATACATGGTCATTGTTGATGAGTTGTTGTACTTGCCGTTGGATCTCCTTAGTTTCCTCGGGGTTGACGCGGTAGGGAGCCTTGTTTGGAAGAGGCGCTCCAGGTATAAGGTTGATTCGGTGCTCGATGCCTCGTAGTGGAGGTAGACCCAGAGGTAGCTCGTCGGGGAAAACATCTTGGAATTCCTGCAATAGAGAAGATAACACTAAAGGTAGATTGTGAGAGGTGTTAGCTTTTGGTGCGTCATCCTTGCACAAAAGTACATAGGTCATGACACTTGATGGGTTCTCACACACTTCTCTCATCTCACGTTTGGTGGCAAAGAGAACTAAGTTCTTCTTGTCGCTCATCGTCGAGGCACTCAATTTGGGCTTGTGACGCTCACTCTCTTTTTGGTGGTTCGCTCTCTCACTGTTTTCTCCATGATGGATGGTATGCTTGTCGGCGATCACTTGGCTTGGAGACATAGGTAGAAGGACATACTCCTTTCCTTTCATCCTGAACCTATAGTGGTTTGTTCGACCGTTGTGGATGACACCTCAATCAAATTGCCATGGTCGTCCAAGGAGGAGGTGGCAAACAGACATCGGAATGACATCGGTATGCTGCGATCTTGAAAGAGACTTGCACTCTATGATCGACTTAGATAGTGCCATAGTCTAACACCTCGGGTGTAACTTGCCATATTTGTAACTTCGACTATGCCATTTTCGGCTTTAAGTTATGAGATTTCCCTTGGTAGTTGTGTTTTGTCTTCGTTTTGCATTTTGTTCCTGTCATGCATTCCATATCATGTCATCATGTGCATCTCATTTGCATACGTGTTCGTCTCTTGCATCCGAGCATTTTCCCCATTGTCCGTTTTGCAATTTGACACTCCTACGTGCACCGGTGTACCCCTTTTGTCTCTTTTCGTGAGTGTGTGTTAAACATTCTTGGAATGGACCGAAATTTGCCAGGTGGCCTTGGTACACCACCGGTAGACCGCCTGTCAAATTTCGTGCCATTTGGAGTCCGTTTGATACTCCAACGGTTAACCGGGTAACCGGAAAGGCCTCTTGTGTGTTGCAGCCCAACACCCCTCCAAAAAGGCCCAATAACCTAGCTAAATCACTCCCATGTCCTCCGTCGTCGTATCACGATCATGTGGGCGAAAACTACACTCCATTTGGACACTCCTACCTCCTCCTAGCTATAAATAGGTGCACGCCCCTCAAAATTCGGGTCCCAAAACCCTAGCTCCACCCTCCGTCGCCGCCGGACACGTCTGGCCCGAGCGGGACGAAACCCGCCGCCGCCTGCGGCCACCCAGAGGGCCCCACATGTCCTGCCGCCGCCGCCACCCACGGCGGCCCGGAGAGCCCGCGGTCGGCCCTCCAGGCCCACGCGCCGCCCGCTCGCCCCGTCTCCCTGCTGTCGCGACCCTCGCCGGCCGCCGCCTGCCAACTTTGCCGGCTCGCCGGAGCTCCCCGCCGGAAACCATGCCGCTCGCCTCGCACGACCCGCGCCTCCGCCGCCCGGGTCAGCACCCGACCCCGCGCGCCTGCCTCCTCACACGACCCGCGCCGCCGCCGCCCGCCGCCCCATCTTCTGCCGTGCCAGCGCTGCCCTTCGTCGCCGGCTGCCGCCCGTCTGCATCCGCACCGGCGAGCTCTGCCTCTCGACTCATGCACCGCCCCTCCTCGCGGATCCGGTGGCCCCAACGCCAGATCCGGCGATCTTGTGCCTCGCCGGACCTTCCTCGAGCTCTCCGGCCACCGTCTTCCTCTTCTCCGGCGCAAGTCCAGCGGACCTCGGTTCGCACGCCAAGAAGAACCCTAGATCCGGATGTCTAAATTTCCACTAAGTCCCCTTTCTGCAACGTTGTATGCCCCTGTTCATTGCATCATAACTACATGACCATAGCTCCGTTTCATGTGCACGATATATCAAAATGTTCATTGGGAGATGCTCTTTATTTCATTCTATTATGACATGCTTGTCTGAGTTCATCGAGGTGCTCAAATCATTGACGCAAGAGTGCTATAAATTGTTTACTTCTGCTGCTTATCAGTTTAGGGTGATTTGTCATTTTTGCCACATTTGATGTGTGCTTCATATGGGCATGAGCTCTACATGTGTTTTGATCTATGCCATGCCATCTTTACAGAGGTGCTTTCCATGTATTTTAGTGATCTATGTGGTGACTAGCACAAGCATGCAAAGTAGCCTTTGTGATGTTGCTGTTTTCAGGGACTTCGGATTTTGCTGTCATTTACCTGTTGTTATTGTAATGCCATGTAAACTTGATGCTACAGTGAAATCCATGCTTGTTTTGAGTATCTTAAGTAAGGGTGTTTTGGACATATGGTTATGATCTATCCATCCATGCCCATGTTTCCAATTATGGAGTGCCCTATCATGTCTTAATCTTGCTCTACGTTTGCTATAAAATGTTCCTGGCAGATTGTTTACATGTGAATCAATTTTTCCATGGTTGTTGCTATTGATACCTGCACGCTATGAACTTGCTCTTGCCATGGTTAGCTTCATGACCATGTCTTCTTGTTGTTAGTATGCTTATCTTGTCATGCAATGCCTTTTGGTGAGTGATTTGAGCTCGCAAAGATGCCTTCATAATTCTGTTTATGCCATGCTCTGTTTTCTGCTAAGTCTGAAACTGTTAATAAAACTTGCTATGTTTATATGGGTGCCATCATATCTTCTGTGCCATTTTGGCTTAAGTTCAGTAAGGGACTTTTTTCTATGCATTTAGTAGAATCATGCCATGCCTTTGTTTGCAATGATCTGTTCTTATAGCATGTTGTTTTCTTGCTCTAAACATGGCTTCCTGATGTTATTTTCTTGCATGTTAGTCTGTGAAGCTGTTATCTTTTGCACTTTTGCCATGCTTGTTTGAACCTGCTCTTGTGTGATTTAGCCATAGCTCAGTGTTCATGTTTTGTCAAGAATCCTGAGTAAATCACTGCCATATGCCTTGTTGATATGTTGGAGTGCATTAGCTTAGTTTCTTGTTGCATTCTAGATGGCGTCGTGCTGTTAATCGCAGAATTGTGCCACTCTTGTTTTGCTTGCCATTTGCAAACCGTGCCTCCGTTTCCGGTGATCTTTTTATCGATTTTGACCGAAATCATCTCATCTTGCAGCGGCACACTAGGTTTGCCAAGATGATGCCTTGATCAATCTTTTCCTTTCGGAGCACGCATAGGCATTGCATATCACGTCTCGCATATCATGCCATGTTTTTGCATCATGTTGCTTGTGCATTGCACCGAGATTGATTGTTGGTCCTTTTTATTGTGTTCTTGCTTTGGGTAGAGCCGGGAGACAAGTGCCTGATTGAGGAACCTGTTGAGTATGCTAACGAGGATCAAGCTTTCGACAACTCTGAGAACTTTGCAGGCAAGATGACCATACCCTCGAAGTCACTTCTATCTTTGCTTGATAGTTGTTCGCTCTATTGCTATGCCATGATACCTACCACTTGCTATATCGTAAATCCCATTTTGCCATCTCAAGCCTCTAACCCACCTTTTCCTAGCAAACCGTTGTTCGGCTATGTTACCGCTTTGCACAGCCCCTCTTATAGCGTTGCTAGTTGCAGGTGAAGTTGAAGTTTGTTCCTTGTTGGAACATGGACATTGTTGGGATATCATTATTATCTCTTATTTACTTTAATGCATCTATATACTTGCTAAAGGGTGGAAGGGTCGGCCTTATGCCTGGTGTTTTGTTCCACTCTTGCCGCCTTAGTTTCCGTCATACCGGTGTTATGTTCCTTGATTTTGTGTTCCTTACGCGGTTGGGTGTTATGGGAACCCCTTGACAGTTTTCTTTGAATAAAACTCCTCCAGCAAGGCCCAACCTCAGTTTTACCTTTTAAAACCTAAGCCTTTTCCCTTGGGTTCCGCAGACTCAAGGGTCATGTTTATTTTAAACCCCCGGGCTAGTGCTCCTCTAAGTGTTGGTCCAAACTAGACCCCCTTGCAGCGCCACCTCGGGGAAACTTGAGGGTTGGTTTAGTTGTACATATTACTTATCCGGTGTTCCCTGAGAACGAGATATGTGCAGCTCCTATCGAGATTTGTCGGCACATGCGGGTGGCTTTGTTGTTCTTGTTTTACCATTGTCGAAATGTCTTGTAACCGGGACTCCGAGTCTGATCGGGTCTTCTTGGGAGAAGGAATATCCTTCGTTGACCGTGAGAGCTTGTGATGGGCTAAGTTGGGACACACCTGTAGGGTTTTGAACTTTCGAAAGCCGTGCCCGCGGTTGTGGGCAGATGGGAATTTGTTAATATCCGGTTGTAGAAAACTTGACACTTAACTTAATTAAAATGAATCAACCGCGTGTGTAGCCGTGATGGTCTCTTTTCGGCGGAGTCTGGGAAGAGAACACGGTCTCGTGTTATGCTTGAACGTAAGTAGCTTCAGGATCACTTCTTGATCACTATTAGCCTCTCGACCGTGCTTTGCTTCTCTTCTCGCTCTCATTTGCGTAAGTTAGCCACCATATATGCTAGTGCTTGCTGCAGCTCACCTCACTACCCTTTTCGTACCCTTAAGCTTAAATATTCTTGATCTCGCGGGTGTGAGATTGCTGAGTCCCCTTGACTCATAGATACTTCCAAATAGATGCAGGTGCTCATGATGCTAGTGTAGGGGATGCTACGAAACTCAAGTGGGAGTTCGACGAGGATTCGGGCCGTTACTATGTTTCTTTTCCGGATGATCAGTAGAGGAGCCTAGTTGGGGCGATCGGGGATCTAGCATTTGGGGTTGTCTTTCTTTATTTTGGTTCCGTAGTTATACCTTGATTGTATTCTGGATGATGTATGGACTATTTATGTATTGTGTGAAGTGGCGAGTGTAAGCCGACTATTTATCCCTTTCTTATTCAGTACAAGGGATGTGTAAAATTACCCCTCTTGCGACATGCCTACCATGCGGCTATGCCTCTAAGTCGTATCCCAACACATGGGAGATATAACCGCATTGTGGGTGTTACAAGTTGGTAATCAGAGCCTTCCCTGACTTAGGATCCCCTGCTTGATCGAATCGCTGATGTTGTTGAGTCTAGAAGAAAATGTTTTGAGTCTTAGGATTATATATGTCGGAGAGTAGGATTGTTTTTACTCCTCTGTCCCTTCGTCGCTCTAGTGAGGCCTCCTAACATAGAGTTTTGACTCTTCTCTCCTCAAATTTCACGAAAAATATTTTAGGATCACGCGGGTATCTTGGAATCATTCCGATGGTTTTGTGACGAGAACATTCTTTTTGGTGCCTCCTGACATTTAGGGGTTGTGACAGTGTCCCGGGGAGTTAAGCTCTGAGGTGTTGTCATCACAATTTTATCGTTGCAGTTCTGGAATACCTGAGTTCGCCACAATCGAAAATTTGTTTTATGCAGTTGTTGGTGAGATAACCTCGACGCCACCCAGTACTGGGGCGGGAGTTCAGGAGTATTGCCATAAATCGTATAACGGATGCTTTTCAAAGGTTGAGGTAAATGATTTCCGAAGGTTTCTTGGTTATGTGTTGAAGGATGGATACATCTGGATGTAAGATTTGCTAGTTGTGGGTGAGATATTATGCTTCCTGTGTATCACCAACACCTGATTGCATAACTAGAAAGTTTCGGGAGTTTCGTAGGTGGGAATTCATGTAGATCTAGTATTTCTTCCCGCAGATATTTGGTTTGTGATTGTTTAATCCTTACCAATTCTTTGTTCATATTCGTACGTTGTTGATTTATTCATCTACCTTTATCTAAGTGGCTTCTCAACTTTACGGAAGTGTGATGATTTAGTTTGGAATTCATTCGTTCATCCTTGTTCGAATGCTAAGGCTATATGTTGCAATTTCGATCCATTGATTTAGCTTGAATATATGTCTTTAAAGATGCTAACGAATGTCAACCTCTTCAGGATGGCTCCTCCAATGCATCAGAATCCGTACCGCGATGATGGGGATCAGTCGAACCCTCCGCCACCACCTCCACCTCCGGGGGCATGGCAAGCCGTCATGGCAGCCACCAATGCCAACACTCAAATGCTTTTGCAACTCTGGCAAGAGCGCAACTGATCTTTTGTGAGTATAGTGGGGTTTTACGCCCAAACTGCGAGTGTCGTGTTCTCCACAGGGACTAGGCGACAGCAACGATGCTCGCCTAAAGCTAGGTTACAGAATTCAGATGATGATTGCAAGGAAATATAGACCCAAACTAACCAAAGTCGACGATAAAGAAAATGCAAAGAGCATAGGGAGATTCAGATTTTACCCAGTCTTTTTGGTATTAATTTTTTATTTGTGAAAATAGAAACTACAGGCAAACATCCTAAACAAAGGGGATTAACCAGACAAGATTGTCGGCGTTCTGGGAACGGGGGTCCCGAGACTTTCCTGCCTGTGGCCTGCGGCGTGGCTCAAGGGGGCCCAGCACGGCCCGTCTTCACCAACACAAACCCAAGACCCTCGCGATGGGACAAGCCTCGTGGGGCGAACGACGCGGAGCTTCCTCAGGCACGGCCTCGTCAGGCTGGCTCACGAGGAGGCGGAGAGATCAAGGCGGGGTACCTCACGAGGTGCCCGTGACGCAAGCCATGACGACTCAGGGCGCCAGGCGGGTGCCAACCCGCGCAGCGTCCTCCCTTCCTCTTTGGTGCAAAGGGGGCAAGCGCAGCCGTGGAGTACCGAGGCATCAGGCAAAGGTTTCCATTTCGGTGCAACGAGACCAAGACCAGGAGGACTACGAGACGGAGGTCACCGTGGAGCCCAAGACGGCGTCATCACCAGAGCTTTGCGCAGGCGAAGACTACTTTTGTCAGGATAGATGATACTTGCTGTCCCCCTTCAAATTAGTCCGCCATTGTTGGCTCCCTTCCCGCTCGATATTTGGGAAGAGGACCAGGGCCTCTATAAATAGGACCAGCCACCCACATAGCAAAAAGAGGTCGGAAGTGAGAGAGAGAGGAAGAGATAGAGAGGAAAAGGTGACTGAACTCTTCTTAGTAGTTCATCACCCCAGCCAAGAACAGACCCTCGCGAGGCTGTTCTTCCTTGTATTGTTCATCATCATCAGCCCAAGAGGCAATCCACCACACCACAGACTGGAGTAGGATATTGCACCACAACGGTGGCCCGAACCAGTATAAACCCTGTGTCTCTTGTGTTGTTCTTTCCTTAGTTTTAGATCCTAGCATGGCGGAGGGGTGCAGGTAGGTAGGAGGCGAAATCTCCGCGCGCACCCCAGTGTTCGAACCTCAAGGGTCTGCCGGAACCCGAAATCCGACATTTGGCGCGCCAGGTAGGGGTTCGCCGGAATTTGTCTTCCACCACCCCGTTCTCCTCCGACCATCACGCCCATGTCTGACGCTCGTCGGGCCCGCGCCGAGCGCCGGGCCGCACTCGCTTCCCGCGTCGCCCAGACGGCCCCTGTCGGCGGGCATCCACGCTGTTCCCCGTCACCTGCCGTCAATGCCGCCACCGGCCCGGCGGGGGACGAGCGGCAAGCATCGTCCCAGCATCCGTCCGTGCGGCAAGATGGCCGCACTGCAACTCCCTCGCTCACCCTAGCTGGTTCTTCGTCCCGCGCGCTCCGCGCGCCCATGGAGGCTCGGGCTGCACTCATTGCGGCAAACAAGCTCCTGCGCTACCGTCCCGTCGACGACGTCTACGAAGAATGGCTCGACCGTGCCGCCGAGATCGTCCGCGCCGCGAGGGGCTCTCCTACGCCGTCCGTTCCACTGCACCGCACCCTGCCCCGCGTGGGCGACGAGGCTCCGACAGTGCCCCGGCCACCTCCTCCTCAAGAAGACGCCATGGCTCCAGCGCGTGGCCCCTGGGCGGAACCCGCTCCGTCAAGCGCCAGCGTGGCAAGAGCAGAGCTGCCAGGAAGTCCCTCGCCCGCAAGAAGTTGCCCAGGCGCTCCCTGCTCCAGCACGTCGCGACCATGCTCCTGCTCCCGCGCGTCAAGACCCCGTGCTGCTCCCAGCTGCAGCGCGTGGGGACATGCAAGACCAAGCTCCCCGTCACCCAAGGCCTCCCGTGGCCACAGCAGGCTGTCGCGCCTTCACCATCGAGCTACGCAGCGTCGCGTGGCCCGGCAAGTTCAAGCCAGACGTGCCTCCTCGCTACGACGGCACGGCTGACCCTGCAGAGTTCCTCCAGCTCTATGAGCTGGGCATCGAAGCTGCCAACGGAGACGAGAAGGTCATGGTGAACTAGTTCCCCATGGCACTGAAAGACAGGGCCCACACCTGGCTCCTGAACCTGGCTCCAGGCACAATCTCCTCCTGGGACGAGATGCGCACCCGCTTCATCGCCAACTTCCAAGGCACTCGCGACCGGCCACCCGCCGTGAGCGACATGCGCGAAGGGTCAAGGGTGGCGCGACCAACCTCGCGAGGATCGCTGGCAAGACCCGCCTCGCGAGAGAGGAAGACTGGAGGGATCAGCCTCGCGAGGATCGCCCGCAAGGCAACGCAGGCCTCCCACCGCTGCCGCCGCAGCCAAGGAGAAATGAGGACCGCCACCAGGACGAGGAGGCTGGGGGCTTCCAGGAGCCGCGCGCGATCGCCTGCATCTTGGGCGGAGCACAAGCCCCCGCCTCTCAGCGCATCTTCAAGCAGTTCGCCCGCGAAGTGAACGCAGTCCTCCCCAGGCTCGAAGCCACGCGCCCTCTCAGGTGGTCGGCGTGCGCCATCACGTTCAGCTCAGCAGATCAGCTCAAGTGTGCGGCTACAGCCGGAGTTCTCCCGATGCTTTTCTCCCCGATCGTCAGCAACGTGGTGGTCACCAAGACCCTCATCGATGGCAGGGCAGGGCTCAACGTCCTGTCCGTGTATACATTCAACAACCTCCAAGTGCCCTACAGCCAGCTTCAGCCAACCAAGCCTTTCTCCGGTATCACCGACGGCTCCACGGTCCCGATTGGGCAGGTCCGCCTCCCTGTCACCTTCGGGGCACGCGACAACTACCGCACCGAGCTCATCAACTTCGACTTCGCCCACATTCACCTACCGTACACCGCCATCCTTGGGTACCCAGCGCTGGCCAAGTTCATGGCCGTAACTCACAACGGCTACAACGTCCTCAAGATGCCAGGAAGCGGTGGAGTCATCACGGTGCCCTGTGAAGAGAAGGACGTGGTGTGTTCCCTGGAACGAGCCTTTCAGGCCGCGTCACTGGAAGACCCGGATCGAGGAAGCAGGAGGCCTCCCGAGACCGCCCCTAAGAATAAGAAGACATCGTCCGGCCCGACCACTCAGGAGGCAGGCCCCTCTGGGCCCGCGCCTGCCCAGGGGGAACCTCCCTCCATCGCATAGGAAAGCGCACCCGGCGCCCTCCTCAGGCAGGGCTCGGGGGCTCTCCCCTGGAGGGCCACCGACCTAGCTAGGGTCACGAGGGAGGCGCTTGGGCACCACATGGAGGCGTGTTTTGAAGCACGTTTCCCTCAAGAAGGAGCAAGGCAAGGAGATCCAGACCCTCAGGAGTTCGTCAGTAAGGCCATTCAGGAGCTACAGGAGTCAAGAGTCATGAAAGGCGGCCGCCGCCTGCCAGAAGTGGCTCCCCATCTAGGCGAGGATGGTGGGCTGCGCGTCTGCATCGACATACCAGGGCTCAACCAAGTCGCCTCTCTGGAGCGCCTCTGGCCCTCGCGAGTGGGGCACTGCGGAGGCCCACACCACAGCTACGTTCGCATACCTTATGGCTTGCCGAACGTGGCTGACGCATACCAGCGCCTCATGAGGGGCATCACGGAGGCACGAGAGGCCAGGCGTTCTGCTGCCCTGGCAGAGATGGAGATGGCCCATGAGGAGCCGCCAGCGCCTCCGGAGCCTCCCGAGGCCCTTGGGCCTGGGGGCTCATGAGGATCGGCTTTCACGGCCCACCGAGTCTGCTACATCAACGCTCCTTCGTCCTCAACATCATCAGGTGACATCTTTCTAGTTTCACTTCCAACTGGGAGCGCCCCCAGGGCTGCATTATTCCCAGGCCGCGTGGGTCCGTCCCTGCGGCGTGTACCCCTTTTATTCCATGTTGTTAGCTTACCTTGTTGGGGGCGCCACTCGGGCTGCATCATCCCCAAGCCGCTCGGGCCAGGCCCAGCGGCACGTATCCCATCTGCGTTTATTTCCGGTTATGCGCTAGAATCACCATGCTCCATTATTTGATGCCGGTCCCCGGCACCTCTTCTCCTCCATGCCGACCACTTGCACGTTAAAGGGGGGTACCTGAGCATCGCGACTCAGGGCTCTTACTGGCTCTCCAGCCCTCACCCTCTGGCCTTGTCCATGGCATCGCGACCTGGCATACCAGCGACGGCTGAGACCAGCTCGAGGGCCGGGACCCGAGGACGTAGAGTGCCGACATCTAACCAAATTTGCAGGGACACATCACAAGATAAGGCCCAGTGCCAGCCGCAACCCGCCTAGAGGTAGGGCCCCGTGAGTCCCGCGCTTGCTCACGGGTGCCCAGATACACCTCGCCAGGCCCTACCGTGCCAGCCACGTGTCAGGGCGGGGCTGTACACGCCCCGGGGGCTCCTCCCGGAGGGGGCCCCCTCCCACGTACCAGTGGAAGCACCATGCTCCGTGCTGGCTGAGGACACTGTCGAGGAGCGGCTATGCCCATACACATACGGTAGCGCTATGCTCCGCGTTGGTGATAAACAACTGAGGGTGGCCCCCGGGCTGCATCAACCTCAGGGAGCCCAGAGCTCAGTGTCTATCCTGATCGTCACGCCTCCCCTCGGGAGTGCCACGCGAGGGGGCTGGGCACGGGGGCTGCGCCTGGGTCACACCCAGACGCACGCCGCCCAGCCAGGTCCCCCCGGGCCTGGTTCGTCGCGCGTCTCTCCCCGAGCAGAGCCAAGGTACGAAGGTCGTTTGAGCATCAAAGGGGACTCCTGAGCATCGCGACTCAGGAGCCTAACTGGTCACGTAGCCCCTCACTCCTTGGTCCCGTCCTGGTTTCCGGTCTGGACTATTGCTGGGTGAGGTACGCGCGGGGCCGGGCTATGCAGACGTAGAACGGTGGATCCACCCACATCATACCTCCCTACTTGCTGTTCGTGCACCATGGGGGACTCCTGAGCATCGCGACTCAGGAGCCTAACTTGTCACGTAGCCCCTCACTCCTTTGTCCCATCCTGGTTTCCGGTCGGGACTATTGCTGGGTGAGGTACGCGCGGGGTCGGGCTCTGCCGGCGTAGAACATAAGCAAGTAGGAAGGAAAAGCGCAAATTTCAAGGAATTCAAAAGCAAATATTACAGTCCACACTATTATCTCGATACCCAATGCAATTTTAAACGCCTCCCCGAGGCATGATACATGTGCAGGAATTGAAAGCCGGATAGGAGCCACGACAGGGTCACTTGTCGGCGGGGGAGCAGCGCGGAGTGGGTTCGCCTCACGGAGCAGCGGGGTCGGCAGCGCCTTGCTCCGGCTTGGTGCTGAAGGCCCGGAACTTCCCCAGTAGAGCCTCCGCGCGACCCTTCACGGCCTCGGCAGTGGCAGCGGCACGCTCACCACTCACCAGCTCCAGCAGGCTGTCAAGGTCGACACCGGGATCGCGAAGGTAGATGTGGGTGAGGACCCGCGTCAGTGCTGCAGAAGACAGGACACGCGCCTCGGCCTCGGCCGTGGGGCCAAGGCCAAGGGCGACATCTTCAAGAGCATGAACCAGGAAGGGAAGCTGCTTGGCGGGGCCGTCCTCGGCGCCAGCCAGCGGGCTCTCCAGGCCGCTGTCATAAAGCGTCCTCAGCGAGGAGCGAGCCTTCGCCTCCAACTCCGTGAAGGCCGCGCGGTCCTTGGAAAGAACCAGGGCCTTGTCGTCTAGCTCGGCCTTCCTCGCCCCCAACTCCTGCTCCAGCGCGCCTAGGTGGTCGCGGCGCTTCCTGAGCTTGGCCTCCCGGCCCTCGACGGCCGCCTTGCGAGCCTTCATGCCTTCTTCCTGCTCTTGGCGAAGGCGGACCTCTTTCACGAGCTGATCCCGCAGGCCTTGCAGCTCGTCCTCCAGCGCCTTGCAGTGACCACGGACCTCGACCACCTCCCCCAGGGCTGCATCACAAGCAGCCTTCGCCTCCAGGACGGCCTGCTTCTCCTCACTGCATGCCGTCGAGGCCTGGACCAGTGCCGCCTGAATCGAGGCGTCGGAGTGAACCCATCCTGAAGCTAGCTCCAAGCGCCCGGCCACCAAGCGGGGGTCGGCGCCAAGAAGATCCTGACGTAGTCGGTCCAGCCCAGCAACAGCACGATCCAGAACGGCAGAAGGAGTCGGAGAGATAGCGGCCGGTGGAGTAGGAGGAGAAGGCGGCAGCGCAGCCGCGACATCCTGAGGCGGAGTCTGCCGCGCCCCGACAGCTGTAGTGGCGGCGGCAGGCAAGAGCACCTCAAGAGCCACTTGGGCCGTGGGGGCTGAGCTCGCCCCAGCCGGCTCAGCCAGGCCTCGCGAGGACGACCGGGCAGGAGAAGCCTGTGCATCGCGGTCACCCTCCTTCGCGCGGAGAAGCGCCGCCACGGATGGAACCTCGGGAGCCCCCTTCGGCTTCTTTGCTGCGGGTGCCAGCCTATCCAAAAGATGCAGACGTCAAGCCTCAGAAGCAGAGCAAGAGATAAAGACAATAATCGAATGCTTACGGGTCGTCGCCAGTGAGCTCAAGCGGCCTCCGGCCAAATTTGAAGCCTGAAAGCCGGCTGAAAGGATCATCCTCGGGAAGCTTGGAGGCGGAAGGTGCGTCTGCGGCTCGCCCCCGGTCCTGTCCTTCTTCGGGATCGGGGGCGAGCTCCCGCCGTCCTGCTCGTCGTTGTCCTCGTCCTCATCTTCGTCGTCATCCTCATCATCATCGCTCGGAGAGAGGCGGAGAACGTGGGACCTGTGCCTGGGGAGGGGAGCCCTCGACTCTCCGTCAGTCGCCTCGGAGTCAGGCCCTTTTCCCCGCTGCCCTCCTTCCTCCTCTTCGCTGGAGTCGCTGGAGGGCACGTCCACCGGCTCCTCGGGAGTTTCCATGGGCACGGGCCCATCCCCGTTGAAGACGGGCATGGGAGCGCCCTCCAGCCTCGCCACGTTGCCCCCGACCAGAGACTGGAGAACCGTAGCTAGGTCTCCGTCGGCCAAGGCCGCGGGGCTCGGACGGGGCCTCCACATTGGAAGTGAGTACTGCCGAAGCGGAGCAAGCTGGTGCTCCAGGAACTCCCTCAGCAGCGACGCGCCGGTCAGCTTCGCCGCCGCCATGTCGGTCGGCCTCAGATCCGCGTCCATCTTCTCCAACACCATCTTCGCGCGGGGATCCGCGAGCTTCGCTCGACCCCAGTCGCTGGAGCTCGTGCGCTGCTCCGTGGGCAGGATCAGCCGAGGGTGGATGCGCCCAGCATCCACCAAGATCCACTTGCTCCTGAAGCCCTCAATCCTCTTCCCAGGGTTCGAGATGGCAATGGCGCCGCCGTACACGACGAAGCTCGCACAAGCGGAAGCAGTACCACGAGCGGTCCGGAGGTAGAAGTAGTGGCGCAGTAAGGCCACTGAGGGCTGCACCCCAACGTGGGTCTTGCAATAATAAGAAAAGATTGCCAGGAGAAGGACGGAGTTGGGATGGAGATGCGGAGCCTGTAGCTTGTAATGGCGGAGGACAGAGAAGAAGAACTCGGAGAAGGGAGGCACCAGGCCAGCAACAATGGCACTTACGAAGAGCGGATAGAAGGTGCTCCATTGACCCTCAAGGGTGGCGGAGTCGGCCTTGAACACCTTCGCCCCGTCGATGCCCCACGTCGTCGCCATCCGGCGCAACCGGGCAAGGCTCGCCTCCGACACGTTCGGTGAGTCCAGGGCAGACGAGTACCAAGCTGCAGCCGGGGGCTGGCGAGGCGCCATGGCTCCCTAGGTCGCACGGTCAGAGCACATCTGGAAATTTCAGAGGAAGGAAGGAGAGGCGCAAGAAAGGGGATCTGAGCCGCAATCGGGGAAAGCAAGAAGCAGGGCCTAGGCGGATGCCACTCCTTTATCAACTCGCGCGGTTGCTAAGGCGCCCACGTGCAGTCAACCGCCATGCGGCGCCCAAGGCCGCAGGCTGTTAGGGCCCACGGCGCTTTGTTCTTGCCCTTCCGCCTCCCTGCACGGCCAAGTCCGGGCGCGCCTTGGGCCCGGGGGCTACTGTCGGCGTTCTGGGAACGGGGGTCCCCAGACTTGCCTGCCTGCGGCCTGCGGCGTGGCTCAAGGGGGGCCCAGCACGGCCCGTCTTCACCAACACAAACCCAAGACCCTCGCGAGGGGCCAAGCCTCGCGGGGCAGACGACGCGGAGCTTCCTCAGGCACGGCCTCATCAGGCTGGCTCACGAGGAGGCGGAGAGATCAAGGCGGGGTACCTCACGAGTTGCCCGTGACGCAAGCCATGACGACTCAGGGCGCTAGGCGGGTGCCAGCCCGCGCAGCGTCCTCCCTTCCTCTTTGGTGCAAAGGGGGCAAGCGCAGCTGCGGAGTACCGAGGCATCAAGCAAAGGTTACCATTTCGGTGCAACGAGACCAAGACCAGGAGGACTACGAGACGGAGGTCACCGTGGAGCCCAAGACGGCGTCAGCACCAGAGCTTTGCGCAGGCGAAGACTACTTTTGTCAGGATAGCTGATACTTGCTGTCCCCCTTCAAATTAGCCCGCCATTGTTGGCTCCCTTCCTGCTCGATATTTGGGAAGAGGACCAGGGCCTCTATAAATAGGACCAGCCACCCACATAGCAAAAAGAGGTCGGAAGTGAGAGAGAGAGAGAGGAAGAGATAGAGAGGAAAAGGTGACTGAACTTTTCTCAGTAGTTCATCCCCCAGCCAAGAACAGACCCTCGCGAGGCTGTTCTTCCTTGTATTGTTCATCATCATCAGCCCAAGAGGCAATCCACCACACCACACACTGGAGTAGGGTATTACACCACAACGGTGGCCCGAACCAGTATAAACCCTGTGTCTCTTGTGTTGTTCCTTCCTTAGTTTTAGATCCTAGCATGGCGGAGGGGTGCAGGTAGGTAGGAGGCAAAATCTCCGCGCGCACCCCAGTGTTCGAACCTCAAGGGTCTGTCGGAACCCGAAATCCGACAAATATCACATTTATGTATACAAAACTAGCAAGTATAAGATACACGGAAGGACACAGAGTTATATGACAGGAGATAGATGATTCATATCACAAACATATATGTCACAGGGACAAAGCTAGCACTGATCACACATAACATGCACTATATCTTACAAGTACAATACTGAACAAATAGCAATTCCAAGAACTAGTCTGATCTGAACATTACAACACATACACTGCTCAATGTTTATAGAAATTTAGAGAATTAACCACAATCACGAATACGCAACACCACGGTTACTAGAATTAACCACAATCACAAAGATACGTATGACTCAAAACATATATATGACAGTACAAGTCTGACTCGACAATGAGCAGCTCAACCACTCAAGATTTCACATACACTGTAGTAACTAAAACATAGAGGAGGCACGAATCATCTATACCGAACAATACGGAAAGTTTACATTACAGTTTTCAGAAATTACAAAGAGTGAGAGAAGGAGAGAAGCTTAGGTTTGTGAAACAGGAACAATAGCAGTAGACAGTTCACACTTTAGAGAAGAACAATAGTTTTGGTTCAGAGAAGGAGGGAATTAAGGAGGAAGGAGCAGCAGCAAAGATGTGAGAGGAATTGGTAGAAGGTAGAGCTACAACGAGGCAAAGGAAGAAGCAGAGCAAGGGAAGCAGAGGAAGCAGTAGTAGATGGATAAGAGTAGAAGGATCAGCGGCAAGGTTTGGGAAGGAGGAGCGGCAGCTGGGCGTCAAGGAGAGGGAGCAGCAGAGGTTGATGGAGTAGCGCGACGGCAGCAGAGAATGATGGACGGTGCGGCTGGCTGGCTGGGAGGATGGCGCTGGTGGAGATGGATGGAGATGGTGGTGACTTGCGGCACTGATGGATGGGAGGTGCACCACCATGCCGGCCTGGTTGAAGCGGTGGCCGGAGGAAGATGGAGATGTTGATGGATGGCGTGGTGGTTCGAGGTGGTGATGCGACGCTGGCAGCGGCGAGTGGTGGAGATGGAGTGGATGATGTAGTGGTGGCTAGATGGATGGCACACCGCCACGACGGCCTGGCCGCGGCGACGTCCGGAGGGTGGAGAATAAGTGGATCGAGGGAGAGAGATGGAGATATGCCAGGCCCGATTTTGGGAATCCGGGCGTCTAGGGATTTTGACCTCCTCCTATGATCTGCCATTTTTTCACCTTGGCCCTCCTGCTTCCTTTCTTTCTTCTCAAGATGATCCTCCAACATTACCTTGACCCTGGACACTTCTTTTCTTCTCGCTCAGGTCCCTCGTTCTCTCGTTCCAGCCCCAAGTCTCATTGCGTTTGGCAATCGATCGAATCTTGAAGTTTATAGTGCCTTTGCGCACTTTTCTGCAAAATAAACAATTCACTAGTCAACATTCTCTTTTATGATTATCATTTGAATATTCAACAATTCGTAGCAAGAATGGATGGGTATATCTCAATTAATGGTATATTTGAGCATAAAATAATGTATATGAAATGCGCTTATCAAGTTCCCCCACACTTAAATCTTTGCTTGTCCTCAAGCAAAGGCATATGACAAGAGCAAGAATATGAACAGTGAACTAACTAGAGAATGTCAAGTGAAGTATATCTCTAAACAATGCATGCTTTGGACTTAGCTAGTGAAAATCAATGGTTAAGAGTGCTACAGAGCAATAGGACACTAGTAAACTCAATCATTTTAAACTTCTACAAAGATACAATTGGATCAACAAGTTCAAATGCTGATTGCACCAAAGGGTTCCTAAAGAGAGCATGATCCCAAAAAAAGAAACTTAATACTAGGAACATAACATTATGGTTGAAGCACTTATTGAATTTGAAGGAAGTAATGATAATATTTTATCGGTCTCACCAAAGGAACATACCACCGATCCCGAGAACATGGTATACACCTGGCTCGACCAATTATTAGTTTTTTTGTTTGTCTCCTCAAAGGAACATACCACCGATCCCAACAACATGGTATACACCTGGTTCGACAATTACATTTTTATTAGTAATTACTGCCGAAGCTAACCCAATTTCACATGCCACCGATCGAGGGAACATGACATGCTACTGTAGGTAGTCAGACTTATTTATTCATTATTACTTTTTCACAAATGAATACAAAAAGGAAACAAGAATCATCACTCATCCAGGTCTGGTTCACATACTACCGATCCAAGGAACATAGTATGCTAGTCCATAGTGGTGAATGATTGCTCTGAAGGGGAACACACTTGGCACAAAATCAGCATCTAACAATTGATGATCTAGGTGTATCAAAGTAAATGCAGAAAATGATGAAGTTTTCTAGGGTACTAGGGATTTGAGCACTCAAAACTAACAACTTTCACTAATTTCAGCAAAGCAAGCAGTATGTAGATCACTAGTTTACAAGGCATCCACAAATCAGTGTAGATATTCACATCAAGCACCATATGTCAAAGGTAAAATTCAGTGGGACAACGTTTAAGAAATGGCTCAAGGAACCCAAATAGAAATTGATTTCAGCATGTATCAATGGATGATATATTCAGATTGGGGACATGAAACAGCTCACGGGGTTTATATAGGAAGTTGCACTCGCTCAACACTCTCTAAACTTTAGCTCTTCTCTTTTTGCTTGTCTATCCCCATGCCTGCTCCAGCTTCACTCTTCTTCGCGTATGCCCATTGCTTCTCCTCATCACCATGTCGTGAATCCACCAGGATCCCAGGGAATGTCATCTCGAACTCGGTCAACTCGCAGTAAATGGTGCACAAGCATCAACCTGAAAGAACACTCAACAACCAAGCCAATACAAGTGATAGAGAGAATGCCCTTTAAGTCATCGATTGAGTACCCTATCATATACGTATATCTATTGAGCAAATCAGGAACATGTATCAACAACAAGTCACATGGTGCATAGGCAATATCAGCAATATGACATAACTTATCCAGAAAGCTGAGATAATACCTGAGATGGCCTTGGAGAAGTTTTATGACTACCTCAACTGAAGATACCATGGAAGGCATGGTAGTAGAAACTTCCACCTGGCTCGTATCGACAGGTGAAATAGTAGAGCTTTGCTCCTTGACATCTGAAGTGACCTCATCATAATCAACAATGAAGATTTCCATCTCAGGCTCAAGCGTTGAAGAACCGATGTGGCTAACATCATCAAAGGTGAACTTCTCCATGTCTGGTTCAGGCAGCACATGATCTATATTAACCGAAGGTGACTCCTCAATACCAAAAGCAACTAACTGCAACTCATGCTCATCCATGGAAGAATCATCACAATGCAAAACCGAATCTCCAACACTAGTATCCATATGATCTGTAGCGTGTCTATCAACTAAAATGGTGTCATCATCATCAAAGATAATCCATGTAAACTCAATCTTGTCACACTGATATAGAGGTTCAGGCTTCTGTGTAAGAATTGATGGCTGAGGTGTAGTGATTTGTGGCAAGCAAACTAATGAATCAGACATGGGCTTCTTGTTGTACCACTGAAGTTGGTGGAAAGCTATGCTCTCAATCAGCAGAAAAGCATCATCAAGTGTCTTGTTTGTAATAACTCCACCCGCTGCCATGTCAATGTAAGCGCGAGTGTCCAAAGTCAATCCTCTTTAGAATATCTGCAGCTCTAACCATCTCTCGAGCCCATGATTGGGACATCTCCTGAACAAGGTTTTGTACCTCTCCCAAGCATCATACAAACTCTCACCTTCACGCTGAACAAAGTTGAAGATATCATCTCGAATCGCGGACTTCTTGTGTAGTGGGAAATATTTATCCAAGAATGCTTGTGATATCTCAATCCAATTGTATGACCTTGATGGCAAGGATTGGTACCAAGCACGAGCATCATCATAGAGAGAGAATGTGAACAACCTGCACATGATTGTGTCTTGAGGAACTCTGTGGTACTTGACTGTATCTGAATACTCCATGACTCGGTGTAAGTGTTCATAGGGATCCTCAGTAGGCCGTCCTCCAAACTGACATTATTGAACCAAAGCAAAAAGACTAGGTTTCAGCTCGAAGTTCTCTGCTTCAATAGTTGGCCAAACCGGTCCTGTGATATAGCATTGACTTTTGGGCATCCAAAGATCACGAAGCAATGCCATCTTAACCAAGTGTAACTATAGAACAACTTGCAGTTAGTTCAGATTTCCTACGCACACTCATAAACAGTAAACACTAGTCATAAGGTTAGTATCCTAATAAGCCGAAGCAATATCAAGGAAAAAATATAAAAGAAACACAGATAATGAAATACACGATGAATTAAACACGGAACTATAATAAGCCTAGTCTATAGCCAACATAATCGCTTGACGCTAGTCCCCGACAACGTCGCCAAATTGATCTATTGTGAGTACAGTGGGGTTTTACGCCCAAACTGCGAGTGTCGTGTTCTCCACATGGACTACGCGACAGCAACAATGCTCGGCTAAAGCTAGGTGACATAATTCAGATGATGATTGCGAGGAAATATAGACCTAAACTAACCAAAGTCGACGACAAAGAAAATGCAAAGAGCACAGGGAGATTCAGATTTTACTCAGTCTTTTTGGTATTAATTTTTTATTTGAGAAAATAGAAACTGCAGGCAAACATCCTAAACAAATGGGATTAACAAGACAAGATCACATTTATGTATACAAAACTAGCAATTATAAGATACACGGAAGGAACAGAGTTATATGATAGGAGATAGATGATTCATATCACAAACATATATGTCACAAGGACAAAGCTAGCACTGATCACACATAACATGAACTATATCTTACAAGTACAATACTGAACAAATAGCAATTCCAGGAACTAGTCTGATCTAAACATTACAGCACGTACACTGCTCAATGTTTACAGAAATTTAGAGAATTAACCACAATCACGAATATGCAACACCACGGTTACTAGAATTAACCACAATCACAAAGATACGTATGACTCAAAACATATATATGACAGTACAAGTCTGACTCAACAATGAGTAGCTCAACCACTCACAATTTCACATACACTGTAGTAACTAAAACATAGAGGAGGCACGAATCATGTATACCGAACAATACGCAAAGTGTACATTACAATTTTCAGAAATTACGAAAGAGTGATAGAGGGAGAGAAGCTCAGGTTTGTGAAACAGCAACAATAGCAGTAGACGGTTCAGACTTTAGAGAAGAACAATAGTTTTGGTTCAGAGAAGGAGGGAATTAAGGAGAAAGGAGCAGCAGAAGGATTTGAGGAAGCAGCAGCAAAGATGTGAGAGGAATTGGGAGAAGGTGGAGCTGCAGTGAGGCAAAGGAAGAAGCAGAGAAAGGGAAGCAGAGGAAGCAGCAGTAGATGGAGAAGAGAAGAATGATCAGCAGCAAGTTTTGGTAAGAAGGAGCGGCAGCTGGGCGTCAAGGAGAGGGAGCAGCAGAGGTTGATGGAGTAGCGCGGCGGCGGCAGAGAATGATGGACGATGCTGCTGGCTGGCTGGGAGGATGGTGCTGGTGGAGACGGACGGAGATGGTGGTGACTTGCGGCACTGATGGATGGGAGGTGCACCACCACGCCGGCCTGGTCGCGGTGGTGGCCAGAGGTGGAGAAGGAGGCGGAGGAAGATGGAGATGTTTATGGATGGCGCGGTGGTTTGAGGTGGTGATGCGACGCTGGCAGCGACAAGTGGTGGAGATGGAGTGGGTGATGGAGTGGTGGATGGATGGTTGGCATGCCACCATGATGGCCTGGCCGCGGTGGCGGCCGGAGGGTGGAGAAGAAGGGGATTGGGGGAGAGAGATGGAGATATGCTAGGCCCGATTTTGGGAATCAGGGCGTCTAGGGATCTTGACCTCCTCCTATGATCTGCCATTTTTTCACTTTGGACCTCCTGCTTCCTTTCTTTCTTCTCAAGATGATCCTCCAACATTACCTTGACCCTAGATACTTCTTTTCTTCTCGCTCAGGTCCCTCGTTCTCTCGCTCCAGCCCCAGGTCTCATTGCGTTTGGCAATCGATCGAATCTTGATGTTTATAGTGCCTTTGCGCACTTTTCTGTAAAATAAACAATTCACTAGTCAACATTCTCTTTTATGATTATCATTCGAATATTCAACAATTCGTAGCAAGAACGGATGGATATATCTCAATTAATGGTATATTTGAGCATCAAATAATGTATATGAAATGCGCTTATCAGCAACCAAGGGCAAGGCAACCAAGGAAATCAAGACCAAGCCAACAATCAGCCTCAGTTTGCTATCCTCAACTAGTTCCTCGCAAACCACCCTAAGTCCTTCAACAACTGTGTCGAGGCGACAGACGCCGACGACTGGCTCGTGGAAATCTGCAAACATTTTGAGTGTAGCAATGTCAGGCCTAAGGACTTTGTCAAGTTTGCTTCGTTTCAACTCAAAGACCAAGCTGCTGAGTGGTATCAACAATACAGAGATTCCAGAGGAGGTCGTGTGATTACCTAGGATGATTTCCGTGGAGACTTCAAAGCTCATCACATTCCATAAAGTGTTGCTGAGAGTAAGCGTGAGGAGTTCCACAATCTCAAGCAAGGCAGCATGTCCGTGTATCAATACAATATCCAGTTTCAGAAACTCGCTCGCTTCACTAAACAAGACGTCCCTGATGAAAAGAGCATGATTTATCAATTCAGAGGTGGCCTCAGAGAAGGTCTGCAATTAGCTCTCGTGCTTCTTGAGTCGACAAAGTATGATGAATTCTACAACATGGCACTAAAGCAGGAAGCTGCTCAGCTCAAGTGCGAGGCATCTAAGAAGAGAGTCAGGGACACAGTTCAATCTTCTTCTTCATCACAAGTGCAGCTGAGCAACAGAAGTTCTGTTTGCCACCTCCTTGTCTGTTTTGTTAGCCCTACCAGCAGAAGAGCAAAGGTGGCAGTGGATCTTCCCACCCACCCAACCCAGGCTATCAGAACAAAGCTCAGTCTCATACTCCAAGGTCAAGTGCTCCTTATCATCATCCGCTCTCAGAGGTTACTTGCAACAAGTGTCAGCAGAAAGGGCACTATGCAGAGAAGAGCTTCAAACAACGGGGCCTTCCGCCTCCTCCTCCTGTGAGATCTGCCAGCAATGCAGTGGTCAAGCATAATACCAAGCATGCTAAGGTCAACATGATGAACGCAGCTCAGGCAGAGGACTCTTCAGAAGTGATCATGGGTAACCTTCCTGTTAATGATATTCCTGCAAAAGTCTTATTTGATATTGGTGCATCGCATTCTTTCATTTCAACACCTTTTTGTGGCTATGCATGATTTGGTTAGTCAAGTATTTCCGAGACCTTTGTCTATTGTTTCTCGGGCTAAACAAATGACTTCTCGAGTATTCATTCGGGATTCCGTTATCAAGATGGCGGACTATAAATTTCTATCTTCTCCTATTGTTCTTGGTGATTCAGATATTGATCTAATTCTTGGCATGGACTGGCTTTCTAAGCACAAGGCTCAGCTTGATTGTGCTGGTAGGAAGATTCAATTGACACACTCATCTAAGGATGTGATCATCTATGCCGCTCGGGATGATACCATTCGACTGTTTTCTCTCAATGAGAAGGGCGAGTTGAATGCCATCTCTCAGATTCCAGTCATTTGTGAATATCAAGACGTCTTTCCAGAAGAGCTTCCAGGAATGCCTCCTCACCGGCCAGTTGAATTCGTTATCGATCTTGAGCCTGGCATGGAACCAGTTTGCAAACATCCTTACAAGCTTGGACCAGAAGAGCTGAAGGAGTTGAAGAAACAACTCGATCAACAAGAGCGTATGGGTCTGATCAGACCGAGTTCTTCTCCATGGGGTTATGGTGTTCTTTTTGTCAACAAGAAGGATGGAACGGAACGACTCTGCATCGACTACCGTCCATTGAACAAGAAAACAATACAGAACAAGTAATCACTTCCCAACATCAATGAGCTTTTCGAGCAACTTAAAGGTGCCCAAGTATTCTCCAAGCTTGACCTCCGTATGGGTTATCATCAGATTCACATTCGTGAACAGGATATTCCCAAGACAACATTCAGGACAAGCTATGGTCTTATGAATATACTGTCATGTCTTTCCACCTTGTCAATGCCCCTCCAACGTTCTCTCGCATGATGAAATTCATCTTCAACCCTTACACAGATGATTTCGCCTTGGTGTATCTTGATGATATTTTGGTGTTTTCCAAGAATAAGGAGGATCATGCCAAGCATTTGAGGTTGGTACTCGACAAACTCAGAGAGCATAAATTCTATGTGAAGTTTTCCAAGTGTGAGTTTTCGCTTGATGAGGTTCTCTACCTTGGTCGTATCATCTCCGCCAAGGGCATTGCAGCTAATCCTGAGAAGGTGTCTACAATTGTGAATTGGGAACCGCCTCAGAATGTCAAGCAGCTCCGCAGTTTTCTTGGGCTTGCAAGCTATTGTCGAAGACTCGTTGAGAATTTCTCTAAGATTGCAAAGCCTCTTTCCAACCTCTTCCAGAAGCACATCAAGTATGTCTGGACGCCTGAGTGTGATGTTGCTTTCAACACCCTCAAAGAGAAGTTAGTCACAGCTCATGTCTTGACTCCTCCTGGCGAATCCAAGCCTTTTGAAGGTTTCTGTGATGCCTCCCTGCAAGGTCTCGGTGCTGTGTTAATGCAAGAGAAGAAAGTTGTGGCTTATACCTCTCGCTAGTTGAAGCCCAACGAAAAGAACTACCTCACTCATGACCTCGAGTTGGCGGCAGTTATCCATGCTCTATTAACGTGGAGACATCTCTTGTTGGGAAGGAAAGTGGACGTCTTCACTGATCACTAGATCCTCAAGTACATCTTCACTCAACCCAACCTCAACCTCAGGCGGACTCGTTGGGTCAAAATGATTCAAGAATACAATCCGAGTATTGAATATACTACAGGCAAAGCCAATGTCATTGTAGATGCTTTGAGCAGGAAGGCTTACTGCAATAGCTTAATTCTCAAGCCCTTCCAACCAGACCTTTGAGAACCTTTCTGCAAACTGAATCTCCAAGTTGTTCCTCAATGCTTTCTTGCCAACCTCCAGGTCTCTCCTACTTTGGAAGATCAAATTCATGAGGCACAACTTCTTGATGCCATGGTGAAGAAGGTGAAAAATGGGATTGCCAAGAGCCAACCCAAATACAAGTGCTATCGCCTTGATAACAAAGACACTCTATTCTTCGAGGATCGAATTGTGGTTCCTAAAGGTGATCTATGGAAAGTCATTATGAACGAGGCACACAATTCCCTTCTATCCATTCATCCTGGTAGTACGAAGATGTACCATGACCTCAAGCATTCGTATTGGTGGACTCGAATGAAGTGAGAAATTGCTCAATTCGTAAATGAATGTGATGTCTGCAGAAGGGTGAAAGCAGAACACCAACGCCCAGCTGGTCTCCTCCAACCTCTTGCTATTCCAGAATGGAAGTTTGATCATATTGAGATAGACTTCGTAACTAGATTTCCCAAGTCCAAGCGTGGAAATGATGCTATCTTCATTGTCATTGACAAGCTTACTAAAGTGGCTCATTTCCTTCCAATCAAAGAATCTATCACAGCAGCTCAACTGGCAGAGCTATACACCTCCAGGATTGTCTCCTTGCACGGCATTTCACAATTGATATCTTCAGATCGTGGAAGCATCTTCACTTCTAAGTTCTGGGACTCCTTCCAGAAGGCCATGGGCACCAACATTCACTTCAGCATAGCCTTCCATCCTCAAACTTGTGACCAAGTCGAGCGATTCAATCAAATCCTTGAAGATATGCTCAGGGCTTGTGTCATTTCCTTCGGTATGAAGTGGGAAGATTGTCTTCCATATGCCGAGTTATCCTACAACAACAGTTTCCAAGGGAGTTCGGGCAAGGCCCCATTCAAGATTCTCTATGGCAGAAAGTGCCGTACTCCTCTTAATTGGTCAGAGACTGGTGAACCCCAACTTCTTGGCAATGCCTTGATCACAGAGGCTGAAGAAATGTGTAAAGTCATCCATGAAAATCTCAAAGCCGCGCAATCGTGCCAGAAGAGTTACTATGATAGCAAGAACCGTGACTTGGCTTTCGAGATCGAAGACCATGTCTACCTCCGCGTCTCTCCAATGAAAGGCACTCGTCTCTTTGGTATCAAAGGGAAGCTTGCCCCTAGATACGTGGGTCCTTTCAAGATCATTGGCAAAAGAGGCGATCTCGCCTATCAACTTGAGCTTCCGTCCAACTTCCCAAACGTGCACGATGTGTTTCACGTGTCACAACTTCGCAAGTGCTTCAAGACACCTGAGCGCACCATCAACTTTGAAGAGATTGATCTCCAAGAAGACATGTCTTATCATGAGCATCCCGTTGCTATTCTTGAAGAAACCGAGCGCAAGAATCGCAACAAGTCTATCAAATTCCTAAAAGTGAAGTGTTCACACCATTCCGACCGAGAAGCCACATGGGAACGCGAGGACCACCTCCGTTCCGAATAACTGGAGTTCTTTCAGTCTTAGATCTCGGGACGAGATCCTTTCGTAGTGGTGGAGTGTTGTAACACCCCGGATGTAACTTGCCATATTTGTAACTCTGACTCTGGCATTTTCGGCTTTAAGTTATGAGATTTCCCTTCGTGGTTGGGTTTTGTCTTCATTTTGCATTTTGTTCATTTCATGCAATCCATATCATGTCATCATGTGCATCTCATTTGCATACGTGTTCGTCTCTTGCATCCGAGCATTTTCCCCGTTGTCCGTTTTGCAATCCGACACTCCTACATGCACGGGCTTACCCCGTTTGTCTCTTTTCGTGAGCGGGTGTTAAACGTTCTCGGAATGGACCGAGATTTTCCAGGTGGCCTTGGTACACCACCGGTAGACCGCCTGTAAAATTTCGTGCCATTTGGAGTCCGTTTGATACTCCAACGGTTAACCGGGTAAACGGAAAGGCCTCTTGTGTGTTGCAGCCCAACACCCCTCCAAAACGGCCCAATAACCCAGCTAAATCACTCCCATGTCCTCCATTGTTGGATCACGATCGTGTGGGCGAAAACTACACTCCATTTGGACACTCCTACCTCCTCCTAGCTATAAATAGGTGCACCCCCTCAAAATTCGGGTCTCGAAATCCTAGCTCCACCGTCCGCCGCCGCCGGACACGTCTGGCCCGAGCCGGACGAACCCCCCCCTGCCCGTGGCCAACCATGGGGCACCACACATCCTGCCGCCGCCGCCACTCGCCGCGGCCCAGAGAGCCCGCGGCCGGCCCTCCAGGCCCGCGCGCCGCCTGCTCGCCCCGTCTCCTTGCCGTCGCGCCTCCGCCGCGACCCTCACCAACCGTCTCATGCCGACTTCGCCGGCTCGCAGGAGCTCCCCGCCGGCAACAGCGCCGCTCGCCTCGCACCACCCGCGCCTCCGACACCCAGGTTAGCGCCCGACCCCGCGCGCCCGCTGCCTCGCACGACCCACGCCGCTGCCGCCCTTCGTCGCCGCCCGCCGCCCCGTCTTCCGCCGCGCTAGCGCCGCACTTCGTCGCCGGCCGCCGCCCGTCTGCGACCGCACCAGCGAGCTCTGCTTCTCGACTCCGGCGCCGCCCCTCCTCGCGGATCCGACGGCCCCGAGGCTAGATCCGGCGACCTCGTGCCTCGCCGGACCTTCCTCGAGCTCTCCGGCCACCGGCTTCCTCTTCTCCGTCGCAAGTTCGGTGGACCTCGGTTCGTGCGCCAAGAAGAACCCTAGATCTGGAGGTCGAAATTTCCACCAAGTCCCCTTTTCTGCAACGTTGTATGCCCGTGTTCATTGCATCATAACTACATGACCGTAGCTGCGTTTAATGTGCACGATATATCAAAATGTTCATTGGGAGATGCTCTTCATTTCATTCCATTGTGACATGATTGTTTGTGTTCATCTGGGTAATCACATAATTGATGCAAGAGTGCTATAAATAGTTTACTGCTGCTGCTTATCAGTTTAGGTGATTTGTCATTTTTGCCACATTTGATGTGTGCTTCATATGGCCATCAGGTCTACATATGTTTTGATCTATGCGATGCCATATTTACAGAGGTGCTTGCCATGTATTTTTTTGATCTATGTGGTGAATAGCACAAGCATGAAAAGTAGCCTTCGTGATGTTGCTGTTTTCAGGGACTTAGGATTTTGCTAAGTCATTTTCCTGCTGTTATTGTGATGCCATGTAAACTTGATGCTACAGTGAGATCCATGCTTGTTTTGAGTATCTTAAGTAAGGGTGTTTTGGATATATGGTTATGCTCTATCCATCCATGCCCCTGTTTGCAATTATGGTGCGCACTAGCATGTCTGAATCTTGCTCTACTTTTGCTATAAAATGTTCCTGGCAGATTGTTTACATGTTACAATTTTTCCATGGTTGTTGCTACTGATACTTGCGTGATATGAACTTGCTCTTGCCATGGTTAGCTTCATGAACATGTCTTCTTGCTGTTAGTATGCTTATCTTGTCATGCAATGCCTTGTGGTGAGTGATTTGAGCTCGCAAAGATGCCTTCATAATTCTCTTTATGCCATGCTCTGTTTTCTGCTAAGTCTGAAACTGTTAATAAAACTTGCTATGTTTTCATGGGTGCCATCATATCTTCTTTGCCTTTTTCGCTCATGTTCAGTAAGGGATTTTTGTTCTATGCATTTGGTAGAATCATTCCATGCCTTTTTCCGCTATGATATGTTCCTATAGCATGTTGTCTGCTTGCTCTAAACATGGCTTCCTGATGTTATTTTCTGGCATGTTAGTATTTTCACAAAGTCTGTGAAGCTGATATCTTTTGAGCTTTTGCCATGCTTGTTTGAACCTGCTCTTGTGTGATTTAGCCGCAGCTAAGTGTTCATGTTTTGTGAAGCATCTTGAGTAAATAACTGCCACATGCCTTGTTGATATGTTGGAGTAAGTAGCTTAGTTTCTTGTTGCATTCTAGATGGCATCATGCTTTTAATCGCAGAATTGTGCCATTCTTGTTTTGCTTGCCATTTGCAAACCGTGCCTCCGTTTCCGGTGATCTTTATATCGATTTCGACTGAAATCATCTCATCTTTCCAGCGGCACACTTGGTTTGCCAAGTTGATGCCTTGATAAATCTTTTCCTTCCGGAGCACGCATAGGCATTGCATACCACGTCTCGCATTGGGTAGAGCCGGGAGACGAGTACGTGATCGAGGAACCTGTTGAGTACGCTAACGAGGATCAAGCTTTCAACAACTCTGAGAACTTTGCAGGCAAGATGACCATACCCTCGAAATCACTTCTATCTTTGCTTGCTAGTTGTTCACTCTATTGCTATGCCGCGATACCTACCACTTGCTATATCATGCCTCCCATTTTGCCATCTCAAGCCTCTAACCCACCGTTTCCTAGCAAACCGTTGTTTGGCTATGTTACCACTTTGCTCAGCCCCTCTTATAGCATTGCTAGTTGTAGGTGAAGTTGAAGTTTGTTTCTTGTTGGAACATGGATATTGTTGGGATATCATTATTATCTCTTATTTATTTTAATGCATCTATATACTTGGTAAAGGGTGGAAGGCTCGACCTTATGCCTGGTGTCTTGTTCCACTCTTGCTGCCTTAGTTTCCGTCATACCGGTGTTATGTTCCTTGATTTTGCGTTCCTTACCTGGTTGGGTGTTATGGGAACCCCTTGACAGTTCGATTTGAATAAAACCCTCCTGCAAGACCCAACCTTGGTTTTACCTTTTGCCACCTAAGCCTTTTCCCTTGGGTTCCGCGGACTCAAGGGTCATCTTTATTTTAAACACCAGGGCCAGTGCTCCTCTAAGTGTTGGTCCAAACTAGAGCCCCTTGCAGCGCCACCTCAGGGAAACTTGAGTGTTGGTTTAGTTGTATGGATTACTTATACGGTGTGCCCTGAGAACGAGATATGTGCAGCTCCAATCGGGATTTGTCAGCACATTCGGGTGGCTTTGCTGGTCTTGTTTTACGATTGATCAAATGTCTTGTAACCGGGATTCTGAGTCTGATCGGGTCTTCCTGGGAGAAGGAATATCCTTCATTTACCGTGAGAGCTTGTGATGGACTAAGTTGGGACACCCTTGCAGGGTTTTGAACTTTTGGAAGCCGTGCCCGCGGTTATGGGCAGATGGGAATTTGTTAATATCCGGTTGTAGAAAGCTTCACACTTAACTTAATTAAATTAATCAACTGTGTGTGTAGCCGTGATGGTCTCTTTTTGACGGAGTGCAGGAAGAGAACACGGTCTCGTGTTATGCTTGAACGCAAGTAGCTTCAGGATCACTTCTTGATCACTATTAGCTTCTCGACCGTGCTTTGCTTCTCTTCTCGTTCTCATTTGCCTAAGTTAGCCACCATATATGCTAGTGCTTGCTGCAGCTCACCTCACTACCCTTTTCCTACCCTTAAACTTAAATAGTCTTGATCTCGCGGGTGTGAGATTGCTGATTCCCCTTGACTCACAGATACTTCCAAAAAGATGCAGGTGCTGATGATGCTAGTGCAGGGGATGCTACCGAACTCAAGTGGGTGTTCGACGAGGATTCAGGCCGTTACTAGATTTCTTTTCTGGATGATCAGTAGAGGAGCCCGGTTGGGGCGATCGAGGATCTAGCATTTGGGGTTGTCTTTCTTTAGTTTTGTTCCGTAGTCAGACCTTGATTGTATTATGGATGATGTATTGGCTATTCATGTATTGTGTGAAGTGGTGAGTGTAAGCCGACTATTTATCCCTTTCTTATTCAGTACATGGGATGTGTAAAGATTACCCCTCTTGCGACATGCCTACCATGCGGCTATGCCTCTAAGTCATGCCGCGACACGTGGGAGATATAGTCGCATTGTGGGTGTTACAAGTTGGTAATCAAAGCCTTCCGCGACTTAGGAGCCCCCTGCTTGATCGAATCACTGACGTTGTTGAGTGTAGAAGAAAATGTTTTGAGTCTTAGGATTATATATATCGGAGAGTAGGATTCTTTTTACTCCTCAGTTCCTTCGTCACTCTGGTGAGGCCTCCTGACGTAGAGTTTTGACTCTTCTCTCCTCAAATTTCATGAAAAAAAATTTAGTATCACGCGGGTATCTTAGAATCATTCTGATGGTTTTGTGACGACAACATTGTTTTTGGTGCCTCCTGACATTTTGGAGTTGTGGCAGTGTCCCGGGGAGTTGAGCTCTGAGGTTTTGTCGTCACAATTTATCGTTGCAGTTCTGGTTACCTGAGTTCGGCGACATCGAAAATCTCTTTTATGCAGTTGTTTGTGAGATAACCTCGACGCCACCCAGTACTGGGGCGGGAGTTCGGGATTATTGCCATAACTCGTATAACGGATGCTTTTTGAAGGTTGAGGTAAATGATGTCCGAAGGTTTCTTGGTTTGCTAGTTTTTGGTGAGATATTATACTTCCCCTGTATCCCCAACACCTGATTGCATAACCAGAAAGTTTCAGGAGTTTCGTAGGTGGGAATTCATGTAGCTCTAGTATTTCTTCCCGCAGATATTTGGTTTGTGATTGGGTAATCCTTACCAATTATTTGTTCATATTCGTACCTTGTTGATTTATTCATCTACCTTTATCTAAGTGGATTCTCAACTTTACAGAATTGTGATGATTTACTTTGGAATTCATTCGTTCATCCTTGTTCGAATGTTAAGGCTATATGTTGGAATTTCGATCCATTGATTCAGCTTGAATATATGTCTTTCAAGATGCTAACGAATATCAACCTCTTCAGGATGGCTCCTCCAACGTGTCAGAATACTATGTTTCTTTTCCGGATGATCAGTAGAGGAGCCCAGTTGGGGCGATCGGGGATCTAGCATTTGGGGTTGTCTTTCTTTATTTTCGTTTCGTAGTCAGACCTTGATTGTATTATGGATGATGTATGGACTATTTATGTATTGTGTGAAGAGGCGAGTGTAAGCCAACTCTTTATCCCTTTCTTATTCAGTACATGGGATGTGTAAAGATTACCCCTCTTGCGACATGCCTACCATGCGGCTATGCCTCTAAGTCATGCCCCGACACGTGGGAGATATAGCCGCATTGCGGGTGTTACACGTAGTCGCTAAGCCATTGAACTTTGTAGGGATGTGGGTGCTGCGTTTTGGCCAATTGGATCTTGGAGCATAGTTCTTCACTTGCCAAGTTATGACAACTCCCTCCATCGATGATGACCCTGACAGACCTTCCATTGATGCCGGCCTTGGTATGGAATATATGTCATCTTTAGTCTTCTTCTTCTTGATGTTGAAGAGTCAAGACCTTGGAGACAACGAGAGCGGGGCTTGAATATTCATTGCAAAAGACTTGATCATCTTCATCGTCGTTTACTTGCCGGTGCATAGCCACTTGCTTAAGGGCTTCCATTTCTCCTTCACTCATGGAGTCATAGGTACCATAATCGTTGAGGATCGTGGTGCACTTGTTTGTACACTCAAAAGACTTGTGGCCTCAGCCGCCACATGTAAAGCATTGGTTGGGGTAGAGGATGATGAAGCTCTCGGCTTGAGGTTGTTTGTTGTAGGAGGATGACTTGAGGCTGTCGAAGTTTTCTTGTAACTTGACTTATCGCCGTTGCTTGTAGATGGCTTGGTTGAGGTAGAAGGTGTTGGAGTCGTTGAAGCTTGGATGTTGGAGAAACCATAGGACTTGGATGAGAACTTGGCATATTTGAAGTCATCTTGCACTTGATGTTCCGCCTTGGTAGCTTGGATGTTCGAGTATGGTTGGAAGTCGGCGATCTTCTTGATAGGATGGTTGAGTCCATTCAAAAACCTGCCATAGTTTGCTCATCATCTTCTGTGACATTAGCTCGTATCATGGAAATCTCCATTTATAGGAAAAATTCTTCAACGCTCTTAGTTCCTTGCTTGAGGAGTTGGAGTTTCTTGAAGAGATCGCGGTTGTAGTAGGTTGGCACGAAGTGTGCTTTCATGACATCCTTCATTTACGCCCAAGTAGTGATGGGTGGTTCACCACTTGCCTCTCGACGCTCAATGACTTGTTCCCACCAAATGAGGACGTAGTCTTGGAACTGAAGGGATGCCATCACGAGCTTCTTCTCTTCCTCATAGTTGTTCAAGCGGAATATTTTGTCAACCTTCAAAGCCCATGATAGGTACTCTTCGGGGTCGTTGCTGCCGGAAAAAATGGGCTTGGTGAACTTTAGCTTGCCGTAGTATTGCTCTTCATTATGTTGGGGTCATGGATGATGACGTCCTTGACAAGGAGGATTTTCTCCCTCAACTTTCTCTTGTTGTCGAGGATCTCAATTTTCTTCTTGATCTTGATTAACTTGAGGTGATTGTCGAGCTTGAGGAACTGGATGATGTACTCTTGATTGAATAATCTTGTCTTGAACCTCTTTGAGAAGTGCTTCTTTTTGGTCACGAGCTTGTCGGTTGCGCGTGGCTATGGCTCGACTTGAATCTCGGAGGGTGCATTGCACCTCAAGTGCTTAAGCTTCAAGTAGTTGTTGTTCTTGACGTTGTGCCTCGGCATCTTGTTCATCTTGATGTTGTCTTGCTCGTTCTTCCTATTCTTGATGGCGTTCGCGTTGCCATTCTCGTACTTGCATCAAAGTAGCTTGGTTTTGACGGTATCGTTGCTCTTGAGAGTCGTTGTCGTGTAGAGGGTTGCGGTTTGCTTAAAGATCTTGGTTCGCGGCACGTCGAAGAGTATTCGATGTCTGAGTACTTGAGCCAGAGACGGTGTCATCGGAGTGTCGACTTAAGCGGCTCCATCTTGAGTAGGATGAAGTGTAAGAAGGATGATTGAGCAACAAAGCATGAATCTCGTCCATTCTTGAGTCATTCTCTCTTTTGTGGTCGTCGAGATTGTTGTCAAAGTAGTTTCTTGTACGTTGCTCGGAGAGTCACAAGTCGGTGGCGAGGTTGTCGATGCGTTCATTCATTGCTTGTTGCTCTTGATGCAAAGCATGTTGTGCACCAAAGAGGTGGCTCTTTGTGACATAGGAGGACATGTCATCGTCTTGCTCGATGAAGAGTGGGTTGGTAGAAGTACTTGGCCTATCCATCATTCCAAGCAAATATGTGAGTGGGAGAAAGAGAATAACTTATACCAAATGTACCTTGACCGATGTTGAAGACGGATCAATGAGCACTCAAATGTGGAGCAAGGAAATAGCACCATTGGTACCAATTCTTGTCGGTTTCTCACACCTACGAAAGTAAAAGCTTATGGTGGCGCTCGATTAGGATGGTGGCACAAAATTTGATGCAATTGTTAGTGAGCTTCAATAATGTTGGAAAAGATTCACAAATTTGCAAATGCAACAAGTATACCTATAGCAAGATATGGTACACGGAAACTCACCCATGAAGAGATAATTGGGGTCGTACAACCAACGAATGAGCCAAAATGTGGAAACCACGAAAGTGCTCTTGTTGCACAACGCTAGAGAGATGCTCGCACGATTGCACAATAGGTAGATATGAAGACTTGTGTACAACCTACTAAGCAAAAATGCAACAACTTCTATCCCAAGTATTCTCTATGTATGGTATTCCGATGATATGATCCAAGATGATCAAGTATGGCAATTTTAATGTAGTATGATGCTATGGTTCTTGCTTAAAAGCACTTTGCTTATCTTTCCTTTTTGCTTAAAAGCATGTTTGGCTCTTTCACTTTTGAGATCTTTTCTCATGCAATGCTTCACGAACCAAGATAGCAATTGTGTATGCGATGACAACTTTGTGACACAAAAGATGATACCAAGATATACACCACGATGATATGGTATGTATGCTATGGTAAGTATGACCACTAATGTGCACAAGTGACCTACTGTCCGTCAACATCTTCGGGTGCTCGGGAGGTCTCTTTGGGTGATGCATGGAGAGATCAACCAATGACGAAAGCTCCTTCTCGAGCGAAAGCGATGAGGAGGACAGTGATGGTGATGAAAATGACAACGGGCGGGGGAGCAATGACTCTAACTCCGGCTGATCGCCGCCCGCACCATCTTCATCTAGCGGCAGCACCATCATCTACATCTGCATCTCCTCCCCGACAATGTTATTTGCTGGGGTGTTGGATGCAGAGGTGCGGATGGTGCTCCCGGGCTCCTCCAGCAGTCTTCCAGCTAGACCCCGGCAGGCTTCCTCTCGGGCTACAGGTCAGTTAGCCCTGCCGGGTCCTGCTGGCCCTGGTGACGGTGGTCGACGGGGCTAGTGCCGTGCTCTCCTTCAAGGGTTGCCTTGCCCTCCCGTTCCCACCGGGCTACCTCTCTTGGAGCCCAAGGGGAGCCGTGCCTAGGAGGAGAGTGACAAGAAATGGCATTACAGAGCACTTATCTTTTCTCAATATTGAATCTGTAGGCACTTGCCAAATTTTAATTCAAATAATATAACCTCTCGTGTCCATGTTTGTGTTCTGTAATGCTTGTACTTGTATCAGCATATTAATGAGAAAGATGAACCCTGCCGGGAACCCGTGCATGTGTATGTCCATGCAGAGGTTGGATGCCTATTTAATACAATTAAACAATTTTTCCCCGATAGGTTATCTTGCCGGTACCCTCTTCGTCTGCCGAAGAACTGTGTCTGCTGGGAATAGACAGAGGGACTTGCCCCCAACCAACTCCTTTTTACCAAAGGCCACTACGACCATCCTGACCGAAGAAACATTCGAGCCATGGATGGGAGCACCTAGGTCTCAAAAACGGTGGCGAGGATTTCTAATGCACAAGTTATAGCTTACAGAACATTAACAGACATGAGGTAGAACTTATCTGTTTTGTCTTGCCGGGGATCGCTGTGTCGGGCAATCTTGTCAACTCTTGTCGAAGCCAAGTTCACGGTAGGAACCTACAACTGCATGCAGATGAGAATGAATGCAGGATGTGATCCTATCTATATGCATATGTAAATGCTCATTGATGTAGGATGGAACCCTATACGGCCGATCTTTCACAAAAGGAGCGGATCCCGTGATGAACACGAAGAACACAAGGGGAGAACACGGAGGGGAAACACGAGAGAATCACTCAAACCAACAAGAATGATCACACATATGCTAGATCCTCAAACATAAAAGAGATACGTAATCCGAATCCAACATAGGACGATACATAGGGTAACCGGTTCTTCTCCGAGAGGAGGTCTTGATGTCTTCCATTAGGGGTCTTGAATCCAAGTGGATCTTCTCTGAAGAGGTGACGGTCCCTCGCGATGGAGTAGATCCGGATGGATGAGCAAAGCACTATCTCACATATGAGCTAACACAAAGCTAACCCTAGAAAGAGGGAGGAGGAGGTCTATTTATAGTCTTAGTGGTCGAAGGGGTACATGGGCTTCGGCCCAACACGAAATCAACACACGCACGTCGGACGTGCAGCGGTTACCGGTCGTCCGGTGGCTCACGAGTGTCCGGACATGTCGTGCTTGTTGGAAGTCCGCTGTTTAGGTTTGGACGTGCTTCGGTCAGACGTCTTGTCGGGGTCGGGTGTCCGGGCCGTCGGTCGTCCGGTGGTCTTAGGAAATTCGCTGATTCGGCTCGGGTGAGGTGGTGCCAGCCGTCCGGAGGTGCACGGTCGTCCGGAGGAGCGAGTTCACCTTATCTTCGATAGCCTTTGCTCGGGCTCTTGTCATTGGTCCAAGTGGTGTCGTAGGAGACGTAGGTAGGTCCATGGGGATGACCTTGGGATGCTCCGCATCATCTCCCCCTCCTTGGGAAAGATCCGACCTCGGATCAAAATCTTCATCACCATGGTAGGGCGAGAGATCCTTGACGTTGAAGACGTCGCTCACTTTGTACTTGTCGCGCGGGAGGTCGATCTTGTAAGCATTGTTGTTGTAGTGTGCTAGCACCTTGAAGGGTCCATCGGCTCATGGTAGAAGTTTGGACTTGCGTTCATTGGGGAAGCGTTCCTTGCGAAGGTGTAGCCACATGAGATATCCAATGTTGAATATCATTGGTTGCTTGTTGACGTTGAGCTTGGTCGTGAGTCGTTGTACTTGGTGCTCGATGGTGTGCCTTGTATCTTCATGCAGCTTCTTGAGATAGTTCACTCATTCACTCGCGTCCATATTGATGCGCTCTTGTAGTGGTAGAGGGACAATGTCCAATGGGGACAACGGGTTGAATCCGTCGACGACCTCAAATGGGGACTTGCCGGTAGTTGAGTGTCTTACGCGGTTCTAGGCGTACTCGGCGATCGGTAGGCACTCTTCCCACTCCTTGATGTTCCTCTTGATCAACACATGTAGTAGGGTGGAGAGTGTTCGGTTCGTCACTTCCGTTTGGCCGTTGGTTTGTGGATGCTATGCCGTGGAGAATAGTAGCTTGATTCCGAGCATGGTGCATAGGGTCTTCCAAAAGAAACTCGAGAACTTGACGTCGCGGTCTGAGACAATCGTCTTTTTCACTCCATGTAGTCATAAGTTTTCCCTACAAAAGAGATTTGCAACATGTGAAGCATCGTCTATCTAGTTGCGAGGAATGGATTGAGCCATCTTGGAGAATCAGTCCACAACAACAAACACGGAATCCTTTCCATTTCTAGTTCTAGGCAAACCAAGCACAAAATCCATGCTAATATCTTCCCATGGGTGATATGGAAATGGAAGGGGTGCATATAGACCATGATATTGAGCTTTGGACTTAGCTTTGCGACATGTCGAACATCGGGTGGTGAAACATGAGACGTCGCATGACATCTTGGGCCAATAGTAGTTCTTGGAGAGCGTAGCAAATGGCTTGTCGCTTCTAAAATGTCCCATTAGTCCTCCTCCATGAGATTCTTGCAAAAGTAACAAATGACGAGAAGACTCGGGGATGCAAAGTTTGTTAGCTCTCATAAGATAATCATCTTTGATGTAATAGCGTTCCCAAGCTGTATGCATCAAACATTTGGCATAAAGAATAGCAAAAGTAGGACCATGCGCATACAAGTCTTTTATGTGCTCAAAGGCTATGGCATTCAATTCAAGTTGAGTAACAAGCATGCATATACGGGAAAGTGCATCTACCACAACATTGTCCTTGCCTTTGATATACTTGATGACATAAGGAAATGACACGATGAATTCACTCCATTTATTGTGATGTTTGATCAACTCAGTTTGACCCTTAAGATACTTAAGCGTTTCATTATCGGTATGAATGATAAATTCATGACGGCGAAGGTAATGTTCCCATTCATGCAAAACTCGCACTAAAGAATATAGCTCTTTGTCATAGATGGGGTAATTGAGTTGCGCTCCGGAAAGTTTCTCACTGAAGTAAGCTATGGGGCGCTTCTCTTGCGTTAACACACCTCCTATGCCATTACCACTAGCATCGCAATGAATTTTGAAAGGTTTGTCAAAGTTGGGTAATGCAAGCACGGGGCATGAGTAAGAAAATTCTTAAGCTCATTGAATGCGCTATCTTGAGATGGTCCCCAAACAAAGGGTGCATTCTTCTTACTGAAAGCATGTAAAGGAGAAGCAATGGTGCTAAAATCCTTAACGAATCTACGGTAGAAACCTGCTAAACCAAGAAAGCTACGCACTTGTTGCAAGTTGGTTGGTTGGGGCCAAGTTTTAATAGCATCGATCTTAGATTCATCAACATGAACACCCTTAGAAGACACAACAAAACCCAAGAAAACAAGCTTATCAACACTAAAAGGGCATTTGTCCATATTAGCATAAAGGTGCTCTTTTCTAGGAGTTTGTAGCACAGTTACAAGGTGGGTCACATGGTCTTTTAGAGATTTGCTAAAGACGAGAACATCGTCAAAGTAGACCACAACAAATACACCAATATAAGGTCGAAAAACAAAATGCATGAGTCTCATGAAAGTACTGGGTGCTTCGGATAAACCCATTGGCATAACAAGCCATTCATATAAGCCAAATTTGGTCTTAAATGTGGTTTTCCATTCATCACCTTCTTGGATGCATATTTGATAGTAGCCACTTTTAAGGTCAATTTTAGAGAAAATGGTGGCTCCGCTAAGCTCATCTAGCATATCATCTAGGCGTGGAATAGGGTAACGATAACGCACGATAATAGCATTGATAGGACGTCAATTGGAACACATGCGATATGTACCATCTTTCTTGGGAACAAGGATTACCAGAATGGCACAAGGTCTCAAACTTTCTCGTACATGGTTATTGTTGATGAGTTGTGTACTTGCCGTTGGATCTCCTTAGTTTCCTCGGGGTTGACACGGTAGGGAGCCTTGTTTGGAAGAGGCGCTCCGGGAATAAGGTCGATTCGGTGCTCGATGCCTCGTAGTGGAGGTAGACCCGGAGGTAGCTCATCAGGGAAAACATCTTGGAATTCCTGTAATAGAGAAGATAACACTAAAGGTAGATTGTGGGAGGTGTTAGCTTTTGGTGCGTCATCCTTGCACAAAAGGACATAGTGCATGACACATGATGGGTTCTCACACACTTCTCTCATCTCACATTTGGTGGCAAATAGAACTAAGTTCTTCTTGTCACTCATCGTGGAGGCACTCAATTTGGGCTTGTGGCGCTCACTCCCTTTTTGGTGGTTCGCTCTCTAACTATTTTCTCCATGATGGATGGTTTGCTTGTCGGCGATCACTTGGCTTGGAGACATAGGTCGAAGGACGTACTCCTTTCCTTACATCACACTCCAAAGTGTCTTCGTATGCTCCGATCTTCAAAGAGAATTGCACTCTATGCTCGACATAGATAGTGGCGTAGTGTAACACCTCGTATGTAACTTGCCATATTTGTAACTCAGACTCTGCCATTTTCGGTTTATGTTATGAGATTTCCCTTGGTGGTTTTGTTTTGTCTTTGTTTTGCATTTTGTTCATGTCATCATGTGCATCTCATTGGCATACGTGTTCGTCTCTTGCATCCGAGCATTTTCCCCGTTGTCCGTTTTGCAATCCGACACTCCTACGTGCACCGGCATACCCCTTTTGTCTCTTTTCGTGAGCGTGTGTTAACCGTTCTCGAAATGGACCGAGATTTGCCAGGTGGCCTTGGTACACCACCGGTAGACCTCCTATCAAATTTCATGCCATTTGGAGTCCGTTTGATACTCCAACGGTTAACCGGGTAACCGGAAAGTCCTCTTGTGTGTTGCAGCCCAACACCCCTCCAAAACGGCCCAATAAGCCAGCTAAATCACTCCCTGTCCTCTGTCATCGTATCACGATAGTGTGGGGGGAAAACTACACTCCATTTGGACACTCCTACCTCCTCCTAGCTATAACTCGGTGCACCCCCCTCAAAATTCGGGCCCCAAAACCCTAGCTCCACCCTCCACCGCCGCCGGACACGTCCGACCCGAGCCGGACGAAACCCGCCGCCGTCCGCGGCCACCAAGAGGGCGCCACGCGTCCTGCCGCCGCCGCCACCCGCCGTGGCTCGGAGAGCCCGCGGTCGGCCCTCCAGGCCCATGCGCCGCCCGCTCGCCCCGTCTCCCTGTCGTCGCGCCTCCGCCGCGACCCTCGCCGGCCGCCGCCTGCCGACTTCGCCGGCTCGCCGGGGCTCCCTGCCGGCAACCACGCTGCTCGCCTCGCACGACCCGCGCCTCCGCCGCCCAGGTCAGCGCCCGACCTCGCGCGCCCACCTCCTCACACGACCCGTGCCGCCGCCGCCCGCCGCCCCGTCTTCTGCCGCGCCAGCGCCGCCCTTCGTCGCCGGCCGCCGCCCGTCTGCGTCCGCACCGGCGAGCTCCGCCTCTCGACTCAGGAGCCACCCCTCCTCGCGGATCCGGCGGCCCCAAGGCCAGATCCGGCGACCTTGTGCCTTGCCGGACCTTCCTCGAGCTCTCCGGCCACTGTCTTCCTCTTCTCCGGCGCAAGTCCGGTGGACCTCGGTTCGTCCGCCAAGTAGAACCCTAGATCCCGGGGCCTAAATTTCCACTAAGTCCCCTTTTCTGCAACGTTGTATGCCCCTGTTCATTGCATCATAACTACATGACCGTAGCACCGTTTCATGTGCACGATATATCAAAATGTTCATTGGGAGATGCTCTTTATTTCATTCTATTGTGACATGCTTGTCTGAGTTCATCGGGGTGCTCAAATCATTGATGCAAGAGTGCTATAATTTTTTTACTACTGCTGCTTATCAGTTTAGGGTGATTTGTCATTTTTGCCACATTTGATGTGTGCTTCATATGGGCATGAGCTCTACATGTGTTTTGATCTATGCCATGCCATCTTTACAGAGGTGCTTTCCATGTATTTTTGTGATCTATGTGGTGACTAGCACAAGCATGCAAAGTAGCCTTCGTGATGTTGCTGATTTCAGGGACTTAGGATTTTGCTGTCATTTTCCTGCTGTTATTGTGATGCCATGTAAACTTGATGCTATAGTGAGATCTTAAGTAAGGGTGTTTTGGACATATGGTTATGATCTATCCCTCCATGCCCATGTTTGCAATTATGGAGTGCCCTATCATGTCTTAATCTTGCTCTACGTTTGCTATAAAATGTTCGAGGCAGATTGTTTACATGTTAATCAATTTTGCCATGGTTGTTGCTATTGATACTTGCACGCTATGAACTTGCACTTGCCATGGTTAGCTTCATGAACATGTCTTCTTGCTGTTAGTATGCTTATCTTGTCATGCAGTGCCTTGTGGTGAGTGATTTGAGCTCGCAAAGATGCCTTCATAATTCTGTTTATGCCATGCTCTGTTTTCTGCTAAGTCTGAAACTGTTAATAAAACTTGCTATGTTTATATGGGTGCCATCATATCTCCTGTGCCTTTTTAGCTTAAGTTCAGTAAGGGACTTTTGTTCTATGCATTTAGTAGAATCTTGCTATGCCTTTGTTTGCTATGATTTGTTCTTATAGCATGTTGTTTTCTTGCTCAAAACATGGCTTCCTGAAGTTATTTTCTGGCATGTTAGTATTTTCACTAAGTCTGTGTTTGAACCTGCTCTTGTGTGATTTAGCCATAGCTAAGTGTTCATGTTTTGTCAAGAATCCTGAGTAAATCACTGCCATATGCCTTGTTGATATGTTGGAGTGCATTAGCTTAGTTTCTTTTTGCATTCTAGATGGCATCTTGCTGTTAATCTCAGAATTGTCCCATTCTTGTTTTGCTTGCCATTTGCAAACCGTGCCTCCATTTCTGGTGATCTTTATATCGATTTTGACCAAAATCATCTCATCTTTCCAGCGGCACACTTGGTTTGCCAAGTTGATGCCTCGATCAATCTTTCCTTCCGGAGCACGCATAGGCATTGCATATCACGTCTCGCATATCATGGCATGTTTTTGCATCATGTTGCCCGTGCATTGCACCGAGATTGATTGTTGGTCCTTTTGCTTGAGTTCTTGCTTTGGGTAGAGCCGGGAGACGAGTACGTGATCGAGGAACCTGTTGAGTACGCTAACGAGGATCAAGCTTTCGACCACTCAGAGAACTTTGCAGGCAAGATGACCATACACTCAAAATCACTTCTATCTTTGCTTGCTAGTTGTCCGATCTATTGCTATGCCACGATACCTACCACTTGCTATATCATGCCTCCCATTTTGCCATCCCAAGCCTCTAACCCACCTTTTCCGAGCAAACCGTTGTTTGGCTATGTTACCGCTTTGCTCAGCCCCTCTTATAGCGTTGCTAGTTGTAGGTGAAGTTTAAGTTTGTTCCTTGTTGGAACATGGATATTGTTGGGTATCATTATTATCTCTTATTTATTTTAATGCATCTATATACTTGGTAAAGGGTGGAAGGCTCGGCCTTATGCCTGGTGTTTTGTTCCACTCTTGCTACCTTAGTTTCCGTCATACCGGTGTTATGTTCCTTGATTTTGCGTTCCTTACGTGGTTGGGTGTTATGGGAACCCCTTGACAGTTCGCTTTGAATAAAACTCCTCCAGCAAGGCCCAACCTTGGTTTTACCTTTTGACACCTAAGCCTTTTCCCTTGGGTTCCGCGGACTCAAGGGTCACCTTTATTTTAAACCCCCGGGCTAGTGCTCCTCTAAGTGTTGGTCCAAACTAGAGCCCCTTGCAGCGCCACCTCGGGGAAACTTGAGGGTTGGTTTAGTTGTATGGTTTACTTATTCGGTGTGCCCTGAGAACGAGATATGTGCAGCTCCTATCGGGATTGCTGGTCTTGATTTACCATTGTCGAAATGTCTTTTAACCGGGATTTCGAGTCTTGTCGGGTCTTCCTGGGAGAAGGAATATCCTTCATTGACCGTGAGAGCTTGGGATGGGCTAAGTTGGGAAACCCCTGCAGGGTTTTGAACTTTCGAAAGCCGTGCCCGTGGTTATGGGAAGATGGGAATTTGTTAATATCCGGTTGTAGAAAACTTGACACTTAACTTAATTAAAATGAATCGACCGTGTGTGTAGCCGTGATGGTCTCTTTTCGGCGGAGTCCGGGAAGAGAACATGGTCTCGTGTTATGCTTGAACGTAACTAGCTTAAGGATCACTTCTTGATCACTATTAGCTTCTCGACCATGCTTTGCTTCTCTTCTCGCTCTCATTTGCGTAAGTTAGCCACCATATATGCGAGTGCTTGCTGCAGCTCACCTCACTACCCTTTCCTACCCTTAAGCTTAAATAGTCTTGATCTCGCTGGTGTGAGATTGCTGAGTCCCCTTGACTCATAGATACATCCAAATAGATGCAGGTGCCGATGATGCTAGTGTAGGGGATGCTACCGAACTCAAGAGGGAGTTCGATGAGGATTCGGGCCGTTACTATGTTTCATTTTCGGATGATCAGTAGAGGAGCCCAGTTGGGGCGATCGGGGATCTAGCATTTGGGGTTGTCTTTCTTTATTTTGGTTCCATAGTCAGACCTTGATTGTATTCTGGATGATGTATGGACTATTTATGTATTGTGTGAAGTGGCGAGTGTAAGCTGACTATTTATCCCTTTCTTATTCAGTACAAGGGATGTGTAAAGCTTACCCCTCTTGCGACATGCCTACCATGCGGCTATGCCTCTAAGTCGTATCCCGACACATGGGAGATATACCCACATTGTGGGTGTTACAAGTTGGTAATCAGAGCCTTCCCTGACTTAGGAGCCCCCTGCTTGATCGAATCGCTGACGTTGTTGAGCCTAGAAGAAATTGTTTTGAGTCTTAGGATTATATATATCGGAGAGTAGGATTCTTTTTACTCCTCAGTCCCTTCGTCGCTCTGGTGAGGACTCCTGACGTAGAGTTTCAACTCTTCTCTCCTCAAATTTCATGAAAACAAATTTAGGATCACGCAGGTATCTTGGAATCATTCCGATGGTTTTTTGACGAGAACATTGTTTTTGGTGCCTCCTGACCTTTAGGGGTTGTGATAGTGTCCCGGGGAGTTGAGCTCCGAGATGTTGTCATCATAATTTAATCATTGTAGTTCTGGAATACCTGAGTTTGCCGACATCGAAAATCCGTTTTATGCAATTGTTGGTGAGATAACCTCGACGCCACCCAGTACTGGGGCGGGAGTTCCGGAGTATTGTCATAACTCGTATAACGGATGCTTTTCAAAGGTTGAGGTAAATTATTTTTGAAGGTTTATTGGTTATGTGTTGAAGGATGGATACAGCTGGATGTAGGATTTGCTAGTTTTGGGTGAGATATTACGCTCCCCGTGTATCCCCAACACCTAATTGCATAACTAGAAAGTTTCAGGAGTTTCATAGGTGGAAATTCATGTAGCTCTAGAATTTCTTCCCGCAAATATTTAGTTTGTGATTGGGTAATCCTTACCAATTCTTTGTTCATATTCGTACGTTGTTGATTTATTCATCTACCTTTATCTAAGTGGCTTCTCAACTTTACGGAAGTGTGATGATTTACTTTGGAATTCATTCGTTCATCCTTGTTCGAATGTTAAGGCTATATGTTGCAATTTCGATCCATTGATTTAGCTTGAATATATGTCTTTAAAGATGCTAATGAATGTCAACCTCTTCAGGATGGCCCCTCCAACTCGTCAGAATCTGGACCGCGATGATGGGGATAAGTCGAACCCTCTGCCACCACCTCCACCTCCGGGGGCATGGAAAGCTGTCATGGCAGCCACCAACGCCAACACTCAGATGCTTTTGCAAGTTTGGCAAGAGCGCAACCAAGGGCAAGGCAACCATGGAAATCAAGGCCAAGGCAACAATCAGCCTCAGTTTGCTACCCTCAACTAGTTCCTCGCAAACCAGCCGAAGTGTTTCAGCAACTGTGTCGAGGCCACAGACGCCGACGACTGGCTCGTGGATATCTGCAAACATTTTGAGTGTAGCAATGTCAGGCCTAAGGACTTTGTCAAGTTTGCTTCGTTTCAACTCAAAGACCAAGCTGCTGAGTGGTATCAACAATACAGAGATTCCAGAGGAGGTTGTGTGATTACCTGGGATGATTTCCGTGGAGACTTCAAAACTCATCACATTCCACAAAGTGTTGCTGAGAGTAAGCATGAGGAGTTCCGCAATCTCAAGCAAGGCATCATGTCTGTGTATCAATACAATATCCAGTTTCAGAAACTCGCTCGCTTCGCTAAACAAGACGTCCGTGATGAAAAGAGCATGATTTGTCAATTCAGAGGTGGCCTCAGAGAAGATCTACAATTAGCTCTGGTGCTTCTTGAGCCGACTAAGTATGATGAATTCTACAACATGGCACTAAAGCAAGAAGCTGCTCAGCTCAAGTGCGAGGCATCTAAGATGAGAGTCAGGGACACAGTTCAATCTTCTTCTTCATCACAAGTGGCAGCTAAGCAACAGAAGTTCTGGTTGCCACCTCCTTGTCCGTTTCGTCAGCCCTACTAGCAGAAGAGCAAAGGTGGCAGTGGATCTTCCCACCCACCCAACCCAGGCTATCAGAACAAAGCTCAGTCTCATACTCCAAGGTCAAGTGCTCCTTATCACCATCCGCTCTCAGAGGTTACTTGCAACAAGTGTCAGCAGAAAGGGCACTATGCAAACAAGTGTTTCAACCAAAGGCGCCTTCCGCCTCCTCCTCCTGTGAGATCTGCCAGCAATGCAGTGGTCAAGCATAATACCAAGCATGCTAAGGTCAACATGATGAACGCGGCTCGGGCAGAGGACTCTTCAGAAGTGATCATGGGTAACCTCCTCTTAATGATATTCCTGCAAAAGTCTTATTTGATACTGGTGCATTGCATTCTTTCATTGCAAGACCTTTTGTGGCTATGCATGATTTGGTTACTCAAGTATTGTCGAGACCTTTGTCTATTGTTTCTCCGGCTAAACAAATGACTTCTCGAGTATTCATTCAGGATTCCGTTATCAAGATGGGCGACTATAAATTTCTAACTTCGCCTATTGTTCTTGGTGATTCAGATATTGATCTAATTCTTGGCATGGACTCGCTTTCTTAGCATAATGCTCAGCTTGATTGTGCTGCCAGGCAGATTCAATTGACACACTCGTCTGAGGATATGATCATCTATGCCGCTCGTGATGATACCATTCGATTGTTTTCTCTCAATGAGAAGGGCAAGTTGAATGCCATCTCTCAGATTCTAGTCGTTTGTGAATATCAAGACGTCTTTCCAGAAGAGATTCCAGGAATGCCTCCTCACCGGCCAGTTGAATTTGTTATCGGTCTTGAGCCTGGCACGGAACCTGTTTGCAAACGTCCTGACAAGCTTGGACTAGAAGAGTTGAAGGAGTTGAAGAAACAACTCGATGAACAAGAGTGTATGGGTCTGATCAGACCGAGTTCTTCTCCATGGGGTTGTGGTGTTCTTTTTTGTCAGGAATAAGGATGGAACAGAACGACTCTGCATCGACTACCATCCATTGAACAAGAAAACAATAAAGAACAAGTACGCACTTCCCAACATCAATGAGCTTTTCGAGCAACTTAAAGGTGCCCACGTATTCTCCAAGCTTGACCTCCGTATGGGTTATCATTAGATTCACATTCGTGAACACGATATTCCCAAGACAACATTCAGGACATGCTATGGTTCTTATGAATATACTGTCATGTCTTTCGTCCTTGTCAATGCCCCTCCAACATTCTCTCGCATGATGAACTTCATCTTAAACCCTTACACAGATGATTTCGCCTTGGTGTATCTCGATGATATTTTGGTCTTTTCCAAGAATAAGGAGGATCATGCCAAGCATTTGATGTTGGTACTCGACAAACTCAGAGAGCATAAATTCTATGCGAAGTTTTCCAAGTGTGAGTTCTGGCTTGATGAGGTTCTCTATCTTGGTCCTATCATCTCCGCCAAGGGCATCGCTATTAATCCTGAGAAGGTGTCTGCAATTGTGAATTGGGAACCGCCTCAGAATGTCAAGCAGCTCCACAGTTTTCTTGTGCTTGCAAGCTATTGTCGAAGATTCGTTGAGAATTTCTCTAAGTTTGCAAAGCCTCTTTCCAACCTCCTCGAGAACCACGTCAAGTATGACTAGACGCCTGAGTGTGATGTTTCTTTCAACACCCTCAAAGAGAAGTGAGTCACAGCTCCTGTCTTGACTCCCGCTGATGAATCCAAGCCTTTTGAAGGTTTCTGTGGTGCCTCCCTGCAAGGTCTCGGTGCTGTGTTAATGCAAGAGAAGAAAGTTGTGGCTTATACCTCTCACCAGTTGAAGCCCAACGAAAAGAACTACCTCACTCATGACCTCGAGTTGGCGGCAGTTGTCCATGCTCTATTAACGTGGAGACATCTCTTGTTGGGAAGGAAAGTAGACATCTTCACAGATCACAAGAGCCTCAAGTACATCTTCAGTCAACCTAACCTCAACCTCAGGCAGTCTCATTGGGTCGAAATGATTCAAGAATACAATCTGAGTATTTAATATACTCCAGGCAAGGCCAATGTCATTTTAGATGCTTTGAGCAGGAAGGCTTACTGCAACAGCTTAATTCTCAAGCCCTTCCAATTGGACCTTTGTGAAGCTTTCCGCAAACTGAATCTCCAAGTTGTTCCTCAATGCTTTCTTGCCAACCTCCAAGTCTCTCCTACTTTCGAAGATCAAATTCATGAGGCACAACTTCTTGATGCCATGGTGAAGAAGGTGAAAAATGGGATTGCCAAGAGCCAACCCAAATACAAGTGCTATCGCCTTGACGACAAAGACACTCTATTCTTCGAGGATCGAATTGTGGTTCCTAAAGGTGATCTATGGAAAGTCATTATGAACGAGCCGCACAATTCCCTTCTATCCATTCGTCCTGGTAGTACGCAGATGTACCTGTTGGGGAACGTAGCAGAATTTTAAAATTTTCTACGCATCACCAAGATCAATCTATGGAGTCATCTAGAAACGAGGAAGAGATGAGTGCATCTACATACCCTTGTAGATCGTGTGCGGAAGCGTTCAAGAGAACCGGGTTGATGGAGTCGTACTTGACGTGATCCAAATCACCGATGACCAAGTGCCGAACGGACGGCACCTCCGCGTTCAACACATGTACAGTTGGGAAGCCGTCTCCTCCAACTTGATCCAGCAAGGGGGAAGGAGAGGTTGATGAAGATCCAGCAGCACGACAGCGTGGTGGTGGAAGCAACGGTGATCTCGGCAGGGCTTCGCCAAGCGCAGGGAGACGGAGGAGTGTCACGGGAGGGAGAGGGAGAGGCCAGGGGCTTGGGTCCGGCTGCCCTCCCTTCCCCCCACTATATATAGGGTGCCTAGGGGGGGCGCCGGCCCTAGGAGATCCAATCTCCTAGGGGGGCGGCCAAGGGGGTGCCTTGCCCCCCCAAGGGAAGGGTGGTGCCCCCCACCCCTAGGGTTTCCAACCCTAGGCGCAGGGGGAGGCTCAAGGGGGGAGCACCAGCCCACTAGGGGCTGGTTCCCCTCCCACTTCAGCCCATGGGGCCCTCCGGGATAGGTGGCCCCACCCGTGGACCCCCAGGACCCTTCCGGTGGTCCCGGTACAATACCGATTACCCCCGAAACTTTCCCGATGGCCGAAACTTGACTTTCTATATATAAATCTTCACCTCCGGACCATTCCGGAACACCTCGTGACGTCCGGGATCTCATCCAGGACACCGAACAACTTTCGGGTTATCGTATGCTAATATCTCTACAACCCTAGCATCACCGAACCTTAAGTGTGTAGACCCTACGGGTTCGGGAGACATGCAGACATGACCGAGACGCCTCTCCGGTCAATAACCAACAGCGGGATCTGGATACCCATGTTGGCTCCCACATGCTCCACGATGATCTCATCGGATGAACCACGATGTCGAGGATTCAATCAATCCGTATACAATTCCCTTTGTCAATCGGTACGTTACTTGCCTGAGACTCGATCGTCGGTATCCCAATACCTAGTTCAATCTCGTTACCGGCAAGTCACTTTACTCGTGCCGTAATGCATGATCCCGTGATCAACCACTTGGTCACATTGAGCTCATTATGATGATGCATTACCAAGTGGGCCCAGAGATACCTCTCCGTCATACGGAGTGACAAATCCCAGTCTCGATTCGTGCCAACCCAACAGACACTTTCGGAGATACCTGTAATGTACCTTTATAGTCACCCAGTTACATTGTGACGTTTGGCACACCCAAGGCACACCTATGGTATCCGGGAGTTGCACAATCTCATGGTCTAAGGAAATGATACTTGACATTCAGAAAAGCTACAGCAAACGAACTACACGATCTTTGAGCTAAGCTTAGGATTGGGTCTTGTCCATCACATCATTCTCCTAATGATGTGATCCCGTTATCAATGACATCCAATGTCCATAGTCAGGAAACCATGACTATCCTTTGATCAACGAGCTAGTCAACTAGAGGCTCACTAGGGACATGTTGTGGTCTATGTATTCACACATGTATTATGATTTCCGGATAACACAATTATAGCATGAACAATGGAAAATTATCATGAACAAAGAAATATAATAATAACCATTTTATTATTGCCTCTAGGGCATATTTCCAACAGTCTCCCACTTGCACTAGAGTCATTAGTCTAGTTACATTGTGATGAATCGAACACCCATGCAGTTCTGGTGTTGATCATGTTTTGCTCTAGGGAGAGGTTTAGTCAACGGATCTGCCACATTCAGGTCCGTATGTACTTTACAAATCTCTATGTCTCCATTTTGAACACTTTCACGAATGGAGTTGAAGCGACGCTCGATATGCCTGGTCTTCTTGTGAAACCTAGGCTCCTTGGCAAGGGCAATAGCGCCAGTGTTGTCACAAAAGAGAGTCATCGGGCCCGACGCATTGGGTATGACTCCTAGGTCGGTAATGAACTCCTTCACCCAGACTGCTTCTTGTGCTGCCTCCGAGGCTGCCATGTACTCCGCTTCACATGTAGATCCCGCCACAACGCTTTGCTTACAACTGCACCAGCTTACTGCCCCACCATTCAAAATATACACGTATCCGTTTTGTGACATAGAGTCATCCAGATCTGTGTCGAAGCTAGCATCGACGTAACCCTTTACGACGAGCTGTTCGTCACCTCCATACACGAGAAACATGTCCTTAGTCCTTTTCAGGTACTTCAGGATATTCTTGACCGCTATCCAGTGTTCCATGTCGGGATTACTTTGGTACCTTCCTACCAAACTTACGGCAAGGTTTACATCAGGTCTGGTACACAGCATAGCATACATGATAGACCCTATGGACGAGGCATAGGGGACGACACTCATCTTTTCTCTATCTTCTGCCGTGGTCGGGCATTGAGCCGTGCTCAATCTCGTACCTTGCAATACAGGCAAGAACCCCTTCTTTGACTGATCCATTTTGAACTTCTTCAATATCTTGTCAAGGTACGTACTCTGTGAAAGACCAATGAGGTGTCTCGATCTATCTCTATAGATCTTGATGCCTAATATATAAGCAGCTTCTCCAAGGTCCTTCATTGAAAAACACTTGTTCAAGCAGGCGTTTATGTTTTCCAAGAATTCTATATCATTTCCCATCAACAGTATGTCATCCGCATACAATATGAGAAATGCTACAGAGCTCCCACTCACTTTCTTGTAAATGCAGGCTTCTCCATAAGTCTGCGTAAACCCAAACGCTTTGATGATCTCATCAAAACGAATGTTGCAACTCCGAGATGCTTGCACCAGCCCATAAATCGAGCGTTGGAGCTTGCACACCTTGTCAGCATTCTTAGGAACGACAAAACCTTCCGGCTACATCATATACAATTCTTCCTTAAGGAAACCATTAAGGAATGCCGTTTTGACGTCCATTTGCCATATCTCATAATCATAGAATGCGGCAATTGCTAACATGATTCGGACGAACTTCAGCTTCGCTACGGGTGAGAAAGTCTCATCGTAGTCAACCCCTTGAACTTGTCGATAACCCTTAGCGACAAGCCGAGCTTTATAGATGGTCACATTACCATCCGCGTGTGTCTTCTTCATAAAGATCCATTTATTTTCTATGGCTCGCCGATCATCGGGCAAGTCAGTCAAAATCCACACTTCGTTTTCATACATGGATCCTATCTCAGATTTCATGGCTTCCAGCCATTTGTCGGAATCCGGGCCCGCCATCGCTTCTTCATAGTTCGAAGGTTCACCGTTGTCTAACAACATGATTTCCAAGACAGGGTTGCCGTACCACTCTGGTGCGGAACGTGTCCTCGTGGACCTATGAAGTTCAGTAGTAACTTGATCTGAAGCTTCATGATCATCATCATTAACTTCCTCTCTAGTCGGTGCAGGCACCTCAGGAACATTTTCTTGAGTTGCGCCACTTACTGGTTCAAGAGGTAATACTTCATCAAGTTCTACTTTCCTCCCACTTATTTCTTTCGAGAGAAACTCTTTCTCTAGAAAGGACCCATTCTTGGCAACAAAGATCTTGCCTTCGGATCTGAGGTAGAAGGTATACCCAACAGTTTCTTTAGGGTATCCTATGAAGGCACATTTTTCTGACTTGGGTTCGAGCTTTTCAGGTTGAAGTTTCTTGACATAAGCATCGCATCCCCAAGCTTTTAGAAACGACAGCTTAGGTTTCTTCCCAAACCATAATTCATACGGTGTCGTCTCAACGGATTTCGACGGAGCCCTATTTAAAGTGAAGGCGGCAGTCTCTAAAGCATAGCCCCAAAATGACAGTGGTAAATCGGTAAGAGACATCATAGACCGCACAATATCCAATAGAGTGCGATTACGATGTTCGGACACACCATTACGCTGAGGTGTTCCAGGCGGCGTGAGTTGTGAAACTATTCCACATTTTCTTAAGTGTGTGCCAAATTCGTGACTCAAGTATTCTCCCCCACGATCTGATCGCAAGAACTTGATTTTCTTGTCACATTGATCCTCAACCTCACTTTGAAATTCCTTGAACTTTTCAAAGGTCTCAGCCTTGTGTTTCATTAAGTAGACATACCCATAACTAAAGTCATCAGTGAGGGTCAGAACATAACGATAGCCACCGCGAGCCTCAACACTCATTGGACCGCACACATCAATACGTATGATTTCCAATAAGTTGGTTGCTCGCTCCATTGTTCCTGAGAACGGAGTCTTGGTCATTTTACCCATGAGGCATGGTTCGCACGTGTCAAATGATTCGTAATCAAGAGACTCTAAAAGTCCATCTGCATGGAGCTTCTTCATGCGTATGACACCTATGTGACCAAGGCGGCAGTGCCACAAGTATGTGGGACTATCATTATCAACCTTACATCTTTTGGTATTCACACTATGAATATGTGTAGCATTACGCTCGAGATTCATTAAGAATAAACCATTCACCATCGGAGCATGACCATAAAACATATCTCTCATATAAATAGAACAACCATTATTCTCGGATTTAAATGAGTAGCCATCTCAAATTAAACGAGATCCTGATACAATGTTCATGCTCAAAGCTGGCACTATATAACAATTATTGAGGTTTAAAACTAATCCCGTAGGTAAATGTAGAGGCAGCGTGCCGACGGCGATCACATCGACCTTGGAACCATTCCCGACGCGCATCGTCACCTCGTCCTTCGCCAGTCTCCGCTTATTCCGCAGCTCCTGCTTTGAGTTACAAATGTGAGCAACCACACCGGTATCAAATACCCAGGAGCTACTACGAGTACTGGTAAGGTACACATCAATTACATGTATATCACATATACCTTTAGTGTTGTCGGCCTTCTTGTCCGCTAAGTATTTGGGGCAGTTCCGCTTACAGTGACCACTTTCCTTGCAATAAAAACACTCAGTCTCGGGCTTGGGTCCATTCTTTGGCTTCTTCCCGGCAGCTTGCTTGCCGGGCGTGGCAACTCCCTTGCTGTCCATCTTGAAGTTCTTCTTACCCTTGCCTTTCTTGAACTTAGTGGTTTTATTCACCATCAACACTTGATGTTCCTTTTTGATTTCCACCTCTGCTGATTTCAGCATTGAATACACCTCAGGAATGGTCTTTTCCATCCCCTGCATATTGATGTTCATCACAAAGCTCTTGTAGCTTGGTGGAAGCGACTGAAGGATTCTGTCAATGACCGCGTCATCCGGGAGATTAACTCCTAGCTGAGTCAAGCGGTTATGCAACCCAGACATTTTGAGTATGTGCTCACTGACAGAACTATTTTCCTCCATCTTACAGCTGAAGAACTTGTCGGAGACTTCATATCTCTCGACCCGGGCATGAGCTTGAAAAACCATTTTCAGCTCTTCGAACATCTCATATGCTCCGTGTCTCTCAGAACGCTTTTGGAGCCCCGGTTCTAAGCTGTAAAGCATGCCGCACTGAACGAGGGAGTAATCATCAGCATGTGACTGCCAAGCGTTCATAACGTCTTGGTTCTCTGGAACAGGTACGTCACCTAGCGGTGCTTTAGGACATAATCTTTCTTGGCAGCTATGAGGATGATCCTCAGGTTCTGGACCCAGCCCATATAGTTGCTGCCATCGTCTTTCAGCTTGGTTTTCTCTAGGAACGCGTTGAAGTTGAGGACAACGTGGGCCATTTGATCTACAAGACATATTGTAAAGATTTTAGACTAAGTTCATGATAATTAAGTTCATCTAATCAAATTACTCAATGAACTCCCACTCAGATAGACATCCCTCCAGTCATCTAACTGAAACATGATCCGAGTTAACTAGGCCGTGTTCGATCATCACGTGTGACGGACTAGCCAACATCGGTGAACATCTTCATGTTGATCGTATCTTCTATACGACTCATGGTCGACCTTTCGGTCTTCCGTGTTCCGAGGCCATGTCTGTACATGCTAGGCTCGTTAAGTCAACCTAAGTGTATTGGGTGTGTAAATCTGGCTTACACCCATTGTATTCGAACGTTAGAATCTATCACACCTGATCATCACGTGGTGCTTCGAAACAACGAACCTTCGCAACGGTGCACAGTTAGGGGGAACACTTTCTTGAAATTATTACGAGGGATCATATTATTTAAGCTACCGTTCTTCTAAGCAAATAAGATGTAAAACATGATAAACATCACATGCAATCAAATAGTGACATGATATGGCCAATATCATTTGCTCCTTTTCATCTCCATCTTCGGGGCTCCATGATCATCGTTGTCACCGGCATGACACCATGATCTCCATCATCGTGTCTTCTTGAAGTTGTCTCGTCATCTATTACTTCTACTACTATGGCTAACACTTTAGCAATAAAGTAAAGTAATTACATGACGTTTATGTTGACACGCAGGTCATAAATAAATAAAGACAACTCCTATGGCTCCTGCTGGTTGTCATACTGAAAGTGCAACTATCCCTAGGTGGTTTTGGTAATTCATAACAACATATAGCTCATTGAGCTAATGCTATTCCAAGATGATTATTTCAGGAAAGCTCAATGATTGGCATGGCATGGATGTGAAAGTGGAACCCTCAAAATGCTAAGGACAAAGAATGGGCTCAAGCTCAAAAGTTCAAGACTCCTCATTTTATATTTTAGTGATCCAAGATCACATTGAGTCCTTAGGAAAAGCCAATACTATCAAGGAGGGATGAGGTGTTGCTTAATGAGCCTCTTGCTTTATGTGCTTGGTGATATGCTCCAAAATCCTCAACTACTTTTCCATAGCCACAAATGACCTAAACTATAAGCCAAACTCGGTCATACCGATTCTTTCAATCCGGCGCCACCGAGTTTCACTTGTCATCTGCCACTGCCAAACCCTAGCAATTCGGTCCTACCGATAAGGATCTCGGTCTCACCGAGATGGGATTGCAAACTCTCTGTTTCCCTTTCGTAACTTTTCGGTCTCACCGAAAGAGCGAATCGGTCCCACCGAGATTGCAATGTAAACTCTCTGTTTCCTTCTTGTAACTTTTTGGTCTCACCGAAAGAGCGAGTCGGTCCCACCGAGTTTACCTGACCAACTCTCTGGATAGCTTATTGCCAAACTCGGTCTCACCGAGTTTGTGCAATCGGTCTCACCGAGATTACGTTATGCCCAAACCCTAACCGAATCGGTCCTACCGAGTTGCATGTCAGTCCCACCGAAATCTCTAACGGTCACTAGGTTTACCTTTTCGGTCCGACTGAGCTTGATGATTCGGTCCCACCGAGATTGGTAGATTGTGTGTAACGGTTGGATTTTGTGTCGAGGCTATAAATATCCCTCCACCTTCTCTTCATTCGAGGAGAGAGGCATCAGAACACATACACCATTCCAACTCATATGTTTTGAGAAACAACTACCTACTCATGTGTTGAGACCAAGATATTCCATTCCAACCATATGAATCTTGATCTCTAGCCTTCCCCAAGTTGCTTTCCACTCAAATCTTCTTTCCACCAGATCCAAATCCTATGAGAGAGAGTTGAGTGTTGGGGAGACTATCATTTGAAGCACAAGAGCAAGGAGTTCATCATCAACACACCATTTGTTACTTCTTGGAGAGTGGTGTCTCCTAGATTGGCTAGGTGTCACTTGGGAGACTCCGACAAGATTGTGGAGTTGAACCAAGGAGTTTGTAAGGGCAAGGAGATCGCCTACTTCATGAAGATCTACCGCTAGTGAGGCAAGTCCTTCGTGGGCGATGGCCATGGTGGGATAGACAAGGTTGCTTCTTCGTGGACCCTTCGTGGGTGGAGCCCTCCGTGGACTCGCGCAACCGTTACCCTTCGTGGGTTGAAGTCTCCATCAACGTGAATGTAGGATAGCACCACCTATCCGAACCACTGGAAAAACATCCGTGTCTCCAATTGCGTTTGAATCCTCCAAACCCTTCCCTTTACATTCTTGCAAGTTGCATGCTTTACTTTCCGCTGCCAATATACTCTTTGCATGCTTGCTTGAATTGTGTGATGATTGCTTGACTTGTCCTAAGATAGCTAAAATCTGCCAAGAACTAAAATTGGGAAAAGGTTAAGTTTTTATTTGGTCAAGTAGTCTAATCACCCCCCCTCTAGACATACTTTCAATCCTACAAGTGGTATCAGAGCTTTGGTCTCCATTTGCCTTGATCTCCATAGCTTTTGGTGATCATAGCCTTGGTTTCACAACCTAGGAGAGTATGGCGTCTAGCGAGGGAAATTATCACCGTAGAGGTCCTTACTTTGATGGCACTAATTTTGCTAGTTGGAAGCATAAAATGAAAATGCATATTCTTGGACATAACCCCGCCGTATGGGCTATTGTTTGTGTTGGTTTGCAAGGTGACTTCTTTGATGGGAGAGAACCAAACCGTGAAGCTACCGCTGATGAGCTGAAGATGTTGCAATACAATGCTCAAGCTTGTGATATTCTCTTCAACGGATTGTGCCCCGAAGAATTCAACAAAGTCAGCCGTCTTGAGAATGCAAAGGAAATTTGGGACACTTTGATTGATATGCACGAAGGTACCGACTCCGTCAAGGAATCCAAGTTGGATGTGCTTCAAAGTCAACTTGACAAGTTCAAAATGAAGGATGGTGAAGGTGTCGCTGAAATGTACTTTAGGCTTGCTCTCATCACAAATGAGATTGCCGGCTTAGGAAGTGAAGAGATGACCGATAGATTCATCATCAAGGAGATCCTAAGAGCCTTGGATGGGAAATATGATACCGTGTGCACATTGATCCAAATGATGCCCAATTACAAAGATCTCAAACCAACGGAAGTGATTGGAAGGATTGTTGCGCATGAGATGTCACTCAAGGATAAAGAGGAACTTCACAACAAGTCAAGTGGTGCCTACAAAGCGTCATGTGAAGTCCCCACATCAACAAGTGAGAAACAAAACTTCAATGAAGAATTGAGCTTAATGGTGAAGAACTTCAACAAGTTCTACAAGAGAAGAAGCAAGGATAGAAGCTTCAAGTCTAGGTCCTACAATGACAAAAGATCTTCTAGTCGAGAGCAAAACTGCTACAATTGTGGAAGACCCGGACACTATTCCAATGAGTGTACGGCTCCCTACAAGAGAAGAGAAGATTCTCCAAAAAGAAGAAGCAAAGAATCACCACCAAGAGAGAGAAGGAGTAGGGATGATCATTATGAACGGAGATACTCACGGAGAAGCAAGGATTCGTAAAGGAAGGAAAAATCATCAAGGAGCTACACAAAACTAAGACATCAAGCTCATGTTAGTGAATGGGTATCCGACTCCGACTCCGACAGCCATTCCGAGAGAAGTTATCACTCTGACTCCGAAGTTACTCAAGATGAAGGTGTTTCCGGTCTAGCACTTGTGCCAACCAACTCCTACGACATATTTGACTCACCAAATGAAGGAATTGGAAGATGCTTCATGGCCAAAGGTCCTAAGATAACACACCCCGAGTATGTTGATTTTAATAGTGATGAAGATGACTTGTTAGGTGATGATGATTTGCTTGTTGACAACTCTAGTGATGAGTACTATGGTGAAACATCAATTAATCATGCTAAAATGAATGACAATGATAAGGAGAAGATTGAGGCTCTAACTAAAGAACTAAACACTCTTAAGTTAGCTCATGAAACTATCTTCGAACATCATCGAGAACTTTTAAGAGCTCATGAGAAATTACGCTTTGAAAAGCTTAATCTTGAGCAAGAGCATGAGTTCTTAAAAGCTATCAATGATGATCTCCGCAAGAAAAGTTCTTCTCACATTGCCAAGCGTTTACTTTTATCCAATTACATGCCTCAAGTCAAGTCTAGTAACAAGAACAAGAAAGATTCTTCCTCTAGTAGTAACAATGATCATGCTAAATCCAATATTGTTGCTTCTAGTAGTTCTCTTGATTCCCCTAATGATTCTCTTAGCCAAGTTACACTTGGGCAAGAAAATAGCTTATTGAAGGGAATTATAGAGAAAGGAGTGTACAAAAGCCTTGCCGGGAGTAAGCAATTCAAGGAAATTGTGCACAAGCAAGGAATGCACCGGAAGAATCAAGGTGTTGGTTTTGAACGAAAGTTCAATGCCAATGGAGTTGAGTGGGAAGAAGATCAATACCCCAAAATGAAGTTTGTTCCTCAACAAGAGAAGTATGATACGTCCTTCAAGGGGACACAAGCTCAACATGATCTTCCACCACAAGACTACAAGCAAAAAGGCAAGGACAAGCTTCAAGAGGAGATTGATGCATTTGAAGAAGCTCCTAAGACCTTAGTCAAGTGGATTCCCAAGACCACTTCAAGTTCCACTTCATCAACTACGACTACAACTCCAAGGATTCCCATCAAGATGGTGTGGATCCAAAAGAAGAAGAACTAGAGAGTTCTCGAGGGTGACTCCGCCAACGTACCTCTCTTATCATTTTGGCAAGGACAAGTGCAATCAACTTCCACATCTTGCACTAGTTCAAGGAGTCACAAACCCTCGTGTTGGTAAGACAAGGGACAAGGTAACCTAAAAGTTTTCATGGACATCATCTTGTGTGTGCATCACTCTATGTCTATGGATATCCTTGTTTGTTCCTTGTGGGACTAACCCATGTAGGTATTGAAAGTGCAATTCACTCAAATGGATAGCTCCAAGTGATCTACATCAACATTGAGCATCCACATCTTCAACATCTACATGAAGTCATCATCGACAAAACCCAAGGTTAGTTCATCCCTCTTAGGGGGGATATCACATCTAGGGGGAGCTTTACTCTAAAACTTGAGATAAAGCAACTCTAAAGATGTGAATACAACAATGCTTTATGTAAAAGTGGTAACCCCACATGAGCTTAAACGATGAGTATGACCTACGATCAAGTGTTCTCACTTGACTCCTAAGTCAATATACTCATATATAGATGACCTAGTCATAGCAAATTGCTTGATAGATGCTAGAATTGGTTGTGCATGCTTTGCCACATATTTCATTTGCCATCTTATTGTGTGAGCATGTTGGTTGCATATTTTACTCATTTGAGGACATCCACTTGTTGTTTTGATTGTTTGGCTTTATCTTCTTTTGAAAGTGGATGGACAAGAATGCCTAAGTACCTCCTCTAGCTATCTATGCTTTTCTCGTCTCAAACTCTATTCATGCTGCATCACAAAATTTGATCAAGTCAGATTCAAACCACTTTGTGTGAGGAGCGCTCGGAGTCCCCGATTCGTCATAGACTTAAACTTCCAAAACCTCTTTGTGATTCTCGGTCTGACTGATTCCATACTTTCGGTCCTACCGAGATCATTAATTTGATCTAGGTTTTTGATATCGGTGCAACCGATTTGAACTTTTCGGTCACACCGAGTTGCAATAACTGTATACAGTTTTGCATCTCGGTGCCACCGAGTTGTTCCACTCGGTCACACCGACAGGGTCGGGCTATATATAGTCACGGGCAAAATTTGGAAATTTCTCTGAACCCCTTCGCCCGCGCGATAGCCTGCTCTGCCAACTTGGTCTCCGGATCGTCTCCTCGCCGCCAGTCGCCTCCAGTCGCTGTTCTCCGTCGCCGTCAACGGGAATTCTGCCCTGTCGTTGCCGCCGTAGCGAGTCTCCGCCGAACTAGGGTATGGACTCGATCTTTGTGCTATTCTCCAATCCGATTCCTAGCACATTGTGATCATCATGATTCTTGCCATGTTTGATAAACTCCTATCCAGTCAATGAACTCGTAGATTAGGTTTAATTCGAAAATTTTAGGGTTAGGTTTCCGCCGAAACCATCTCGGACCCATCGAGTTGAAAAACTCGGTCCCACCGATTTGGCTTATGCCATTGCACAAGTGAGACTCGGTCTGACCGAGAATTACTTATCGGTGTGACCGATTTTGGAACTCTGTGAAACCCTAGCAGTCTCGGTGCCACCGAACTGTGACTCGGTCTGACCGAGTTCTCTAGTTCTGGTGCCAAAACTGCTTCGGTGTCACCGAGTTTAGAAATCGGTAGATCCGAGATGCTTTCAGTGGAAAACTAAAACTAAGTTTTTGAATTATTCTTTTGCAAAAATCTCTGCATTTTGTGATGCTCATCCACTCTATCTCATCTATAATCTATTCACAGGGTCAGCAGTCAGAGTTTGCATCATGTCAGACCAAAGTGACAACCAGAACTTGTCAGAGCAGCAAGTACAGTTGAGTGAGGGCACTAGTCCCTCAAGTTCCTCAGATGATGGCAGCAGGAGCACCCCCAGCAATCTACCTAAAGCTGCGACACGTCAGAGAAAGAAGAGAACCTCAGACTCAGAAGATGAGGATTATGTGGCAGAGGAGGAAGCCACCTCCAAGAGAGTTGAGCCAGCACAGGGCACAAAGCCAGGGCTGAAGATCAAAAGGCCAGCAGGCAGGCAGCCCATGTCAAAGGCCAGAGCTTCAACTGAGAAGCCCATAGAGCCAGTTGCTGCTGAGAGCAAGAAAAGAAAGGAAAGGGTGAAGAAGACTGTGGCCAGAGTGCTTGGCAAGGCCTCCATCATGGAAGATGAGGAGGAAGAAGAAGAGGTAGCTGCACCAGCACCTAAGGCACCCAAGCTAATGGGTGATGCCATAAAATCAGGGGGAGCTGCTTCCAAGGCCAAGTCAGCTCCAAAGCCAAAGCCAAAGAGAAACACAAGAAGCATCCCAGCCACTGAAAAGAACAATGCCCCAGTGCCTGAAGCTGCAGAAGAAGAGGAAGAGAGTGTTCTTAGAAAGCTCAAGCCCAAGATCCCAGACCACAACGATGCTCATCCTGTGGCTGAGGATATGAAGCTCAGGAGAGATTCAGGGCTGAGGAAGTGGAAAGAAGGAGATCCGTATGCTTCAAGGATAAGGACAGCAGTTGACTATAGATTTCACACCAAGGAGCAGCAGGATTTCTATGAGACAGTGCTGCTAGACAAGAAGCCAATTGTCTGCGATATGAGATGGGTCGATTGGCAGTATATCAAGGACAATGAAGAATACTACCCAGGAGTTCAGGACAGCTTTAAGGCGTGTGGAGTAGAGGACTTTGTTGGGCAGAAGCTCACAAAGTGGAACGAGGAACTCATCATGCAGTTCTACTCCACAGCCCACTTTTATCCAGACGGTAGGATAACTTGGATGTCAGAGGGTACGAGGTACCAGTCCACAGTTGCTGAATGGGCTCAGCTGATCAATGCCCTAGAAGAGCAGGATGATGACTTGGACATTTATGCCAAGAAAAAGATGGACCACAACTCTATGTACAACATGTACAAGGAGATTCCGAATGAAGCACTTGACACGTTCAAGTTTGGCTCAGTGCATTATCTTCTATCAGGACTGCCCACTATCAACTGGATACTGAGGCACACCCTATTGCCCAAGTCTGGAGATCACAAGATGATCAGAGGTCACGCGATCAATTTGCTTCATGTCTTTGACGTGCCTCAAAAATTCAAAGTCATGAGTCTCATAGTGGAAACAATCAAAAGGACTGCAGCAGATCAGAAGAGGAGCTGTGGATATGCCCCTCAGATTCAGGAGCTCATCAACTCCAAGATGGGCACGGGCGTGTATTTATTGGATAAGGAACACCTGCCCATCCGTCCAGACTTCGAAGATAATCAAGTGGTCATGACTGAGAATGAGCCATCATCTGCCCAAGCACAAGCCAAGAAGGAGAAGGCGAGGAAGGAGAAAGCTGCCAAGATGCCTACTCAAGAGGAGGCATCTGAATATTTTCTGAAAACCAAACAAGAGCAGCTTGGTTACCTGATTGCGTCCACCCTGCGGATTGAGCAAGGACTAGCCACCCTAACTCAGAAGCAGGCAAGCTTAGAGAGGATCATGGAACAGAGGTTCTATGACTTGGACATCAAGGTGACAGAGATACAGACTGTCGTGGAGCAGCTCCAGGATGACATGAATAAGAGGAGAGGCAGGACTACGAGTAATGCCTTTGCTAGGGTGCCACGAGGTCTGAGATCATCTGCAGTGCCAGTTGCCGACACCAGAGCCACCACGTCTGCACCAGCTACAGCCTCAGTTCCACCAGCTACAGCCTTAGTTCCACCAGCTCCAGCGTCCACTTTAGCCTCGACTCCGACCACGTCTACTGAAGGCTTCGTCCTTGGAGTGCTCCGGACTCCACCACCACCTGAAGATCAAGCCTGAGTGTCGACTTAGCACTATGCATTTTCTAGGAACTTTTTGGTAACTTGTTGCCAAAGGGGGAGAAAATGTATAGATCATAGGCTTCGAGAGAGAGTGTTGCTTTTATTCTCTCTTGTTTTATTTGGTGGTCTTTCGAACTTTATTTTGCTTGTGTGTGAGATACTATGCCCTTATCTGTGTGAGACATCGATGATCATGTGTTTGATCATAAGCTACACTTAATGTTTGCTTAATATTATCATTCTATCCATCTTATGTGATCACTCACTATTCTTGGTGATGAGTGCATGTATTTCATTCTTATCATTTTTGAGCGCTCCACCAAGATGTATGTGACATGGAAGAGTAACCCATGACTCTCATTCCTTGTGCATTTGCAGTCCAAAGCAAATTCTAAATATGCACAAATTTAGGGGGAGCTCTTACTTGTCACATACTTCTCAAAGCGATGATGTATCTCATGATTATTATAATTTGTCGAAGCTTTGATCTATATGTTGTCATCAATTACCAAAAAGGGGGAGATTGAAAGTGCAACTATCCCTAGGTGGTTTTGGTAATTCATAACAACATATAGCTCATTGAGCTAATGCTATTCCAAGATGATTATTTCAGGAAAGCTCAATGATTGGCATGGCATGGATGTGAAAGTGGAACCCTCAAAATGCTAAGGACAAAGAATTGGCTCAAGCTCAAAAGTTCAAGACTCCTCATTTTATATTTTAGTGATCCAAGATCACATTGAGTCCTTAGGAAAAGCCAATACTATCAAGGAGGGATGAGGTGTTTCTTAATGAGCCTCTTGCTTTATGTGCTTGGTGATATGCTCCAAAATCCTCAACCACTTTTCCATAGCCACAAATGACCTAAACTCTAAGCCAAACTCGGTCATACCGATTCTTTCAATCCGGTGCCACCGAGTTTCACTTGTCATCTGCCACTGCCAAACCCTAGCAATTCGGTCCTACCGATAAGGATCTCGGTCTCACCGAGATGGGATTGCAAACTCTCTGTTTCCCTTTCGTAACTTTTCGGTCTCACCGAAAGAGCGAATCGGTCCCACCGAGATTGCAATGTAAACTCTCTATTTCCTTCTTGTAACTTTTCGATCTCACAGAAAGAGCGAGTCGGTCCCACCGAGTTTACCTGACCAACTCTCTGGATAGCTTATTGCCAAACTCGGTCTCACCGAGTTTGTGCAATCGGTCTCACTGAGATTACGTTATGCCCAAACCCTAACTGAATCGGTCCTACCGAGTTGCATGTCAGTCCCACCAAAATCTCTAACGGTCACTAGGTTTACCTTTTCGGTCCGACCGAGTTTGATGATTCGGTCCCACCGAGATTGGTAGATTGTGTCTAATGGTTGGATTTTGTGTGGAGGCTATAAATACCCCTCCACCTTCTCTTCATTCGAGGAGAGAGCCATCAGAACACATACACCATTCCAACTCATATGTTCTGAGAAAGAACTATCTACTCATGTGTTGAGACGAAGATATTCCATTCCAACCATATGAATCTTGATCTCTAGCCTTCCCCAAGTTGCTTTCCACTCAAATCTTCTTTCCACCAGATCCAAATCCTATGAGAGAGAGTTGAGTGTTGGGGAGACTATCATTTGAAGCACAAGAGCAAGGAGTTCAGCATCAACACACCATTTGTTACTTCTTGGAGAGTGGTGTCTCCTAGATTGGCTAGGTGTCACTTGGGAGCCTCCGACAAGATTGTGGAGTTGAACCAAGGAGTTTGTAAGGGAAAGGAGATCGCCTACTTCGTGAAGATCTACCGCTAGTGAGGCAAGTCCTTCGTGGGCGATGGCCATGGTGGGATAGACAAGGTTGCTTCTTCGTGGACCCTTCGTGGGTGGAGCCCTCCGTGGACTCGCGCAACCGTTACCCTTTGTGGGTTGAAGTCTGCATCAACGTGGATGTAGGATAGCACCACCTACCCGAACCACGGGAAAAACATCCATGTCTCCAATTGCGTTTGAATCCTCCAAACCCTTCCCTTTACATTCTTGCAAGTTGCATGCTTTACTTTCCGCTGCCAATATACTCTTTGCATGCTTGCTTGAATTGTGTGATGATTGCTTGACTTGTCCTAAGATAGCTAAAATCTGCCTAGAACTAAAATTGGGAAACGGTTAAATTTTTATTTGGTCGAGTAGTCTAATCACCCCCCCTCTAGACATACTTTCGATCCTACACATACTCATCGACATGCAAGTCGTGATTCCTATTACAAGAACATGATCATCTCATACATCACATATATCATTCATCACATCCTTTGGCCATATCACATCACAAAACACTTGCTGCAAAAGGAAGTTAGACATCCTCTAATTGTTGTTGCAAGTTTTTACGTGGCTGCTATAGGTTTCTAGCAAGAACGTTTCTTACCTACGCCAAAACCACAACGTGAATTGCCAATTTCTATTTACCCTTCATAAGGACCCTGTTCATCGAATCCGATCCGACTAAAGTGGGAGAGACAGACACCCGCCAGCCACCTTATGCAACTAGTGCATGTCAGTCGGTGGAACCAGTCTCACATAAGCATACGTGTAAGGTCAGTCCGGGCCGCTTCATCCCATGATGCCGCCGAATCAAGATAAGACTAGTAACGACAAGCAAATTGACAATATCAACGCCCACAACTGCTTTGTGTTCTACTCGTGCATAGTAACTACGCATAGACCTAGCTTATGATGCCACTGTTGGGGAACGTAGCAGAATTTTAAAATTTTCTACGCATCACCAAGATCAATCTATGGAGTCATCTAGCAACGAGGAAGAGAGGAGTGCATCTACATACCCTTGTAGATCGCGTGCAGAAGCGTTCAAGAGAACCGGGTTGATGGAGTCATACTCGACGTGATCCAAATCACCGATGACCAAGTGCCGAACGGACGGCACCTCCGCGTTCAACACATGTACGGTTGGGAAGACATCTCCTCCAACTTGATCCAGCAAGGGGGAAGGAGAGGTTGATGAAGATCCAGCAGCACGACGGCATGGTGGTGGAAGCAACGGTGAACTCGGCAGGGCTTCGCCAAGCGCAGGGAGACGGAGGAGTGTCACGGGATGGAGAGGGAGAGGCCAGGGGCTTGGGTCCGGCTTCCCTCCCTTCCCCCACTATATATAGGGTGCCTAGGGGGGCGCCGGCCTTAGGAGATCCAATCTCCTAGGGGGGCGGCCAAGGGGGTGCCTTGCCCCCCAAGGCAAGGGTGGCGCCCCCACCCCTAGGGTTTCCAACCCTAGGCGCAGGGGGAGGCCCAAGGGGGCGCACCAGCCCACTAGGGGCTGGTTCCCTTCCCACTTCAGCCCATGGGGCCCTCCGGGATAGGTGGCCCCACCCGATGGACCCCCGGCACCCTTCCGGTGGTCCCGGTACAATACCGATTACCCCCGAAACTTTCCTGATGGCCGAAACTTGACTTCCTATATACAAATCTTCACCTCCGGACCATTCCGGAACTCCTCATGACGGCTGGCATCTCATCCGGGACTCCGAACAACTTTCGGGTTACCATATGCTAATATCTCTACAACCCTAGCGTCACCGAACCATAAGTGTGTAGACCCTACGGGTTCGGGAGACATGCAGACATGACCGAGACGCCTCTCCGGTCAATAACCAACAGCGGGATCTGGATACCCATGTTGGCTCCCACAAGCTCCACGATGATCTCAGCGGATGAACCACGATGTCGAGGATTCAATCAATCCGTATACAATTCCCTTTCTCAATCGGTACGTTACTTGCCCGAGACTCGATCGTCGGTATCCCAATACCTAGTTCAATCTCGTTACCGGCAAGTCACTTTACTTGTGTCGTAATGCATGATCCCGTGATCAACCACTTGGTCACATTGAGCTCATTATGATGATGCATTACCGAGTGGGCCCAGAGATACCTCTCCGTCATACGGAGTGACAAATCCCAGTCTTGATTCGTGCCAACCCAACAGACACTTTCGGAGATACCTGTAATGTACCTTTATAGTCACCCAGTTATGTTGTGACGTTTGGCACACCCAAGGCACTCCTACGGTATCCGGGAGTTGCACAATCTCATGGTCTCGGAAATGATACTTGACATTAAGAAAAGCTACATCAAACGAACTACACGATCTTTGAGCTAAGCTTAGGATTGGGTCTTGTCCATCACATCATTCTCCTAATGATGTGATCCCGTTATCAATGACATCCAATGTCCATAGTTAGGAAACCATGACTATCCTTTTATCAACGAGCTAGTCAACTAGAGGCTCACTAGGGACGTGTTGTGGTCTATGTATTCACACATGTATTATGATTTCCGGATAACAAAATTATAGCATGAACAATAGACAATTATCATGAACAAAGAAATATAATAATAACCATTTTATTATTGCCTCTAGGGCATATTTCCAACAGTACCATGACCTCAAGTAGTCGTATTTGTGGACTCGAATGAAGCGAGAAATTGCTCAATTTGTAAATGAATGTGATGTTTGCAGTAGGGTGAAAGCAGAACACTAATGGTCAGCTGGTCTCCTCCAACCTCTTGCTATTCTAGAATGGAAGTTTGATCATATTGAGGTGGACTTCGTAACTGGATTTCCCAAGTCAAAGCGTGGACATGATGCTATCTTCGTTGTCATCGGCAAGCTTACTAAAGTGGCTCATTTCCTTCCAATCAAAGAATCTATCACAGCAGCTCAGATGGCAGAGCTATACACCTCCAGGATTGACTCCTTGCATGGCATTCTACAATTAATATCTGCATATCGTGGAAGCATCTTCACTTCTAAGTTCTGGGACTCCTTCCAGAAGGCCATGGGCACCAACATTCGCTTCACCATAGCCTTCCATCCTCAAACTAGTGGCCAAGTCGAGCGATTCAATCAAATCCTTGAAGATATGCTCAGGGCTTGTATCATTAACTTCGGTATGAAGTGGGAAGATTGTCTTCCATATGCCGAGTTATCCTACAACAACAGTTTCCAAGCGAGTTCGGGCAAGGCCCCATTCAAGATTCTCTATGGCAGAAAGTGTCGTACTCCTCTTAATTGATCAGAGACTGGTGAACGCCAACTTCTTGGCAATGACTTGATCACAGAGGCTAAAGAAATGTGTAAAGTCATCCGTGGAAATCTCAAAGCCGCGCAATCGTGCCAGAAGAGTTACTATGATAGCAAGCACTGTGACTTGGCTTTCGAGATCGGAGACCATGTCTACCTCCGCGTCTCTCCAATGAAAGGCACTCGTCGCTTTGGTATTAAAGGGAAGCTTGCCCCTAGATACGTGGGTCCTTTCAAGATCATTGGCAAAAGAGGTGATCTCGCCTATCAACTTGAGCTTCCGTCCAACTTCACAAACGTGCACGATGTGTTTCACGTGTCACAACTTCGCAAATCCTTCAAGACACCTGAGCGCACCATCAACTTCGAAGAGATTGATCTCCCAGAAGACCTGTCTTATCATGAGCATCCCGTTGCTATTCTTGAAGAAACCGAGCGCAAGACTCGCAACAAGTCTATCAAATTCCAAAAAGTGAAGTGGTCACACCATTCCGATCGAGAAGCCACCTGGGAACGCGAGGACCACCTCCGTTCCGAATATCTGGAGTTCTTTCAGTCTTAGATCTCAGTACGAGATCCTTTCGTGGTGGTGGAGTGTTGTAACACCCCGGATGTAACTTGCCATATTTGTAACTCCGACTCTGCCATTTTCGGCTTTAAGTTGTGAGATTTCCCTTCGTGGTTGGGTTTTGTCTTCGTTTTGCATTTTGTTCATTTCATGCATTCCATATCATGTCATCATGTGCATCTCATTTGCATACCTATTCGTCTCTTGCGTCCGGGCATTTTCCCCGTTGTCCGTTTTGCAATCCGACACTCCTACGTGCACCCGCATACCCCGTTTGTCTCTTTTCGTGAGAGGGTGTTAAACGTTCTCGGAATGGACCGAGATTTGCCAGGTGGCCTTGGTACACCACCGGTAGACCGCCTGTCAAATTTCGTGCCATTTGGAGTCCGTTTGGTACTCCAACGGTTAACCGGGTAAACGGAAAGGCCTCTTGTGTGTTGCAGCCCAACACCCCTCCAAAACGGCCCAATAACCCAACTAAATCACTCCCATGTCCTCCGTGGTCGGATCACGATCATGTGGGCGAAAACTACACTCCATTTGGACACTCCTACCTCCTAGCTATAAATAGGTGCACCCCCTCAAAATTCGGGTCCCGAAACCCTAGCTCCACCCTCCGCCGCTGCCGGACACGTCCGACCCGAGCCGGACGAAACCCGCCGCCGCCCGCGGCCAACCACAGGGCGCCACGTGTCCTGCCGCCGCCACCACTCGCCGCGGCCCGGAGAGCCCGCGGCCGGCCCTCCAGGCCCGCGCGCCGCCCGCTCGCCCCGTCTCCCTACCGTCGCGCCTCCTCCGCGACCCTCGCCAGCCGCCGCCTGCCGACTTCGCCGGCTCGCCGGAGCTCCCCGCCGGCAACCGCGCCACTCACCTCGCACGACCCGCGCCTCCGACGCCCGGGTCAGCGCCCGACCCTGCGCGCCCGCCGCCTCGCACGACCCGCTCCGCCGCCGCCGCCCTTCATCGCCGGCCGCCGCCCTTCTGCGGCCGCATCGGCGAGCTCCGCCTCTCGACTCCGGCCCCGCCCCTCCTCACGGATCCGACGGCCCCAAGGCCAGATCCGGCGACCTCGTGCCTTGCCGGACCTTCCTCGAGCTCTCCGGCCACCGTCTTCCTCTTCTCCGGCGCAAGTTCGGTGGAACTCGGTTCGTGCGCCAAGAAGAACCCTAGATCTGGAGGTCTAAATTTCCACCAAGTCCCCTTTTCTGCAACGTTGTATGCCCCTATTCATTGCATCATAACTACATGACCGTAGCTGCGTTTCATGTGCACGATATATCAAAATGTTCATTGGGAGATGCTCTTCATTTCATTCCATTGTGACATGATTGTTTGTGTTCATCTCGGTGCTCAAATAATTGATGAAAGAGTGCTATAAATTGTTTACTGCTGCTGCTTATCAGTTTAGGGTGATTTGCCATTTTTGCGACATTTGATGTGTCCTTCATATGGGCATGAGGTCTACATGTGTTTTGATCTATGCCATGCCATATTTACAGAGGTGCTTGCCATGTATTTTTTGATCTATGTGGTGACTAGCACAAGCATGCAAAGTAGCCTTCGTGATGTTGCTGTTTTTAGGGACCTAGGATTTTGCTAAGTCATTTTCCTGCTGTTATTGTGATGCCATGTAAACTTGATGCTATAGTGAGATCCATGCTTGTTTTGAGTATCTTAAGTAAGGGTGTTTTGGATATATGGTTATGCTGTATCCATCCATGCCCATGTTTGCAATTATGGTGTGCACTAGCATGTCTTAATCTTGCTCTACTTTTGCTATAAAATGTTCTTGGCAGATTGTTTACATGTTACAATTTTGCCATGGTTGTTGCTATTGATACTTGTGTGATATGAACTTGCTCTTGCCATGGTTAGCTTCAAGAACATGTCTTCTTGCTGTTAGTATGCTTATCTTGTCATGCAATGCCTTGTGGTGAGTCATTTGAGCTCGCAAAGATGCCTTCATAATTCTGTTTATGCCATGCTCTGTTTTGTGCTAAGTTTGAAACTGTTAATAAAACTTGCTATGTTTTCATGGGTGCCATCATATCTTTTGTGCCTTTTTGGTCATGTTCAGTAAGGGATTTTTGTTCTATGCACTTAGTAGAATCATTCCATGCCTTTGTTTGCTATGATCTGTTCATGTAGCATGTTGTTTGCTTGCTCTAAACATGGCTTCCTGATTTTATTTTCTGGCATGTTAGTATTTTCACTAAGTCTGTGAAGCTGATATCTTTGCACTTTTGCCATGCTAGTTTGAACCTGCTCTTGTGTGATTTAGCCGTAACTCAGTGTTCATGTTTTGCGAAGCATCTTGAGTAAATAACTGCCATATGCCTTGTTGATATGTTGGAGTAAGTAGCTTAGTTTCTTGTTGCATTCTAGATGGCATCAAGTTGTTAATCGCAGAATTGTGCCATTCTTGTTTCGCTTTCCATTTGCAAACCGTGCCTCTGTTTCCGGTGATCTTTATATCGATTTCGACCGAAATCATCTCATCTTTCCAGCGGCACACTTGGTTTGCCAAGTTGATGCCTCGATCAATCTTTTCCTTCCGGAGCACGCATAGGCATTGCATATCACGTCTCGCATATCATGCCATGTTTTTGCATCATGTTGCCTGTGCATTGCACCGTGATTGATTGTTGGTCCTTTTGCTTGTGTTCTTGCTTTGGGTAGAGCCGGGAGACGAGTACGTGATCGAGGAACCTGTTGAGTACGCTAACGAAGATCAAGCTTTCGACAACTCTGAGAACTTTGCAGGCAAGATGACCATACCCTCGAAATCACTTCTATCTTTGCTTGCTAGTTGTTTGCTCTATTGCTATGCCGCGATACCTACCACTTGCTATATCATGCCTCCCATTTTGCCATCTCAAGCCTCTAACCCACCTTTTCCTAGCAAACTGTTGTTTGGATATGTTACCGCTTTGCTCAGCCCCTCTTATAGCGTTGCTAGTTGTAGGTGAAGTTGAAGTTTGTTCCTTGTTGGAACATGGATATTGTTGGGATATCATTATTATCTCTTACTTATTTTAATGCATCTATATACTCCGTAAAGGGTGGAAGGCTCAGCCTTATGCCTGGTGTTTTCTTCCACTCTTGTCGCCTTAGTTTCCGTCATACCGGTGTTATGTTCCTTGATTTTGCGCTCCTTACGCAGTTGCGTGTTATGGGAAACCCCTTGACAGTTCGATTTGAATAAAACCCTCCAGCAAGGCCCAACCTTGGTTTTACCTTTTACCACCTAAGCCTCTTCCCTTGGGTTCCGCAGACTCAAGGGTCATCTTTATTTTAAACCCCCGAGCCAGTGCCCCTCTGAGTGTTGGTCCAAACTAGAGCCCCTTGCAGTGCCACCTCGGGGAAACTTGAGGGTTGGTTTAGTTGTACGGATTACTTATCCGGTGTTCCTTGAGAACGAGATATGTGCAGATCCTATCGGGATTTGTCGGCACATTCGGGTGGCTTTGCTGGTCTTGTTTTACCATTGATCAAATGTCTTGTAACCGCGATTCCGAGTCTGATAGGGTCTTCCTGGGAGAAGGAATATTCTTCGTTGACCATGAGAGCTTGTGATGGGCTAAGTTGGAACACCCCTGCAGGGTTTTGAGCTTTCGAAAGCCGTGCCCGCGGTTATGGGTAGATGGGAATTTGTTAATATCCGGTTGTAGAAAACTTGACATTTAACTTCATTAAAATGAATCAACCGTGTGTGTACCCGTGATGGTCTCTTTTCGGCGGAGTCCGGGAAGAGACCACGGTCTCATGTTATGCTTGAACGTAAGTAGCTTCAGGATCACTTCTTGATCACTATTAGCTCCTCGACTGTGCTTTGCTTCTCTTCTCATTCTCATTTGCGTAAGTTAGCCACCATATATGCTAGTGCTTGCTGCAGCTCACCTCACTACCCTTTTCCTACCCTTAAGCTTAAATAGTCTTGATCTCGCGGGTGTGAGATTGCTGAGTCCCCTTGACTCACAGATACTTCCAAACAGATGTTGGTGCCGATGATGCTAGTGCAGGGGATGCTACCGAACTCAAGTGGGAGTTCGACGATGATTCGGGCCGTTACTATGTTTCTTTTCCGGATGATCAGTAGAGGAGCCCAGTTGGAGTGATCGGGGATCTAGTATTTGGGGTTGTCTTTCTTTATTTTGGTTCCGTAGTCAAACCTTGATGTATTCTGGATGATGTATTGGCTATTCATGTATTGTGTGAAGTGGCGAGTGTAAGCCGACTATTTATCCCTTTCTTATTCAGTACATGGGATGTGTAAAGATTACCCCTCTTGTGACATTCCTACCATGCAGCTATGCCTCTAAGTCGTGCCCCGACATGTGGGAGATATAGCCGCATAGTGGGTGTTACAAGTTGGTAATCAGAGCCTTCCCTGTCTTAGGATCCCCCTGCTTGATCGAATCGCTGACGTTCTTGAGTGTAGAAGAAAATGTTTTGAGTCTTAGGATTATATATATCAGAGAGTAGGATTCATTTTACTCCTCAGTCCCTTCGTCGCTCTGGTGAGGCCTCCTAACGTAGAGTTTTGACTCTTCTCTCCTCAAATTTCACGAAAAAAAATTTAAGATCACGTGGGTATCTTGGAATCATTCCAATTGTTTTGTGACGAGAACATTGTTTTTGGTGCCTCCTGACATTTAGGGGTTGTGGCAGTGTCCCGGGGAGTTGAGCTCCGAGGTGTTGTCGTCACAATTTTATCGTTGCAGTTCTGGAATACCTGAGTTCGCCGACATCGAAAATCTCTTTTATGCAGTTGTTTGTGAGATAACCTCGACGCCACCCAGTACTGGGGCGGGAGTTTCGGAGTATTGCCATAAGTCGTATAACGGATGCTTTTCGAAGGTTGAGGTAAATGATGTCCAAAGGTTTCTTGGTTATGTGTTGACCGATGGGTATAGCTGGATGTAGGATTTGCTAGTTTTGGGTGAGATATTATGCTTCCCCTGTATCCCCAACACCTGATTGCATAACCAGAAAGTTTCAGGAGTTTCGTAGGTGGGAATTCATGTAGCTCTAGTATTTCTTCCCGCAGATATTTGGTTTGTGATTGGGTAATCCTTAACAATTATTTGTTCATATTCGTACCTTGTTGATTTATTCATCTACCTTTATCTAAGTGGCTTCTCAACTTTACGGAAGTGTGATGATTTACTTTGGAATTCATTTGTTCATCCTTGTTCGAATGTTAAGGGTATATGTTGGAATTTCGATCCATTGATTTAGCTTGAATATATGTCTTTCAAGATGCTAACGAATGTCAATCTCTTCAGGATGCCACCTCCAACGTGTCAGAATACTATGTTTCTTTTCGAATGATCAGTAGAGGAGCCCAGTTGGGGCGATCGGGGATCTAGCATTTGGGGTTGTCTTTCTTTATTTTGGTTCCGTAGTCGGACTTTGATTGTATTCTGGATGATGTATGGACTATTTATGTATTGTGTAAAGTGGCGAGTGTAAGACGACTCTTTATCCCTTTCTTATTCAGTACATGGGATGTGTAAAGATTACCCCTCTTGTGACATGCCTGCCATGCTGCTATGCCTCTAAGTCATGCCCCGACACGTGGGAGATATAGCCGCATTGTGGGTGTTACACGTAGTCACTAAGCCATTGAACTTTGTAGGGATGTGGGTGCTGCATTTTGGCCAATTGGATCTTGGAGCATAGTTCTTCACTTGCCAAGTTATGACAACTCCCTCCATCAATGATGACCTTGACAGACCTTCCATTGATGCCGGCCTTCGTATGGAATATATGTCATCTTTGGTCTTCTTCTTGTTGATGTTGAAGAGTCAAGACCTTAGAGATAACGAGAGCGAGGCTTGAATATTTGTCGCAAAAGACTTGATCATCTTCATCGTCGTTCACTTGCCGGTGCATAGCCACTTGCTCAAGGGCTTCCATTTCTCCTTCACTCATGGAGTCATAGGTACCATCATCGTTGAGGATCATGGTGCACTTGTTTGTACACTCAAAAGACTTGTGGCCTCAGCCGCCACATGTAAAGCATCAGTTGGGGTAGAGGATGATGAAGCTCTCGGCTTGAGGTTGCTTGTTGTAGGAGGATGACTTGAGGTTGTCGAAGTTTTCTTGTAACTTGACTTATCGCCGTTGCTTGTAGATGGCTTGGTTGAGGTAGAAGGTGTTGGAGTCGTTGAAGCTTGGTTGTTGGAGAAACCATAGGACTTGGATGAGAACTTGGCATATTTGAAGTCATCTTGCACTTGACGTTCCGCCTTGGTAGCTTGATGCACTAGCTCGATGAGGTTCGAGTATGGTTGGAAGTCGGCGATCTTCTTGATAGGATGGTTGAGTCCATTCAAAAACCTGCCATAGTTTGCTCATCATCTTCTGTGACATTAGCTCATATCATGGCAATCTCCATTTACTTGAAATATTCTTCAACGCTCTTGGTTCCTTGCTTGAGGAGTTGAAGTTTCTTGAAGAGATCGCGGTTGTAGTAGGTTGGCACGAAGTGTGCTTTCATGACATCCTTCATTTGCGCCCAAGTAGTGATGGGTGGTTCACCACTTGCCTCTCGACGCTCAATGACTTGTTCCCACCAAATGAGTACGTAGTATTGGAACTGAAGGGATGCCATCGCGATCTTCTTCTCTTCCTCATAGTTGTTCAAGCGGAATATTTTGTCAACCTTCAATGCCCATGATAGGTACTCTTCGGGGTCATTGCTTCCGGAAAACATGGGCTTGGTGAACTTTAGCTTGCCGTAGTGTTGCTCTTCATTGTGTTGGGGTCATGGATGATGACGTCCTTGACGAGGAGGATTGTCTCCCTCAACTTTATCTTGTTGTGGAGGATCTCCATTTTCTTCTTGCTTATGATGAACTTGAGGTGATTGTCGAGCTTGAGGAACTGGATGATGTACTCTTGATTGAAAAATCTTGTTTTTAACCTCTTCGCGAAGCGCTTCTTTTTGGTCACGAGCTTGTCGGTTGCGCGTGGCTATGGCTCGACTTGATGCTCGGAGGGTACATTGCACCTCAAGTGCTTGATCTTCATGTAGTTGTTGTTCTTGACGTTGTGCCTCGGCATCTTGTTCATCTTAATGTTGTCTTGCTCGTTCTTCCTCTTCTTGATGGCGTTGTCATTGCCGTTCTCGTACTTGCGTCAAAGTAGCTTGGTTTTGACGGAGTCGTTGCTCTTGAGAGTCGTTGTCGTGTAGAGGGTTGCGGTTTGCTTAAAGATCTTGGTGCACGGCACGTCGAAGAGTATTCGATGTCTGAGTACTTGAGCCAGAGACGGTGTCGTCGGAGTGTCGTCTTGAGCGGCTCCATCTTGAGTAGGACGAAGTGGAAGAAGGATGATTGAGCAACAAAGCACGAATCTCATCCATTCTTGAGTCATTCTCTTTTTTGTGGTCATCGAGATTGTTGTCGAAGTAGTTTCTTGTATGTTGCTCGGGGAGTCACAAGTAGGTGGCAATGTTGTCGATGCGTTCGTTCATTGCTTGTTGCTCTTGATGCAAAGCACGTTGTGCACCAAAGAGGTGGCTCTTTGTGACGTAGGAGGACATGTCATCGTCTTGCTCGATGAAGAGTGGGTTGGTAGAAGTACTTGGCCTATCCATCATTCCAAGCAAATATGTGAGTGGGAGAAAGAGAATAACTTATACCAAATGTACCTTGACCGATGTTGAAGACGGATCAATGATCACTCAAATGTGGAACAAGGAAATAGCACCATTGGTACCAATTCTTGTCGGTTTCTCACACCTACGCAAGTAAAAGCTTATGGTGGCGCTCGATTAGGATGGTGGCACAAAATTTGATGCAATTGTTAGTGAGTTTCAATAATGTTGGAAAAGATTCACAAATTTGCAAATGCAACAAGTAGACCTATAGCAAGATATGGACACGGAAACTCACACACGGAGAGATAATTGGGGTCGTGCAACGAGCAAATGAGCCAAAATGTGGAAACCACGAAAATGCTCTTGTTGCACAACACTAGAGAGACGCTAGCACGATTGCACAATAGGCAGATATGAAGACTTGTGCACAACCTACTAAGCAAAAATGCAACGACTTGTATCCCAAGTATGCTCTATGTATGGTATTCTGATGATATGATCCAAGATGATCTAGTATGACAATTTTAATGTAGTATGATGCTATGGTTCTTGCTTAAAAGCACTTTGCTTATCTTTCCTTTTTGCTTAAAAGCTTGTTTGGCTCTTTCGCTTTTGAGCTCTTTTCTCATGCAATGCTTCACGAACCAAGATAGCAATTATGTATGCGATGACAACTTTGTGACACAAAAGATGATACCAAGATATACACCACGATGATATCGTATGTATGCTATGGTAAGTATGACCACTAATGTGCACAAGTGACGTTGCCGGCAATACTCAAAGGCTAGTCTCGATGGGTAAGATACGCAAAATTGGGCTATGATGGCTGTACAATGCAATGGCAAGATTGTATAGTAATGGTGTATCGCGATACCGAGAAGAGGTTACCGTTCTTGCTTACGGTATGGTGTCAAAATGGTAGAGTGGTTGTTCTCGATGATGAATCCATAGTGAAGATGAGCGGCGGTGATGTTGATGTTGAACCGTCCCTAAGTAGCCGAAACACGTTAGGAAACGGGAACTGCAACTCAAATTCTCAAAGAAAAATGTGGCAAAATTGTGTCATAGTGTGAAATGAGTAAGCAATGGTGGTTGCGGAAAGCGATTGTGGTATTGGATTGTCTATGCAGAAGAGGAATGGGTATAGGAGTGCGTATGCAGAGGTGGAGTTGGAGAGATGGTGGTGGATGAACTGAAATTTTTAGTTTCGTCAGGAAACGTCGGACGTTCGATGGAGGGCCGCCGACCGGTGGTCGGATGTCCGGTGGTCAGGCGTGCGGTGACTTGCGGACGTTCGGTGCCTGGGAAGTTTTGGGCACGGGATGAACAGCTAGGGTTCGTGTAGGTGGTGGCGAAATCGGTCAAATCCTGGCGATTTTATGGATGGAAAATGTGGGGATGACGGGGGAAAGCTAGATCCACTCGTGGCAAAGCAAATCCATGGATCAAATCCAACAAAACTTCATCACACTAACAAAAAAAATTGGGGCTATTTTTGGTGGGGATTTTCCAAATTGGGGAAGAACACAACAAAATTAGGCTAGAAAACAACGAGGGGAGGCTCAAGCATGATCAATGTGGCTTTGATACGACGATGATGTAGGGTGGAACTCTATATGGCCAATCTTTCACAAAAGGAACGGATCCCGCGATGAACACGAAGAACACAAGTGGAGAACACGGAGGGGAAACACGAGAGAATCACTCAAACCAGCAAGAACGATCACACATATGCTAGATCCTCAAACACAAAAGAGATACACAATCCGAATCCAACATAGAATGATACATAGGGTAACCGGTTCTTCTCCGAGAGGAGGTCATGAGGTCTTACCGTTAGGGGTCTTGAATCCAAGTGGATCTTCTCCGAAGAGGTGACAGTCCCTCACGATGGACTAGATCTGTATGGATGAGCGAAGCTCTATCTCACATATGAGCTAACACAATGCTAACCCTAGAAACATGGAGGGAGGAGGTCTATTTATAATCTTAGTGGTCGAAGGGGTACATGGGCTTCATCCCAACATGAAATCAACACACAGACATAGGACGTCTGACGGTTACCGGTCGTCCAGTGGCTCGCGAGGGTCCGGACGTCCTGTGCTTGTCGGAAGTCCGCTGTTTTCCTTCGGACGTGCTTCGATCGGACGTCCGGTCGGGGTTGGATGTACGGGGCGTCGGTCATCTGGTGGTGTTCGGAAATCCGCTGATTCGGCTCAGGTGAGGTGGTGCCGGTTGTTCGGTGGTGCACGGTCGTCCGGGCGCTGGAAGGTGTCGGTCGTCCGGTCCTGGACGGGCATCCGCTCACTGTAGCCTACGTTGGCTGTGACTTGGGTCGGCTGGGTCTTCAAGCACCAGACGTCTGGTCCAAACCGGTCATCCGGTGGCTGGAGCTTCTTCGGCAGCTCTTTCTCTTGTCCCTCATCCTTGGTGTTCTCGTGCATCTTGTCCGTTGGGTGTAGCTAATTTGTGGCTTCCCTCCAAGTACATGATCACACATAGGGTCTCTGCATGAGGTACTAGCCATGTCTCATATGTCGGATGTGGAAATTCAGAGAGGAGCGAGTTCACCTTATCTTCGATAGCCTTTGCTTGGGCTCTTATCAGTGGTCCAAGTGGTGTCATAGGAGACATAGGTAGGTCCATGGGGATGTCCTTGGGATGCCTCGCAGCACTCATGAAATGCTTATCCAGTGATCTTCGAATGCTCATGTGTCAGGACCCCGATTCTAAGTCACACCGATCTATCCTGTAACACCTCATATCACTTTGGGCCTCACGCACGGTATTCCCATGGGTGTCGCCTTACCATGGCCCGGGACCGTTTGCACGTTTTGGCTCATGTATATGATAGTGTCGCTAGCATCCATATGACAGAGAACCCGTGCCGACATGACTAGTCATGAACCCAAAGTGGCACTAACTTACGCGGACAGGCATACATGAATCAACATCGAGCATGTCGGTCAGCAGCGTGCGAATCCGGGCTGTAGCACTGGGCTAACAGGACTCCGGAAACCCGGGCTGTAGCAGGCTAGACAGGACTCCGGTTGTCACCGCGTGACATTTCTCCGAAGGGACAGACACATGAACGAAGTGAATCACATGCCGGCCAGTCAAGTGTTCGGGAGCAGTAGTGCTGGGCTAGCAGGACTCCAGTGAACCGGGCTGTAGCGGACTACTATGGCTCATGGAAGCACAAGACTACATTTCCCCATAAGAGAGGCTACCAAGGATAAACAGCTAGGTTGTCGGATCCCACACATACCAAGAACTTCAATCATACACATAATATGCTCGATATGTGTAAATACACCATGGCATCACAACATAACTCTACGACTCAAGTATTTATTCATTAGGCTCCGAGGAGCGAGATATTACAAACATGGGTCTCATGACCCAACATTCAGAGCATACAAGTCAAAGCACATGCGGAAGCTTAACTTGTGTGAGTACAGACAACTAAAAATGAAGAAGGCTGAGGAGCCTGACTATCTACCAGATCCCGCCGAGGGCACAAGATCGTAGCTGAGGTATCAAGCTAAACATCGAAGTCCACGTGGAACTACTAGCGAGACTGAAGTCTCTCTGCAAAACATAAAATAAGCAAACGTGAGTACAAATGTACCCAGCAAGACTTACATCAGAACTATCTACATATGCATCGGTATCAACAAAGGGGTGGTGGAGTTTAACTGCAGCAAGCTAGCTTTGACTCGGTGGCTATCCTGAACTACGACTACAAGTAACTCTTTTGAGGTGGCGCACACGAGTCCACATATTCACCATATCAATACACCACTATGGATCCGCTCCCGTCTCCCTACGAGAACGCCATCCATAGCACTCACGCTTATCTTGCGCATTTTAGAGTATCCACTTTCACTTGTCTATGAACGATGCAAGGGGTCCAAGTTTCCATATCCGAGGAATATGGTTATTCGAATAGATAATGATAACCCTGCAGGGGTGTACTTCTTCACACACGCTCTCGTCACTTATTGCCCTGTACACGTCATGTACCTTGGCAACCTTCAAGCGGAAGCCGGGGGAGGGTGTCGGCCACGACCTGACTAACCACACAAGTCTCTCGTCCAGGTTTATCGCCTATTCGGGTTCCATCCGCAAGGAGATCTGGCCGGGGTGTCGCTCACGGCCCCAAATGATGTGTGCAGGGTTCCCAAGCCCACCATCCGGGTGCCACTTGGTACACCGTGCCACTGTGCCTAGTTTGTCCCAAGCCCACCTGTACCGGGTGCCACTTGGTAGACTACTAACACTACCTACAAACACCAGAAACTAGTTGCAACTCCTGGACAGAGATCGAGTTGATTAATAAGCCGAGAGGGGCCGAGTTACCGGAACCCAATGTGTGGTAGTAACTGTTCATGGATCACAAACACAGAACTCAGTTCCTGAGAACGGCTGCAATGAGACAACCCACCATGTACTCCTACATGGCCTCTCACCGCTACCTTTACCAAATCGTGTTCACACACTTAGCTATCAATAGTAGGACATGTTCACAACTTCCCAATTCATCCCCGATGAATCAGACCCGACTCAACTCTAAGCAATAGTAGGCATGACAAACAAGCGTTAATGAATAGGCACATCAGGGCTCAAACAACTCCTACTCATGCTAGTGGGTTTCATCTATTTACTGTGGCAATGACAGGTCATGTAGAGGAAAGGCGTTCAACTACCGCAGCATGTAACAGTTGAAACGTTGTTGTCCTAATGCAGTAAAAGCGTGCAGGAGCGAGAGAGTGGGATTGTATAGGAATGAACAAGGGAGTTTTGCTTTCCTGGCACTTCTGAAGATAGTATAGCTCTTCATCGGTGTCATCGATCACATCGTTGAAACCACGTCTACTGAGAAACAAGGAAGAATACAATCAATGCAATGCAACAATATGATGCATGATCATGACATGGCAATATGCTGTGATTTGGGTTAATGCAACAGAAAGTCATTTTAATTGAAGTGGAATTCAAAACTATATCAAATTCCAACTCCAAACCTATTATGAAATTTGCCCTAATCATGTTTCATCATAAACAGTGAGGTTAACTTGCTCAAAGATGCATGAAAATGGTACAGATGGATTCCTTGAATTTTTCTGATAATTTTTCATATATAAATTATTTCATTTGGAGTTATAGATAATTTTCTATGATTTTTAGAAGTTTTGGGCATTTTCTGCAATTTCCTGAATAAACTTAAATCCAAAAAATAATTTATAGCGTCAGCATTACATCATGCTGACCTCATCAGGTCAACAGGCGCCGCCTAGGTCAAACCTAACCTATGGGGCCTGCCGGTCAATGACTAAGGGCTGGTTAGGGTCGCAGACAGGTGGGACTGGTCAAACGCCACGTCACCAAAGTCAACTCTGACGCGTGGGTCCCGCCTGGTTTAACTAAATCTAATCAAAAAAATAACCCGTGGTTATTTAGCTGGTGGGGCCCTAATGTCAGCGATTGGTGGAGTTTAATTAGCGGCGTCATCAGGCTCTAATGACAGCCACGTCGGCAATCGCCGGAGCCTGGCCGACGGTGACCCAAACGACAACGGCGCGGCTCGGATTTGTGCCACGGGTGATGGTTTGGCGCATGGTTTGCGGCTACAGATTGCTGGCACACGCGCGCATCCATTCCAGCAAGCAGCGGCAGCTGGGATGGCCGGAGCTCGCCGGAACAGAGCTCGCGGCGGTGGCTGCAATTCGGGCTTGAGCGGGCGCAGGGCTGCGGTGCGCTAGGAAGCCAGCGGAGGGGCTGGGAGGCCCCCGAGGAGTGCCCTGAGTGCGGTGACGCGCTCGGGAGCGAGCTGCGGTGGCTAAAGCGGCAGCGGCGACATGGCCGATGGCCGAAGCTCTCGGGCGCGGCGGGGGATGGGGCTAGAGTCCACAAACGTGAGGGGAGGAAGAGGGGTTTGGAGCAGTGTCTCACGGTGAGGTGGATGGTGCAGACGGTAGGGTCGAGGAGGCGATGGTTGTCGCGAATCGGCAACGGCGATCCACGGCGGCCAAGGGCGAAGACGACGATGGTGGTGATGAAGCAGGGCCTTCGGGCGTCGTGTAGCTCAGTGGAGAGGGTGAGGAAGACGCGACGGAGCTTCTGGACCCAGCGGCAGGGCGAGGGGTGGCCGGTGGCCACGGGTATGGCGGTCGGCATCAGCGAGCTCACTCGGTCGAGCTCGTGTTCCTGCGGGAGAGAGGGAAAGCGGGTGAGAGTGAGAGAGTTGTGCACGGGGCGTGCATGGCGTGGTCCGGGAGGTCCAGAGGGAGGCGGCAAGCAGGAGGTGGCCGGGGTGCGTGCTTGCGTGCGGTGGCCACGCGCCTCTCATCCTCCTGGCGGGAGATTGAGGGTGACTGGCACTGCGCTATGGGCTGGGCCGCACAGTAGCAGGCCGGCCAGCTAGACTGGTAAGCTCCAGGTATGGTTTCCCTCTTTTTTTATTTTTTTATTTTGTTCTGTTTGTTTTGATTTAGCGTAGGCACTAAATCATTTTAATAAATTCGGAAAATTATTGTGGTTGTTAGATAAACTATTCCAGAGCTCCACAAATAACTTCAGAATATTTGGACCATTTAAAATATATATAGCATTTAAATGGCTCCAACTCAAATACTTTCGTGTTAATTCAAGAATCCAAAAATGACCTAAAAATATATTCATCATTTTTAGCAGAGGTTTGCACCTTAACTAGAAATCATGAACTTTTCTTAGAGCATTTTGGGTTCATTGAAAAGATATTATTTGAACCTATTTGAATTCATTTGGTGCTAGGGTTTATCAATCCCCAATTCAACTTTCAAAGAAATTTAGACATGATGCATGGATGCTTGTGCAACTATTTGCAATCAAATTCTAGGGCTGTGACATCATGCATGCATGCATCTCGGTCGGCCCCCCCATGTTGCTTCTTTATTTTCTCTAGCACAGGGTCATCACCCTGGCTTTGTACAAGGGGTTACATGCAATTGAGGCAAGGCCTGTACAAAAGGGTGGCTGCCGGGCAAAGGCCCGACAGCCACACCTTACGGGTAGAACTTGCCGAGATGCTCAATATTCCATGAGTTTTGCAACTGAGTGCCATGTCCGGTCTCCAGAGGGACTGCGCTAGGTCAGGTGACTCATACTACCCGGTAAAGGCCTTCCCAATTCGGTGACAACTTGTGTGTACCCTTGGCGGACTGAACGCGCCTATGGACAAGGTCACCTTCCTCAAAACACCAAGCATGAACCTGTGGCTATTATAGCGACACAGGGCTTGCTGGTAGCATGTAGCACGAGTAACAACCCGTAGACGGTTCTCCTCGAGTAGCACAGCGTCGTCACGCGGGTGCTGATCTTGCGCTACTTCATCGTAGGCAAGCACTCGAGGCGACCCGTAAATGAGTTCCGTGGGGATAACTACTTCTGCCCCATAGACCAGGGAGAAGGGAGTCTGCCCGGTAGCTCAGTTTGGTGTCGATCTGAGGGACTAGAGAACTACCGGCAGCTCCTCGATCCACCGCCTGCCGTGCTTCTACACCGTATCAAAAGTTCTCTTCTTGGGTCCATGCAACACTTCAGTGTTCGCCCTCTTAGCTTGTCCATTGCTCTAGGGGTGTGCCATACAGGCAAATGAGATCTTGCATCCAAGGGCATGAACATATTGCATGAAGGCGCGGCTCGTGAACTGGGTGCCATTGTCGGTGATGATCCTTGCCGGACCTCCAAAACGACACACCAATTCTTTCAAGAACTTGATAGCTGACTGAGTAGTCACCTTTCTCACGGCAGTCACTTCCGGCCAACTTTGAGGGACTGTTCACCTCAGAAGTCCTAGCTCCCGACCCTGGGCTACTGGGGAAAGTAAACAGGCGAGTAACTGAAGAAATGAACGCAAGCCTCTTGGCTCCGTTGTAAACTTGTCGATAGCAACAAACAAGAATTCAAAGCCCCTGATTGCTTGGGGGAAGGGGGCCAAAGGTATCGAGCCCCCAGACTGAAAATGGCCACGATAGAGGGATTGTTTGAAGAGCTTGGGTAGGCAGGTGTGTTTTCTTTGAATGGACCTGGCAGGCTTCACACATCATGACTAGCTCGACCGCATCTTGGAGGTCTGTGGGCCAATAGAATCCTTGACGGAATGCTTTCCCACTCATCTTTAATTTTTCTAGGGATAGAAACTTCTAATTCAAGCTTTTCTTCAAAAGGTTGCATCATGGCATCAACGATATGTTTAGCAAAAGCTTTGTTTTGATTAAAAGCATGAGGAGAATTCAACATGGATTGTAACAAGGAAATACAATCTATTAAAGAACAATTCTTATAATTAAATTCCTTGAGATCCAAAAGAGTGGGTTCATTGCTACCAAAAGTTTTGACCTCTCCAATCCCACTTTTATCAATTTTTGCATCAAGATCTAAAAACTCCGAATCATTGGGACGCCTTTTAACTAAAGTTGACTCATCTCCAGTCCCATCTTTGTCAAGATTTATATTGGAAAACACAGATTCAATAAGAGTCACATCAATCACAGATCCTCATCATTATTCTCATAGAAACTAGAAGAACACGCTTTTATAAACCAATCTTATTTGAATGCATCTTAGCGGTTCTTTCTTTGCACTCATCAATGGAAATTCTCATAGCTTTGAGAAACTCATTGATATCATGCTTGGGTGGACTAGATCTAAGTTTCAAAGAATCAACATCAAGAGAAATCCTATCCATGTTGCTAGCCAAATCATCAATCTTGAGCAATTTTTCTTCAATCAAAGCATTGAAATTATTTCGCGAACTCATAAATTCTTCAACACTATTCTCAAAATCAGAGGGCGTCTTATTATAATTTCCATAAGAGTTGTTGTAGGAATTACCATAATTATTAGAGGAACTACTAGGGAACGGTCTAGGATTAAAATTACCTCTATACGCGTTATTACAAAAATTGTTCCTACCAACAAAATTCACATCCATAGATTCATTATTATTTTCAATTAAAATAGAAAAAGGCATATCATTAGGATCAATAGAAGCACTCTTGCTAGCAAGCAATTTCATAAGCTCATCCATCTTTCCACTCAAAACATTAATCTCTTCAATTGCATGCACTTTTTTACTAGTGGAAGATCTTTCGGTATGCCATTGAGAATAATTAACCATATATAATATTATCTAGGAGTTTAGTAGCTTCTCCTAAAGTAATTTCCATAAAAGTACCTCCCGCGGCCAAATCTAAAAGGTTTCTAGAAGCAAAATTCAATCTGGCATAATTTTTTGTATAATCATCCACAAATTCAAACCATTAGTAGGGCAATTTCGTATCATTAATTTCATCCTTTTCCAAGATTGGGTAACATGTACATGATTAAGTTGTTAAAATTCATAATATCACTCCTAAGCGAGATGATCTTAGTGGGAGGAAAATACTTGGAAATAAAAGCATATTTACACTTATTCCATGAATTGATACTTTTTTTAGGCAAAGATGAAGACCAAGTTTTAGCACGACCTCGAAGTGAGAACGGAAATAGCTTCAATTTAACAATATCATTATCCACATCTTTTTTCTTTTGCATATCACCCAAATCAACAAAATTGTTTTGATGGGATGCGACATCTTCACTAGGAAGGACAAAACTTGATCTTTCATAACAAGATTCCACAAAGCAGCATTAATTTCAAAGATTACGCATTACTAGCGGGAGCAATCGGAGTACTAATAAAATCATTACAATTGGTATTGGAAAAGTCACACAGTTTGGTATTCTCTTGAGTCATCGTGACAAAGCGAGCAATCCAACACACGAGGACACAAAAAGCAAGCGAAGAAGACAAACGGAAGAGGGGTGCAGAAAAGGCGAACCTTTTCAAAAATCATTTTAGAATGGGAGAGAGGAAAATGAGAGGCAAATGGAGAATAATGTAATGCAAGGGATGAGAGGTCATGATGGGTACTTGGTATGTATTGACTTGGCGTCGATCTCCCCGGCAACGGCGCTAGAAATTCTTCCTGCTACTTATTGAGCTTGCGTTGGTTTTTCCCTTGAGGAGGAAAGGGTGACGCAGCAAAGTAGAGTAAGTATTTGCCTTAGTTTTGAGAACCACAGTATCAATATGTGACGGGAAAGCACGACCACCTATGGGACTAGGAGGTCCCTTGCTGGTTCGGCAAGGGCGCAACGCGTTGCACAAACAGTAGACAAGCGTGGGGCAGAACGATGGAGATCACACATGCAATTTTTCCCAGGTTCGGGACGCCATGAGGCGTAAAACCCTACTCTTGCTTTGGTGAATTGATGGTGGAAAGGTGGTGGTGGTGCGTAGTACACTTTCCCGGGAAGTGTTGCCTCAGGCAGTAGCGACTATGCGCGTGGGGGGTGTGGGTTATCCAACCTTCTAACCCTTGTACGGTTGCCATGGGCCTCCTTTTATAGATCAAGGGGTTACCACAGTGGCAAAGTAGTCATTATGCACTGATAAGACAATGGACAATATTATCATACCTAGCTCTGCAGGCTGACAGGGCGCATTAAATGCACTTCTCGATGTCACATCGTTGGTTTCCCGGCAAGGCTTGCCGGGTGTCATCTGTGGGTTTTTACTGTAGGAAATGGCTGCCATGTGGCGAACGGCTGCCACTTAATCACTTTGCGGCTTGACACCGTGCTGATCGACAACATGGGTCATGGTAGAGTGGTTGGTGAGGTGGTTGCGCCTCCGTGAGCCCCGGCAGGCCTTGGCGGGGTGCTTTGGTTGTTTGTTTTTGGGGGTGGCCTCGCTCCTTGCTGGGTTCACCTGCCCGCCAAGGGAGGCTTATCTCTTGGCAATACCTTGTTTCTATGACTCGATCTTGGCCCTTCTGATCTGCATGTTGGTCCTTCAAATCTCTTGGGTTCTTGCACTCTAACTTCGGCTGGTGCTTCAATCTTATTCCCGTGCCTGTGCACAGTCTGGGCAAAAGACCCAGGGTTTGTTGCACCGATAGAAGCCCCGGGCCCTGCCCCGAATGCGTTGCCGAGCATCATCGGGGTAGGGCCTAATAAGTCCACATGCGAGGGTTGCTGAAGAGGCTAGTTTCTTGAAGTTTTCTTCACTTATTTATTAGCTTTGATTCCGGGCCAGTTCCTGGTTTGTCCGCACGTCGTGCACAACGTTACGAAAGAATTTCGATCGTGGCCTATGGATTCTCCCCGCCCCACAATCACGGGGCAGAAACTGCCATCCCACTTGCCTCCCATTTAGCGCGCACCCGCCACGTGCTCCGCATGCATTGGGCGTGGTAGGTGGTGGATGCGGAGGGCACGGGGAGGCGTGCCATGGCTGAAAACTATGCACCGATGGTTGGAGCAGAGGGACGGCCTTGATTCTCAAAGTCACATAGAGCGCGGGGCAGCCACTTCCCGTATTAGGAGCTAGCACCCCTGCCCCGTTTCCCTATAAAAAAGGGGCGGGGTAGCGCTTCTCCGCACACACTTCTTCTTCTTCTTCTTCTTCTTCTTATTCTTCACCGCAACCCTTCCCTTCTAGCCATGGTGAGAGGGAGAGGGCGTGGCGGTGTCCTGGCAGCGGTGACGAGGGCTTCTACTCGACAGCGTGTCCCTCCTCCCCTGGACCTTGTGGCGGCAGAACCAGATGCGTGGGGAGGAGGAAGGGGGGGAGGTCTAGGTCACTGCGGCGCTCAAGGAGGAGGACAGGGCGGTGCCTTGGTGGCGCCCACATCGGCGGCTCCTCCCCCGTTGAAAGGCCATGTTGGTGACCAACCTCGGGAGTTCATCATCAGGCTATACAAGCCCTTGTGTGGTCATCTTCGCCTTCCAACTCCCTTCGTGCGGGAGATGGAGCCCAAACAACCACGCGCTCTAAGGTTGCATATGAGGGGCTGCGGGAACGGCATCATGCGGGTTGATGTCGATTTTCCCACCCCTCACGTGATGTACCTCCTTCGTGGTTGGAGGACCTTTGCTCATGCCCACAACATCTCAGAGGGGCACATTCTTTAGTTCAAGTTAATGGAGAGCGACCTACTCTCCGTCAACATCTTCGGGTGCTCGGGAGGTCGCTTAGGGTGATGCATGGAGAGCTCGACCAATGACGAAAGCTCCTCCTCGAGCGAAAGTGATGAGGAGGACGGTGATGGTGATGACAACGGCAGCAGGCGGGGGAGCGACGACTCTGACTCCGGCTGATCGCCCCCACACCATCTTCATCCAGCGACAACACCATCATCTACATCTGCATCTCCTCCCCGACAATGTTATTTGCTGGGGTGTTGGATGCAGAGGTGCAGATGGTGCTCCCGGGCTCCTCCAGCGGTCTTCCAGCTAGACCCCGGCAGGCTTCCTCTCGGGCTGCAGCTCAGTTAGCCCTGCTGGGTCCTGCTGGCCCTGGTGACGGTGGTCGACGGGGCCAGTGCCATGCTCACCATCAAGGGTTCCCTTGCCCTCCCGTTCCCACTGGGCTACCTCTCTTGGAGCCCAAGGGGAGCGGGTCGGGCTCCCACCCAGGCGCTCCTTTTGCCCTCCTTGCCTTCGACGGCCGTGCCTAGGAGAGGGACAAGAAATGGCATTACAGAGCACTTATCTTTTCTCAATATTGAATCTCTAGGCACTTGCCAAATTTTAATTCAAATAATGTAACCTCTCGTGTCCATGTTTGTGTTCTATAATGCTTGTACTTGTATCAGCATATTAATGAGAAAGATGAACCCTGCCGGGAACCCGTGTATGTGTATGTCCATGCAGAGGTTGGATGCCTATTTAATACAATTAAACGAGTTTTCACCGATAGGTTATCCTGCCGGTACCCTCTTCGTCTGCCGAAGAACTGTGTCTGCTGGGGAACAGACAGAGGGACTAGCCCCCAACCAACTCCTTTTTACCAAAGGCCACTGCGACCATCCTGACTGAAGCAACATTCGAGTCATGGATGGGAGCACCTAGGTCTTAAAAAGGGTGGCGAGGATTTCTAATGCACAAGTTATAGCTTACAGAACATTAACGGACAGGAGGTAGAACTTAACTGTTTTGGCTTGCCGGGGATCGCTGTGTCGGGCAGTCTTCCCAACTCTTGTCGAAGCCAAGTTTACGGAGGGAACCTACAACTGCATGCAGATGAGAATGAATGCAGGATGCGATCCTATCTATTTGCATATGCAAATGCTCATTGATGTAGGATGGAACCCTATACGGCCGATCTTTCATGAAAGGAGCAGATCCCGTGATGAACACGAATAACACAAAGGGAGAAAATGGAGGGGAAACACGAGAGAATCACTCAAACCAACAAGAATGATCACACATATGCTAGATCCTCAAACACAAAAGAGATACATGATCCGAATCCAACATAGGACGATACATAGGGTAACCGGTTCTTCTCCGAGAGGAGGTCTTGAGGTCTTCCCGTTGGGGGTCTTGAATCCAAGTGGATCTTCTCTGAAGAGGTGACGGACCCTCGCGATGGAGTAGATCCGGAGGGATGAGCAAAGCACTATCTCACATATGAGCTAACACAACGCTAACCCTAGAAAGAGGGAGGAGGAGGTCTATTTATAGTCTTAGTGGTCAAAGGGGTACATGGGCTTCGGCCCAACACGAAATCAACACACACACACACGTCGGACATGTAGCGGTTACCGGTCGTCCGGTGGCTCGCGAGTGTCTGAACATATGGTGCTTGTTGGAAGTCCTCTGTTTTGGTTTGGATGTGCTTCGGTCAGACATCTGGTCGGGGTCGGAAGTCCGGGGCGTCGGTCCTCCGGTGGTCTTAGGAAATCCGCTGATTCGGCTCTGGTGAGGTGGTGCCGGTCGTCCGGAGGTGCACAGTCGTCCGGGCGCTGGGAGGTGTCGGTCGTCCGGTCCTTGACGAGTGTCCGCTCATTGTAGCCTGCGTTGGCTGGGACTTGGGTCGGCTGGGTCTTCAGGCACCGGACGACTGGAGCTTCTTCGGCAACTCTTTCTCTTGTCCCTCATCCTTCGTGTTCTCGCCGTCTTGTCCGTTAGGTGTAGCTGATCTATGGCTTCCCTCCAAGTACCTGATCACACTTAGGTTTCCGCATGAGGTAGTAGCCATGTCTCATGCGTAGGAAGTGGAAGTTCGGAGAGGAGCGAGTTCACCTTATCCTCGATAGTCTTTGCTCGGGTTCTTGTCATTGGTCCAAGTGGTGTCGTAGGAGACGTAGGTAGGTCTATGGGGATGACCTTGGGATGCTCCGCATCATCTCCCCCTCCTTGGGAGAGATCCAACCTCGCATCAAAATCTTCATCACCATGGTAGGGCGACGGATCCTTGACGTTGAAGACGTTGCTCACGTTGTACTTGTCGCGCGGGAGGTCGATCTTGTAAGCGTTGTTGTTGTAGCGTGCTAGCACCTTGAAGGGTCCATCGGCTCGTGGTAGAAGTTTGGACTTGCGCTCATTAGGGAAGCGTTCCTTGCGAAGGTGTAGCCACATGAGATCTCCAATGTTGAATATCATGGGTTGCTTGTTGACGTTGAGCTTGGTCGCGAGTCGTTCTACTTGGTGCTCGATGGTGTACCTTGTATCTTCATGCAGCTTCTTGAGATAGTTCACTCGTTCACTCGCGTCCATATTGATGCACTCTTGTAGTGGTAGAGGGAGAATGTCCAATGGGGACAATGGGTTGAATCCGTAGATGACCTCAAACGGGGACTTGCCGGTAGTTGAGTGTCTTGCGCGGTTGTAGGCGTACTCGACGATCGGTAGGCACTCTTCCCACTCCTTGATGTTCCTCTTGATCAACACGCGTAGTAGGGTGGAGAGTGTTCTTTTCGTCACTTCCGTTTGGCCGTTGGTTTGTGGGTGGTATGCCGTGGAGAATAGTAGCTTGATTCCGAGCATGGCGCATAGGGTGTTCCAAAAGTAACTCAAGAACTTGATGTCGTGGTCCGAGACAATCGTCTTTTTCACTCCATGTAGTCGTAAGATTTCCCTACAAAAGATATTTGCAACATGTGAAGCATTGTCTATCTTGTTGCAAGGAATGAATTGAGCCATCTTGGATAATCGGTCCACAACAACAAACACGAAATCCTTTCCATTTCTAGTTCTAGGCAAACCAAGCACAAAAATCCATGCTAATATCTTTGCATGGGTGATATGGAATTGGAAGGGGTGTATATGGACCATGAGATTGAGCTTTGGACTTTGCTTTGCGACATGTCGAACATCAGGTGGTGAAACATGAGATGTCGCATGACATCTTGGGCCAATAGTAGTTCTTGGAGAGTGTAGCAAATGTCTTGTCACGTCCAAAATGTCCCATTAGTCCTCCTCCATGAGATTCTTGCAAAAGTAACAAACAAAGAGAATACTCGGGGATGCAAAGTTTGTTAGCTCTCATAAGATAATCATCTTTGATGTAATAGCGTTCCAAGCTGTATGTGTCAAACATTTGGCATAAAGAATAGCAAAAGTAGGACCATGCGCATACAAGTCTTTTATGTGCTCAAAGCCTATGGCATTCAATTCAAGTTGAGTAACAAGCATGCATATACGGGAAAATGCATCTACCACAACATTGTCCTTGTCTTTGATATACTTGATGACATAAGGAAATGAGTCGATGAATTCACTCCATTTAGCGTGATGTTTGTTCAACTCAGTTTGACCCTTAAGGTACTTAAGCGTTTCATTATCGGTATGAATGATAAATTCATGAGGGCGAAGGTAATGTTCCCATTCATGCAAAACTCGCACTAAAGCATATAGCTCTTTGTCATAGATGGGGTAATTGAGTTGCGCTCCGGAAAGTTTCTCACTAAAGTAAGCTATGGGGCGCTTCTCTTGCGTTAACATACCTCCTATGCCATTACCACTAGCATCGCAATGAATTTTGAAAGGTTTGTCAAAGTTGGGTAATGCAAGCACGGGGGCATGAGTAAGCAAATTCTTAAGCTCATTGAATGCACTATCTTGAGATGGTCCCCAAACAAAGGGTGCATTCTTCTTACTGAAAGCATGTAAAGGAGAAGCAATGGTGCTAAAATGCTTAACGAATCCACGGTAGAAACCAGCTAACCCAAGAAAGCTACGCACTTGTTGCAAGTTGGTTGGTTGGGGCCAAGTTTAATAGCATCGATTTTAGATTCATCAACATGAACACCCTTAGAAGACACAACAAAACCCAAGAAAACAAGCTTATCAACACTAAAAGGGCATTTGTCCATATTATCATAAAGGTGCTCTTTTCTAAGAGTTTGTAGCAAAGTTAGAAGGTGGGTGACATGGTCTTTTATAGATTTGCTAAAGACGAGAATATCGTCAAAGTAGACCACAACAAATACACCAATATAAGGTCGAAAAACAAAATGTATGAGTCTCATGAAAGTACCGGGTGCTTCGAATAAACCCATTGGCATAACAAGCCATTCATATAAGCCAAATTTGGTCTTAAATGTGGTTTTCCATTCATCACCTTCTTGGATGCGTATTTGATAGTAGCCACTTTTAAGGTCAATTTTAGAGAAAATGGTGGCTCCGCTAAGCTCATCTAGCATATCATCTAGGCGTGGAATAGGGTAATGATAACACACGGTAATAGCATTGATAGGACGTCAATTGGAACACATGTGATATGTACCATCTTTCTTGGGAACAAGGATTACCGGAATGGCACAAGGGCTCAAACTTTCTCGTACATGGTCATTGTTGAGGAGTTGTTGTACTTGCCGTTGGATCTCCTTAGTTTCCTCGGGGTTGACGTGGCAGGGAGCCTTGTTTGGAAGAGGCGCTCCAGGGATGAGGTCGATTCGGTGCTCGATGCCTCGTAGTGGAGGAAGACCCGGAGGTAGCTCATCGGGGAAAACATCTTGGAATTCCTGCAATAGAGAAGATAACACTAAAGGTAGATTGTGGTGCGTCATCCTTGCACAAAAGGACATAGTGCATGACACTTGATGGGTTCTCACACACTTCTCTCATCTCACGTTTGGTGGCAAATAGAACTAAGTTCTTCTTGTCGCTCATTGTTGAGGCACTCAATTTGGGCTTGTGGCGCTCACTCTCTTTTTGGTGGTTTTCTCTCACTATTTTCTCCATGATGGATGGTTTGCTTGTCGGTGATCACTTGGCTTGGAGACATAGGTCAAAGGACGTACTCCTTTCCTTTCATCCTGAAGCTATAGTGGTTTGTTCGGCTGTTTTGGATGACACCTCAATCAAATTGCCATGGTCGTCCAAGGAGGACGTGGCAAACCGACATCGGAATGACATCACACTCCAAAAGTGTCTTCGTATGCTCCGATCTTGAAAGAGACTTGCACTCTGTGCTCGACCTAGATAGTGCCGTAGTGTAACACCTCGGATGTAACTTGCCATATTTGTAACTCCGACTCTGCCATTTTTGGCTTTAAGTTATGAGATTTCCCTTGGTGGTTGTGTTTTGTCTTCGTTTTTCATTTAGTTCATGTCATGCATTCCATATCATGTCATCATGTGCATCTCATTTGCATACCTGTTCGTCTCTTGCATCCGAGCATTTTCCCCGTTGTCCGTTTTGCAATCCGACACTCCTACGTGCATCGGCGAACCCCTTTTGTCTCTTTTCGTGAGCGTGTGTTAAACGTTCTCAGAATGGACCGAGATTTGCCAGGTGGCCTTGGTACACCAACGGTAGACCACCTGTCAAATTGCATGCCATTTGGAGTTCGTTTGATACTCCACCGGTTAACCGGGTAACCGGAAAGGCCTCCTGTGTGTTGCAGCCCAACACCCCTCCAAAATGGCCCAATAACCCAGCTAAATCACTCCCATGTCCTCCGTCGTCGTATCACGATCGTGTGGGCAAAAACTACACTCTATTTGGACACTCCTACCTCCTCCTAGCTATAAATAGGTGCACCCCCCTCAAAATTCAGGTCCCAAAACCCTAGCTCCACCCTCAGTCGCCGCGGGACGAAACCCGCCGTAGCCCGCGGCCACCCAGAGGGCGCCACGCGTCCTACCGCCGCCGCCACCCGACGCGTCCCAGAGCCCGCGGTCGGCCCTCCAGGCCCACGCACCGCCCACTCGCCCCATCTCCCTACCATCGCTCCTCCGCCACGACCCTCGCCAGCCGTCGCCTGCCGACTTCCTGGCTCGCCGGAGTTCTCCACCGGCAACCGCGCCGCTCGCCTCGCACGACCCGCACCTCCGCCGCCTGGGTCAGCGCCCGACCCCGCGCGCCCGCCTCCTCACACGACCCGCGCCGCCGCCGCTCGCCGCCCCGTCTTCTACCGCGCCAGCACCGCCCTTCGTCGTCGGCCGCCGCCCGTCTGCGTCCGCACCGGCGAGCTCCGCCTCTCGACTCCGGCGCCGCCCCTCCTCGCGGATCCGGCGGCCCCAAGGCCATATCCGGCGACCTTGTACCTCGCCGGACCTTCCTCGAGCTCTCCGGCCACCATCTTCCTCTTCTCCGGCACAAGTCCGGCGGACCTCGGTTCGCGCGCCAAGAAGAACCCTAGATCCGAAGGTCTAAATTTCCACTAAGTCCCCTTTTCTTCAATGTTGTATGCCCCTGTTCATTGCATCATAACTACATGACCATAGCTCCGTTTCATGTGCACGATATATCAAAATATTCATTGGGAGATGCTCTTTATTTCAATCTATTGTGACATGCTTGTCTGAGTTCATCGGGGTGCTCAAATCATTCATGCAAGAGTGCTATAAATTGTTTACTACTGTTGCTTATCAGTTTAGGGTGATTTTTCATTTTTTTCCACATTTGATGTGTGGTTCATATGGGCATGAGCTCTACATGTGTTTTGATCTATGCCATGCCATCTTTACAGAGGTGCTTTCCATGTATTTTTGTGTTCTATGTGGTGACTAGCACAAGCATGCAAAGTAGCCTTCGTGATGTTGCTGTTTTCAGGGACTTAGGATTTTGCTGTCATTTTCCTGCTGTTATTGTGATGCCATGTAAACTTGATGCTACAGTGAGATCCATGCTTGTTTTGAGTATCTTAAGTAAGGGTGTTTTTGACATATGGTTATGATCTATCCATCCATGCCCATGTTTGCAATTATGGAGTGCCCTATCATGTCTTATTCTTGCTCTACATTTGCTATAAAATGTTCCTCGCAGATTGTTTACATGTTACAATTTTGCCATGGTTGTTGCTATTGATACTTGCGTGCTATGAACTTTCTCTTGCCATGGTTAGCTTCATGCACATGTCTTCTTGCTGTTAGTATGCTTATCTTGTCATGCAATGCCTTGTGGTGACTAATTTGAGCTTGCAAAGATGCCTTCATAATTCCGTTTATGCCATGCTCTGTTTTCTGCTAAGTCTGAAACTTTTAATAAAAATTGCTATGTTTTCATGGGTGCCATCATATCTTCGGTGCCTTTTTGGCTCATGTTCAGTAAGGGACTTTTGTTCTATGCATTTAGTAGAATCATGCCATGCCTTTGTTTGCTATGATCTGTACTTATAGGATGTTGTTTGCTTGCTCTAAACATGGCTTCCTGATGTTATTTTCTGGCATGTTAGTTTTTTCACCAAGTCTGTGAAGCTGTTATCTTTTGCACTTTTGACATGCTTGTTTGAACCTGCTCGTGTGATTTAGCCATAGCTCAGTGTTCATGTTTGGTCAAGAATCCTGAGTAAATCACTGCCATATGCCTTGTTGATATGTTGGAGTGCATTAGCTTAGTTTCTTGTTGCATTCTAGATGGCATCGTGTTGTTAATCTCGGAATTGTCCCATTCTTGTTTTGCTTGCCATTTGCAAACCGTGCCTCCGTTTCTGGTGATCTTTATATCGATTTTGACCGAAATCATCTCATATTTCCAGCGGCACTCTAGGTTTGCCAAGTTGATGCCTCGATCAATCTTTTCCTTCCGGAGCATGCATAGGCATTGCATATCACGTCTCGCATATCATGCCATGTTTTTGCATCATGTTGCCTGTGCATTGCGCCGAGATTGATTGTTGGTCCTTTTGCTTGAGTTCTTGCTTTGGGTAGAGCCGGGAGACGAGTACGTGATCGAGGAACCTGTTGAGTACGCTAATGAGGATCAAGCTTTCGACCACTCTGAGAACTTTGCAAGCAAGATGACCATACCCTCGAAATCACTTCTATCTTTGCTTGCTAGTTGTTCGCTCTATTGCTATGCCGCGATACCTACCACTTGCTATATCATGCCTCCCATTTTGCCATCTCAAGCCTCTAACCCACCTTTTCCTAGCAAACCGTTGTTTGGCTATGTTACCGCTTTGCTCAGCCCCTCTTATAGCGTTGCTAGTTGCAGGTGAAGTTGAAGTTTGTTCCTTGTTGGAACATGGATATTGTTTGGATCATTATTATCTCTTATTTATTTTAATGCATCTATATACTTGGTAAAGGGTGGAAGGCTCGGCCATATGCCTGGTGTTTAGTTCCACTCTTGCCGCCTTAGTTTCCATCATACCAGAGTTATGTTCCTTGATTTTGCGTTCCTTACGCGGTTGGGTGTTATGGGAACCCCTTGACAGTTCGCTTTGAATAAAACTCCTCCAGCAAGGCCCAAACTTGGTTTTACCTTTTGACACCTAAGCCTTTTCCCTTGGGTTCCGCAGACTCAAGGGTCATCTTTATTTTAAACCCCCCGGGCTAGTGCTCCTCTAAGTGTTGGTCCAAACTAGAGCCCCTTTCAGCGCCACCTCGGGAAAACTTGAGGGTTGGTTTAGTTGTACGGATTACTTATCCGGTGTGCCCTGACAACGAGATATACGAGATATGTGCAGCTCCTATAGGGATTTTTCGGCACATTCGGGTGGCTTTGCTTGTCTTGTTTTACCATTGTCGAAATGTCTTGTAACCGGGATTCCGAGTCTGATCGGGTCTTCCTGGGAGAAGGAATATCGTTCGTTGACCGTGGGAGCTTGTGATGGGCTAAGTTGGGACACCCCTGCAGGGTTTTGAACTTTCAAAAGTCGTGCCCGCTGTTATGGGCAGATGGGAATTTGTTAATATCCGGTTGTAGAAAACTTGACACTTAACTTAATTAAAATGAATCAACCGCGTGTGTAGCCATGATGGTCTCTTTTTGGCGGAGTCCGGGAAGAGAACACGGTCTCGTGTTATGCTTGAACGTAAGTAGCTTCAGGATCACTTCTTGATCACTATTAGCTTCTCGACCGTGCTTTGCTTCTCTTCTCGCTCTCATTTGCATAAGTTAGCCACCATATATGCTAGTGCTTGCTGTAGCTGACCTCACTACCCTTTTCCTACCCTTAAGCTTAAATAGTCTTGATCTCGCGGGTGTGAGATTGCTGAGTCCCCTTGACTCATAGATACTTCCAAATAGGTGTAGGTGCTGATGATGCTAGTGTAGGGGATGCTACCGAACTCAAGTGGGAGTTCGATGAGGATCCGGGACGTTACTATGTTTCTTTTCCGGATGATCAGCAGACGAGCCCAATTGGGGCGATCGGGGATCTAGCATTTGGGGTTGTCTTTCTTTATTTTGGTTCTGTAGTCAGACCTTGATTGTATTCTGGATGATGTATGGACTATTTATGTATGGTGTGAAGTGGCGAGTGTAAGCCGACTATTTATCCCTTTCTTATTCAGTACAAAGGATGTGTAAAGATTGCCCCTCTTGCGACACCCCAACCATGCGGCTATGCCTCTAAGTCATATGCCGACACATGGGAGATATAGCCGCATTGTGGGTGTTACAAGTTGGTAATCAGAGCCTTCCCTGACTTAGGAGCCCCCTGCTT